>NW_022589706.1:85414762-86066932 GCF_004348235.1 Phoca vitulina
TTTCTTTCTTTCTTTCTTTCTTTCTTTCTTTCTTTCTTTCTTTCTTTAAATTTTGTTAGTTAACATACAGTGCAATATTGGTTTCTAGAGTAGAATTCAGTAATTCATCACTTACATACGACACCCAGTGCTCATCATAATAAGTGCCCTCTGTAATAGCCATCACCCATCTAGCCATCCACCTCCCTCCATCAACCCTCAGTTTGTTCTCTTTCATTAAGAGTCACTTAGGGCTTGTTTCCCTCTCTCCTTTTTTCCTTTTCCCCCTTCCCATATGTTCATCTGTTTTCTTTCTTAAATTCCATATATGAGTGAGATCATATGGTATTTGTCTTTCTCTGACTGACTTATTTCACTTAGCATAATACACTCTAGCTGCATCCATGTCATTGCAAATGGCAAGATGTCATCATTCTTTTTGATAACTGAGTAGAATTCCATTGTATGTATATAAAACATCTTCTTTATCCATTCATCAGTTGATGGACATTTGGACTCTCTCCATAGTTAGCTATTGTTGGTAATGCTACTATAAATGTCCAGGTGCGTGTGTCCCTTCAAATCTATATTTTTGTATTCTTTGGGTAAATATTTATTAATGCAATTGCTGGATCATAGAGTATTTTTAACATTTTGAGGAACCTCCAAACTGTTCTCCAGAGTGGCTGCACCATTCCCACCAACAGTGTAAGAGAGTTCCCCTTTCTCCACATCCTTGCCAACACATGTTGTTTCTTGTGTTGTTAATTTTAGCCATTCTGACAGGTGTGAGGTGGTATCTCATCATGATTTTGATTTGTATTTCCCTGATGATGAGTGATGTTGAGTACCTTTTCATGTGTCTGTTAGCCATCTGGATGTCTTCTTCAGAAAAATGTCTATTCATATCTTCTGCCCATTTCTTAACTGGGTTATTTGTTTTTTGGGTGTTGAGTTTGTAAGTTCTTTATAGATTTTAAATACTAGCCCTTTATCTGATATGTCATTTGCAAATATCTTCTCCCACTCTGTAGACTGCCTGTGGATTGTTTCTTTTGCGGTGCAGAGGCTTTTTATCTTGATGAAGTCCCAATAGTTCATTTTTGCTTTTGTTTCCCTTGCTTCCGGCGATGTGTCTAATAAGAAGTTGCTACAGCTGAGGTCAAAGAAGTTTCTGCCTGTGTTCTCCTCTAGGATTTTGATGGTTTCCTGTCTCACAATTAGGTCTTTCATCCATTTTGAATTTATTTTTGTGTATGGTGTAAGAAAGTGGTCCAGCTTCATTCTTTTGCATGTTGCTGTCCAGTTTTCCCAACACCATTTGTTGAAGAGATTGTCTTTTTTCCATTGGGTATTCTTTCCTGCTTTGTCAAAGAGTTGTTGGCCATATAGTTGTGGGTCCATTTCTGTGTTCTCTATTCTGTTTCATTGATCTATGTGTCTGTTTTTGTGCCAGTACCATACTGTCTTGATGATGACAGCTTTGTAATAGAGCTTGAAATCTGGAATCATGATGCCTCCAGTTTTATTTTTCTTTTTCAGAATTGATTTGGCTACTCAGGGTCTTCTGTGGTTCCATTAAAATTTTGAGACTGTTTGTTCTAGCCCTGTGAAAAATGCTGGTGGTATATTGATAGGATTGCATTAAATGTGTAGATTGCTTTGGGTAGTATAGACATTTTAACAGTGTTTGTTCTAATCCATAAGCATGGAGTGCTTTTCCATTTCTTTGTGTTCTCTTCAATTTCTTTCACAAGTGTCTATAGTTTTCAGAGTACAGATCTTTTACCTCTTTAATTAGGTTTATTCCTAAGTATCTTATTGGTTTTCATACAATTGCAAATGGGACCAATTCCTCGATTTTTTTTTTTTTCTGCTACTTCATTGGTGTGTAGAAATGAAACAGATTTGAGGTGCCTGGGGTGGCTCAGATGGTTAAGTGGCTAACTCTTGGTTTTGGCTCAGGTCTTGATCTCAGGGTCCTGGGATCGAGGTCTGCATTGGGCTCAGCGCTCAGTGGGGAGTCTGCTTAAGGACTCTCTCTCTCTCTCCCTCTGCCCTTCCCCCACTTATGCCTGTGCACACACTCTAAAATAAATAAATAAAATCTTAAGAAAAAAAAGAAATGCAACAGATTTCTGCACATTGATTTTATATCCTGCAATTTTGCTGAATTCATGGATGAGTTTTAGTAATTTTTTTGCTACGTAGAGTTTTCTGCATAGAGTATCATGTCATCTGCAAAATAGTGAAAGTTTGACTTCTTCCTTAACAATTTGGATGCCGTTATTTCTTTTTGTTGTCTGATTGTTGAGGCTAAGACTTCCAGTACCAAGTTAAATAGTAATGGGGACAGTGGACATCCTTGTCTTGTTCCTGACTGTAGGGGAGAGACTCTCAGTTTTTCCCCATTGAGGATGATATTTGCTGTGGGTCTTTCATATATGGCCTTTATGATTTTGAGGTATGTTCCATCTATCCTTACTTTTTTGAGGGTTTTTATCAAGAAAGGATGCTGTATTTTGTCAGATGGTTTTTCTGCATCTATTGACAGGATCACATGGCTCTTATCATTTCCTTTATTAATGTGATATATCATGTTGATTGATTTGTGAATGTTGAACCACCCCTGTAGCCCAGGAATAAATCCCACTTGATTGTGGTGAATAATTCTTCAATGTACTGTTGAATTTGATTTGCTAGTATTTTATTGAGAATTTTTGCATCCATAGTCATCAGGGATATTGGCCTATAATTTTTTTTAGTGGGGTCTTTGTCTGGTTTTGGAATCAAGGTAATGCTGGCCTCATAGAATGAGTTTGGAAGTTTTCATTCAATTTCTATTTTTTTTTTTTTGAACAGTTTCAGGAGAATAGGTATTAGAATTCCTCTGGAAATCCATCTGGCCCTGGGCTTTCATTGGTTGTGAGATTTTTGATTACTAATTCAATTTTTTTGCTGGTTATGGATCTGTTCAAATTTTCTATTTCTTCCTGTTTCACTTTTGATAGTTTGTAGGTTTCTAGGAATTTGTCCATTTCTCCCAGGTTGCCCAATTTGTTGGCTTATAATTTTTCATAGTATCCTCTTATAATTGTCTGTATTTCTGTTGTGTTGGTTATGATCTCCCCTCTTTCATTTGTGATCTTATCTATTTGGGTCCTTTCTCTTTTCTTTTTAAGTCTGGCTAGAGGTTTATCAATTTACTTAATTCTTTTGAAGAACGAGCTCTTAGTTTCATTAATTTGTTCTAATGTGGTTTTTTGTTTCTATACCATTTATTTCTGCTCTAATCTTTATTATTTCCCTCCTGCTGGCTTTAGGTTTATTTGCCATTCCTTTTCTAGTTCCTTTTGGTGTAAGGTTAGGTTGTGTGTTTGAGATTTTTCTTGCTTCTTGAGATGGACCTGTATTGCAGTATACTTCCCTCTTATGACTGCCTTTGCTGCATTCCAAAGGTTTTGGACTGTCGTGTTTTCATTTTCACGTTTTTTTTTTTTAATTTCTTCTTTAATTTCCTGGTTAACCCATTCATTCTTTAATAGGATGTCCTTTAAGCTCCATGTATTTGTGGTCTTTCCAAATTTTTTCTTATGGTTGACTTCAAGTTTCACAGTGTAATGGTCTGAAAATATGCATGGTATGATCTCAATCTTTTTGTAATTGTTGAGGGTTGATTTGTGACCCAGTATGTGATCTATTCTGGGGAATGTTCCATGTGCATTCAAGAAGAATGTGTATTCCACTGCTTTAGGATGAAATATCCTGAATATATCTGTTAAGTCCAACTGGTCCAATGTGTCATTCAAAGCCATTGTTTCTTTGTTGATTTTCTGCTTAGATGATCTGTCCATTGCTATGAATTGGGGTGTTAAAATCACCTACTATTATTGTATTATTATCAGTGAGTTTCTTTATGTTTATTATTAGTTGGTTTATATATTTGGGTGCTCCCAAGTTGGGGGCATAAATATTTACAATTGCTAAATCTTCTTGATGAATAGACCCTTTAATTATAATATAATGCCTTTTTTTAAAAAAAGATTTTATTTATTTATTTGACAGAGAGAGAGAGGGAACACAAGCAGGGAGAGCAGGGAGCCTGATGTGGGCCTCTATCCCAGGACCCCGGGATCATGACCTGAGCTGAAGGCGGATGCTTAATGACTGAGCCACCCAGGTCACCCTAATATAATGCCTTGCTTCATGTCTTGTTACAGTCTGTTTTAAAATCTAGTTTGTCTGATATAAGTATGGCTTTCTTTTGACATCCATTATGATAGATGGTTCTCCCTTACTTTCAATCTGGAGGTGTCTTTAGGTGTAAAATGAGTCTCTTGCAGGCAACATATAGATGGATCTTGTTTTTTAATCCATTCTGGTACCCTATGTCTTTTGATTGGAGCTTTTAGTCCATTTACTTTCAGAATGATTATTGAAAGATATGAATTTAGTGCCATTGTGTTATGTTACCTATAGAGCTGGTGTTTCTGGTGATGTTCTCTGGTCCTTTCTAGTCTTTGTTGTTTTTGGTCTTTTTTTTTTCCCTCTAGTCAGAGTCCCCCTTAAAATTTCTTGCAGGGCTAGTTTAGTGGCCATGAACTCCTTTTGTTTTTGTTTGTCTGGGAAACTCTTCATTTCTCCTTCTATTCTAAATGACAGCCTTGCTGGATAAAGAATTCTTGGTTGCATATTTTTCCCATTCAGCATGTTGAATATTTGTTTCCACTCTTTTCTGGCCTGCCAGGTTTCAGTGGACAGATCTGCAGTGAACCTGATCTGTCTTCCCTTGTAAGTTAAGGACTTTTTCCACCCTTGCTGCTTTCAGGATTCTTTCCTTTTCTGTGTATTTTGTGAATTTGACTATGATATGCCGAGGTGATGGTTGGCTTTTGTTGACTTTAATGGGAGTTCTCTGTGCTTCTTGGATTTTGATGTCTCTGTCCTTCCCCAGATTAGGGAAGTTTTCAGCTATAATTTGTTCAAATAAGGCTTTTGCCCCCTTTTTTTTCTTCTCTTCATTTTCTGGGACTTCTATGATACAAATGTTATTATGTTTTAATAAGTTGCGGTCCATTACCTTTCTTTCCCTCTTTTCAGCTTCATTATTTTCCAAAGGTTTATCTTCTATATCACTGATTCACTCCTCTGCTCTGTCCATCCTCATTTTTATGGTCTCCACTTGGGACTGCATCTCAGTTATAGCATTTTTAATTTTGATCTAACTAAATTTTAGTTCTTTTATCTCTTCAGTGAGGGATTCTCTACGGTCTTCTATGCTTTTTTCAAGCCTAGCTGATATCCTTATAATCATTGTTTTAAATTCTGTTTCAGACATCTTACTTATACCTGTATTAATTAAACCTTGGGCTGTGAGTACTACCTCCTGTTCTTTCTTTTGGGGTGAATTTCTCTGTCTCATTATTTTGCCAAGAAAAAAAAAAAGAAGAAAGAAAAAGAAGAAACACACCAAAAAAAAAAAAAAAAAAAAAACAATAAAAAATAAAAATACAAAGGAAACTAGATACTATTTCCCTCTAGAGCTGAAGATTTGCAGCCTTCTATGATCAGTAAACTGTGTAAAAGAGTTGTATGTGCTGGTCTTTGGGGGAGGGGCCTGTTGCACTGATTCTCAAGTGGACTTGCCCTTGTGGAAGTGTGACTCCAGGGTAAGGGAGGTAGGGCTTGGTATAAGTGGCTCCAGACTCCATTAAGTGGTGCTATTTTACTCCCTGAAGGCATTCAGCACTGATGGACGGGATGAATATGGCTGTGCCCAGCACTCTAGCCCCAGAGCTGAAAATTCACACCCCGCCCCCCCACCACTTTTCAATAAGCCCTCACAGAAGAGCAGTCAATTACTTTTGTCTTCCCTGTTTCTGTCAGAAACCTGTGTCTGAGCTTTTTTATCACAGGCAAATGACTAAGTTTCAAAAATCCAAATTTTATGTACTATGGCAGCATGGATCCATGCTGTTCCTCCCAGGGCAGGTCTCACCCCACTTCTGCCCTTTGCTGGACCCATCCCAGGAAGGCAGTCAGATAACTGTGCAGTGGTTCACAGTTTATGGCAACACAGAGCAGAAAGCCAGCACCTCACCTAGACTCACTGTTCTCAGCCAGCTTCCACACTTCTATGCCTGGGAACAGTGCAGCACTTAGGCACCATCTGTTCTTCTTGCAACCCAGGGTATCCTCAGACCATGGTGTCACACCTGGGATCCTGTTCTTCGTCTCTATTTGAGCTCCTTTAAGCCAGGCACATCCTCCATTGTAGCAGAATTCTAAAAGTTCTGATTTTGTGCTCCATGGCTTACAATACTTTGCAGTAGCCCCTGTAAGCAGGCTCCCTCCCCACCACCATATCCACAGCTATATCTCCCCCAAATTCAAGTCTCTACACCTCCTACCTTACAAAAGGTGGTCATTTTTCTACTTGTAGACATCCAGTTTTTGTTCTCTCAGACCTCCAATTGATTTCTCGGGTGTTCTGAGTGATTTGATAACTAGCTATAATTGAGGGTGGAGACAAGCTTAGGGTACCCCTAATCCTCTGCCATCTTAACTCCTCCCTCAGGATTGAAGTTCTGACACATGCTACAACATATATCTTGAAAATCATTTAATTGTGCATTTTAAATAGATGAATTTTTATGGTATGTGAATTATGTCTAAATAAAATGTTTATAATCACCTAAAAATTGGAAAGAGAAAGAATATTCCCAAACACACAAAATCAAAACACAGAGATACCATTTTTTTACCTATCAGATCAACCAAAATTAGAGATTGATAAAATTCACTGTTGGTAAGGGGGTGGAGAAATGGCTGGTAGCAGTGTGGATTAGAATAGTCTTTGGAATGGGAATTTGTCAACACATTTTACAATTTTAAATATGCTTTTCCTTTGACCCAGCAATCCAATTTTTAGAAACTTATCCTATAGATCCTGCACAAAGACATTCTTAGTATACAAGGATGAAAAGTTTTTCACCACTTAGCTCCTGAAAGTAAAAACATGCCAATCACTAAACTTGTTGAATAAATTATGATGTTTCCATACACTGGAATAAGACACCTGCATTCATACCCACCCATATGTTCTATCTTCTCTCCTATTATGGGTGACCTCCTAGCTAAGGCCAAAGCACTAGGTTTTATCTTTATTCAACTTCACAAAGCATTGCACTAATAAACCTCTGTTTTCTCTCTCACATCAATAGTGTTTTCTTCTCTAACGGGTTCTTTACATTAGCAGAGAAACATGCTATTATTTCCCCCAAAATTAAAATATATATTTATTGACCCAATTTCTCTTTCCAGATCTCTTCTATTTACAGCAAAATTTCTTTAAAGAGTTGTCTATGTCCATTTTAGAGAGTTTAGCAGAAATTATTGGATTTTAAGTGGCTAGGCCATTAGACCTAGCAATTCTACTATTAGGGTCCCTTTTAGATAAATCCTTGTATATGTTTACCTAGAGATACTGTTTTATTTTTTCAACCAATATTATAGAACACTTGTTGTCCAAGGACTGTGCTAAAAATTGGCACAGTTTCTCTTATCAGAGAATAAAAGACAAAAACAAAACAAAACAAAGAGTTATCTAGGCTCATTTAAAATTTCTCCCTTGAGCCCATTCCAGTGGTGCTTCATCCCCACTATTCCATGGAAACTGCACTTGTTGAGGTCACCTTGCTAAATTGAAAAGTTAATTCTCAATTAAAATAATTCTACAGAAAGCAGAAATAATAGCGTCCAAGTATACAGCTAATTGATACCTGGCTTAATCTGAAGTGAAATTTTAGAATTTCTAGACAAATGAAATGGACCATATTCTTCAGATAATCTCAAGAAACAGTGTTTTCAACAGAGTTTTGATGTGTTATCAAAATAGTAGTGAGTCTGAGTACAGATTTTTCTCTTTTGCTGCTTTAATAGTCAGACGAACTGAGGGAAATATTGACATATTCTTATGAAAGTTGAGAAGCAGCTGTCTGTATAGAAGTCTACTCCAAAAGTAGAACCATTGTGCAAAGGTAAGACTTTCCCAGATAAATGATTTTGTACCTATCTACTCTATACATAGGCTGATTATTAAGGTCCCAAAATTACAAGATATAGAATATAGCTCCAGTTGTTCAAGCCTGTAAAAGATTTAAAGAAAATATTGGCAAGCTTCCTCCTCAGCCATCTCCTTTTAGGGAGAAAAAAAAAAAAAAACTCTTGACAAAGTATCATAAAATCTATAATTTTAATCAATATATCTTTGCAATTAACACTTTAAGGTAAATTGCAGATGTATTATAATTAGAAGGATATATGTCAACATTATAATGAAGATTATCCCTGAGTATTGTAACTGATTCCTGTCTAAGGAATTAAAGGTCTAGGTCTAAGGAGCAATAAAAGCTCAAATAAATGTATGCTCTTCCTAAAAGATTTATCCACAACATAATAATAAAGAGAATCTATGCTCCGAGTTTTCAGAAAAGTCTAAATGTGAAGTTTATCAAGAAGAAAGCTATAAAAAAATTGGACAAAATGCCTGGTGAACTAACAAATGTTTAATTGGGGGTAAATAAAGAGCTGTGCTCCCCCCCCCTTTCTTTTAAATATAAAATGATAGACTATACTCTGGATCCAGGTAGGATTAGTCAATGGTTGTACATAAAGTGTCACATTTTAAACTTTTAAATCAAGTGTGTAATCATAAAATGAGAGTAGAACAGAGGAACATGAAATGTAGATTTAGAGCAATTGGCCTTGATTACAAAGCTGAAAAGAGTCTCAGTTGTCAACTGGTATCTGATCTTCTAGTTGTATTCACCAAATTCATGCTTCATGTAACTATGCCCCAGAATCTACCTTAAATTCTGGTTCTGCCTACCTTACTTAGATTTTCTTACATGGATATTTTTATTTTCATATTTCATGTTGGTATTGGGGAGGGGGAGGTCTTTATTTCAAGGCAATAAGGAATAAGATTTAACTATACAAGGTCCAATGCGGATGCTTTGATTTCACATCATACCTCACAGATATGGCCATCGGTTTAGTTGTGCCTTGTTTTGTTAACTGCCAGTCCTTTTCAAAAGAGACACTCTCAATAACAGGGAATTATGAATACTAAGTCAAGGGTGTAGCTCTCCACATAGTAAACTCAAGAATTAGGGTAATTTTTGGGTTATTTCAGAGATGGTAGAGGAGGAACACCCTTTCTTGAAGTTTTCCAAAATACTGATGCAAGTGCTCTAAGTGTCTAGGATTCTCTTGCAAAAATCCTTCCTTGTCTTCCTTCCCAAAAGTTAAGAGTGAATTTCTTTCCAATTCCTAATGTGTTCTTCACTGTGGAGGTACCTTCCAACAGAGCAAAAATACTGGCCTTGCTCTGTCCCTTACTGACTTCTCCCCTTATATTTAGGAGCAGGAACTGGACACACATGGATCAATCCTCCCTTTCTTTCCTCTTCCAGGAGTCTACTTGTTCAGAAAGCATATATTCTGATCAATAAAACAAACTTAACGATAAAGGTTTCCTGTGAGGTAGGGAAAGTGGACATGAAATTACCCAGGGTGCTGGACACAGTGGTGAATATATCTAATTCTTTGGGTTCATTACTATTACTGCACATCTAAACTATGTCCCCCAATCAAGTCTTTATCTGTAATAACTCCTTATTTATCTCTCAGTTAGCTGATAATTCAGCTAGGAGGAAGGAGGCATACAATTAACTGCTGCACTGAAACTTGACACCAATACAGAGTTCCTCCCAGAGCTTCACAAAACTCTTCATTCAGCCACATCAGTTAACTAGTATTATTTAGAAATACTCCCAATTTTCCCCTATTTGCCTCTGAAATTACATCTTTAAATGTATGTTGGTAAATAAAAGTACATTCCTATTCTGCATGGAGCACTGGGTGTTATACGCAAATAATGAATCATGGAACACTACACCAAAAACTAATGATGTAATGTATGGTGATTAACATAACATAATAATAAAAAAAAGGAAAAAAAAATTAAAAAATAAAATAAAATAAAAGTACATTCCTAGCTTTCAACTGATATTTTAATAACAGAAGTTGGAAATTGTCAAAAGTTAAGTCAAGCTACTCCATGGTATTGCTGCCTCAGCATCCATTTTGTTTGGCCAAGGGGCTTCCAGTGACCTTAAACTAACACATGCAGTGCATGCCCTAGATAACAGCTCAGAGAGTTGTTCCCAATATGACTTCCCGAACTGCCCTTGTGATCAAAAGTCCCCCCTTCCTCCTGAACCCTCCCCTTTGTGTGTTCCCTAGATAAGACACCCATGAAGCTTACCATGGGTGTCTTTTTGTTTAAATCAACCAATTAGGCTTTAGCACTAGGAACCCAAAAGCACTCCACCTGCAGACAAAATGAAAGTATGTTTCCCAGGGCTTTTGTTGAGCCACAACTCACCATCTAGCATCCTGTGCTCCACTTAACGAGGTTAACTTAACAAGTCATAACAGAACCACTAAATATTTTTGAGTAGAGAAAAAATATCCTGAAAATAAAGAATTAGAAATGCTAATTTGATTTTTTAAAATACAAGGTGGATAGAATTAACAAGAGAATCAAGTACAATTTAGTAGCACGTTTGAAATGGCTAAAACCTCAACCAACTTTCTTCCTTCTCTGCATCACCAAGTTTATTTAAAGCAAAAGCTATGATTACTCTTCCCTTGGTCACCTACTATTCATCCCTCAACCCACCACAATGATTTCTGCATTGAAAATGGTTCTTGCTAAAGTACCATCAATATTGATATGATACTTTATGTGGAAAACCCAAAAGACTCCACCCCAAAACTGCTAGAACTCATACAGGAATTCAGTAAAGTGGCAGGATATAAAATCAATGCACAGAAATCAGTTGCATTTCTATACACCAGCAACAAGACAAAAGAAAGAGAAATTAAGGAGTCAATCCCATTTACAATTACACCCAAAACCATAAGATACCTAGGAATAAATCTAACCAAAGAGGCAAATAATCTGTACTCAGAAAACTATAGAATACTCATGAAAGAAATTGAGGAAGACACAAAGAAATGGAAAAATGTTCCATGCTCATGGATTGGAAGAACAAATATTGTGAAGATGTCTATGCTACCTAGAGCAATCTACACATTTAATGCAATCTTTATCAAAATACCATCCACTTTTTTCAAAGAAGTGGAATAAATAATCCTAAAATTTGTATGGAACCAGAAAAGACCCCGCATAGCCAGAGGAATGTTGAAAAAGAAAAGCAAAGCTGGCGGCATCACAATTCCAGACTTCCAGCTCTATTACAAAGCTGTCATCATCAAGACAGTATGGTACTGGCACAAAAACAGACACATAGATCAATAGAACAGAATAGAGAGCCCAGAAATGGACCCTCAACTCTATGGTCAACTAACCTTTGACAAAGCAGAAAAGAATGTCCAATGGAAAAAAGTCTCTTCAACAAATGGTGTTGGGATAATTGGACAGCCACATGCAGAAGAATGAAACTGGACCATTTCCTTACACCACACACAAAAATAGACTCAAAATGGTTGAAAGACCTCAATGTGAGACAGGAACCCATCAAAATCCTTGAGGAGAACACAGGCAGCAAGCTCTTCGACCTCAGCCGCAGCAACTTCTTCCTAGAAACATCGCCAAAGGCAAGGGAAGCAAGGGCAAAAATGAACTATTGGGACTTCATCAAGATAAAAAGCTTTTACACAGCAAAGGAAACAGTCAACAAACCCAAAAGACAACCGGCAGAATGGGAGAAGATATTTGCAAATGACATATCAGATAGAGGGCTAGTATCCAAAATCTATAAAGAACTTATCAAACTCAACACCCAAAGAACAAATGATCCAATCAAGAAATGGGCAGAAGACATGAACAGACATTTTTCCAGAGAAGACATCCAAATGGCCAATAGACACATGAAAAAGTGCTCAACATCACTCAGCATCAGGGAAATCCAAATCAAAACCTCCATGAGATACCACCTCACACCAATCAGAATAGCTAAAATTAACAAGTCAGGAAATGACAGATGTTGGCAAGGATGCAGAGAAAGGGGAACCCTCCTATACTGTTGGTGGGAATGCAAGCTTGTGCAGCCACTCTGGAAAACAGTATGGAGGTTCCTCAAAAAGTTGAAAATAGAGCTACCCTATGACCTAGCAATTGCACTACTGGGTATTTACCCCAAAGATACAAATGTAGTGATCCAAAGGGGCATATGCACCCCAGTGTTTATAGCAGTAATGTCCACAATAGCCAAACTATGGAAAGAGCCTAGATGTCCATCAACAGATGAATGGATAAAGAAGATGTGGTATGTATATATATATATATATATATATATATATATACACACAATGGAATACTGTATATGGATGGAACTAGAGGGTATTATGCTAAGCAAAATAAGTCAATCAGAGAAAAGATAAATATCATATGATCTCACTGATATGAGGATTTTGAGAAACAAGGCAGAGGATCATAGGGGAAGGGAGGGAAAAATGAAACAAGATGAAACCAGACAGGGAGACAAACCATAAGAGACTCTTAATCTCAGGAAACAAACTGAGGGTTGCTGGAGTGGAGGGGGGTGGGAGGGATGGGTGGCTAGGTGATGGACATTGGGGAGGGTATGTGTTATGGTGGACGCTGTGAATTGTGTAAGACTGATGAATCACAGACCTGTACCCCTGAAACAAATAATACATTATATGTTAATAAAAATTAAAAAAAAAAAAGTACCATCAATGTATCAATTTCTAAGTCCATGGGCATTTTTTTATTTCTTATCTTACCTGAGCAATCACTAACAAACAAGATAACTGACTACTCCTTCTATATTAGTTTGCTAAAGCTATCATAACAAAACAAACAAAAACATGTCAAAACAGACATTCAAATTGGGTGGCTTAAACAACAGCAATCTATTGTCTCACAGTTCTGAAGGCTAGAAATCTGAAATCAAGGTGTCTGCAGGGTTGTTTACTTCTGAGGGCAATGGAAGAAGGCTCTGTTCCAAGCCTCTCTCCATGGCTAAGATGGCTATCTTCATGTTCACATGGTACTCTCCCTGTATTTGTGTCTCTGTGTCCAAATTTCCCCTTTTTGTAAGGGCACTAGTCATATTGGATTAGGGTCCACCCTAATTATATCATTTTAACTTGTTTACCTCTGTAAAGACCCTACCAAAAAATATGGTTAGGACATCAACCCTTAACCTCCTAAGGGTTAGGACATCAACCCTTAACCTCCTCCTTCTTGTCATTTTCCTCCCTTGGCTTCCTCAGAGCTCTTGCTTATACATCTCTGACAACTCTTTCTTTCTAGTTTTTCTTCCTCCAGCTGCCCCTTATATGTTAGTGTTTCCCAGCATTCTGTACTCCTTCCTCCTGCTTTTTATTCCACATGCAATCCCCCCCCGGGCTCCATGTTTGCATGGCTTTTACTGTCATATACATAGGGATGTCTCCAAAATCTATATCTGAAGTCTAATCTCTTGCATTTGTCAAAACCCATATAATTGTACAGCACAAAGAATAAGCATTAATGTGTGCAAATTAGAAAAAGATCATTTATGAGGTCAGGGGATCCCAGATCAAGTACAGAATGTGACCAAAACATTTAACTTATTACAAATTTATTTACAACCTTACTGAATGGAGTAGAGGGAAAGGGGCTGACTTCTGTAACTGTGAAAATGAGTGAAGTCTGTAAGACTAAGGGGAGAAGAAACTATATACAAGCACTGTGCTTTGTTGATAAAGTTGTTTCCCATAGGAGTTCTGACTAACAATCCTGATATCACTATACACATACAGTATAAATGAACAAGCAAATGGATTGCAGATGGTAAAGGCCAGGTTTTGCACTACTGGAATGGGAGTTACAGACAAGCAAGGGAATGACCCATGTGGTAATAGAGTTTGAAGCATCAGTATGAACTCATGTTTAGCTTAATATAGACACAGATGGTTACAGATGGAGATATTTATAGATATGTGTATAAGAGAGGTCAGTACACACACATTCTTTCCTTAATCTGTCAGCTGCCGAAGACTAGATGCAATGACACCCCAGTAGCACTAAGCACATTAGCATCCATATCTTGGTTTCTAATACTATTCTCCAATTAAAGAAACCAGGGCTCCTTGGAAAAACGGCTGATTTTAGGGCTATGGCAAGAAATATACAAGATTAACCTGGAGCATCCTACAGTGCCAGAAAGCAAGGAAATGTTCAAAAACAAAACAAAACAAAAAACCTGACTATCATGAGGAATGTCAGATGGAGGCAGGAGCCACTGGAAGAGCTCCCAACGGCCAAAGATGGACTAATTTGATAAATGAAGCCATAATGGATTATAACCTAAAGTATTAAAGAAATATCCATGAGTCTATACCGATATGAATAAATGATTAAATAAACTGACAAAGGGGAAGAGTAAACAAAATCTCCTGTGCATAAGTCCACATAATTGATGTTGATACTCTGCCCTCAAGGAGTGGTGCATAGCTCCCTACCTCCTTAAGTGCAGGCTATGCACTATGACTTCCTTCCAAAGAGTAGGAGAAGGGAGAGAAAAGGCAACTTTAAAGTGGAGAACTTCACAAACACTATCTCAGCCAGGTGTTCCAAGTCAACATCAGTGGTAAGTCATACTGACAGTATGTACTCTTGATATGATATGATAAGATGGCACTTCACCTCTGTGGTCATCCTCCCAAAGCCCATAATCCTAGTCTAACCATGAGAAAAACATCAAACTGTAATAGAACATTCTACAAAATATCTGACCAGTACTCAAAACTGTCAAAAATAATGATATAAACATGAATTTAAAAATTCAAAAATAATGAAAGTCTGAGAAATTGTTACAACCAAGAGGAGCCTGAGGACATATAACAATTAAATGTAATGTCATATCCTGGATGGGATCCTGGAACAGAAAAAGGACATTAGATAAGAACTAAGGAAATCTAATAAAGCATGGAATTTAGCTAGTGAAAATAAAATTCTGTAACTATTCATCAAATGTATGAGTGATTGCTTAATAGTACCCTTGCTCTTGCTACACTTCTTCAATTGTGATAAGTTGAAAGAGGATGGGCTTTGGCATCAGCCAGACCAGATCTGATCTCAGCTTCACCCCGTGATAGCTGCTGGATCTTGAACAAGTTACTTTTCACGAAGCCTATTTCCTCATTTTAAAAAGGTCTCTTCATAAGACTGCTGTAAGGATAAAAATGTGATAACTATACATAAAACACCTAACATCGTAATTGGCACATAGCAGGAGCTCGATAAATACTAAAATTTGTCCCTTTTGCAAATTACAATGAGACCTGAAAGTCAAAAAGGGCCAGTCTTGTATATTATGTAGAAGGCTGAATGTTTACTTTAAGTCTCATGTTGCAGATTAATACTTTGCCATCTGACACTTAAGGGGTTGGTATCACTTGTCAGAAATTAAAATATTTTGAATGCAATATGCCTTTGATGAGGGATAAACCCTGTATCAGCTGTTAGAACTTTTCATAAATCTTCACCTTGTACTCATTCAGTATTTGCTTGAGATCTAATTATATCTTGTCTATTTGAAAAGTCCTTTCTGAATATCCCTTATTTTATTAAAAAGAGAGTGGGTAAAAGAGAGCAACCATTTAATTCACTATAACGGTTAATAAGAAAAGCAGTAGACACAATGCATTTTGGTCATGAATTGTGCCTTAATAAAAGTGAGTTTTCTGATTGCAAAAAGGAAATTCATAACAGTGACTAAAAGCATCCAAGGACTACATATTGTGCTCAATTACAAAAGCATAAGCCAAAAGTAAGAGTACCTTCATCTTCTATTTGGATATCAAAACCAAACCATTAAATAGAACTGATAGGAACCAAAACTAATAACAACAGTAATAAATTTTTAAAAAGAAAAGAACTGTCAGTGGGGGAAAAGACATAAAAATGTGAATAGCAAAACAGTGCAATTTCAAAAGTAATTTCCAGTTCCTTACTGGCTGTGGAAAAAAAAAGCTCTTTTCACTAGATTAGTCGTCACATAATAAGAATTAAGAGCAGCCTCTAGTGGCAGGTTAAGGATTTACAAAGTGACCTTGCAGAAACCAAACTGTCTTTATTTCTTTTACTATTTGCTCTGAGCAGAAAAGACACTTCATCCAAGGAAACCGAGGAAGCTCAGAGCCAAGTTTGTTAGTAAACTTTAGCAATTATACATAATTTCACCCCACCCTGAGTACTTTTTTTTAATTTAATTTAATTTTATTATGTTAGTCACCACACAGTACATCATTAGTTTTTAATGTAGTGTTCCATGATTCATTGTTTTTGAATAACACCCAGTACGCAGCACGTGCCCTCCTTAATACCCATCACCGGGTTAACCCATCCTCCCACCCCCCTCCCCTCTAAAACCCTCAGTTTGTTTCTCAGAGTCCATAGTCTCTCATGGTTCGTCTCTCCCTCCGACTTCCCCCCCCTTCATTTCTCCCTTCCTTCTCCTAATGTCCTCCATGCTATTCCTTATGTTCTACAAATAAGTGAAACCATATGATAATTGACTTTCTCTGCTTGACTTATTTCACTTAGCATAATTTCCTCTAGTCCCATCCATGTTGATGTAAAAGTTGGGTATTCATCCTTTCTGATGGCTGAGTAATATTCCATTGTATATCTATCTTCTTTATCCATTCGTCTGTTGAAGGGCATCTCGGCTCTTTCCACAGTGTGGCTATTGCAGACATTGCTGCTATGAACATTTGGGTGCATATGGCCTTTCTTTTCACTACATCTGTGTCTTTGGGGTAAATGCCCAGTAGTGCAATTGCTGGGTCATAGGGTAGCTCTATTTTTAATTTTTTGAGGAACCTCCACACTGTTTTCCAAAGTGGCTCTACCAACTTGCATTCCCACCAACAGTGTAAGATGGTTTCCCTTTCTCCACAACCTCTACATTTGTTGTTTCTTGCCTTGTCAATTTTTGCCATTCTAACTGGTGTAAGGTAGTATCTCAATGTGGTTTTGATTTGAATTTCCCTGATGGCTAATGATGATGAACATTTTTTCATGTGTCTGTTAGCCATTTGTATGTCTTCTTTGGAGAAGTGTCTGTTCATTTTTTGACTTGATTATTTGTTTTTTGGGTGTTGAGTTTGAGAAGTTCTTTATAGATCTTGGATATTAGCCCTTTGTCTGTAGTGTTATTTGCAAATATCTTCTCCTATTCTGTGGGTTGCCTCTTTGTTTTGTTGATTGTTTCCTTTGCTGTGCAGAAGCTTTTTATCTTGATGAAGTCCCAAAAGTTCATTTTCTCTTTTGTTTCACTTGTCTTTGGAGAGGTATCTTGCAAGAAGTTGCTGTGGCCGATGTCGAAGAAGTTACTGCCTATGTTCTCCTCAAGGATTTTGATGGATTCCTGTCTCACACTGAGGTCTTTCATCCATTTTGAGTTGATCTTTGTGTATGGTGTTAGAGAATGGTTGAGTTTCATTCTTCTGTATATAGCTGCCCAATTTTCCCAGCACCATTTATTGAGGAGACTGTCTTTTCTTTTGCATATTTTTTCCTGCTTTGTTGAAGATTATTTGACCATAGAGTGGAGGGTCCATGTCTGGGCTCTCTATTCTGTTCCATTGGTCTATATGTCTGTTTTTGTGGCAGTACCATGCTGTCTTGGTGATCACAGCTTTGTAAATAGCTTGAAATCAGGCACAACAACTATATGTCAATAAATTAAGCAACCTGGAAGAAATGGATGCTTTCCTGGAAACCTATAAACTACCAAGACTGAAACAGGAAGAAATTGACAACCTGAATAAGCCAATAACCAGTAACGAGATTGAAGCAGTGATCAAAAACCTCCCAAAAAACAAGAGTCCAGGGCCTGATGGATTCCCTGCAGAATTCTACCAAACATTCAAAGAAATAATACCTATTCTCCTGAAGCTGTTTCAAAAAATAGAAGAAGGAAAGCTTCCAGACTCATTCTATGAGGCCAGCATTACCTTAATCCCCAAACAAAGCAAAGACCCCACCAAAAAGAAGAATTTCAGACTGATATCCCTGATGAATATGGATTCCAAAATTCTCAACAAAATCCTGGCTAATAGGATCCAACAATACATTAAAAGGATCATCCACCATGACCAAGTGGGATTTATCCCCGGGATGAAAGCATGGTTCAACATTTGCAAATCAATCAATGTGATAGAACACATTAATAAGAGGAGAGAGAAGAACCATATGGTCCTCTCAATTGATGCAGAAAAAGCATTTGACGAAATACAACATCCTTTCCTGATTAAAACTCTTCAGAGTACAGGGATAGAGGGAACATTCCTCAATTTCATAAAATCATAAAATGAAAAACCCACAGCAAATATCATCCTCAATGGGGAAAAGCTGAGAGCCTTTCCCTTAAGATCAGGAACACGACAAGGATGCCCGCTCTCGCCTCTATTGTTCAACATAGTACTAGAAGTCCTAGCAACAGCAATCAGAAAACAAAAAGAAATAAAAGGTATTCAAATTGGCAAAGAAGAAGTCAAACTCTCTCTCTTCGCAGACGACATGATACTTTATGTGGAAAATCCAAAAGACTCCACCCCCAAATTACTAGAACTCATCCAGCAATTCAGTAATGTGACAGGATACAAAATCAATGCACAGAAATCAGTTGCTTTCTTATACGCTAACAACGCAACTGTAAAAAGAGAAATTAGAGAATTGATTCCATTTACAATAGCACCAAAAACCATAAGATACCTCGGAATAAACCTAACCAAAGAGGTAAAGGATCTATACTCTAGGAACTACAGAACACTCATGAAAGAAATTGAAGACAGAAAAAGATGGAAAAATATTCCATGCTCATGGATCGGAAGAATAAACATTGTTAAAATGTCTGTGCTACCCAGAGCAATCTATCAATGCCATCCCGATCAAATTTCCAATGACATTTTTCAAAGTGCTGGAACAAACAATCCTAAAATTTGTATGGAATCAGAAAAGACCCCGAATCGCCAAGTAAATGCTGAAAAAGAAAAACAAAGCTGGGAGCACCACCTTGAGTACTCTTAATAGCTATATTTGTTTTCTTCTCTATATGCCTAATTTTAAAAACCACCTCAAATTCTTTGTAGATGGAGATGGGCTATTAACTGAATGAGCTATTATCTGAACCCTGGGATGGTGGGTGGGGGGAGTATTTTATTGTAAGGAATGAAACCACTGACAAAAACCTGAATGAAGACAGATGGGTTTGATGAACTGAAGTCCCGCGCTCACTTAATCTTTTCTCTCTATTTTTTTTTAAAGATTTTATTTATTTATTTGAGAGAAAGAGAGAGCATGAACAGAGGGATAGAGGGAGAGGGAGAAGCAGACTCCCTGCTAAGCAGGGAGCCGCAAGCAGGGCTTGATCCCAGGACCCTGAGACCATGACCTGAGCCAAAGGCGGAAGCTTCACCCACTGAGCCACCCAGGCGCCCCTTTTTATTTGGGCGCCAAATGTCCCTTTAAATGTCTCTCTAAATCAGGAGTGACCCAAAGTAGAAATACTCTGAGAGGAAAATAGAAATATCTCTTCCGCCCGAGAAACAATGAACTTCCCTGAATCTCACGTCATCTTTCAAAGCGGGCCCCTCTCTCCGACAGTGCAAGAGAAAGGCTGGGAATGTACCAAATGTTTTCTTCCTTGCACTTCTGTTTCTTCGGAACTCGAATCTACTCATTCAAAGCCTTGATTTCTCACCACTCATGAAATTAAAAATGAATGAATCAGTAGACTGTTCTTCTTCATCAATTATTGCTACAAAGACACTGATACTGCCTTTGGATGAGACTCACCCAGTGGTGCTGGGCTGTGAGGACAGCTGTAAGGACAGCTCCACTGCTATGGGGTTAGCAACGCTCAACACGACCCACTGTCTACAGGAACCCACCGCCAGAAAGCCTATGAACATCCAGGGCGGGCATTTTTTAAGTTCCCACGGAGGACAGCGCCAAGGAGTTGGGAAAATCTCTGAGAGCTGCGACACGAACTGGGGACTGCGAATAAGACTCAAGCCGCTCCACGAGAGAGGCCAAGCACACGGTTTCACATCTCAGCGCCCCCCTCGACGAGTCCTCAGGCCCCACCATTTGGGAACGTGGGAAATGGTAAAGGCCGCAAACCTCGCACGGCTTCCCGGTGTGTGACTACGCCTCCTGGTTCGCACGGGCCTCAGACGACCGCCTTCTCCGCTCCCTCCTCGGGTCCCGCCGTCCGGCCCCCCGCGGGCCCCGCGCCTCCGCCTGCGGGGAGCCGGAGGCTGCAGCCGCCTGCACCGCGCCCAGCCCTCCAGGCGGGCCTCTGCCGCAGGACTGCGAGCCTCCCGAGTCTGGCCCACCCTTCCCCAGGTCAGAGCGCCGCTCCACCTCGCAACAAGGACCGAGAGGCCCAGGGCACGAGGACGAAGCTTCAGGCTTCTCAAAATAAATGGCGCGCTTGGTCGTGGAGAGGAAGAAGGACGCTTCGGGAAAGGCGTAGAGGTGACCGAAACCCCGGGGCCGGGACCTAACTGGGCTTCCCGGAGCGGAATCCCTGCCTCACCCACCAGGCCAGCGGCCAAGCGGGGGCCGCAGGCGGGTGCCCCGCGTTCGGGGCGGGGCTTCTGCTCTTGGGGGGCTGATGACCCCCGGAAGGGGAAGGGGAAGGGCAGGGGTGGCCCGGTGCGGCGTGAGACGAGGGTTGCATCTTGCCTGGATGTAGTCATGTCCCAGTGCAAGTACTGTTAATAGTTCCTTCACTTGAGAGAGGGGAGTGGAGGCAAAATGTTTTAAACCATGGCAAACCCCTAACTCCCATGAGTTCCTCCTGAAATTACTTCAAGGGAGAGTGAATCATAAAACAGTATTACCTTCTTTCATATAATTAATATAATCATTTAATTTTTTAGAGTTACTCTGCTTGTCTTTCACAGGTGCTTTCAAGTAAATTAATCTAGAGTATATTTTATTATGCTTTATTTATTAAAAATTCCTACCTCCTCATAGGAGTGCTGCAATGATGAATTAATATTTGCTAAGCACTTGGAAGGTGAAAACTACATAAAACTTGATGGAGTTACTCTTATTGATACAGAAAAACAATAACTCGGCCGGATTGGTAACCCGTGCCATCTGCGATCTTCACTGAAATTACATTGTAAAAAGGGTTTGCCTAGCCAGAGCGGTCCAGTGCAGAAATAATTATCCAGGTAACTCAACTTTCCCAGAAAATGGAATCCTGCTTTTGAAGAAAAAGTGAGCCCTGCCCGATTTCGTTTGTTTTGTTCAATTATTATTGTCACATTTAAAGGTATCAGTTGTAACTCTATTTTAATGTCTCCTTCCTGTGATTTAAAATGAAGTATTTTATTTTATTTTTTTTTAAGATTTTATTTATTTATTTGAGAGAGGATGAGAGGAGAGAGAGAGCACATGAGAGGGGGGAGGGTCAGAGGGAGAAGCAGACTCCCCGCTGAGCAGGGAGCCCGATGCGGGACTCGATCCCGGGACTCCAGGATCATGACCTGAGCCGAAGGCAGTCGCTTAACCAACTGAGCCACCCAGGCGCCCTAAAATGAAGTATTTTAAGGCAAGGTCTGCATTAACAGATTGGGAATTAAACAATGCTCTTCCTTTCACAGCAGCCCCACTAATATTCAGGTACTGTAATAGAAATTTAAATAAAACTCCAAAAAGTTTCCAATATCTTTATATCTGTATCACTAGTTGCATAGCATTTCTGACTAGTAGACAGGAATAAGGTTAATAATGTATAATTTTTCTGAGGTGTATGGTAACCAAAGCAAAGACAAGCATTGTATCTAGAATTACATTTCCAGTTAAACTTATTTCCACCAGGACACACTTTTAATTATTAGGACAATTGCTTTAATTCCCCCTCTTTACTTTGTTAATGCCAACAGGGCCATAGCCATCAAAATAACATGGGTGTTTCAAAGTAATCTGAAGAGTTTTAGAAGTCAATTGTTTTTCAATGCAGGGTTTTTTTTGTTTTTGTTTTTTAAAGATTTTATTTATTTATTTGACAGAGAGAGAGAGAGAACAAGTAGGCAGAGAGGCAGGCAGAGGGAGAGGGAGAAGCAGGCTCCCCGCTGAGCAGGGAGCCTGATGCGGGGCTCGATCCCAGGACCCTGGGATCATGACCTGAGCTGAAGGCAGCTGCTTAACCGACTGAGCCACCCAGGCGCCCCTCAACGCAGGGTTTTTTAATGTAGTGTTCTAAAATATCCAGCAAGCAGCTCTAATCAATCATTATAAAACTTCCCTATATGCAAGCATGGAAAACATTAAACTGTAATATCACAAAAGTAGGCCAGACCACTATCATCAACCTGTAGTCATCATCATTTATATCATTTATTAAATTATGCAATGCAGCAGTGCCACAAAGTGAAGTAATAGTGTGAATTCACTAGAGGGAGCAATTCTTTTTTAGTAAACTAGTATTACTTAGCTCTATATAGTCAGTAGTCCTAGAGTAAATCTGGATCCTTAACATAATTTGAGAATAAAAATATGCATAACTTAGGAGAGAGATCCCAGTAAAGGTGTACTGTCATTTCAAGGGTTACTGGGAGGTTTTCTTAAAACATCTGAAAAGAAAAGAGAATTTGAAAACAGACTAAGTCCAAGGTAGTAATACTCAAGCTGAACATCGATCAGCATCCCCATTTTGTTTTAATTTTCACACATTTGTACTTTTAGACAAGAAATTACTGCCTACTAAAATTGGCACAGCATCTTATCCATTAACAGCCATCGTAGTAACAAGAGCCAGTTTCCGAGTGTCTGGTATAAATGCAAATAAACTCCAGATTCAGTGAAATAAAGATAACTTATTCTAGTTAGCAACATAAGTGACAGATGTTCAGACCAATTCACACTTCTGCTATACATTTTTATATCTTGGTTGTTTGTGACTTAACCTCAATTCATTTAGATTTGCATCCTATTTGATATATCTAATACTCAGGGTTTTAGCCACAAAACCATTTTTAAGCAAAAATTAATGTGGAAATAATAAATAGTAGTTATACAATTGTGCCTAATTGTATTAAGTTTTGATTGCCTGTTAAATGTTAATTTTAATGATATAGATTTGGCCACTGAAGATAAACTTTAGCTGTTATCATTGAATTAATGTCATATTTTAATAATATCAAAGATGTTAAATTTTTTTAAATGATAGTTTTATTTTATTTGTGAAATATTTCATTCAATACATATTTAGTGAATTTCTGCCTGGTACTGAATACTGTTAGGATCTGGGTATACAAAGATAAATAAGATCCAAGTTAGCTCACAATCTAGTGATCCTTTTAAAATAAAATGTTCCACAATAATTTAATTCTATTTATGTTTAAAAAGAAAACTATATATTTAAAAAGCTAAAGTCTTTTACTGAAAGGAATGGCATGTCTTCCTTTTTTTTATTTCTGGAAAACCATCACAAAAGCTCAAAGTTTAAAGAAAAGTTTTAGAGTCTTCCAATATATAAGACATGTTTAGAATATAAATTGTCGATTCTGGCAGCTCCAAGTCAAGTATTTACTACTATTTATTTGTATGTGGATGGGCCAGATGTTCTCCAAACTACATTCCCCGAACTCTTTTCCTTAAAACACTTCTGCAAAAAATGCAATCTGAATACTTGTGCTATTGAATTGATGGATTTAATCTTGTTTCTACTCAAGAATGAAGAAAAAAGATAGGTGACTGATGAATACCTGGTAATGGTCAGTGTTTTCCACACCAAATCTCTCTTCTTTCCCATTGCACCATCTAAAATAGTATATATTTCTACAGTGTTATAATGTACTGGGTTAACCATAGGCTTTTATGAAGTATAATAATGTATCAAAGTGTCTATGAAATTATATTCTAAAATATGAAGATGTATATTTTTTGTTGTACTGATAACATCATTTCAAATATTATCATGCTATAAAGTGTAAATATCAGAGCCACTAAGGAAGAATCACAATTGAAATAGATTGGGGTAAGGATTACACAAGTTGAGAATGGACTAATTTTCTTTGAAGTCAAACACTGAAAACTCACTTTAAACTATGACTTAGGGCGCCTGGGTGGCTCAGTTGTTAAGAGTCTGCCTTCGGCTCAGGTCATGATCCCAGGGTCCTGGGATCGAGCCCCGCATCGGGCTCCTTGCTTGGCAGGAAGCCTGCTTCTCCTCCTCCCACTCCCCCTGCTTGTGTTCCCTCTCTCGCTGTGTCTCTCTCTGTCAAATAAATAAATAAATAATCTTAAAAAAAAATAAGCTATGACTTAAAGAAAAGGAATATTGAATTTTCATAAGTATCCTATATCTCAGTACCAATGAGATATTTTGTTATGGGCATATAATTTGTAGAGATAGTTGAGAAAATAGGAATCCATTCATTCTACATTTTAAAATTTTTCTTTTAAAATTATATGAGGTTAGCTTTCATTATAGAAAATAAATACATAGCAATAAAAAATTATACTCTATATTCCAAGACATTCTGACCATGTTTTACTTAGTTTATGCTATGATGTACTTAGAATAAATCTTCAAACATAGTTTAACAGTGGCTTTAGAATTAAAAAGCCATCAGCCTTTCTAAGAAGGGAACTAAATATATTAATTTTTCAGTATTTTAAATATTTAATATTGACACACATAAATAGCCATCCAATATTAAAAGTGGATTCTCCTATCATTATCAGAAATACACTTTCTTATAAATTTTCCAAATTCTAAACCCAGACCAATTCAGTTTTTCAAGAAACTGAATTTAATTTCAGAATATGATGAAAATGAGTGTTCTCCCTTCTCCTCAATAATAACTAAGATTACCTCATTTTACCAATGCAAGGATAACAAATTTATACCTATTTGGAAAGCTTTGGCCCTTCACTTTTTGTGTATCTTCAGCTTATAAATGTTAATCCCAGAGGATCCCAGGGACTGGTGAAGGCTCATAGACTAGGGACATATTTTGTAAGAAGTGAAAAAAGCAGCCATTCCCCCTCAGTTATAAAGCAAAGAACTTAGGAACTTTAAACTACAATCTAAAAATCTTGGCATGCGAACTAATGTTTTGAAAGGCAAGTATCCATGTTTGAATGTTGATGTATTTATGAATACTTTGCCTTATATATGATTTTCTACTTAATCTAGCTGGTAATATAAAATAAAAATAATGATGATAGAAAAATAACTTAGGAGGCTTAGCCTGGAGGAGCAATGATAAGAAAAGACCTTGAACATAAAATTTTTCTAAGACAGCAACTTACAAATGGGTTTTTACATTCTTGGGGAAGAGCTCAGAACACTGAGCCTGTGCAACATCAAAAAAAAAAAAAATGTTTACTTCAGACTTAAGTTTGGCATTTTCATATACATTATTCTAGTGGCAATATGATTACTGTCTTATTAAATTTGAGGATGAAACTGTTCTTTAAAAATATTTCACAATTATCAGGATCTTCATCTTCAAAGCACAATAGATAAGTCAATGTTTGCATAACATTCTTATATGTTGTACATAAATATTAATCCCAATTTATAGATGGTAAAACTGAGAAAAGCTTATTTAATAACTTCAGAGATAATTGGTAAAATACTATGGTTTTGTTTTCCACATTTCTGCTTTTAAAATATTATTACATTAAACACAATTATGTAATAAGTAAAGTATTACAGACATGTTGTTTTTATAATTGTAAATATTATCATAGCAATAATTCCTAAGATTTTTTAAAGATTTTATTTATTTTTTTGACAGAGAGAGAGAGAGTACAAGCAGCGGGGGAGCTGCAGGGAGAGGGAGAAGCAGGCTCCTGCTGAGCAGAGAGCCCGGCAGGGGCTCGATCCCAGGACTCTGGGATCATGACCTGATCTGAAGACAGACGCTTAACCGACTGAGCCACCCAGGCACCCGATTCCTAAGATATTTTTGATGAGGACATTAATTCATCTTCTGTGTATTTTAATTTTATTATTCAAGAAAAAACAATATAGCTCTTAGGAGACCCCAAAACTGTGAATTAAGAATTAAGAGTTAAGAATTCTCCATTCTTGGGTGCCTGGGTGGCTCAGTTGGTTAAGCGACTGCCTTCGGCTCAGGTCATGATCCTGGAGTCCCGGGATCGAGTCCCACATCAGGCTCCCTGCTCGGTAGGGAGTCTGCTTCTCCCTCTGACCCTCTCATGCTCTCTCTATCTCATTCTCTCTCTCAAATAAATAAATAAAGTCTTTAAAAAAAAAAAAAAAAAGAATTCTCCATTCTTTCCCCAACTCTGTCATCGGCAATTATATGACTTCGATTAGCTGATTAAAAGCTTAACCCTTACATGCATGGCATGTAATGGACCCTCTAGATGAACCTCAAACAATAGATAATGAAATGACTCCCAGTGGAGAAAATGATTTATGCTTACCTTCTTTGTATTTTATGACATGCAAGTTGACCTTAAATCTTATAAATCTTTCTAATCTACAATGTTCTTCTTTAAAATGAGGCCAAAGCTGAGTCTGAATCTTAGCTTCAGAGAATACACCTATCCCAGAGAAATCTCTTTTTTTTTAATCTTCACACAAAATAAAGAGAACAAGAGGTATCTTTCCTCTATAGTTGTCTTTCTGTTTTGTTTCTAGATAGTCATGCAAGTGGGAAAACACTAATAACATTCCATGGATCTGCAACATGTCCACTGTGTTACCTATGACGAAACTTCTATAAGACTCTGGAGTTTGTGTAAGGGAATTCCTAAAAATCTGCTCTTTATTTCACGTAACTGAACAAATGTATTTTAGATCAGATGGGAAAGTAGCCTTAAGCCATTTTGCAAGGTTTATCCAACATTTTAGTCCAGGATTTTTCTGTACTGCATTTTTTTATAGGTGATAATCTAGCCTGTGTTTCAACTTTTCCAATGAGGAAATCATTATTTTTTTAGAGAATTGGAAACATTGGGGTGCCTGGGTGGCTCAGAGGGTTAAATGTCTGCCTTTGGCTCAGGTCATGGTCCCAGGGTCCTGGGATCGAGCCCCGCATCGGGCTCCTGACTCAGCGGGGAGCCTGCTTCTCCCGCTCCCTCTGCCTCTCCCCCTGCTCATGCGCACTCTCTCTCTCTGTATCTGTGTCTCACATGAATAAATAAAATCTTTTAAAAAAAGAGAGAGAGAATTGGAAGCATCAAAAGATGCTTTCATATGCTATTTAAAGTCTGCCTTCTATAACTTTTAGCCTTCTGTTCTTCTTCTCCCCTTTGAAGAAACACAGTATATGCAAGATATACTTATTACATGTTTCCTGTGCTATTGCTTTAAACACATGTACGGATGCTATGTCACTCCTAAGTCTACTCAGGGTATCACCAGTTGTTCTCATAACCTCTTTATGTTATATTGTGTTGTTTTCACTATCCTGATTGGCCTTTAGTACTCTCAGTGACTTTTCCAATGTCTTTCAAAGTATGTGACTCAGACTATATACAGTATCTTAAATTGATGTAAGTCTAGAAATGGACGGTTACCAGAGTTGATGTGGAAACTTTATTTAATTGATGCAGTTGAAAAACACATAACATTTTTAAGCAGCCAGTTCATATTACTGCCTCATGATGAGATTGTAGTACACTGTATTAGTTATCTGTTGCTGCATAAAAATTATCTCAAAACTTAGCAGCTGAATAGGGCTCCTGGCTGGCTCAATCAGTGGAGCATGTGAGTCTTGATCTTGGGGTTGCAAATTTGAGCCCCACTTTGGGTGTAGAGATTACTTAAAAATAAAATCTTAAAAGGGGCACTTGGGTGGCTCAGTCGGTTGAGCGTTCAACTCTTGGTTTCAGCTCAGGTCATGATCTCAGGTTTGTGAGATCGAGCCCCGTGTTGGGCTCCACACTTAGCACGGAGTCTGCTTAAGATTCTCTCCCTCTGCCCGAACCCCTGCTGTGTGCGTGTGCTCTCTCTCTCTCTCTCTCTTAAAAAAATTAAAAATAAATAAATATTTTTTTAAAAAAACCCTTAGTGGCTGAAGATAACAACAAACATTTATTATCTTACACAATTTCTGTGGCTCAGGAATTTGAGAATATCTTAGCTGGGTAGCCCTTAGTTCAATGTCTCTCATGAGGTTACAGTTAAAATCTCAGCTAGGGCTACAGTCCTCTGAAAATCTGGCTGGGGCTGGAGGATCTGCTTCTAACATGGCTCACTTATATGCCAGTGAAGTTCATTATGGCTCAGTTCCTTACCACATGGACCTGTCCTTTGGGCTGCTTGAGGGTCCTCATGACATGACATGATATCTGACTGCTCCAGAGTGAATGATCCAAGAGAGAGCAAGGCAGAAGCTACAATATCTTTTATGTCCTAGTCTTGAAAGCTACACATTGTCATTTTCATAATATACTATCGTTACACAGGTTAGCCCTATCCAGTGTGGGAGGGGACTACACAGAGGCATGAATATCAGGAAGCAAGGATTATTTGGGGGCCATGTCACAAGCTGATACTAGAATTCATCCTCTATCCCTCAATGACTAAACTCCCTCCCACAGGTAAATTAAACTCTCACCTTCTCAAGGCCACCAAACATCTCATCCCCTTACAGCATCATCTCAAAGTCTACAATCTTGTCATCTTAACCAGGTCCAGATGTGGATGAAGCCACTGAATGGCTCTCTTGAGTCATAACCTTAGCTCTTTCTAAGGTCTTCTTTTTAAAAAAAAAAAAAAAAAAAATTATTTTGACAGAGAGAGACACAGCGAGAAAGGGAACACAAGCAGGGGGAGTAAGAGAGGGAGAAAGGCTTTCTGCGGAGCAGGGAGCGGGATGCAGGGCTCGATCCCAAAACCCTGGGATCATGACCTGAGCCAAAGGCAGACGCTTAACGACTGAGCCACCCAGGCGCCCCATATCTTTCTAAGGTCTTAGCAAAGGATTTTACTGCTCTACCCTCAGATTCATTTTTATACCATAAATGCCTGGTGGAGCCTGGATTTGATCTTTGTTTGGAAACCATTTCTTTGTTTTAGCATTGTTTCCTTTTCTAGCCTTGGAAGCCATGCATCATCATTTCCACAATATCCTATTAGCTATGTAGGTTAATTTTATTCATTGTGGGAGGGGACTGCAAGAAGATGTCAATTATAGGAGCCTGGAATCATTGGGTTCGTGAAGGTTGGCTACTGCGTCCACTAAAATCTTGGATAATTTAATTTTTAGCAAATCCTGTTAAGCCAGCTTCATCCATTTTGGTATTGATTTTTTAAATCTAAAAATTACCCATATTTGTCATTAAATTGCAATTGTAGTTTCAATTCTGTATTCCAACCTTTTCAGATCTTTTTGAATTTTTTTTAAAGATTTATTTATTATTTTAGAGAGAGAAAGAGTGGGGGAAGGGCAGAGGGAGAGAATCTCAGCAGACTCCCCGCTGAGTGTGGAGCCTGACTTGGGCTCAGTCCCTCGACTCTGAGATTATTACCTGAGCCAAAACCAAGAGTCAGATGCTTAACTGACTGAGCCACCTAGGCCCCCGATCTCTTTGAATTTTAATTCTGTCATATGAACAACACTCCACAGCTTTGAATTATTGGTAAGTATGATAGGTGATGGAATTTTAAAAAATGCAATTTATTGATAAAAATGTTGCTAAACATTTGTGTCTCTAGACCTATTTAGACCATTTAGTTGATAAAATAAGTACATATATCTTCACCTGCACCATTCTAGAAATGACACATTAAATTCATTTTCTGTCAAATATAAATAAGGATCCATTTTCCCATGCACATAAAAATATAGTATGCTAAACAGTGGGCAGCTCCAACTTCATCAGGAATTCTAATATATTTTGAAAGATTGGCTAATTAGGCAAAATCCTCAAGAAATGAGTACTGAAGACTACAATGTTTTAAGTTCTCTAGTGTGAAAACTTGAAACATAACTTATTAGCTAGGGCTGTACACAAAATATCAGCCTTTGGCAAAGTTATGGTGGGATAAATTCCTTATCCTTTGCTCACTCGTTAAGAATAGAAACAATGGTTTTGTCCTTATAAGTCCACTGGACTTAGCAAAATACTCTATGCTCATAGATCCTTAATAAATATTTTTTAACTGGTGAATTGGTTAATAAATTATTGACAGATCATGAATTCCCCTCTCCCAAGTTTCTTGATACCCAATTACCAGTTTCTTGGTATCCAGTTACCCTACCGGAGTCTTCCCTTAGTGTCCCAAGATGGGAATCTTTTTCAATCTCCTGCTATTCAATCAAAAGTTGACTATTTTTAAATAAGAAGTTGGACAGTCTAATAACATTTAGGGAACGTTGTCAATGCCTGAATCCATATTAGGGCATCTAATGATGTGGATTTTCTGATACAGTTGACAAATAAGTGAAAAGTTTGGGCAAGCTTTTGGCTGCCTTACAACCATAATAAGTTGCCATCAATTTGCCTTCTCAGTAAGATCAGTCTTGGTTGAACATGTCAGTTGGTGAACTCTCTACCAGGAAAATCTGGTCTTCCCGACATTGGAATTCCAAAACTATATTCCTCACTATGTGTGCCTTGCCATGATTCCTTTTCTTGTTCACCTAACTTAGGAAAACAATTCTTTAGATGAATAGCATTTCTCTATCTCCGCTAATGGGCTCATCATTCAGTCAATCACATAAACTCAAAAACGTTAGGGACGCTTGGGTGGCTCAGTTGGTTAAGCATCTGCCTTTGGCTCAGGTCATGATCCTGGAGTCCCAGGACCAAGCCCCGTGTCGGGCTCCCTGCTCAGCAGGGAGTCTGCTTCTCCCTCTTCCCTTCACCCTGCTGTGCTCTCTCTCAAATAAATAAATAAAATTAAAAAAAAAAAAACTCAAAAACTTTGTTGAATTTGTCCTTTCCCTAAACCTTCTCATCCAATGTAGTCTTTAGGCTATCTTTCTTAGCTCTACCTTTTCCTTTATCTCTACCATACCCCAGTTTAAACCTTTTAGTTTACCTCTCTTTGTAGTTTGGTTACACATCCTTGCCACATTAACTTACTAAAGTATAGCATCTATCCATCCATTATTCTGCTCAAAAACCTCACTCCCATCTACTCAGTGCCTACACAATTAACTCCAAACTTCTTAGTCTAGTTTCACTGTCTGCCACATTCTAGCCACAATTTAGCTTTCCAGCCTTATCTTCCACTACTTTGACACACTGGATTATTCTGTCTGCCAAACTCATCCCCCATCTACCATTAAATCTGTATTGCATTTTCCCTCTGCCTGAATGTTCTCCCTTCACTTCCATTAAAACCCTGCCCATCTTTCAAAACCAAAATCAAAAAGAATCTCAGACATGCTTTAATCCTCCCAACCAGAAGTATTCTCACTCTTTTCTGAAAGTCCACGGTACTTTGTACCACTCCTAAGGCATTTACTGAATTTTGACTTAGGTTTCAGTTATATGCTTACATGATTTATCTTTTCTTACATATTTTAAACTTCCTGAGAACATAGATTATATCATTCCATGTATAGTAGTTAGCACATCTGCTTTACTTAGAGGTGGTTGTTCCTGAGTTGGAACCATCATGGAATGAGTTGGGTAAGTATTCTACATTGGTTTGTGGTGGTGAATAAGGACACAGTATAGTGTGGTCAAGAGAAAAACTTTTGGAGGTCAAACAATTCCAGATTTAAATTTGGTTTTACCAGTTTCTAATTACATGATTTGTGGCAAATTAACTAATCTCTTGACATTTCAGTTTCTTCATCTGGAAAATGAGAATGAATGCCTATTTCATAGATGTGTTGTCATCATTAATGCGGTGTTGGGTATAAAACACTTATCTTAATAAATAATTATTACCTTCCTATCCTGTATTTTTCCTAGCATAGTGTTTGATAACTTTTTTATTAAATAAATGAATTATTTAGAAAACAAAAACATATTATGAATTGTAATTTAAATATGCATGTATATTTAATAATTAAGAAAAAACATTAGAAGGGCATAGAAGAAAGGATAAAAAAGGGAAGAGGAAGTCAGGAATCAAGATACTACATTTTTTTTTTTTTAAGTGAGCGAGAAGAAATTTAATTTATGACACAGACTTATAGTCTTAACTCGACAGAATATGCTGGAATTCCTTACAATTTTCTAATGGGAAAAACCTAATTACCTATTTTTAATTATAACAGTTCACATCTTAAATTACATATAAAAATGTTTAATACTGCAGCTTATGGGAGGCCCAGCCAGGCTCCAGATTCTCAGCCACTGGGGAATTTCTGTGCCAGACCACCCACGACGAAAGTGAAAAGTTGGTACCTTTGCCAGTGTGGAAATTTCTTCAGAAGAGAGTTCTAAACTGTTGTAACCACTTTCCCCAGGAAGACGAGGGGAAAAACACATGAGAAATTGCTGGACAAACACTAATTGCCCAGGTTTCAAAGTAATAATCAAAAGTGGAATTAATGCTTTTAGCACCACAACTCTCCTGAACTTAAGTCTGTTTATATGGACTGACTTGTTTCAGTCCATTTCTTTGGAGGACACAAACTTATATGAATAGAGCTAGAATTTCAAGGCAGGTCACGCTACTTAGTTATACTTGATTTGGATTTTTGTTCATTTTTTATCATCTTTCTCAAAATGTCTTTAGAAACAAGTCATTCAAATAGTAATCCTGTAATAGCATTTGCACTCGAAATCTTGTTTTAAGTTTCTTGGGATAACCTTTCATTATGAAAGCAAAAGAAACATCCAAATGGTGGTTAAACCTGGATAAGGTACAAAAGGGTGCACAGGGTGGGGGGAAGGGGTAATTGGGTGATGGGCATTAGGGAGGGCACTTGATGTAATGAGCACTGGGTGTTATATGCAATTGATGATTCACTAAATTCCACCCCTGAAACTAATAACACACTATATGTTAACTAAATTGAATCTAAATAAAACATTTAAAAAAAAAAAAAGGAAAGGTGCACAAAATTAGAGTCTTTGCTCATAACTTTTCCATTTTGGAAAAACTGATATTTGACATCTTTTATCTGAAACATATTATCTCATTTATAATTAGGAACAGTCTGAAAATCTACTTTCTTGGACTAATGTGGAACAGATGTTTGTAAAAGTGCCTGAAATATAATAGACCTTCAATAAATATTATTCTGTTGGCAAAAAAGCTTAACAGGTGTGTGTATGTTTGTGTGCACAACTCTCCTTCACCCCCTCAATACTTCCCAGGTAGTGTTAGCGGAGGGCACTAGAAGATGAGATTTTTCTTCTTATAGCAGTACCTCTGAGGATCCCAAAAGACGATCTCAAATCATAGTTCCAAAAGCACTTTCTTCTGCTCTTCTCAGGGGAGAAGACTATGAGGGTGGGAAAAGGGACACTCTACTGAAGCAAGAACTCTTTTGGTTGCAAAGAACAGAAACCCGATTTTAACTACTTTGGGCAAACCAGGAAATAAATACTGACCTAAGTAGCAAAATCTCAGGAAGGGCATGGACCTCAAGGATCACAGAAACAAGGACGTGGCTAGAGTCTCTCTCCATCCAACTCTAATCTGTGCTTCTCTCTGAGTCTGCTTTCCATCTTACTAGAGACTGCAACCTTCTACCCTGGAGAACCTCGCTTTAGAAATCTCTTCATAAAAGGACTACTTCTCTCTAAATCCCATTTGAAATTCTCAGAGAGGTACTGAAAGGTCGGCCTAGGTCATATGCCTCCTTTTGTGAACAGAGAGACCAGTTCTATAATTGGCAGCCTCCACTAGAACAGTAGAGTTTAAGTAAAGAGAAGAGCATTTCCTCCAAAAAGAAGACACTTCTGTTTCCAGAAGAAGGTGGGCAGTGCTGGGTAGACAAAAGAAATAGTCTTAAAATTATACTTCTAAAAATTCAGAATTTTATTTATTAAATATGAAATAAAATATCTTTTTCAGTGGCTTATTATTTTCTATAAATTTATTTTTCTGTCTCTTAGTGTTTACCTCGTATTTCTTCTATCTCAAATGTTTTTCTTAAACAGCGCCACTAGGTCCTATCCTTTCCCTCCTTCAAATCGGTGCTTAAGATTCACTTCCTTGGACTCTCGGTAAAATGCGGCTAATCCAATAGATTTATCTCTATTTTCCCCCAAATGCTATTAAAATGGTGGGGGGGGGCAAGGAGAGAGAGAGAAAGAGATAGAGAGGGAGAGAGAAAGAGAACCCCTAAGTGCAAAGAAGGGGAAAGACTATAACAGATGAAAAGTGACAAAAACTTACGGAAGACAGGAAGTAGATATGTAGAGGATTAGTTACCTATTGCAATGTAACAAATTGCTCAAAACCTAGCTTCTTAAAACAATAAATATTTATTGTGTCACCCAGTTTTGAGGGTGAGAAATCTGGGAGCAGCTTAGGCTGCGGTCAAGTTGTTGGCCAGGGCTACGGCCATTCAGAGAGCTGGAGAATCCACTTCCAAGCTCACACACATGGCTGTTGGCAGGAGGCTTCAGTTTCTCACTATAAAGAAATACTTTATGCTTGTGAAATACTAACTACAATAAGAGAAAGAAAGTGTAATAGTAGAGAAGCTAGCTGACGCCACCTAGATCAAGTAAGCAATGTAACATCAGGAAATATGGTTTAAGTGGACATTGTGTGCCTAAGAACACAGCATCGCTTCTGTGATATTCCTGAATATCAATATCATAGAAGATATGTAATTGGAATCTAATCACATGAAAATATCACACACACACCCACCCACATACCCCAAATTGAAAAACATTCTACAAAATAACTGACCTATACTCTTCAAACGTGTTAAGTTCATGGAAGTGTGTTATGTGCTTTGATGCAGCTATGGGAGCCCACAGGAGGGGCACCTCGACCTGATCGATGCCAAGATGTCAGGGAAGCCTTCCAGTGTAGGGATCTCTAAGCTGATACCTAGAGTTAGCATAGAAAGGGGTAATGGAGAGTGAGGAGAGGCAAGAAGGGAGGAAGCAGGTCATAAGGTACAAGACCAAGGAAAAATCATTTGATCATATACCAACTGGTGTGTGTGTGTGTGTATGTGTGTGTGTGTGTGTAAACTTTTCTTTAATATTAGTAAGAGTTTGCTCCTTTTCCTATCATATCTAAAATGTTACATTTCAGGGGCGCCTCAGTTGGAAGAGTATGCAACTCTTGATCTCAGGGTGTGAGTTCAAGCCCCACATTGGGGGTAGAGATTACTTTAAAAAAATAAAATAAAAAATAAAATGTTATTTCAAATTAGCTTAAGAGGTTATGCCTATTACTTTAGTCTAAGAAATGTGCCTCGAGACACATGTGAAAGAGTAGAACAAATTTGCCCTTGATTGTCTCAGTTACTATAATCCTCATTTTTTTCAAACACTAGTCATCTCATAAACCAACTAGGCAAAATTATTTTCATAGAACTTTTAATACATTTCCTTTATATGTCTTTTATGAATGGCATTTTCTCATCATATCAACAAAAGTGATACAGAAGACTAAATTCTTTCACAGTGGCCATTTGTTTAGTGGTTGAGAGAACAAACTTCTTGTCAGATTGTGCCTGATTTGAGTCCTATTCTAGACCTGACTCTGCCACCCATTGGCCAGGTCTCCTGAAGCAAGTCACCTCTGAGCATCAGTTTTCTCATCTGTCAAATTAAAAAAAAAAAAAAAAAACCTGTCTATTTTATAGGATTGTTGTGAGAACTGATTGAAATAATACGTGAACAGCATTTAGCACAGTGCTTGTCTCATAGAAAGATTCAATAAATCAGATCTTTTGCATCACCCTATAGCTATGTTTAGAAGAGATTATGCATAAAATCAGGTCAAATATAATGGCAAAAATGTATTTAGAGTGCTGTGAAAATAATATTGTTTCTTGAGTGTGTAGATGATTTTTTAATTGATGATTACAGTGCCTGAACCAATCAAAGATAATTTGTCTATTCTATCTCATCTTGCAATTTCCCAGTCATCCTCCCCTTTGATTTTTTGAATCCCCAGCCTAATCTAGAGTGGCTTCTAAAAAACAGCAAGGCCAGGACTAGTGCTTCTCCAGTAAAGATGGGATTTTGAAAACCATATAAGCATTGCAAAACTCACCTCACTGTAACTCTTTACCATTCCAACTCCTATATACATATACTTGTTCACATATGTATTCCTTTGTTTATTTAGCATAATAAAGTAAAACATCTTTTCTGGCATATAACAAGATGTATTAAATGTTTCATACTTGTCTCACCAAAAGTAATGTCAACCTTACCTTTGTTCTGGTGAAATGTGTTTATTGTTTATGATAGCAGCTGGAAAGTGGGAGTGGATAGGGTAAATGATCTAAGGAATATTTTGCCACCAATAAATTAATCAAAACTATTTGAGGTTTATGGGGCAACAATTAGCAGAAATAAAAATAACAATGGTTTGTTTGGTCTATGACTTTAGTCAAAGTCTGATTGGGTTAATATTTTTTTGTTGTTCTGGGATTGACTAACATTTTTAACTTCTCAAATTCCTTATCACTAACCATAAAAATGAAAAAAGAATTTTGTTCATCATTTATTGTGATGCACTATATTTTACTGTTTATTATGAATAGTTAAATTGTTAAGACTGTAAAATTATTGTGAAGATTGGAGATCATAATCTCTTAACTAGTAGAATGATCCTAGGTTCTGACATTATAAGCTGGACACTTCTGTCATCTATGTGCTCCCCCTCCTCCAACCACCACGTACAGGTCTCCTTTCTGTCTCCCTCACCACACACATTCTCCAAGCTATTTATTAAGAAACATTAAAATGTGTCTAGTAACTTATGAACCCTGATCATCACCCTAAAAATCATATGATAGGATCCATTATCCTAAAAGTGCTCTGATATAATAAAAAGTGTTGGTAGTGATGATTAGAAAAAGATTAAGATGAAATTTCTGCTATGGAATTCTTTTACATATCTGATTTGTTGAGAGAAAATTAGAAATGAATTAGAATTAATCTGTGATTAAATTCATGCCAATTCAATAGATTTTCATATCTTGGGCCTTTGATTTTTGTGAACAAAGGTTTTAATTATACCATTTGATCAATAGGCATTTATTAAACACCTACTCTTTAGCAAGTATGGTTCCAGGCTCCAACAAAAAGCTTAAAAGAAAATGACCCCAAAATGTTAACTCAGAGTAATACATCCCACATGGTAATTGACAAAGGAGTAAGATAGACAAAAAATAGTTTTCAGGTATGGGAACCCTTGAGTGCCCGGAAATGAAATTTTAAAAGTAAAAAGGGAGAGAAGTGTGAGAGTAGAATGATCTCTAAAAGAGATGTTGGAAGAAGTTAAGAAAAGGAATCGAAGAAGGGTGGAAATGGAAACTCTCCTGTGGAGGAAGACATCTTTCTACTAAATTCTAATCTGAAAATGCAGGATGACAATGAAGGTGTTTTCCAACCATGAAAGGAACAGAAATCGCCATAAAATACTGCTGAGCCAATAACAATAGGATATAGCACAAGAAAAATAAGTACCTTTGTTTGGAGAGATGCAGAAAGGAACTCATATTAGCACATAAACTCTACACAGGACTGTATCTGTGTTCTTTTAGAACACATAATTTTGACAATGTGTGCAAGTGGTAGTTTCAGGCAAGAGGAGCTTCCAAGCTGAGAATAGTAAACTGAACTGAGATTTACCACTTTGGTGGTCATAATGCCAAGAGTAACGCTGTCTGGGATGAAAGGAGTGTGTTCACTGACCCTTCCAGGATATCCTGCTTGCAGTGGAGCTTTGTTAAAAGAATGTTCACAGTCCCTCTGTTGCTGTGAAAAGACATGTTCCGATGTTGCATGCTTCACTTATCGGCCCTGACACCTTTATTGTTCATACAGGCACTCCATATTTACGAAGACAAATGGCTTACAAGTAGACTGGATAAAACAACTTTTCATATCTGGGAGAGTAAACACTAGAAACCATCTGAAGCCTTAGTTCAAAAGAGGGGACAAATAGAGGATCATCCAGGAGCAGCCAAAATTCTGGGGAGAGCCTACTGAGGTGGAGAAGGGCCAAAGGAAAAAGAGGAAATGAAGATGGCAGGAAATAAAGGAAAAGTAAAGAAAGGGGATGTGAAGAGAGAGACATAACTTTCATCCATGAAGTTGTGTTGCTAGCTCTTCCTAACCCTCTGTTCTCTGACAAGGCATTGCATGTGAAGAGAGAGTCCGGCAGAGACTTGGGGTTGTCAGCTGCTCCAGCCACTGGGGCCTCATCTTCTCTCCACCTCCATGGTGGCACCTCACCCAGATTCCTTTCTTGTCAAACGTGTTTCCAATCACCCAAGCCCTCTAGTCTATGACCTCTTGTCAAACTGTCTGTTACCCAGGACACAAATAGATTGAGAGCGTCAGATAACATGGTAATTTTGTGGGGGGGGGGAAGAGAGTTTGAGTGAGCACTGGATACCCTTTATCTTATCCCTTTCCCCAGCTACCTGCACCTTTAATAGTAAATGCCCTTTCCCCACCTATAAGTTTCTCTGTGTCTCTAAGCCACTGTAGGGCAACTGAGTGTGACTCATATCTCTTTTATTTATTTGCTTTGATGTGTTCATTCCCTCTGGGGAGCTAACTGGTAGAACACTGAGTCAATTCTATTTTTCTAAGGGAAGTGGTGTAGCACAAAGTTGGATGATGACAAACGTGGGTTACACTGCTCTATGGTAATCACATAAAATACCGTGTGCTCTGAAGTTAGAGCACTGACACTGCTTGACACTTCAAGCAGTGAGTATCCTGTATCCTGTAATCACACCTCACAAAGTCCTTTCTCCTCAAACTGATTAATATTCAACTAATACAAATACATGGTATTCACCACATGCTCGATTCCTGCTGAGGCTCTGAAACCTTGTTCCCTGAATGTCCCTGTTGCCATCCTCTACCTTCTGCCAGAAATTCTCACAGTCACTGTGCAGGCTGCAAACACACTAGAGAAGAAGTGGTTTTTGAAGAAGCTACGACATGACCTGGACAGTAATGGAATGATGCACAGCTCACACCAGATGCATATGCCACCACAACCACTTTCTGACACCCCTGAGTCCAAAGATCTGGGTGAACGTTCTCAGCAAAAATTATGCTGTTTCAAGGAGCAGGTCAGAGATAGAGTCCTAGGTGGGGGTGGGAAGCGGGGGTGTTACCTCTTCAAGAAATCTTTACTAAGAGGTTATTATGGGCTAGGCACTGTGTTTTGAGTAAAGCAGCTATTTTGGATAGAAATAAGCCAATCTGCTTAAGAAGTACGAGAATTATTCTGCAGGCTGGTTGGCAACTCCTGAAAGCTTCATATAGCATTACATTTTTCTCTTGCTAGCACCTTCTTTATCCCCTTTCTTGAATGGGGGAGAGGGGAAGAGAGAGGTTAGACAGAGGGAGTGAGAGATTTGGAAACAGAATCATCTTTCTATTCAGGGATTTGCGGAGCACCACGACTTGCTAACGTTTCCAGGTGAGGGCATAAGAACTCAGGAGGTACACTATCTTGAATTCTTTCCCAGTTGTTATCTTTTCATAAGTTCTGTATATTTGACTGGGCAAGTGGGTCTAGTCAGTACTCTGTTTAAAGAAAGAAATAAGTCAGAGTGGGAAACAGGCAGGGCCCAGGAGAGGGGAGTCGAGATGAGACCTGAGCTTCGGATTCCGATTTCGGCAGGACGGTGCGTGTGGGCTCAGCCCGTGGGCCAGGCACCCCCCTCCCACCCCCCACCCCCGCCCCTTGCACCGCCCACCTTGCGCCTCCACTCGGGCTCCAGCCTGGCTTGCAGGGCTCCCGCTCCACTCACTACCCACACAGCCCTGCCTCCCAGGGTCCATCCAGAGCGCCAGGGCTGGCGGCCGATCCCCGGAGGCGACCGATCAGCTTGAGTTCTTGACCTCTCCTCCTAGAACTTCAGCTATTCTCCCTAACTTTAAGATACGAAAGGCTGTTCCAGACCTTTCTGTGTACCTCAAGTGTGAAAGGAAGGGAAATTCGCTTGGTTTTGAAAGCTTAAACATCAGGTTATTCAAGGAGAACGGCTGTTTCGATAACCCCCATCTCCCCCGCCTCCACCTAACCTCAGCCGCCCGCAGCCGAACGGTCCCTAGGAAGTGGATGCCAGAACGGTCTGTGCATTGGGCCGGGGACATTGCCAGGGCAGCTCTAGGCGCAGAGCTCGCTATAGGTCCTCTCTCCCAGGATCGGATAGATGATTCATTTTTATATGTAACGTTTTACCCCACTCTATAGCTCCGGCTGGTTAATGTTCAACCCCAGGGCTTCGAGAGGCAGCTCTAGGGAGGCAGGCAGGGATGACCCATTCAAGGTATATGGCCGCTGGGGAATGAAGGCACAGAAGCCCGAGAGAGGGTGAGGAGGGGTGTGGCGGGGAGTGGGGGGAAGGAGGGGCGCTCCTCCGGCCTGGGTCTCCCAAGCCCCACTCTGAGACTGCGGAGAAGCCGACGGGTCCGCGGCCCGGGCCCGGCAGGGGTCCCTGAGGCGCAGCCAAGAGGCAGCGCTCAGCCTGGGCCCCGGCCGCCCACGACGCCGCAGCCTGCGCCGAGAGCGGCGCGTGCGGGGGCGACGAGAGCGCGGACGCGAAGGCGGGCGCTTCGCCCCAGAACGACCTCTGGGTGGCTCTGTGCGGCCCCAGCGACCCGGCTGCGCTGCGAGCCTGGCGCTTCGGGGTGGGGATGCAGGAGGGAGGTAGGCGCGCGGCGGCAGCTGAGGAGTAGATTCCGGTGTTGTTGTCCCAAGAGACTTGCAAACACTAGTGCGGGGACGCGAAAGGGGTCTTCGGAGGTGCGTGGGTTGCCTTCTGGGCCGTCACTTCTCCGGGTGCCTCTGAAAATATCGTCAGGGTAATGCGAAGCAGCACGTCTTGCCACTTCCCTTCTCCCTTGTTGCCGCCCCCTCCCCCCCCCCCAAAAAAGAACATTAAGATAAAGCGGCTGTTCTGGTCAGTAGAAGGCGGTAGGACACGATTGTGCCCGAGCCACAGTTCAGTGAGGCCCAAGGCCAGGCTACCCTTGGGGGCAAGTTCAGGTGGAACGGCGGCACCTCGGGTCCTTCTAAGAGTTGGGCCGCGTGGCTCCCGCGGAATTGATGGGTCCAGAAGGTCCTGGTCAGATGTCCAGACTGCCATCCCCTGGAGCTGGGCGGCTGACAAGGTGGGGGTTGGGGGGATGCTGCACTGGGAAAAGGAGGTTCCGGGCTGGGGAGGGGGAGTTTCACGCCACGGAGCAGCAGCCTAGAATTCACAGGCGGGACTTTTTCTTTTTCTTTTCTTTCTTTCTTTCTTCTTCTTCTTCTTCTTCTTTTTTTTTTTTTCCCCTGTCAAAGAAACCAACAAGACCCCGCCTCATCAGATAAGAGTGGCTCCTACGATTTCACGGATTTTTAAGCGAGGGCTGGAGGCGCTGAGGTTAGAATACTGTGAATGAATATTGCCTGAGCCCCGCAGAAGAAGGGTTTTATTTTACTTTCTTTTGTTTGCTATTATATTATTTTTTTAACAAAGTGACCTGTCGTCTGTAGCCTTGGGCTCTGGCGGGCAAAGCCCCTTCCTTGGCAGTGGGGATGGCCTGCAGGGTCCTACCTCTGTCCACATCAGCGACCCCACCCCGTGGCTGCACATTGGCACGTGAAATCAGACACGCCGTCGTCAACCAAACGCAAGCAGCCGCGTTAAGTGACGCCAGAGAAGGCCCCGCTAGTCCATCCCGGAGGACAGAGGAAGATACCATCAAGCTTCAACTGGGTGCAGCAACCCTCCCCAGATACCCAGAGAAGCAGAGTTGTGGGGGCTGTTGACGCAAGCAGAATGGGGAAGTAGTCCAAGAACTGGGTTGCCACTAGTCTGGGATCCAAGTCCCATTCGATATGCTGCCCCACTGCCTTCTCAGGGACAGCTGAGACGATTCTAGGTCTCATCTCGCCAGAGCGACAAAGATGAAGGTTCCTGCCCAGGACTGCGTGCGAGGGGGTCCAGCGCTGCTGCAAACTGTCGTCAAAGACAGAAAGGCTTTGCTACTTCTGGACAGAGGAAGCATTGGTAGAGAGAGTCCTGGGGGCTCTAAGGAAACCACCTTAACCAAGCCTTAGCCCTGGTATATGAGGTCCCAGCATAAGCCTACCATTTTCTAAGTTGATAGAACAGGGAAAAAACAAACAAAAAACAAACAAAAAACTTTAGTGTGGATAAAGGAAACAGGAGAGGGAGAAGATGTGGGGGGGGGGGGCAGGGAAGATACAGGGCAAAGTGGAGGGAGGGGAGCACCTTAAACATTTTTGCAGGAAGAACAGGAGAACTAGGTCTGGAAAGATCAATCAAAGTCAGAGGGTGCAGACACACACCCTGCTCATCGAGGACCCAGTGAGTCTCAACTTCTCTTAGCCCTTCAGAGAGAAGAAAAAAAAAAAATGCAATCCCTCACACGGCTCTCCAAAAATAAACACCTTTACCATACATTTATTAAATGTTTTAAAAATATTTTTAGAAAGGAATTTATATAGTTCTTTTAGTCATTTTTTGACTGAGTAATTAAGCTTCAGCTATCTCCTTTTTTCCACAGTTGCCACTGAACTGTTAATATTGTTACAAAAGAAGTAGCAATGATTTTTTAAAGGCAATTAAGTAGAATTAAATACATCGTCAATGGTACATTTTATGTTTTCCAGGCCTTCTCTATTCTTCAAACAAAATCTAAAATCAAAATTTACATAAAATGCATAAAATACTCAGCAAGAAGTGAATGAAGTTATACATCCCAAGCACAATAAATTCTGGATTTTATCTTTTCAGATAGAATGTCAACAATGAGAAGGACTCTCTTCGTGGGGGGCGGGGAAAGGGGAGTTGGGAAGCAGAGTGATAAATAAACTTTTAAGATTAGAGTAAAATTTCTCTGGTTTCTCTTTCTAAAACCTGAAAAGGAAAATTAGTTATGTGTCTAAAATCAGGTTTCTACATAACATATTACTTTTTAAAAAATCTCTTCTTCAATTATCACTTTCTCAAGTTCAGTTAAAATACAATTGTCAGATTAGGGACGCTGGGGGAGGAAGGGTAGTTTTAAAAAATTCCTTCTGAAAATCTGCTATAAGAAACTTCTCCCGTTTACTACTCCTCCCTCAAATCAGTCACGATTCTCGCTTCTCCATGTGCTTAGATTAACTGCTGCTTGCGGGGGGGGGGGGTGTTAATAAATCAATCAATAGGGACTCTATATTCATAAAGGCCTCTGATCTGATTACATCCCCCCCCTTTTTTTTGTCCCTCTCTAAAAAATTTACCTCGGCGAGCCAGGGACTCCCAGCGTAGCCCGCGTCGACGGAGAACTGCGGGCGGGAGGCTGGGAGCCCCGGCGACGGCGGCGAAGGCGCCCGTGGATTAGGATGTGGATTGCAGGACAGACCTTTGTTTGGTCACATTCGCGACGCGGGGGCAGGGGGCGGTTATCCTCCTTCGACAACGCGCCAGGTTTTTATAGACTCGCCTTAAAAAGAGTTCGCTGCTCTTCACAGGGTTAATTTATGGGGCTTTCGAGGAATACCGGGACTTTTAAGATGCTCTTCATTTTTTCCCCATTATTTTTGTTGTTGTTACACTCCTAAAAGCACTCCCGGGTTTCAGCACCTCACAGGACAAGGGTGGGGGTGGAAGAAAGAGCAGGGCTGGGAGGCGAAGGGGAGGATTTGCCTCCTAATCAAACCGCCTACATGGCTCAGGTTGCCCAACATAGTTTTTAAAATTAAATTTCTAACCAAGTTACGGGCAGTAAAACTCAGATTTAGGAACTGAGAGGAAAGTGAGACAAACGTGGGCCACACACACCTTTTCCCAGGTCTCCACCAATTTGAATTCGCTATTAGGGGTATGAAGAGTTTGAGGCCTTAGGAAATTTAAAAGTTTAAAAACCGAGGACAGGCGGGAGAAAGGGTTAGAGTAACAGGTGAGGGGGTGACAGGGGAAGGCGGGGGGGGGGGGGGGGGAGGAGGAGAAAGCCCTTAGACCGCAAATTGTCGGTGAGGGGTTCCTGGCCCAGCACCCCCAGCCCCAGCCTCTGGGCGCGCAAAGGTGGGCGGCAGAGGGCTGAGGCCTACGAGGCCTGGACTCCTGGGGCCCGACCTCCGGCTCGCCATCTTTGATCCCAAGCGGAGGAGGTTGGTGTTCATGCTATAGATTACCTTAAAGGTTCCTTTAAGCACCTTAATACACAACTAGCTCAGAAATCATTAAGAGACCTAGAGAAGGAGAAAAAATACCCTCACACTCACCGGTAATAAGTGTTGACATGCAGCAAAAATCGATTGAGTGGAACCGAGGTGGTGGCAGTAGCGATGGCTGAAGGGGGGACCCGCGTGTGAACGGGAGGGGCGAGAGGACCGACTCCACTGGCTCGGGAACTAGGCTTTTCTCACTTGAAGGGAAAAAGAGGGGCGGAAAAGGGTCGGCGGACGAGCGGGGTTGGGTGTGGGAAACAAGGGGGTGGTGAAGAGGGTAATTCTTCCTTCTGGAAGTCCAGGGAAAGGAGCTGAGGTGGGAGAAAGGGCTTCTCATCAGTCCCGAGTCTCCGCCCCCAGCCCGCACCACTCAAGTTGGGGATGAGACAACCCTTCCCAAACCTCGACTTCCATTTTTGTTTTCTGCAGATTGATCAATTGCCTCGAAATAGAGTTCTATTTCAGCCAGCAAAGTAGGCCGAGGTCCGCCTCCCGTAGCCAGCTCTCCCAAGTCATTCTTGGACCTGCAGGAGACGCAAATCCTCCCAGCAGGTCTCGTTAGCGTTTCCAGCCCCCATCCCCAAATCCCTTCTCCCAGTCCCCTCCCTCCCCTCCCCCCGCCGCCCCTCCCCCCATACCAGGCGGAGCTCGGGGAGGCCCGGACCGCTGGGCTCCGAGGCTCCAGAAGCCAAAGTCCGCCCGTGGGGACCGTTTTCCTCTCCACTGCTCTCAAGTGAACAACAAGGACGGAGGTGACCCTCGGCCAAAGGGCTTTTATCTGCCCCCCACTGCCGCGTGATCCCTCCGTAGGTTAGAGGCAGAGCTTAAAAAAGAAAGAAAGAGAGAAAGTTAATGTGCATTGAGCACCGATCTTAAATCGGGGACATTATCTGCGATCTCTTTAAGTGGCAGCAGCAGTCCCATGCAGAACAAAGACTCCGTGTCTGAGCCTCAAAAGCTTATAGGTAAAGTTTCAGCCAGATAAAAGTAACCTAAGCGCAAAAACACAGGTTTTCTCGGCTCCAGAAAACTGCTGGCTACTTTTCGCTCCCTATTCCCTAGGGTTGTGTTTGTCCTCGCCCACTGGGGGAGGAGGGTGACCAGAATAGCAAAGGACCTCAGATTTTACCCTTCACGCCCCCCCCCCCCCGCCCCCCGGTAATAAATTCCTTCGGGCTAAGTCGTATTTTCTAAGAATTTTTTAGAAAAAAAAATTTCACATTAAAAAAAAAAAAAAAGGCTGAAAACCACCAACAAAGGAAGAGCGGGTGCTTAAAGTTCTTTTAAACACTCACACCGACCTCATTCCCCGCTTAGATGTCAGAGGATGGGAGGGAGGGCCAGGGCTGTAATTCATCTTGATTTGCTTCATTGTCCCGCAGTTTGCAAACCATAATCCTGTATAATTTCAGGAACAAGCAGGTTTAGAATTAATGGGTCAATATTATTTAAAACAAAACACGGGGAGCGTGACCTTTGCCTCAACTACATATTGCTCTACAAGACTCAGGAAACTCCACTCTAACCTCTCAACCCCTGGGCTCTTTGGGAAACTAAAGGGCTGTAGTTATTAGAAATGGTCTTTGTTTCTTTTAATGTCTCGAAAGGATTTGGAAATAGAATGCAATATAACATGAAGAATCTCTCTACTTAAGCCTGAAAGATAAACGTGGAGGCCTAAATATTTTGAACTGGAGGTGTTTCCTTGTAAACTTATTATAGATGTATTCCTCTTGAGAGGAATGTATATAAACTGTACATGTATACATACACACATAATTCTCCAGAACAATTTACTGGATGTGAAGACCTCCCCCCCAAAGAAGTCAATCCAAGCTGACGTACTTCCTAAATTTCTCTCTCCTTTCTTCTTTCTCTCTTATATTATTTGCTAGCAATAATGGAATCCTCTGGGTTTAAGCCAAAGAAAAATCTGGGAGACAAGACCAGACTTTGCAGCCTTTTTTTTTCCCCCTGGAAGTGGCTCTTCTTTTTTTTTTTTCTTTTTAGTTTCTGATGAATGACTATAATTTATTTCTACCAAATTTAAGTAAGTCCTGCTGCCTTGTGTGTTTAACTAGGCGGCCAGAGGGAACTGGTTTGTTTAGGAAGCAGTGACTGAGAAACCCTGGCCAGGTGACAGAGGAGGGCAGAAAGAATCCAGACCAATTTGTATGTAGTATATTTTACTCCCATGAAATAAAACACATTTTTCATATTTGCTGAAAAGTAAAACAATAATATTGTACGAAATGTTATACACAGGGTAGGTTGTACATAGCAGTTTCAGAAACATCATTGCATCCACCAGAGAAACTATTCTAAAACTGATATTCACACATTATTTTATAATAATAATATGTTAGAAACATACAGTGTGGCATTTAGTATGTACATTCCTTTGCTCACAAGCGAAAAACCCTAATCGCTTCTGTATAACATGCTTTATTTTAAAGCCTAACCTTTAAAAACACTGTTGTGATAGTACTAACAACTGCTTTTTATAAAATTAATTTGACATTTCGATATATATACATCCTTTCAGTCATTTTAATGTTAACAATGCTAAACTTAAAAAATAACAAGCTTATAGTAATGTTAAAATGTCATATCCAGTCAAACATTTGTGTGTGTCCTTGCAACTGTCGGAAATACTTTTAGTGAAAGATGTCAGACATTGAGGAAATTCCTTTGAAATCAAAGGAGCTCTCTTTAATTCAGTGGTTTCCTTTTCTCTTTATATCTTCTCTTTCTCTCCCTTTCTTTAGTGCCCACGACCTTCTCGCGTAATTCCCAGTCTTTCAAGGGCAGAGTTGCCCCATCCGGCATGGTCCTAGGATCCGGGTGCTGTGGGCGAGGCTCACACCGGCCGGTCCACGGCATACTGGCAAGCACTCAGGTTGGACGCCGGGTTCTGCACGCTGGCGTAGCCGAAGCTGGAGTGCTGCTTTGCTTTCAGTCTCAGGCTGGCCAGGCTCGAGTTACACGTGTCCCTGTAAACGTACGGAGGAGTCGGCGGCGCGTAAGGACAGGCGGGCGTCGGCACCGCGGAATTCAGCGACGGGCTGCTCAGGTTGTTCAAGTTATTCAGGCTATTGAGGCTGGAGCCCGGGACACCGGTCACAGCTGAGGGCACCATGCTGGACGACATGCTCATGGAGGAGATGGAATTGGGCGGGGAGAACATGCTCTGCGACGACAGGGGGTTGACGTTCATAGAGTTGAAGAAAGGGAAGCTCTTGGTGGACAGAGAGGCTGACGTGAGACCCTTGGCGGCCCAGTTGTTGTAGGAATAGCCCGGGTACATGTCGTCGTAGGGCTGCATAAGACCGTTGAACTGCGGCCCAAAGCCATTCTTGCACAGCTCGGCCTGCTGGTTGCGCTCCCGCTTTCTCCATTTGGCCCGGCGATTCTTGAACCAAACCTGGGGGTGGAAGGCAAGGGAGCAAACAGATGCCACAGATCGGATTAGTAAAACCTTGATCCCAGAAAGCACCAGAGGCCACCACCTCTGAGAGACAGACAGACAGACAGACACGCACACACACATATGTGCGTGCGCACGCACACATCCCGGCCCCCCCCCCATTTTCCCCAACCGCCCACCGCCCCTGGGGCCCCAGCTGCCTGAGCCCCGTACAAGCGAGGGAGGCCCAGGCTCTGAACTGCGCCACAAACCCCAGTCCAACACCTGGCGGCCTGTGGGCGGCTTGTTCACTAACCCAGGCCCTCTTCAGGATCCAAAAACACTTACTGTAAAATAAACGCGGGGCAGCGGGTTTTCCGCCCAACCCTTACCCGGCCGCCTTGCAAACTTGCTTCCCTTCCAAAGCCACAGACACAGTGATGAGGACAAGGGGCTATTAGGGCACCAGAGGCCCGGGCTCTCTTTTACACAGCTCCTCCCTCCTGTCTCAGACCTCCCCTGCCGCCCCCCACTCCACAGAACGTGCTCTCACAACTGGCGCCAGGCCCCGACCCCCATCCTCGCCTAGCAAAATAAGGAATCAAAAAGCAAAAGACCACCCTCCCTTCGGCCTCCTAAACTCCTCAAGCTTGGCTTGTAACTCTCTGGGAACCCAGAACGGGTTGCTCCGCAGCCTCCCCCTCCCTTCGCTCGGCTTGTTCTCACCCTCCGCCCACTCCAGGCCAGGCCCCCGCGCCCAGCGCTGCTCCCGCCGGGCCCAGACCATTTGCTTGGCTTTGCGAGCAGCCGCCTAACCCGGTCAGCCCCCACCCGCGTCCGGTGGCCCCGACGCAACCCTTCTCTCAATCCACATCGGGCCCGCCGGTCGCCGCAGACTAAGGCTTTTGTGTATTGGAGTGAGGCCTGGCCCCAGATTTCAGAGCTGACACCGGTGATGTTTCACATTACACATCTCAGCCGGGCCCAGCCGCCTAATCCGCTTTTTTTTTTTTTTTTCCTTTTCCCTTTCATTCTCGATTTCCTTTTTATCCCCCTTCCTCTTTGCACCCGACTGCTATAAAAAAAGCACGCTTCACTCCCACTTGGCTGGACACGCAGCGGGCCTGGATGGAGGCAGCCAGAGGGAGCGAAAGCCCAGCATGGTAGGGGCAGGGAACCTGGGAGGGACTGCAGAAAAACCGAAGGGGGTGGGGGGGGGGAAGAGGTCTTTTCCGAAGGATTCCAGAGAACCCACTGATTGTGTTTTTATTTTAATCACTTGCAATTTCTACCCTAGGCCATCTAAACTTTGCCCAGGCAAGAAGAGTACGTGCAAGTCCCCTTCCCCCGAAGCGCAGGAGAGCTAATGAAAGACTGACCTTGCGCAAAACCACGCGGCCGGAGAGCCAGAGGTCTAGCTCTGAGCAGTTAAACTAAAACCATTTTCAACTTCATCCCGGCTGTTATCCACCAGCATAGCCACATATCCTACACAAATGCCACCCAGAGAGTGCCTTCGTTCTCTGTGCTTTGGGAAAGCATTTTGGTCTTTATTTATTTTATTTTTTTGTCGTTATTGTATAGTGTTTTCTTCTTTCTTCTCTGCTCTAACTGGGGGCTCTATTTCTCCATCCAGAGCTGCTGTTGCTTCTTTTTTTTTTATTTCTTTTTTCCTTAACAGCAAAGCCTCTGGATCCTGCTATTTGTGTTTCTGCTTCCAGAATCCTAACACATTTGGAGTTTTCCACTGACCAGAATAAACCAGGATGTTGCTACTGGGTAATTTAAGTTCACTTTTGCCAATCCATAAAGTACAGATTTGCTACAAAGGTAAGCCACCCCCCCTTTTAAAAAAAACTATTATCATTGGGAAGAAGGGTATTAGTAACAATCTCCTGAGAAAAGATAAATAAACCAAACGGAAAAGTCTTTCTTCTTTCTTCTTTTCTTTCTAAGAGGACTAACAGGATAGTAGGTGTGTATCAAAATTGCTTCCATAAATCACAAAACTAAGGGATAGGGTATGGGAGAGACCTGAATGGCCGAAAAACCACAAAGACTACGTAAGGAGGATGAGCCGAGTAGAGAGAGAAAAGGCCGGGCTAGGCTGGGCGCGAAAGTTTCCCACGGAGGACCAAATCTTGCATGTCTCCGGCGGGTATTTCTTGTTAAAAGCGCACAGGTTGGAGGCTGTTCTCGCCTCCTGGCCTGGGAGGGATTTTATTAGCGCTCATCTGGCGACTGCAGGCCGGGAACACAATGCCCTGTGCAGGGAAATGCCACGCGGCCCGGTTCGGAAGGGCTAGGGGTGGCGGGGCAGTGAGCGGGTGCCGCTCCGGGCGCCCGCGCCAGGCCTACCGCCTGTCTCCTAAGGGGGAGCTGTAACCTCGCAACCGGGGCCGCCGAGAGGCCTTCTGCTTTTGCAAAGGCACACCACCCGCGCCCTCCGGGAGACGCCGCCTTCCGCACTCCCTCCGTCCGGGTCTACGTGGCCTGCATCTCTACAATGGCTTCCTTCCTAGCCTTCCCAGGCTCCGCGAGGGGTCCTACCCGAACTCGGGCTTCCGTGAGGTTGGTCCACACGGCGATTTCCTCGCGCGTGGACATGTCCGGGTAGCGGTTCCTCTGGAAAGTGGCCTCCAGTTCCTGCAGCTGCTGGCTGGTGAAGTGAGTGCGCTGCCGCCGTTGCCGCTTCTTCTTGGACGGGTCTTCGGTGCCCACGTCCTCATTCTTTCCCTGCTGGCTCTTATCTTTCTCTGAAAACGAAACACACAAAGGTTCCCGTCAGCACGTCCACCTGCTGCCCGCGAACTCCAGCTGGACCCGGCGGCGGAGGCCGGGGATGAGATGGGCTGCCAGGGGAGGAGTGTGTGAGCGGCCTCTCCGGGCCGCGGGGAGCGCTGCGACTGTAGGGTGTGCAGACGGGAGTGTGGGTGTGAGCGCCCCATCTCCTCCCCTCCCCCAGCGCCGCACGTTTTATTTACATGTTTATCTCAGGGCAAAGGCACATTCATTTTTATAGCCTCTGCTTTCAAGTATATTTACACACCTCTGCGCAGACACACCAAATCTCCTCGGACACCCGCACGCGCGCCTTTTACAGAGCCCCCTCAGATCTCGATGCGGTTTCGGAAGGCTAGTAAAGGTAGATTTTGGGATTCGGTCACCCACCCAAGTTCTTCTGCCCTTTATTACCGCTTCTTCTGCGGCGTAGTTTCGGAAATACTTTTCTAACAGGAGCAGCTTCTCGGGAGCTAAAAGCCGAGAGAACAGGGACCGGGTTGGGGGGCTGGGGGCTGGTCCCTGAACGTCTTCGAATGGAGATGCTGGGATTTTTGTGACCCAGGAAACCTCGGGAGGCCAGGATAGGAATAGGGAAGAGTAGGAGAATGGCTCGCGGCGTTCGCGGCACCTCAGGCGGTCGAGGTTGGGAGAAAGGCACACGGAGCCAAAAGAATCCTGGCTCCGGAAGTTCTGCGGGAAGCAAACTAAACGACCACTCCCACCACGCCTCCCCCAGGAGGGGCCGACTTCCTTGCGGGCGAGAAAGGCCGAGCCGCAAGGGGCGGCTAGACCCGGGTACCTGCGGGGCCGCGCGGCGCCTTACCTGCGGCCTCGGGGCTGGAGGTGTCAGAGATGGTGTGCACCTCCAGCCTGTGTTTGGAAGAGTCCAGGGAGCGGGTTTGACCGGGAGCCAGGACTGAAGCCATGGCCAGTGGCTGGGGATGGTGACAGGAGGAAGACGAGGAGGTGGCCAACAGCTTGGTCCCTACTGCTCGGTGCTCCAAGTGCAGCGGGCCTTTCATGCAGTTCATGGACGAAGGAGCGCGCCGCCCTACAAGTCCTGGGCTGCCGCCCGGCCGAAACCCCGTGGCCGCCGCCGCCTGCTCGGCTTTGCGCTATAGGCGCGGAGTTTCCCCGCTGTGGCCGCCGCGGGCAAAGCCAGGGAGCACAACCCCTGCTGAGTCTTTGAACCGAGCTGTCCCTGTCCCCGTCTCCTTCGGAATGTTCTAGCGAAAGGGTCCGGCGGCGGAAAGTCAGCGGGCAAACGGAGACATGGGGATGTGGGTAGGAGGGCACAGCTCGGAGCGTCTTTGGGCAGCAGGCTTCCAAGCTCCAAAGAGAAACCAGAGTGGGCAAAGACCCCTTTCTTCCCTCCCTCCCTCCCCCAAGTACCCCTCCAATAGGGAAAGCTAACGGCGTTCGCGATCTGCCCGCCCCCCGCGCGGCAGCCCTGACAGCGAAGTGTCAAGAGTGACAGGGACAGGTAGCTGATATTAGATCCCCCGCAGCGGTGGCTGCGGCTGCGGCAGCGGCAGCGGCGCGGGCCTCTGGGCGCACCCTCCGCGGCGCGCACACGCACAACCCCCTCGGGCCGTCGAGCCCGAGCACGGACTCGCAGCAGCTCAACTCCCGGCACCTGGGCGAGCGACGGACCAGCTCTGCGGCTCCGAGCTTCCCTGTTGGCCTAACATCTTAAAACCAGAGGCGGGCTTCCTGGTGCCCAGACGTCACTTTGCCGCGGCCCTCCCAACCTTCCCCGCCTCCGACTCCTCCCAGACCCTTCGCCCAGCGGGAGTGACGTGGCTCCGCACCAATCAGGAGACCCCGAGCCGCGGCGGAGGGACAGCCCTGTCTGCACCTATCAGCTGTGTGGGGCCGGGCTAATACCTCACTGTGCCCACCAAGTCTACACCCGCCGGCTCCCGGGAATTCTGCTCTGCCCCGGCCGAAGACCGTCCGGCTTTTAGTTCAGGCGGGGAGGTAGAGAGGTGAGGCCGGGAGTAAAAGGCTCGGAAGAAAGGAACGGAAAGGTCGAGGGCTGAAAGGTACAAGGATCAACAAGCCTCCCCACCCCTTCCTTTTGTATCTCACTACAACCAATTCCAATTGAGAGATGTTTTTCTCTTCCTGGATGGAAAGGAGACATGCTACTTAAAACCAGAAAATTTAAAAAACAGCAACAAATCACCTCTCCGAGCTTAAATTTTCCAAACAGGCTGTCAAGTGAATGCTGCGCTAATCTGAAGAAGCTTTACGTTAATTGCAAAGAAGACAAAGCCCTGAGAAGGCAGGCTAATAAATTAGAAATCGAGAAGCAAATGGACCCGTCAAAAGAAAATTACCTTGACTTTAAACGAACAACTGTTTGGTGGTTCACTCTGGATTTATACAAGAATAAAAAGTTGCCTCAGATCACGTTCTCTGTAATGCTTATTAGTCCCCAGACAGAGAATACACTATAGAATAGAAACCCTAACCCAGCATTTTCAAAATGCTGAAAGCTTATCCATTCTACTTAGCGTTGATTAAGACACATATCCTAGATCTTTCAAATTCCTTGTACACTGTATTAAGCTTGTCCTAACCCTAGAGAGAGCCCGCTTTAAATTCGACTCTCTTGTTTACTTTATTATCAATCAGATTCAAATCCATAAAGCCCGCAGAATCAACAACCTTGAGCTAATTATATATAAAATATGCTTTAATGAATTTCCATACAATTAAGAATGTTGCCAAATAACCAATTTCAAGGATAATTTTTAAGTCATTTTCTTTTCCTAGGGAGCTCAAGGCTGTTGAATCTTTAAAGTCCAAGCAGGCAGAGGCAGTAGGGTGGGGGCGAAGGGTAAAAACCTAGCAGAATACTCAGCTAGGAAAAGCAAAGCCTTATTCATTTATTTTTTAAAAAAGAAGAAAAAAGCCATCTTTGGGGACATCCAACTCTTTACAACACTATTTCCAAAAAACTTTAATTTCCAAATAAAGAAATACAAACATATCATTCAAAATAATTTTTGGAAAGTCCTTTTGTCCTCTGCTTAGGTCATCAGGAGAGCACAAACTAATCTCCTTTGGGTTTCTGCATTGGTGATTGCTTTATTGTGGAGTTAGTGTTATCATCCCTGAATGTGTATTTGTTTGACATTACAGTCAATGATTTGTAACACCAGTAGGAGGTATCTCCAGAAAACTCCCTCCTTGTCCTTGTTCACAAGATTGGGAAACGTAAGCAGTCTGGGTCAGAGTGGATGAAGCAGACTACAAATATGTTTGTAACCTATGTGTCTCTCCTTTGCCTGGCTCTCCGGGCCAAACCCTATCTGCAACTCCTCCCCCATTTTAAACATGCTTGAGAGCCATCCAAAGAACCAAATGAGAATTGTTCTTCAGTCTCTCCCCAGAAGTATCATCCTACTTTAAGAAAAATATAGCTGCAAGGAGGAATTTTTTTTATACTAAGGTTTAAAATCAGCATTTCTGGTTTTAACCTTTTATTCCAGTTTACCCCATTTCAAGCATACACACACCTGCTCAGTGCAGAACACTCCTCATGTGACAGGTCTGCATTAGCTAAGGCTCATACATCCAGCTATATTAGGTCCTGCAATCTTATCACTAAATTATACATATTACACCAGCAGCCTGTTGGTAAAGAAGGTTAAATTAATTTACATTCTGCTCATTATCTGGTGCTTAAATGACGCATTTTATCCCTGAGATTTGGCGGAGAATCTCCTCAGACCCCACAGCGTTTCACCGAAGACAATGCTCTTACATTTGTAGTGGTTTTTAATCTGATAAGACTCTAATTTGCTTAAGTCTTTTAAATAAGGGTTTTAAATGTTTCTAGCCATTTTCTTATTGAATTTCCTCTAATTCCCCCAAGATCATAAAGTATATGTGTAAAGTAAATATTTCCTCCCATTGCACTGCCAGCCGATGACCTATAACTAAGTCAATATGAATCCAGCTCTTTTCTGCCCAATGTGTTTACTAATCATATTCCAGTTTCTTCTTTTTAAACCTCAGCATAGCTGCAATCCCCAAAATACCAAACCCATAAAGCTTCATTTCATGAAGAAACTCCATCACATGAAAGAACGAAAAACTCCCCACCATAGTGAACATAATTTCTTTCTTAGTATTAGATTCTTTGAGAGTCAAACCCCGGAGCTGCAATTTTTGGTGGAGGCTCTGGGTGTTTCTTAAAACTCCTTACTCAGGAGAGCTGAGAAGCTCCACAGAACCATATAGATATCGAAGCCCATCTCTCATTAAACCCACAGAATTTTGATTTTAAACTCCATGGCTCTGTTGACTGACAGAACTCACATCACGGCAAATACACATATGAAAGACCTAGTCTCCAAATCAGCTTCCAAAGTGGTTGAAACACCCAAGAGCAAGTGACAGCTCCTCATAGTGCCAAATTGTGGGAGATATTGGAAGTACTGGTGATCTCCAGACAGACTAAAAGCCTAAAAAGATAAAGAATCTTATATTGTATCTACCCATTGCAAAATCAAGTGGAAAATAAAGACAATTATCTGGAGATCTCTGGTTAAAGTAAGAACATAACCATATCTAACAATCAATCAATCGTCTATCTAGATATGCATATACATAATATATAATGCCTCCCCCAACCATCAGCTTAGCCAGTAAGGCACTTCTTTGCATCCTTCCAGAGTTTCAACTCTCTCCCGATCTCCTAATCACTTCACACATGGTGAGCTTGGCTGACCCCCTTCTCAGGCCCACAGAATTCACTCCATGGATGGTATGAGTATGCCAACATGAAAAGTCTAGATGGTGAAAGGCAAGTAGTGGGAAACCAAGAAACACTTTTCAATGGAAACAGTGGTGGTGATGGTGGTGGGCAACTTTGGAGACTTAATCTACAAAAAAACTTGTGGTTGCACAGATACTGATAGTATAGATAAGGAAGGGGTTGAAAGTAATCCTATGTATTTTGCAGGTTGAGCACTACCTTTGTGTTTCCCACGCACACACTCTTCTTTGACTGGTTCTAGAAATTTCTAGGACTTCCTAACCTCCCTCACAGAAATTTCCAATCCAGAAAAACATTAGTTCAGGGAAACTGGAGGTGCTGTAAGGTCTCCACGGAAGGAAGCCCAGTGTGGGTTTGGGTTTTCGAGTCTGAAGACATTCAAGAATTCTCAGTTGGGTTTTCTTGCTTGTTCTTTCAAAGCAAGACCCTTGAGGAGGGAAATGTGTGACATGGGGTCAGGAGTGTTTTGAGCTGCTGGTATTTGCCACCGATTACCAGTCTTAAGGTCTTATTTAATTTCACACTCTGTAGAGGTAGTTGCGCAAAGCCCCTCTGGCCCTCCTGGCGAGATTGGTTGGACTGCGCGGCCAAACTCTCGGGTGCGGTGGCCCAAGTATGGGCTGATATTCAACCAAGCGATCCACAACTTTTGGGAAAAAAAAAAAAAAATCTGTCCTCAAAGCTCACCTGGAAGATGGCTCAATTAGATGTCTCCCTGCGCTGTCAGATCGTAGAGGGGTGGGAGTCTTGCTCTGGTCCCGGCCAGCTCAAGGCGGTGGCCCGCCCAGACTCAGCTCAGAGCCGCGTGACAGGCGTGATTGTGTGTGCGTGCGCGTGTGGTGTAAGGCACAGAGGTCAGATGGAGACCTTGCACCCTGCCCAAGAAGTGGCCTTTTCTCCCCTCCTTCTTCTGCTGGCTCTTTCTTCGCACACAAATAGAGCTGGAAAAGCCTCCTTCGTTGTACCGCCCCCGGCCCCCCGCCCCCCGCCCCCGCTCCAGCCACGAAGCGGAAGCATCCAGAAATGAAAAACTTTACTGTGGCTGATCCCCATCCCCATCCCATTCTCTAAACGGATTAAAAAAGTGCTGGTTTGTAAAAAGGGGCCGATTATTTTCTGAATCATAAATCTGTGCATGTACTGAGCAGCACCCACATTCTCTGGGTCCCTGAAGACGGCATTCATATTTTAGTCCCCCACACTCAACCACTTGAGGTTTGGAGTAACTGGTTGGGGGTGCTCGGGGTGGTAGGGGGAGGTACCCCCACACTGGCGCGTGAAGAGAAGAGCAGGGATTAGAGGAGTCAGGACGGGTTGGGGGAGGGGATGCCTCTGAAACCATGAAACCCACGTGCTATATGCCTTTTTACATTAGTTTGTTAACACTGCAGGTTTATTAGGCCATCGTTTAATCTCAGAAAACAACTAGCTGAGGAAAAGTCAAATAAAGAGAATGGTATAAATTTGTTTCAGCCGTGGGGGAGAGATAGGGATAGATGGGGGGCAGAGAGAGAGAGAGAGAGAGAAAAGAGAATGAGATAGACATTAATATCCAGGTCCAGAGAGCAGAACTAACAAGGGACTGACTAAAGTCACTTTTAAAAAAATTGGATTAAAACGTGCCTCTTTTTCTCTTTTCTGTATTTCTCCCCTCTAGCTCTTGTCCCTCTCCCTTTTCTATTTCTCTTGCTCTCCCTTTTTTCTGTCTTCCCTCTCCCAGACATGCTGGTAGCTAACATTCAGCATTAGTTGTCATGGTGACCATAAATCACATAAATCCAAAAATACCCACCTATAATCTGAGATGAAGCTTTTATTTCCCTAGCGAAATAATATTTTAAAAGCTGTCAGCTGACAAAAAAAAAAAAAAAAAGGAACCCACCTCATCGTAGTAACCCAAGTAATATATTACTTCTAAAGGTTTAAATTAAAATGTCAGCCTGTTAAAAACATGCTGGGAGAATTTTGGGCACTCTTCATGTCAGAGCCTTACAATGAAGTTGACTCCACCACTCCTGATCACTCTTTAACACATATACACAATATTGCTGCTCATTCTCCTATTAATTTCTTTCCTTCCCTCCCACCTACCTTAGTCTGTCCAGACTCTGCCTTCCGTGGTAAAAGAAAGGAGTCTCCACCTGGATCAGAGAGGGGTTCAATCCTCTGTCTGAGCCTTTTGAGGATCTTGTGTGTTGGTCCTCCCTTATCAATCACTTCCCCAAACGAAAGATGGGGTTTGGGGGGAAGAAAAGGTTCTTGTCAGGATCCAAAGGGGGGTGACTCCCTAGAGGAACTGAGAAGAAAGAAATGCAGAGAAGACTGGGGGTGGAGGGGCAGACAGAGTAGTGAATTGACCTGGGCGACCAGTTTCTGTGGTTAAGTCTAGCCTAGGAAAGGTACCTGTATTCTCTCACTCCTGCTTTTTTTCTCCTGAGAGGAAACTTTCCTATTTGGAGACCCTGGTGGGGGAGGGGGGTGACGGCCACAGTTGGGCCTTTTGTCTTCTACCTTGGGCTTGTTGTCTTTTGCCTATCTTTGGATTACAGGGTATTCGCCTAGATGAAGAGCCATTAATTACCCATTCAGTCAATATTAGGAAGACGACAAAGCTTTTTACATAGGATTAAGAAGACATCAGATTGTTCCATTAGTATATTCCTGCTCACGAATAAGCTTTCGTTATACATTTCCCTTTCCCTCCCGAGTCGTTCTAACAACTGCTGCATATATTAACAGCGGGCGGTGCGGAATAACAGCCCAACCAGCCTTACGAAAAACTTTGAGCGCGCTTGGTGTCCGTAGCAAGAACACGACGACCTGTAAAGACTACCTCTGCGGGCGGAGATCCGCAGGGACTGACTACCTATTGCACAACTGGTACAATTTTCCCCGACGGGGAAAAAATCCCCACAAAACGCAGAGGCAGCTTCTGCCAATAAGCTACAGAGTTGGCGCGGGGTGGGGTGGGGTGGGGCGGTAGTAAAGGAAAAATGGAAATCTCCTCTCCTTAACCCTGTTCCCCTCTCTGGTTGCTTCTGCCTCAGACTTCACGCCCCTTCTTCTTGCCCCTGTCCCTTGCCCCGGGCTTCATCACTAAGAGCCTTCTAACCTCTAAACATCCCCCTTCTTTCAGACAAGGGCTCAGCCCCAAGCACTGCTGCACGTACCACCATTTCGCGTTTCTCTAGAGATGGTCTGGACTGCTCTCGCTGGTACCCTTGTTAGCATGAAAGCGGCTTCATGACGGCGAAGGGAAACCGGCTTATTTGCTTTCAGGGGGTACATTAGGAATCCACGCAGTATGTGCTCGGCAAACATTTGCTGATTGAATGAATGAAGGGTTTGCCGCCGCCCAGGCGGCGGGGGTTACCCCGGGTCCTCTGAAGAAGACTGAGATCTAGCTGCTTGCTGAGAGTGTGTGTGTCGCGGCTGGGGGCGCCACAAGGGGCCTTGGAGTCTCCTTCCCAAGGGAAGGAAGTCCGAGCACCCCAGAGACTTGGGTGAGACTCTTGCAGCTCATCCACTGAGCCAAAGCTATTTAAAAATTAATGGCGTCTCTGGGGAAGGCCCGGCGAAGGTACCCGCCCAAGTATGGTCCCAGCAGCTCTGTCCGTTTTCAGCCCGGAAACCAGAGCCACCGCCCCGAAACTTTAAGGGTTACTGACAGGGGAGGATCACTCCCTCCCCTTACTGAAAGTCAAGAGCACTGTTTGATTTCAGCAAAGAGGCTTCTTTTGGGACACCCAAAGCAAGGAAGTCAAGGATCTCTGTTCTAGGGGGACGTTCTCAGCAGACCCCTGTCCCTTCTTTCTGGGGGTACAGTTTAACTTGCCAACTCTTTCTCCCTCCACTTGGATGCCTAGCCATTCCTCCTTCAACCCTCTCTCAAACCTGCAGCCGACCTCGTGCCCCCTCCAGTTCCAGGGTTCCAGCCAAGCCGTGGGTCAGCCCAATGACTATTAAGGGGACAGGGTTCCCTTGGGAAGGAATGCAGAGCTGGAGCCTTCCAGAGGTTAACCTTGTCTACTTAGAGACCGTTTTCAGTCTTCAACGAGAGCACACTGTTTTTGGGGGGTTGAGAGGATTGCGCCAATATAAAGCATCATGATTCCTTTTGAAAACTGCACGTCATTGTAAACATTTTTTCTTTTTGAAAGCAAAAAAAAAAAAAAAAAAAGGTTATAAAAAATAAAGGAGAAAAATCTTTCTTTTTAAAAGCAGGCTGTGGCCAGGAGTTTGCCTATCACATGAGTTAAATTAACTTATATTCAGTAGAGGGGACTCTGGCAAACTTCCTTCTGAGGCACTGTAGTTTTGCCTACACATGTGTGACATTTTTTTTTTTCTACCACATCCCTAAAAGCCAATAAAAATCAAGATTTTCGGCATTTCTCCCTATCACATGCCTCTCCTTAATTAATGGCATTAAACATGTTTAGGCAGCAATTTTCCTCTTCGGTCCAAAAGGTAGATTGTTGCCAGTGTAGAGCCTTTCACATGCACTAAAATAATCCTGGCCTCAAAGTAATGGTTAAGAAAACAATCATTCGTTTATTTCTAGTTCTTTATTTATCTGCTAATGATCAAAAGTGGATGCTCGGTGGCCCAAGTGGGGACTGTGACTGCAGCAGAAAGGACCCGCTCTCTGCAGTTTCTTGCCCACCTAGGAGGCCCCCAACCCATCTCCAGCCTCCCCTCCAACGGGCCCTGCCTTCCTAGCTCAGATGGAGACCACCTGTCCTCAGAAACCATTCCTGAGGTCTGGGAGCCCTGGGTTGTGGTGGGGATAGAAGACACGCTGTAGCGCTCCTGCTCCCAGCGCAGCGGGAAACCTCAGCCTCAGCTCCGCAGCTGCCAACCCACCCCAGGCGAAGCGAGATTGGGGAGCTCCCCCAAGCCTGGCCAGGGCCAGGACTGAACCCGCACAAAATATTTCCCCAGGAGTCATCGCCGTTCTTGATTTTTAACCCTATCCCAAACATACTCCGGTCTAATAATTTATTTTTACGACCGATTATCAAACAGAGGAAGAATTTAACACAATCTTAATGACAGAAATCACCCGACGTTATCTCTGCATGGCCCCATTTAACCCCATGGGGTTAATCCCGGACAAGTGAGCCTTTAACTGGCCCAGCAGGAGGACTCGCGATATTGTGGTGTCGAGACTGCTCTGCTCCAGACCACTTTAGAAGTTTTATTTAGACAAATGATAATTTTCTCAGATTTACTGGGAAGCCCGAATGCAGGGCCTTTGTTTTCTTCTTAGTAATATGGTTTGTTTACTTGGCGGGGGTCCCAATTCGCCCCCCTCCGGCACACATTACATTTGTATCCTTACACTTTAATCCGGAAAGAGGGGGTTAGGGGCTGAGGGCGGTGGGGGGCTTTATCTCCTCACACTATCAAAGGTCAACAACTTCCTAAGGCTAGGCACTTATTATTACAGTAACCTGGAAAACCCGGAGAATAGAAGAACGGTTAAGTTTGAGTTTCTCATGTATTCTAAGGGGAAGCTTGTCCCCTCATCCCTAGACACACACACGCACACACACACAATTAAAGGGTAAGTTTCAGTTCAGCAAAGGCCTGTGCAGTGGGTTGGAGGCGTTTTAACTTTTACACAAGCCTGCAGACTGAGCAGCAGTGTCCCTTGACTCGTCCACAATGAAACCCGCTAATTAAGCAACGACACCACCAAGACCCGAGGCCTTGCAACCTGCACGACAGGTAGGTTCGCGTCGACAGGGGCACACACTTCAGTACACCCTTGGCTGCTGCGCACGGTCGCTGCCCTGAAGTTCTGCGGGGCTCCAGGGAGCTCTTTTACCTCCCGACCAGGCGAGTCCTTGCCAACACAAGCCTCCCGTGGTAAACCCCGCACCCACCAGCCTGGGCGGGGCACCGCTGAGAGCTGCAGGGGCGGGGTGGACCCTTGGTGGTGCTGCACGCAGTGGGACATGGTGGGCGACAGAGGTCGCTGTTGGACTACTTTTCCGCGCCAGCCAGAGGCACAGAGATAGGTTGGGGTATGGGTAGGCGATCAGGCCACAGGGAGAGAGCGAGAAAGAGCAAGAGGGAGAAGTGCTGGGTCTCAGGAGTGCAGTATAATTTGGGGAAAGGAATTAACGTCCCTGGGACGGCTGCTTCCCGTCCCACCCAGAGGCCAAGTGTCTCAGTCACGGAGCAGGCACGCCGACTCTGGCAGCCTCGCAGGCGTGCGCCTTACCCGAAGCCCAGAGGCCCGGAGGCGGGTGCCCTGCGCGCGGCCTGCGCTTCGCTCCCGGCCTTACCAGTGGCGCCGGGATGCTGCCGCGGGAAGAGCTTGCTGCTGGCCGCCTCTTTCCGGCTCTCGGGAGAGTCTGTGAACTCGACCTTTTTGATTTCGGAGTCTTTGGAGAAGAGGCATTCAACGGCCGCCGGCTGCACGCCTGGGCCACGCGCGCCCGCCCCACAAGCGGGTAGAGAGACGCCCGGGACCGCCGCGGAAAGAAGCGGGGGTGTTGGGGAGGTGGGGGAGGAGCAGGACGAAAAAGAGAAAAAGGGACAAAGAGCAAAGACCCAGTTAGAGGAAAGGGCGGAGGGCACTCCTGTCTCCCGGACCCTCTGGCAACCCGGCGCAGGGCGGCGTACTCTTCTCCGCGCCTCCCTGGCTGCCAGCGGCTCTCTCCGGGAGGAGTAGGCCCCAGGCGTCGGGCCGCGGCGAGCGGCTCCCTCCCTATCCACGGCCGCCCCCACCCCCGAGCCCCCGGGGGAGGCCACCGGCGTCCTGGTTCTGCGTCCCTTTGGTCCCGGCCGGCCCCTCCTGGAAGAGCCCCTCGCCACTGCCTCCCCAGGGGGCCGGTGCCCTCTTGCCGCCCTCGCGCGGTGCGGTCTCCCCGTCGGGCGACCCGGGCAGGAGAAGCGACCCTTACCTAATTGCACACACGCCGACACTAGTTTGCGGCAGTTGGTCTCCATTCCCCGTTATCTGCAAAAGAAAAGAGAAGGAGGGCTGTGAGAAGCGGCGGTCCCCGAGCGTGCGGGGCTCAGTGGAGGCTACCTGTGGGGCGGACGGACAAATTCAGATTCGCTGTTAAGCGCCCACTCTGTGCTGGGTTTCCGGCGTGTTTCTCTGACCTGACAGCCTCTGGCCGCCCCGCCTCAGCCCCGCCCTAGCCCCTGGTCCAGGACTTCTGAATGGACCTGAGGGGGATCTCTCTCTGCAGAGTTGGGGTGAATGCGCCCAGGCGCTCTGGACGGATAAATCCATCGTGTTCTGGGGGACTTAGGCTGTGGAGCTACTCACAAGATGTCTGTGTCAGGGCTTAAGAGCCCGTCTGAACACCGGGCCAAACTTAACAGATACAAAATTTTGGGGTGAGTGAAGAGGACCTGTCTCTTGAGGAAGTTGTGTGGAAGGCCACCATTTAAGCACAGTGCTTTCCGTGAGTAGGAGCTCAGTGAACCTTTGTAGAGTATCAGAGTCAACTTGTAACTGTCCTATACAGCAGTTGTCCTCGATTTTCTGTAATTCTGGAATGAACGGGACTCTAAGGTTCTTGGCCTAGGGTGCTCCAGGAGCGAGCTGGCTTCGGGCCTCTCATCCATCAGGAGCCACTTTTCCATATTTAGCCACACTTTTCCCTGGAGATACTCACCCGGCCATTTATTTACCCTAAAGTAAGATTTAAGATCGCAGAGGAGCGAAACGGGGTGGACTGAGTAAGACAGAGGGGAACGGGGCAAATTGTCCGGAGAGTTTTCTTCCCACCAAGGACGTAGAAATAACTCGTAGAGAACGGCTCCCCCGATTCTCCCTGGCAAACCAAATCTTTTTCAAATTTCCAACCACAGCGCAGCGAGCCAAGCGTTTAACGCGCGCCCCCTTTTCCGCCACAGGCAAACGGGGGGAGGTGGGTGGCGAGAGACCCTGTCAGGGTGGGTAGAAGAGCCTCGGCTGCTTTAAAGACAGAAGAAAAGAAAGAAGGTCTCGGGCTCCCCAGGCCCTTCGGATCTCCGCGCCTGCCTCTCTTCACGCTAACCAGGGTACGCCGGCGGCGGGAGGGCCCACTTCGCTCGGGTCCAGGGCTAAGGGTAGGAGCGGGCGTTGCCCCTTTGGCCCAAGAACAGAGGCGGGGCAGGGAGCTGCGGGTCTGGCTCGACTCTGGGTCGTATTTCCCGGCTCCTCGGCCTCTCCTGGAACTAGCCGGGCCTCGGGGGCCTCTGGCCAAGGTCGCTGCTTAGAGGAGGGGCTGCCCAGAGCGGCGGCGTGGGGATCCAGGGGTTCCCCCCACCCACTAGCTGGGACGTGGGCGGGGGCTCTGCAGATCCTTGCAGGCCCGGGGGCCCAGAAGTAGCAGTTTGGCGGCTCCAGATTTAGTGATTCTGCAGTAAAATCACAGGATTAGTCCCTGATTGAGATGTCTGTTCGTGAGATATTACAAAATTCATTATCACAGCTTTCTACTAACTCGATATGAAGTAACACAGATGGGATTTTATTAGTCCAGACTTCAAATGTTTACTTATGATAATTTCAGGGGAAATTTGCATGTCATCATCAATTCGATAATCTTTTTTTTTTTTTTTTTTTTTTTAACATCTGAACTGGCTGCATTATTAGCGGGTAGCCAAAGCATTGCAGATGGTAACTGCAAATCGTTTTTATTTTTTTAAGGAATGAAATATACAAAAGAAAAAGATGGGGTCGCTCAGTGTAAAGTCAGTCAATTATTACACATTCTCCCCCCACTCCCAAGCTTCAGTGCTGAAGACCAAACAAAGCAATACAAAACAAATCTTCAAGAACTCTGTTCTAAGGACTGAAAAGAAGGTCAAGGCGTGTTCCTTAGCTCACTCCTAAGTGTCCTTGTGACTTGGGGATTTATTTTGCAGTCAAAATGAGCCCTGAGACCTGCATTATTTATTTATTTATTTTTACTTCATATAATTACCAGGGCTACTAGATGAATTAAATCTAAGTAACTAGGGAAGATAATTTTTAAAAATAACCTCCGATTCCTGCCTGCTGATCCTTAAACTTGCCCTGTCAAGGAAGACAAGTCTTACTGGACAAATTTGGCCGTAGGATTTAGGGACTAGCTTCCACCGCTAATCTCACAAATTAAGATGCACAACTTTTTTTGATGGGAAGTTGTTCTCACCCCAAAAGTTCCTGTCCCGGTTTGAATGTATATGCCAGGCAATCTTGTTCTGGCCAACTTGAGTTTTCTATTGTGAATATGCTAAAAAGCACCATATAGTTAATGAAGCACACTGAACCACACTGGCCAAGGCAGGCAGTAAAGCCGTGAGAAATAAAACAATTTTCTTAAAAAAAATAATTTCTGATGATTGCCATAAGAGGAAATTGCAGGATAAAACATAGTTCTAATAATTCCAAATCCTTTCAAATTTCTCCCCTTTCCATTTATTTTGTTACCGCATAACAAAATCTTTAATGGAAAGTTGAAAAATAAACAGCACAAGAACATATGTTTTAAATGAACTAAATTGGTGAGATTAGCCAGTAAATTAATTTGCAGTGGGTAATCATTTAAGGAAATTAAAATACTGCTTAACACAGTTCTGTATTTTACCAGTTTAAGCCTTCTTTTAAACCAATTAATATTGATGCTTTAGGAACACTTGAAGACAAACATGCTCAACTTGAGGAACAAAGCACCTGAATAATTTACGTGTAGTTTTGCTGAGGTAAAGTAAAACATTCCATAAATGAAGTAGCTATTTAATTTTTAGGGAATGTTTGATTATTGAAACCTTGTATGCTTATTTTATGTCACACCAATAAAAATCCTCAATCTATTTTACTTCCGTGCTTTGTTTCCTTGACTTAACTGGTATCTGAATTTTAGATAAATTTCCTCCAAAATTATATTAAAACCATGTTTAATTCTTATTAATGGCCAAAAAATGCAAGGGAATCTCTTTAAATCAGATTATTTTTTCATACAAATACTTTAGAATGTTTGACTGCCTGTATTATTTTAATTCATAATAGTAAAAGTTTTTTCATTTAGTTTACTTTAGTAAGACATAATACTCACACACACAAAAAGAGTAAATAACATACTACCCTATCATTTCTAAATTACTTAGGAAAGTAAAGTCATTGAATTGGAATTAAAAGAGAGCCGCACGTCCCAGATTTAGAAACATAATTTTTTTCTTACTCCACACTTGGAAAATAGTCCTCTCCCCTTTACCATTTCAAACGTATCTCCTCAAGTGCAAGATTGGAGTTGACTGGTGATCAATTTAAAGGATTTATAATCCGAAGTAATTGTGTGAGCTTGGCATCCAGGCCTGGCTCCCAGGTAATTCGCTTGGGCCTGAGAGGTCACTAACTGCCAGTTAAGATGGAATCTTTTTTCCAATTGGTAACAATGGGAAGGGGGCTAATCTTCCAGTAGCTGAAACTTTGTACCCGGCCCTTTATCTTGAGAATGCTAATCCTCAGCCTGAGGATTTGTCCCTGCAGTGTTGGCACCGAGATTTAAGGGAAGATACCTCGTTTTAAATGCCAGCCATGGTCTCGCTTCCCACTCGACTTCAGCAACCCCATAGATTCTAGTGTCAGCGACTGGGGACAAGAGGAACAGGGCTTTGCAAGGTCTGTTTGCCAACTGAGTTACCTCGGGGGGGGGGGGAGGCAGCCCCAAGAACCACAAATCACCTACGGTGAAGATTCTCCAAAGTGGAACAAATTTCCAAACTCGCATTATCTCACATCCCTGCGGAAGAGACGGCCTCCACTTACCGGCTACCGGGAGAGAGCTGCTGTCTCCGCGTCCCACCGCTTCCCGGGGAGATTTCCAGCAAGCCGAGGCGCAGGCAGCACCGCAAGCGCCTGAAAGCCGAGCCCGAGAGGACTGCGGGGCTCCCGAGGGTGCCAAGTTCCGAGGGAGTCCACGGGTGCGCGGTGGCCGCGGGAATCTAGCCGTCACTGGCAGTTTCTTTCTGCTCCTCTCCAGCTTTCTCGCTCTGTCTCGCACTCTCTCTCCCCTCCCTCGCTCTCATCCCTCTCTCTTCCCTCAGCTCGGTCTTCGTGTGGGGAGTGACGTGACGTCAGCAGAGATTCCACCAAACTCCACTGCACAGTGGCGGGCGGGCGGGCAGCCGAGCCCGGCTGCGCGGCGGGCGTTCAAGGAGCGAGCAAAGCGTTCGGGCGAGCGCGGGGGGGAGCGGGCAGGGGCGACGAGGAGCGAGGCAGGGCAGGGAGGTGAGGCCGGCCGGCCAGAGAGTCGGGAGCCGGAGGAAGAGCCCCGAGAGCGAAAGAGGGGCAGGGAGCTGGGCAGGGTTCTGAGACAGGAGCAGAAGAGCAGCAGGCGCAAGCAATCCTACTGTGGAAAGGAGGACAGGAGGGGAGAGTGGGATGGAGGAGAAGAAAAAGGAATCTGCGCCGAACCGGGAGCGCTAATAAATCAGAGGGGGAGGACCAGGGCGTCCGAGAGACAGAAACTTACTCCTGGGGAGCAAACCAGGACGGAGAAAGAGGAAGGGACAGGGAAAGTGGCCCAAGAAATGGAACAAAGGACAGAGTGCACGGGTTTGTTTGGGGCGAGGCATGCGGGGTGTGAGTATGAGAGTGCCTGTATGTGACCTTTTTTGCAGGCCTGCAGGGTTGAGAGAAGAGGTCACGGAAACGAGGAATTGAGGAGTGGGGGTGGTGGTGAAGTGAGGGGCGCACAGGAGGCTGGAGTGAAAGTAGGCGGAGTGGGGGTGAGAGAGGATGACTGAAGAGAAATCAGGAAAAGTGGGGCGAGCGGGGGAGGGTGGGGAAGAGGGTTGGGAGGGCGACAGCCGGGAGCGAGCGAGACTAGTCAGCCGGGGAAGGCCGAGATGCTTGGCCCAGCGCTGCCGGCCGGGACACCGCGCGCGAGGTCAAGGCGGGTGGACCAAGAACGCTGCGCCCTGTGTCCGTGCGCAGGTGGGCACGGTTGGGCACAGACCAGTGTACAGGCAAGGATTGCGCTGGGCAAGGCTCGGGCGTTCATAGAGTCTAGAATTTCCTCTGCTGTACCTACACTCAACAAGTTCACCCCGGGTCACGGATATCTCATTTTTTAAAATGACGAGGTTAAGGTTCCTGGCGAGCATGGTATTAAATTGCAAAGGATGGTGGTGGGGGTGGGAAGGGAAGCTACCCTCAAATCCACATTTGCTCCTAAAAATCGACGAACACGTGAAGTTAGAGGAGTCATTTTCACTCGAAAAGTGTGCCTTACATCTAAACGCTGATTTTCCGATTTCTTGACTGGAGCAAGGGCGTGTATTTTGGTAGCCAGCAGGATATTTTTGCCCTGTCCTGCCTTTGGGTGTAAAGACTATAAATATGATTCGTCTGGAAGACCAGGTGTGAAGGCTTCTGCCAGGCATACTAGACAAAGTTCTTTCAATTTCAAGGGCATCCTGTTAATGTATGTTTTTGGAAAGCGGCGGAAAGCAATCACAGCCCCCGGTTTGGTTTTCCCATCAATATTAATTTCTGCATAGGAACAACACTCTCCCAGGCCCGCCATTAAAGAGGCTTCTCCTTTGGTCTTCAATAGAGAATAAAGTTCCCTCTAAAAGTTGTATTGTTCTTCCTGAATCAGTATACCAGTTCTCTCAATTTTAGGAAAATATAATGACTTGTTGGGAGAACATGTGTGAAATACATACATTACAAAAAGCATGGCGTTTAAAATAACCCAGGTCACCACATAGGTGCTGGGCTTTCCCTACATTTAGGGGCTGTCTGGAACATGTTATGTGTTTTCTTGAATTACTCCGTGTTTTGAATTCATTTGAGTTAGCAGTAAAAACAGGCAAACAAACTTGCTCAATTTGTTTTGAGTGCTAAATCCCTTCACTTTGAAATAGCTAACAGTCGACAGATGGACTCATTTTATGGAAAGGGTTAGCCTCTTCAGCCACGAAGAAAACTGACTGAGAGATCTACATTTTAAAGCCATTTCTAACCTCCACCTAATATCCATGAAAACTAGAACTTTCTCTCTTTACCCATTGGAAATTCAAGACAGTTATATTTAAGGGGAGAGAAAAGAAGGGGAACTGCCCAAGTGCTGTTTTTATTTTTATTTCCCATCTGTTCCCGAGAATTTTTATTTCTGGGTTTTGAAATCCTGCTGAATCGAGAAAATCAAATTTCTTCAAGTCCCACAACTGAAATCTAAAGTCACAGCAAACCAAAGAATGTAGTCAGAGAAAGATATTTTCATCTCTATCCATCAATGATTTTTGCTGTCTCCCCATCCCCTGAGTAATGAGTTAATGTCCTCCCCCCCTTTTTTTCTTTTCATTTTATAGAGATTAGGAGACGCTCATAGCAGAACGACCTCCTTTCATCTGGTGGCGAGGATGAGGAATCTCATGGAAGAGTGGGAAAAGAGTGAGAAAATCAGAGACAGGAAGAGTCAGAGACTCGTGGAGAGACAAGGGAAAGAGAAAGGGGCAGCGCTGGAGAGACGCGCAGATAAGCGTGTGCAACCCCCTCCCCCTTTCAAGATTCAGAGGTTTGCAAACCGGGGCTGGGATGAAGGGGCTCCTGGAAGCTCACGTTCCCCTCACCCCACCTTCTGTCTGAAGTCTCGTCCGCCAGGGGCTGGTTAACCCCAGTCCCGGCCGCCTCAGACATCGCGCTGAGCTTTTGGGTCTTCGCCTCGCCCAGCGCCAGTGCAGCTGAAGTGAGCAGCTGGTGGGAAATGCTAATGGCTCCTGGAGAAATAGAAGATACAGAATGATTCTCATTCCCTCCTCGAGTGTGTGGAAGGAGCTGGACATACGTTTCACGCTCCTAATCCTTCTTTTACATTTTTAGTCATACTCCTATTAAACAACTAATTAATGCCCAGAACCACTAGGGAATACATTAGGCATGCAGCGGAGAGGCAGGGTGCTGGGGGGCTACAAACCACCGAGCTGATTTAAGACATGGATTTCAGGTTTTTCTCTCGTCAGAGCAGAAATGGAAGAGTGGGCCGTGGCGATTGTATTTAGATTCCTATTACTTCAAATTAGAAGGGGGTGGAGGGAGCGTCCAAGCAAAGCAAGCAATTCCCTGCCCTGCAGATGTAAACAAGATTGTAGCATCAAAGGTACCAGCTCCTTAAGGGCCAGATCGCCTGGGCTGGGAGCCGGGGGTGGGGAGACACTGACCTTATGTATCTGTGAATTTCAAGGATGTTACACTTTTACGTAAACAACTCCGGTGGATCTTCTGGTAATCCCCAGTGAGACTCACTGTTCTAGAATATCTCAAATTTTTGTTTTCCCCGGAAGAATACATTCTCTTTACTTTTCCAAAATTTTAAGCTATGTCTAAAGATAATAACCTTCCAATAAGCCAGTGCACTGGATCATTTCCCACAGCCGTTTTTTTTCCCCCCTGTCTTTTTGGTTATCTAATTTAATGTGTGGGAGGACACAGGAATTAAACATAGCCCCCCACCCCCCATCAACATAAGAAGAGCGGTGCTGGCTAAATGGGTTCAGAGAATTTTTAGTGAGATTCTGAGTTATATCTCTCCCTCTAATATTTTGAAGCAGGTGACAACTGTTAGAACAAGAATCAAGTTGTGAAGCTCGGGGAGGACATACAATTTTGTGATCAAATTGGGGTAAAACCGAGAAGAATGTGGGGTGACCTCCACCAACTCACTCTCACCCAAGAGTCAGCATTCGGGAAAGGTACAGTATTATTTTAGAGCCCGCCGTGACGGGGTGCGTGCTATCATTTACTTTCTTCACTCTGGATTATGATCTCAGCCCTGGCAAGCAATTTCCCCAGCTCCTTATCTGACAACAAGCGAGTATGTAAATACCAATGGCTAGAGATGTTTAACTGCCTCAAACATTATTGATTTGTTGGCTGTTCTAAAATTTCACCCTAGTCCAGGTCCGGCTTCCGAATTGTCCATTCGGGCGCTTTGATCCGTACCCCCCGATGCTACAATACAATAATTGTTTTTTAGGCATTAAAATGAACCAATTGATTTGCATATAAATTAAAATTATTATGCGTTGCCTATTCCGGTGTTTTATAATCATTTCGAAATTAGTACTTAACCACTCGAGCTAAAAGAATATATAAATGTCTGTATTGACTCACTAATGAATTACCTAATTAAAACGTCCCGGGGATGTTGCGCTCTGGAAAGATTGTTAAATCGAGACATACTAGGGGAGGGATGAATATTGGAAGAGTAGCAGAGCGGAGTCTGGAACTCAGAACGGAGTTTCCGGTGATTCCGAGCGTTAATTTTGGAGCATTGGTTCTATCATGTTGTTAATGATTTTGTGCTTGCTTGTAAATAAATGAAGTAGCAGGAGCGCTCTGGTGGCCGCGGTCGCGCTCAGGCCCTTTGCTCTGGCAGAGACCGTTCAGCTGTAACCCCGCAGTGCTAAATCGTGGGAGAAGCTGGGCCAGCCCCGGAGGTGTGTGGCCCCTTGACGGCCTGGCCAGTCTCGCCTGCTGCCTCGCCGGCTGGCGGGCCACCGAACTACGTTAGGGCTCTCTCCGCGCGCCCGCAGAGCTGGAACTAGAGCCGACATTTAATAGATATGCTAACTGAGCACTTACCTTCGTCCTGAGAATAGGAATAAAAGGTAGCTCTTCTTAAGAGAGGCGGTGCAAAGGCACGCTAGGAGTTCAGAAAAGGCAGGCGGCGGGAAATCTGTAGCCTGGGGGCTCGCCAACAACCCCTTTCATTTCAAGCACTTATTGATTTGCTGTTGTCATCTTTGGCGACGCAGAAGGACACTTGAAAGAATTTCTGATGGGGCTCTGATCTGAAAAAGGAGGTGACCTGCCCAGGCTCTCACCAAATTCTTAATTACCACATCAACTGCTTTTTTATCCCCCACCTCCTTCCCCCATGGCAACTGAGTTTGCTTATTCTTAACTTTTTAATTATTCAGAAACTTCCTTACCTCTCATTGGCTTCCCTTTTGTAGCGATTTTCTAGTCGAATCTTCCCTCCCCCTCCCCCCCTTCCAGTGGTAAGGTCTGTGTATTGATCCCTCTGACCTTTGGCACATCTGGGCCTTCTGAAATCTCTCAATCTTTTTAGATTTGAGGATGGAAGACTCCACCCTCTCCACAATGTGCACACACTCAGAGATATGAAGACTTACACAGACTGCCCTCCAACCCAGGGGATCTAACAGATGTTCCCTTTTCAGTTGTCTCTTGAAATCGGAAATGCCTGCCTGATTTTAACTTGGATACCCACTCTCTTGCCCATTCCATTTTCAAAGTAGTTTGAACATGTGTGCAAATGTGCCCACAGCATCTCCACCTGCATTCTTTACCAACCTGTGAATAAAGAGAAACTAATATAGAAGACTGGGATATGGATTGCATCAGGAATCAGAATCCCCAATTTCAGGATTCCTCTGGCCGTCATCTGCACCGAGTCATTGTAAGTGGGAGGTCCACAGGTAATGCCACAGTAAAAAGCAGAATAATTTCAGGATTATTTCATTCAAATGCAAATTATGTCTCAGGATTTTGTTTGTAACCACCTAGTTTTAGTACACACAGAATTAGACAGGAAAGGATAAGTCAACATGGTTATTGGCATTAGGGAGGATAAATACTTCGGATCATCAGTGAAAAGAAGACCCCCAAGGTCTACAGTGGTTTAACTTCATTTATAATAGTGGGAATTAGACACAAACTGCTCTATTTCATGTACTTTGACTAATCTGAGTTTCTATTCAAAGTAGCTATACGGAATTTAATTTCGGATGGCAACTTCAGAAAGGAAAGCCACAGAGACACCTTGAGCTGGGTAAACCCCTTAAGTTGACTGTTTGTGTAAGTTCAGGAGTATAGTATTGGTTCTGTTTTTGTTCTGGATAAGCTGTGATGGTTTGCAAGTCTTTACCAGACTTGACATCACTGTCTACATTCATTATAGGAAAGTTCAACTTTCTGTGCTGATGTCAAAATGGTCTTTCTGCCAGCATAATCTTGGTTTTCAAATAACAACAAAAAAATTAGTTTAATATACACAGCTCCCAGTTTTCACTTCAGAACTTCCATTTTGATTGTTACAAGTAATAATTTGTAGTGCTATATGTATACCCTTTACTTTTGGGGGAAGCGGGTTGGGTTTCATCATCCCCACTACCTCAAACAACAAAATCGAAAAGCTAAGTTCTTTCTCGTCTCATAATTGGTACTTGAAATGCTTTACTCCCCATCATCCTATAAAGGTACCTGGTAAACTTTCTTGGAATTTCTAGCAAGAGTTTGCAGCAACTGGAACAGCTTCTCTCACAGAAGATATTCTCTTTGATGGGCTCTCATTTGTGGAGGAATGGACTTTAGAGCAAGGAAGGAGGAAGAAGACGTTGGAAGTTGCAGCTGAAACAAGCCAGAGTCAGTGCAGTGACTGATGCAGTGGTCAGATCTCCCATCCTGCATCTCTCTTTAATTGGAGCCTGCCTCCCCCATTGTGGGATCCTGAAGCACTTGATGTGTATGTCGATTCTCCCCTTGTGGTCTTCACCATGTGATTTTATAGAAAGTCTCTGGTTCAATGATGTTTTGTAGTTGCAGCTCTCTTACTTATTATCATAATCTCAGTGTTTAGGTTTTGGTGTATTTCGGTGAAACCTGCACACAGAAGAGATGCGACGAGTGAGGACTCATCAAAACTCAGATTCAGATGTGTTTCAATGGCTCTGACTATGTAAAAAGTCTGGCAGTGCTTGGAGCTCCCCCAGCTTTCTACTCTAAACTTCATGTGGACCATGCGGGAAAGCCTCTGGCTAATGAGGTATGATGAAGTCTGGGTTTAAGAAATAATAGCATTTGTATTGAGGACAAAGTGAAGAGAGGAAACCTGGTATACACCGTATGGATCTACACTAGTAATAAAGGTAATAACGAATATCTATAGGGTGCTTAGTTTGTTTAGCCATCATGCTAAACAGTTTTGTGTTGATCATCATATTTATTCCTTACACCAACATTATAAGGTCATTTTACAAATGGGGACAGTGAGGTTTGGAGTGATTATGTCACTGGCCCACAGTCACCTAGATTTTAACCACTGGAGTGCAGAGTGAGTGGGAAATTACTTCAGATCACATAGGTGTTAAGTGACACAGTAGGAATTCGAATCTAGGTTTGTCTGTCTCCAAAGTCCCAAATGTTAATTAGTACACTGAACTGATAGTGACCATAACTGGAGGGTTAGAATCCTCTGGGGGAAAGAAATACAGAACTTCCATGTGGAACATTTGAAAAAACAAAAGGAAAATGAAGAGATAAGAAAAGCAAATATATTACATGGGGGACGGAGAAAGTCAGAAATGTTTTACGTGCTAGAGAGGAGGAAAAGAGAAATGATTGAATTAAAGAGAACAGAAAAACCAATCTCTACTATTTGTCCTGGGCAGGTCATTCTAGGAAAGAGAGAGATAAGTTCAGGGATATTTCCGAATAGTAGGAAAATTAGTGCTCAGATTGTCAGGTTGGCCTAAGCCTAGTATAAGATCTCAGAAATCTAGTTTACAAGAACTCTTTCCTAGGTATTCCAAGGGAGAAAAAAATGTCAAAATTGAGGTTTGAGTAGTTTTATCCTAAAACCAAAGAGAAATGCATAAGGACTGAGTAATAGGGACATCCAAGTTGCAAGAACATGCAAATGGAGTGGGGCAGGGAAATGTAGAAAAACCTGTTAAAAATCTGGTTATTGGTGCTAAACCATGCCAAACTCAAAGGAGAAATGAGATTTTACCTATCATTACCCACCTGTCTAGTTTGCACCCTACTCCCTTTATTACTGTAGTAAAATCATTTGAAATTTTAAGGAAGTTGACTTCCTGTGCTGAAGAAGAAACCTTAAGGGGATGGGTGTCAGGAGACAAATAAAGGGGAAAGATAATGATCTCAAGGACACAGTCATCTGTGGGTACCAGTGCAGGCCCATATACTAGTTGTGTGGGAGAATGTGAGCCAGGAGAGAATGCTGGGGAGCCATCTACAAGGTCCATTTCATCACAGCAGACCTCGTACTGGTCCAAAAAGTTGTTCCCAATTCAAGTTTGTCCCATTATCAAAAATGATTTAAAATGGGCTCATTTTAACCTTTTCCAGAAGGGATAGATAAATGTAAGTGTATGTGTGGGCTTCCCAATTTTAAGAAGCACAGGAGAAGAAGAAATGGAAGAAGAATACAGTTTCTTGTTTCCTGGCAAAAATTCTCTTATTCTTTTGTGCTGTGTGTAAAGTAAGGTAGCATGAGAAGTGGTTCATATAATGAAAACTGGTAGTTGATTTTATTTTAAGGGGGATCTCCTCCTGTGCTGTTACAGGAATCCAGACTATCCCTTGCGAATTCTATGGTATTTTTGAAAGTAAAGTTTGAGGGCAAGCACAGTCTTATTTTCCATCTCTATCTTGTGGGTCTCTTACTCAACATTTTTCTAAATGGGCAAGAGAAATTAGGATCCATAGACAGTAAGAATTGGAAAGGATCTAGAGGGTGACCTCCTCCCTCAGCTTATGTTGAAATTACTCCCAGAAAGATAGCCAGTCACCCTTTTTAGCAAAGAACCCTCTAAGGTCCCTTCATAATGCATTCAGATGCTTCATCATTTCATATATATGCTGCATCTCTGTCTACTGACTGAACTCCAATTACTGAAGAAAATGATGTCATATCAAAAAGCTCCAATTAATAGAGGACATTTCTTCCGGAGTGTTTCAAATATTTCATATGTGTTTTACCCTCAAAAAAACTATATGAAAATATTATTAGCCTCATTTAACAGATGGAAAACAATATCCTAGAGACTTTTAGAGACTTATCCTCAGTTATGCAGCATGACACCGTGAGAACTAACTTAAACTATGTTCAAGGCTTTCCTAGCAGACCCGTCACTTCTTGGGGCTAGTTATTACCTTTCTGTCTGAGTAAAGTACACGTTTGATTGTAACTCTATCTGTCCTTCTGTTTGTCTGCCTGTGAGTACTTTATCTTTTAATCCATCAATTTATCTCCTTGCTAGTTTTCTAATACACCATAAGTTAACCAATGTTGATAAAATTTCACCCTTACCATGAGAGCTACTTGAGCAGATTGAGATGGTTGTCATATTTTTCAAATATTACATGTAACTAACACGGCTGCTACCGTATAAGTGCCATGATTTCATTCTAATTTGGAAACTGTACACATACCACACCTTCTTCGTCTCCGCTTATTAGCACTCGATATTTACACTGTCTCTTGGGAGGATGTTGATCATTTTGTCTCTGTCACTCTTGAGGTTATAAAAACTATCCTTCTGTTCAGAAGTGTGTTTTCTCACAGGTGTGTTTAGTACGTTTCCCCAAGTCTGACTTCAAGAGACTGAAATCACTGATTCACTGAAAGATGTTTAAATGTCCTGAAAGAAAATGTTGGAGTAATCCTGGAACAAATATGATTTTCCATCACTGTCCTTATCTGCGTGTAAATGTTCTTTCTTCTTTCAAATTCACATATTCCAACATTTTTTGCTGGGCTACGTGAAAAAGTTCTCTTTCCTGAATGTAATGTACAAATCAGAAGCAATAGGATTCTTACTCATTTTCTTTTTTGAAATTTGCTCTCCTCATTCTCCCCTGAAGTATTGACTCTATTCTCTCAGGGATATATTTATGGAGAACATTTTGTATTCTTTTTTAAAAATTTTTTTTTTTAAATTATGGGGTGCCTGGCTGGCTCAGTCGTTAAGCGTCTGCCTTCGGCTCAGGTCATGATCCCAGGGTCCTGGGATCGATCCCTGCATCGGGCTCCCTGCTCCGCAGGAAGCCTGCCTCTCCCTCTCCCACTCCTCCTGCTTGTGTTCCCTCTCTCGCTTTGTCTCTCTGTCAATTAAATAAACAAAAATCTTTAAAAAATAAATAAAATTTAAAAAAATTTTAAAAAAATTTATTTATATGACGGGGGGTAGAGCACAAGCAGGGGGAGCAGCAGAGGCGGAGGGAGAAGCAGGCTCCCCGCTGAGCAGGGAGCCCTACCTGAGGTTCATGACCTGAGCTGAATGCAGATGCTTAACCGACTGAGCCACCCAGGTCCCCCAACATTTTGTATTCCTTTCCTCTCCCATAGGAGAGCAGCTGCTAAATGTAGGAGTTAAAAGTGTATCCTTGAAGTTCTTTTTTCTTTTTTCCACAGTTGACAACTCATCCCTCTTTTTCCGAAGCATTAATGTCATTCTACTGGTTTCTGATTTACAAAAATCAAGTAGGATCTACAAAAGTCAGTAAAAATGAAAGTAATGCTTTTCATCTTGAAATATTTATTTATTGTTTTCTTATGTGTTAAAAGGGTACACACAAATCGTCTATACTTCCCTCATTCTCCACCTTTGCCAAGTGCACAACAATGTGTTGAAGAGAGGGGGGAAAAATCAAGAAAGGAAAAGGAATGACAGAACTAAAATGAGAAAAAAAGGCACACTCAGGGTCTAGAATTGTGGTTCAACCCGATGATTCAGTTAATTTAGTAGATTCACTTTGTGGTAATTTGTGAAGCTGAGTTCTGGATGATGGAAACAATATTTCTAGATCTTCAATGGGCATAAGCTGAATTTAACTAACCAAATCTTTTAATTATATGCAAATGATCACAGAAAAAGGAAAGAAAAGAGGGATGGTTACGCTGATGTTGTAGGATGCAGGGTTGGGGGAAGATGAGATAGTAGAGTAGAATGGTTTGCAGATTGACTTTAGAAGACTGTTCTTTGAGGCTTTTGTTTCCCAGATTGAACTTAAACAGTATTACATTTTTAAATTGAAAATTTACTTTTAACCACAGGGGAAGTTAACTTCTCACCTCCCCAATCATTTTGTTATAATCATTTGTATTGTAAGAAATGCTGTCATTTACCTTAAATGTTGCTATCTTAGTTTTTTCCTTTAAATATATCTTTTGGAGGTTTGGAAAAACTGGGCAAGAACATTATTTCCAGGTCCCTCCAAGGATTATTTCATTGAAAAGCTGTAGGCCAATCCGTGAGCTTGTCCTGACCATAGAGGGCTCCCAGGATTTGAAGGAATGCAAGGATGAAGATTTAGATCAGGTTCAAGGCGGCTCTCACTTTGCTTTACCACCAGACCAGCAAACCGGAATCTCCCACAGGTTAAGGACATTTGCGAGAGTTCCTCAAAAGAGGCTACATCCCAGAAGTTCCAAGTTTGGTGGTCATACAGCCCATGTAGAAGGAGAAGCCTGCCAGGACAGAGGAACTTGAGCCACAATGCTGGGGTAGAAGCAACAGAGCCCTCAAATTATCCCTCTATTACCATGTGAAAGAGTCCTGGCTGCCCCCTAGGAACCGACTTCTATATTCTGTTTATTACTGGGTCACTGGCCTCTGCCAACCTGGCTATGACCTATAGGTAGTGAAAGACAAAGACATCATATGTGGAGTTGAGGAATAAGGAGGAAACAACAAAAATTTACATTTTTTTTGTGAAATGAAAAAAATTTAATTATTTCTAAGATACGATGAATTACTGATCTGGATAAAATTCATTGATTTTAATTGATTTATTATGTTCAATTTCCTACCAGATATCTGAAAACTATGAAATTGTTGTGACTCTAGACCTTCAAAACAACTGAAAACCAAGGGGACTGCGCTATAATAGTCACTTTTTTTTTTTTTTTAGTGTTAGGTGTTAGTTGATAAACATTACTGTTGAGCTGAAAAATATCTCATTGTTTTGGAAGTCATTGTGGTTTTCATTATTATTTAGAACAATGGATTTTTTTTTTGAGGTTTTTATTCTGGCCAGATTTTTATTCTTTATATTTGAGTTCATACCTATCTAAAAAGAGCTTATAATAAGTAACTCATCATAAGCTAAATCAAAGCTATCTACTTAGAAGTAAAATGATTAAACTTTGTGATAGTGTTTTGTTTCATTTAATTTTTCACACTTTTTAATTAAGAAAGACAGTTTAAAAGAGTCACATAATATGAATATATTCTCTCTGCCTGTATTCTGTTTTCCAGATATAGAGAAATTAATACATATTTAAATATTCCCAATAGGAGGTCCATGTAAAGCATTACGATTTTAGATAGGTAACCCTGTATAAATGTGTGAATAAATATTTATGCACATATCTACATATTCTATGTATCAGCATTTCCTGTAAGTTCTATCTGCTTATAATTTTGACAACCAAAACAAATAAAGAACAGGATAAATAATAGCCAGAATGGAAGAACTCTCTGACTCATATAGAGAAATGAAATATAAATCCTTTAAATACTTCTAAGTTATTTACGAAGGATGTTTTCTCATTCCCTAGTGAGCTTGGGAAGTCCTTAAACTCTGGCACAAAGTTTAACAGCATACTACATTCGCTATAGGATAATACTTAAAATGTAAAAATAACACTTTATATTTTTACAAAGCATACTCTGAAGTGTTGATGAATTGTAAACAACAAGCAATTCAGTTACGACTCTCCCCGCCTCTCCTACCCCTAATCTCCTCATTCATAGAGGTGATTTTCCTTTAATAGTAATAGCTAGTTAGAATATATTTAATAAAGGATTGACTCTTAATTTAAATAAGAGCAAAGTCCCCATGGTAAGATTCTTAGTAAGGGTTATGAGGGAGCTTTTTATTTTTTCTCCCCAAGAACACCTTGGCACCGTTATACATAATTAAAAAAGTATATAGCTTTATCTGAAGCTGACTCTTCCTTGGAATAATGTTGGTAAGAGTTAATGAAAACCTCCTTGTCTCAGATCAATTAAAAAAAAAATAAGTGACATAGTCTTAGTAGCATAAAATGATGCATTGGAATATTTTTAGATGACATATCCTGTGCCAGTTCTAATCACTAGATTGTTTTGGCCCTGGGAAGGTAAAAATAATCCCTTTTTATTCATCTTAATACTTCATGCCAAAAGGGCTGGCTAATTACGCTACTGTATTGAAACTGTATTGAAAATACAACAAATTTAGAATTTATGAAAAATATTTTTCTCCTTATGAATACAGTGTTCCATATAAACATTAACTGGTCTGGATTATATTCAGTATCTTTTGCCACTTGCTTTTTAAATGTATTTATATGAAAAGAAACAAGAAATCTGATTTGTTGTCCTCTTGGATAAGAGCTGTGGGGAAGGTTTGGGCTTTAAAAAACTTACCAAATATTAACAAGACATAAATTTCTTTCAGAAAACATTCATTCTACATCTTGATATCTTGGGGAAGAAGAAGTGGTCACAATAAGTAAATTTGAGGAAGGTGAATGTGACAATGGAATAGGCTTCTTAGCCTTACGAATATGTACTGTCATTATTTTATTTAAATCATAGCAGGTCAGAATGAATTTCTAGCTTTCAGCCTGACTTCGTAAGGAGGAGGGGAGTCTACATGCCATTGCATTCCGTCCTTGCGTGTGCAGTTCTAAAATATCTAACGGAGACTCCTCTTTTGGGTCAGTGGAGGGGCCGAGTTTCATTTCAGAAGACTTTAGAATCCGCTTCTCTGTTCCCATATCCTGATCTTCTGTCACCGTCTTGCTCACATCCACATATTCTGTGACATATATTCCACAGTTAGAGACAAAATAATTGGAAGTCTGCTACAGGTAACATTTTGGTATGAGTAACTTTAGATGGTCCAATAAACATGGATAAATGACAAATTCCCTGCCTGGAAATGTTACCATGAAGAGGGAAAAGACAAGTACAGGAAAGCAGGTGAAAGTGAGCTTCAAACACTTTACAGCTTTGTTTAAGGTCAGACCTCTTTACTCTCTCCTGGGCAAGGCACACAGGAGGGAACAGCACATCCTAGGCAGCTACCACCGAATGACTTCCATACCTTCCTCACTTGGCCTTCTCACTATTTCCCCAGGGCATTCTGGTGGTTTTCCCATTTTCCACAACAGCAGACAGATTCAGGAAGGTTAAATGACTTTTTCAAGATCTCATAAAATTGGGATCCATTTCAGATTGAACTAAATCTCCCGAACGCACACACTTTCTTTTCCAGTACAGTGTCTCCCTAGCACAGAACAAAATCAGGTGTGCCTAGTGGCAACCAGGCCGCTTTGCTTCTCATTAGTTACGCTAGGTTTTTCTTTTGCCCTTCTTCTTCTCCTTCCTCTTCCTCCTCCTCCTCCTTCTTCGTCTTCTTTTCTTTTGGGTAGGATAGACTTTGTATAAAACAGTTTAATTTTGTGGGGGCTTGTTGATTTTAGCATCACTGAGAGATTCCGGGGAGATTCTGGTGATTTCTTTCTTTCTTTCTTTCTTTCTTTTTTTTTTTTTTTTTTTTAAGATTTTATTTATTTATTTGACAGAGAGTGAGACACAGTGAGAAAGGGAACACAAGCAGGGGCAGAGGGAGAGGGAGAAGCAGGCCTCCCGCGGAGCAGGGAGCCCGATGTGGGGCTCGATCCCAGGACCCTGGGATCATGACCTGAGCCAAAGGCAGGCGCTCAACGAATGAGCCACCCAGGCGCCGCCGGTGATTGTTTTAGTTAGTGCAATAGCTTACGTGGATGTACCGAGGCCTCTTCCTTTTCCTGGCAAAGAGGAGGTGGTCAGCAGTGTTTGCTGAATGATAACATTACTTTTGTCTGTTCTAACAGTGTGCATGCTGGGCTCTACAATATGTGTGGAATTTTCTGTAGGATCATAAGATGTTGAGATTGGAAGATACTCAAGGAACATCCAAACAACCCCTCTTCTACAGATTAGAAAACTGATGCCCTGAAAGCATAAATGAATCATCTAAGATCACACTCCTTGTTGTCAAAATTGTTGGGACAGGTCCCCAGTGCTCTTTTCTGGTATGCTCTTCGGGGCATCGCTATACGATCTCTCTTTTTAGTATTTTTCTTGATAAGGTGGAGTGGGGTAAGGATCTAAAATAGTGTACTCCTCCATTTATTTTCCCACTTTTTTTCACTTATTCTTCTGATGGAACATAGTAGGTCAAATGGTAATGCCACGAAATATACGGCTACATCTTAATCCCTGGAACCTGTGAATGTCAAGTTATTTGGAAAAATAGTCTTTGCAGATGTAATTAAGTTAAAAAAATCTTGAGAACATGAAATCATCCTTGATTATCTGGGGAGATCCCTAGTCTAATAAAGTGGTTTTGTCAGAAAGGCAGAAAAAAATTTGAGACTGAATGAAGAGGAGAAGACATAGCGGAGAATTTGATGTGAAGACACTGAACATGGAGATAGAGATTGGAGTGATGTGGCCAGAAGCCAAGGAAACAAAGGAATACAGACAGCCACCAGAAGCTGGAAGAGGCGAGGAAGGATTATCCCCTAGAGCCTCTGGAGGGAGTATGGCCCTGCCAACACCTTGGTTTCTGACTTCTGGCTTCCAAAACTGTGAGAGAATAAATTTCTGTTCAAGCCACACAGTTTGTGATAATTTGTTATAGCAGCCACAGGAAGCTAATACATCGAAGGGAAGAACTGATGTTATAAAACATATTTTACAGATATTTAAAAAATCTATATATCACATCATGGAACAGATGTCTTTTCCGTCATTTCTAACTTCACAGACTCTCAGGGTGAGTGGGTATCTGTTGGTGGCAGTGGACAGTTGAAGAGTGTCAGGGACAGATGAGTGTTCTTGTTCTAATAGAGACAGGCAATAATGACCTTTTGGCAAATGATAGGGATTTTATAAGAAAACTTCCCCCTCAAAAGGCTTAGGAACATCAAGTCGAATAAAATGTAGGCATGAGAGAGGGGCAGACCATTCCCCGTTTTGTGTTTACGCTCTTAGTCTTGGTGCCCTCACCGCTGCCTCCTGGACACCTGGGAACCCTTCTCACTGAGCTCCCCAGCCTGAGAACTCTCTTTCCTTCTTCTTACCCTTCTTCAACCTGTCTCATTTCCTCAGGGCTCTTTTTCTAGAGGTAATCCTCACCTTCACATTAATTTGTTGTAAGGAGATAAAGGCTGATTATAACTCACCCTCACCTCGTTTTAATCACACTTATTTTTTGCAACCGATTTTGAATGCATAACCCCAGCAGAGAATTCAGTGGGGACTCCCTGCAGGTTCCACACCAGCCTAAGGGGGAGACATTTTGAAGAGAGAACATTCCTCTTGTCCTTCCTGTCATACCCATCAAGGCCAGCTCAGTTCAGGAGCAGCACTGTGTGTCTGGATTTTCTTACAGCCCTGGCTGTATTGGGAATAGAAACCCTAAATATAGAAGAAAAGAAACTCTTCTATCTGGGCTGAACTGTCCATGAATTTCTATGGGTGATATAATGTTGCTTTGCCTTCCGAGCCTTCTAACTTGGACATGATTTTCTTTTGTCTCATTCAGTTACTTAACCTTTCTGTGCCTCAGTTTCCTCATCTGTAGAATGGAGATAACAATGGGACTTTCCTTATTGGAAAAGCTTGTTGTGAGGATCAAATGAGTTAATCCACATAAAGCTTTTAGAGTAGTACCTAACACATAGTGATAACTCAATAAATGTTAGCTATTAGTATTTCTTAGAGAGAAATATCTTCTTTGACTCCTGGTTTCTATGAGGAGTGATGGTCTCTATGTACTCCCAACCTTTGGACCAATTCCTTCCTCCTCCTGGTGATGTGTCTGCTTAGTGATAGCCATTACTCAAATTTCCTTGATTGTGGGGAACTATTCTATCAAAAGTCCTGAGCGTGAGGGGAGTTGGTGTCTTTCTTTTCACTCTCCACTTGGAGAAGTGGAAACAGTGACCTGGGTGCATGTGTCTGCCTAATGGTCTCACACTTTCCTTCAGGTGGGCTGTTCTGAGAATGAGGCTGAACATTGGGAATGAACAAACTCATTTTGTTCTCACAATAAGCTAAGTCCTCTAACTCAGTCTGTATCAGTAATAAAGTTGGTATTTTTGTTCATTAGCTGATTCTTTTGTCTTACTCCTTGGTTTAGTGCTCAAGTTGAGGTCCCTCAGAAAAACCAACATGATTATTATCAGTGTCAGGAAAATCTTAGGCCAGGGCGGATGGGGTCTTGTTTGAGGGAAAAAAAATCCGTGTCTCAGTATGTGCTTCAAATGCTTCCCAGTGTTCGAAGGCAGCGTGCAAGGCTGAGGATCCATGCTCCCCTCTTCTGCCAATGCATCCACTGAACTAACTTGTTTTCTTGTCTCTCTAAAATTTGCGAAGTTAATCAGCAATGAAAGAACAACTGAAGTCACTCCTTATTTAAGCCCGTGTTCTCCTCTGAAAGAAGCCTTTAAAGACACACCAACAATTCCATGCTGTGGAATGAGAAAACTGTGCAGTGGAGGGATCACAAACAGAAGATTTTTATTCCTGAGCAAGCAAAATGAAAATTCAGCAAACAAATCAAAGAATCAAGATAAAGACCTAAAAGATGAAATGGGAACACGAACTATATAACAATGAACATAAAACAAAATCCTCTCAACACTCTGGCAATTACACTGGTCCTGTGGTGAGTCAGAATGAGCAAAATACTCCTAGAGGAAAGTGTTCATTCTTGTAGAAATATGAACATCTTGCATCTATATATTACATTGTACCGCACCAAATGCCCTCACATCTGTTTCCTTATATGATTTTTATGTGAACTCTGTGGTGTTTGAAGGGATTTGCTCCCCTTATTATAGATGTGAAAAAAAAAAGGACATTCGGGAAGGAAAAAATCATCTGACCTACAGCTGGTCAGATGGTGGGTGTCTGATCCACAGTTGGGTGTCTGATCCACAGTAGATGGAGTTTTTCTTTAATCACACAAATGTTTTTACCACTTTGGGTAATGGTTGGAATGTTACTTAAGCTACTTTTTCTCTTTTAATGTCTTGGGGACTATGAAATCTGCCTTCCAAATTATGACACTGAAAAAAATCTTTCACTCTCTACCATTTTGGAAACACATGAATTCTTCTATCAGTGCCTGCATTCAGAGGATTTCCCTTCATAGGTTTATAAATGGGAGAAATGGATTTGTTCATTTTAATAGTGATTCAGAATAAGAGGATTGTCTCTCTAATTAGACTTAAGACTATTAAGGGAATAATAAAAAATGGTTTCGTTGATAAGTGGAGAAGTTGTATGCTTAGGAACAGAAAAATTGAAGACCTGAAATGAGTTAGCTGTTAGTTTTATTACAAAAACAATCCTATTTTTAGGATGAACACTAGAGCCCTCAGATGCGGGTCAATGAAGAAAGGAACATGGTACTTTAAGTACAAAAGTACATGTATTTGAGAAAGTAGTAGTTAATTTTTATCTCGCTGGGACTTGTCCTCACTATTGGTAAATGGATGTCACCAGCAGGTTGTGCTGGAACTTCTCCTATCAAGGTATTAAGACATGTTTTCCTCACTTACTACTTGGCAAATATCCTCTGCTTGCTTGTTCTTCAGGGCAAAGTTCCAGAGGATACTGTATTCTGTGGTTGTGGTTGGCAATACTGGACAAGAGTTTTCCGAATCTATCCTTGGTAGAGCCTTCTGACAGTCTGTCTCCCCACTTCCCAGCTCTTTTTCATTTCTAGATTTCTTTGTCTTAGCTTTTTGGTCTTTGGTAGGGAGTTAGGGCAACCCACTACCTTGGCTGGCTTATTGGAGCTTGTTTCCTGATCTCATTCGGGTAAACTCTATTTTGTAGAGCAGATTTTCCTCCTCCACCCCCTTTATATTACATGAAGCTAACTCCCCCAGTTAATGCCAAGGTCTCTGAGTCACTCTGATTGTTACCATTTTAGGAGCTCCTAAAGGATTTCTTTTTTCTGTCAGCTCGGATGAGATGCCCCCTTACCATTCCCGATACTGGCCCTAAGTTTCCATTGTTGGAAAGTTGTTCTTTGGCCACCTTTGGAGGTGAAATGAATGAACTGCTTATTTCCTGCTGGGATGGAGGCTGTTGCTGCTTCTATTTTTTTCCTAAGTCCACTTGTTTCCTTCTTTAGGGTGCAATGCCCTGTTACTTGAATCATGCTCCTTTGCTTTCATTCATGTCATTTTTGATAGTTACCCCGATAAGATATAGGGGGATAGTACCTCAGTAAAGGATTAGCAATCAAGGGAATTGGAATGACTATTGTGCTGGTCAATAAATGTAGTAACTTCTTAACTGGTACATTTGGTGGAGAGATCACAGTATTCTATGGAGATCAAACAAGCAAATAGTAATTAAGGAAAAAAATACAAAATAAAGGGGAACTACTATAAAAATGTGATCATTTCAGAGATTAGAGTAAATCCAGGTTCTATGTAGGCATTGACTTTTTTTTATTTTTTATTTTTTTAAAGATTTTATTTATTTATTTGACAAAGAGAGACACAGTGAGAGAGGGAACACAAGCAGGGGGAGTGGGAGAGGGAGAAGCAGGCTTCCTGTGGAGCAGGGAGCCTGATGTGGGACTCGATCCCAGGACCCCGGGATCAGGACCTGAGCCAAAGGCAGACGCTTAACGACTGAGCCACCCAGGCGCCCCTGCAGGCATTGATTTTTTACAGAACATAGCGATTCAGGATGTTTAGTTCTTCAAGAACAATCCTGGGAGGTTATTTCACCATCGGGGCAGAGACATTTAGGTGTTCTTCAATAGCACTTTCTGTTTCTTCTTCAGTAATAGAATCCTTAAATTTTAGTGGGGCAAATGCCTGCCCAGAATAGAAACTAGAATTCCTAGCTTCCCTTGCAGCTAGGTTTGCCATATGACTAAATTCTGGCCAATGAGATGTAAATGGTAGCATCATCAAAAATCTTCAGTAAGTTTTGTTAAAAGAAAAGGTATTCTTCTCTTTATCTTTTTACCTTCTGGGTATCTGGGATGCAGAAGTAGTGGGCAGAGATAGAGCAGTTATCTTGGTCCATGAGGCAAATTTAAGAATAGAGGCCATTTTCTTATAAACAGGATAGAAATAGTTTGAGTCCTTGACAGCATGGGACCTATATGAGCTATATCGACATTGTCCTCCTACTTGAGCTTTACCTTGAGAGAAAAATAAATTGTTCTTCTTCAAGCTGCTATTATTTTGAGAGTTCTTTCAATTATAGCCAATCATAATATTAACTACAGAGCTTACAAGAGTAGAGTGGGTTGAACTGTATGCTCTAGAAAGATATATTCAAGTCCTACACCCAGTACCTATGAATGTGACCTTTTTTTTTTGAAAACAGGGTCTTTGTAGATACAATTAAGGATCTTAAGATGAGATCATTTTAGATTTTGGACGGGGTCTAAATCCAGTGATGTGTCCTTATAAGATGGAGACTTGAGGCACAGAGAGACTCCTCAAAGAAGGCCATGTAAAGACAGACAGAGACTGGAGTTATGTTGCTACAAGTCAAGGAATGCCAGGACCTACCAGAAGCTAGAAGAGGTAAGGAAGGATTTTCCCCCAAAGTGCACTAACATGATGACTTTGGCCTTTGGCCTCCAGAACTGTGAGAAAATATATTCCTGTTGCTGTAAGCCACCAAGTTTGTAGAATTTGTTATGACAGCCCTGAGAAATTAATATGAAGGATCACACTTATTTTTTTAAAGGAACAAATAGAAGCTTCATCTAAGTCATAAAATGACAATTTAAACACACACCTGGTGATTTGTTCTTGGGCACCATATTTATGGAAGGAAGGCTTGGAAGAAGTCATTAAAACCATAAATCTGTCATTTAGGAAAAAAGCCATCTGTTCCCAGAGTATGTTTATCTCCCTGGGATTCTTCATAAGACCTATCCTATTGGCGTATCAGAAATCCATCGTACTTATAGGTGGGTATAAGTTTCTCTTTGATGATTTATCAACTGCCTCATGTTCATCAGTGAAAATCAAAGCAACATTTTGCTTAAAATTATACTGCCTTTCCTGGGCAAATGGATGAAGTGTTTCATCCTCTTCAGAAGGAACTCAGGTTCTACAATAACAAAGACAGCAATTAGGTTTGGCAATAAAAGAGAATGATTACAAACACCATTTATAAATTTTGCAGAATAGCAAACACTGTATTAACACTTAGTTATTAAAGGAAACAGTACAGCTGAGTATTTTTTCTTTTTTTTTTGAGAGAGAGAGAGTACGTGTGTGGGTGTGCAGAGGGAGAGGTAGAGAGAGACTATTAAGCAGGTTCCAAGCCCAGAGGGGAGCCCCACATGGGGCTCGATCTCATGACCCTGAGATCATGACCTGGGCCCAAATCAAGAATCAGATGCTTAACCGATTGAGCCACCCAGGCACCTCAGTACAACTGAGTATTGATGTGAACTGATCTACCACTAGTACGAATGAACTTTAGGTGACAGTAGTGTGTGTGTGTGTGTGTGTGTGTGTGTGATTTACAAATATGTGCTTTATTTTCATAAACACTTTATTAAATGATTCCACTAACTAGAGACTCACTAGTTTGTGAGCATTTGACTCTTGAAATGTCTCCTGGCAGATGAAGGAGGAGCACTCATTCCCTTTAACTGAGGTAAATTGGATCTTGTCACTGTCCCTCGCCTCCCCTCCCCATTTCTAAATACCTGAAAGCTTCCTACATACTTCTTAACACAACTGGAGGCCCTAACTATGTGGGCCTCTCAGCCTAGCCCCCTCTCCCCTCAGCCTAGCCCCCTCTCCCATTGCCCCAGCCACAGGCTCCTGTTTTCAGTTCCCTGAACAAGCCCAACTCTCTGTCTTGGCACGTTTGCATGTGCTGTTCCCTCTGTCTGGAAAACTCTTTCTCTAGCTCCTTGTCTGGTAAACTCCCATTTATCCCCCAAATCTCAGCTTACATGTAGTGCCCTCAGACAGGCTTTTACTTCATGGTGCTTATAATTTATAATATTTTGGTTTACTTTTTAAATAGCCTTTGTTTACTTGTTAAATGTTTGCTTTTTGTCCCATAATCTCCCTAAAGAAAGGGACTAGGGCTCCTGCTCCGTACTCTTTACCTCCCCTCTGTATGTAGCATGGGGGATGTAGCAGGCACTCAGCAAATATTTGTTGAATGAGTGTATTACAACAACATTTTTAGTGAGGATACTGGATATTCCTTAATATCTTAGATAGAAACTTTAGGCTAACTAAGGAAAGAAACCAAATTATAATAAGGAAAATCTAGGTTGATAGTTTAGAAGAACAGTGTTTCTCAATCCTAGTGGTCATTATAATTATCTAAGAAGCTTTTATAAAATGATGATGTCTAGACCACATCCAGAAATTCTGATTTATTTGGTCTATGTGGCCTGAACATTTTTTTTTTTTTTTTTAATGAATTCTGATCCGGATATGTAGCCAGGATAGAAAACCACCGTAGATTCTGGGTGGTAATAATAATAGGACAAAACCTTCTTTTCTTCTGATCTCTTCTTTCATTTCATTGCTATTTGTAATTTCATTCTAAGTATTTTGAACAAAGATGGCAATGACTGGAAGGAAGAAAGATAAAAATATAAATCATAATATTTTGCCAGTTATCTTGACATAAACATCCACAACATATTTTGTGTTGTGAGATATAGAATGCCTTGCCATAAATTGAAATTTTATTGAATAAACAGCATTGTACTTTTGGATTAAAAAAGAGTAACTTTTGTGACTGTTAGCACAAGCAGGTATGTAAGCCTAAATTCTGGGAAAACAAGAAAGTGTGTCAGGAAGGTCTACCTTATCTTTGATTACTTATACAAGAAACTGATCTCAATTGGGGAAGGAATGTCCACATTTCTATCTTCCCATAAATAAAGCCTAGGACATTCCTATGGAGTCAGATATTACCGTGCTGGAATTTCTTAGCGTTATCTGTATGGATATTATTGGGGTGGGTAGGAAATATGCTGTACTGTGCAATGAGCAGCTTGTTGTGGTGGAGAAATGTGAAAACAGGACCATTCTGATAGTTCTGGGAGTTCTGGCTTAGATGCCGTTTCCCACGCTTGCCCACACTTCCATTATAGTAATCACCTGATTATGTTGTCCTTGAATGTCAGGATGTCTTGCCACTAGTCTGTAAGCTCTTTGACATCAGAATGATACTTCTGATTAACTTTGGTATCCCCAGTACTTTACAGACTTCCTGGTGCACGGTGGGCGCTCAATCGCAATTTCTGAATAAATGAACTTTTTTTTTTAATTTTAAAGATTGTTATTTATGTATTTGACATAGAGAGACACAGAGAGAGAGGGAACACAAGCAGGGGGAGTGGGAGAGGGAGAAGCAGGCTTCCCGCTGAACAGGGAGCCTGATTCGGGGCTTGATCCCAGGGTCCTGGGATCATGACCTGAGCCGAAGGCAGACGCTTAACCAGCTGAGCCACCCAGGCACATCTTGATTTCAGTTTTAAAAGATAATTCATGAAAAAACAGGTTTTTATGTTTTGCTGTTTTCAAAAGTGAAGTATTGGTTAGAAACCAAGTGAGCACTGGTTATTTCTTCTCTCTCTTCTTTTGTTTTTAGGTATTCCAGTTCTTTGCCTTGTAACATCTTTAACGTGTCATCTTATTTTATAAATACATTTCTACATAAAGTCCCTGGAGGTTCTGCAAACGTTTCATAAGTGAAATAAACCCTTGATGTTTATATCATACGAGAACTCCAAAATGAAATAATTGACAAAGAAAATGAGAATTCTGGGTGATGTTGGAAGTTAAATGCTTTACTAATAATTTTAGTAGAGGTGAGATTTAGGACAGTGGTTGGAGATAATGATTTTATAGGAATTTTTAAAAAATATTTTATTTATTTATTTGACAGAAAGAGAGAGAGATCACAAATAGGAAGAGTGGCAGGCAGAGGGAGAGGGAGAAGCAGGCTCCCCGCTGAGCAGGTAGCTCGATGCGGGGCTCATAATCCATCCCAGGACCCTGGGATCATGACCTGAGCTGAAGGCAGATGCTTAACCGACTGAGCCACACAGGCGTCCCCCAGGAAATTTGAAAGCACTAGTTTTGATGAATTTATAACCAGATCTGTTAGCAGAGTCATAACAACAGTGAATGTGATAGTAAAGTTCAGAAGACGCAAAAAGAAAATATCTGTGGTAAATAAATTGATAAGCAACATTTTTTAGACCCAATATTCCTGCTGGTCAGGTAGCTCTAATTTAGTGTTTCTCACCAGCAGGGATTTAGAGAAAGAAGGTACTTGAAATACTAAAATCTAGAGGATATAGTTGCCTACTTCTGAGAAACGTTAATGAGATCACTACGGGGATGATTACTAAAACCCAAAGCTCTAAGCCTAGAGTAAATGGGAGACAATAAAAGAATTTAAGTGCCAGATGCATCTTAGACCGATATTGCTGGTTCCACGTCGATTTCTTGAAAAGCCTCACCCTACACCAAACTTGTGAGCTGTTATTGGAAAACAAGTGTGGTCCAGGAGTGTTACATCTTATATACCAAAGGAGAAAGATAATACTTATTTACTGACATTTATGGGTAATATAATCCTTAGAGCACTTAAATTAAATGTTAAAGTTAATCCTCTTTACATAGTAAACCTCATCAGAATTTGGATGAGAGGACTTAAGGCTAAAGTAAAGTGTTGGGCACTAAATTAATATCGTTTCCTAGAATTTTTCATAAATTAGTGACCTAAAAGAGAGAAAAAGAACTTTCCATAGGATTCATGCCTTTGGGGCTTCTTTTGACTAGAAATTCTTTATTAGCAGCTATGTAAGAAAGAGGTAACTAAAGTGGACTTTTTCCATGATGAAAACTATGGATATTTACATTTATTTAAATAGTTTTTTTTTTCCTGCGTAGATCTTAAAATATCTCTTTTCTTTTATGCTTATTCTGACTCACCACTACCGCCATGAATGAGTTAGGCGCGGATTCACAGCTCTGAAAAGGTAACTTGTAAAGAGTTGGTGCTTAGAGCTGGTTAGCCCACAACATGGCACCACAAGGCGGAGGGGAGGGAATGATCCTGAGCTCAGCCACTCCTCTTGTGAAAATGTCATGGTGATGCAGACAGAACCAGGCTCCTTCACTCCCCTGCCCAGCAAGACAGGTCTGGGGGCTCAGCTCAGGCTGGGCTTCCAGGAACTTTGGCTGTGTGTGTAGGAGCAACTGTCCTTGCAGAATGTGAAGCCATGGGACACTGGGGTCAAGGGAAGAACAGGGAAGTAAGGGAACTGGTAAAGCCTTCAGCTAAGGGAGCTGGCAGAGAATGAAAACAGAGAGCTGGAGAGAATTGCGGGGTGTGGCTCAGACAACAGGCAAAACTGAATGAGTAGGTTTGGGAGGTGGGGGCTTGAAAAGGTTTTTGAGGCTGCATGACTGTGTCTGAGCCTGCTTCAGAGAGTTGTGTCCTGTCAAGCAGGGCTTTATACACTGCGCCCATTGCAGAGTATCATGTGCTTCTTCATGCCTTCATGTCTCTCTTGATTAGCCAAAAAGTCTTGAAGGAGAAGGGTGGGGATGGTCAATCAGGAGGGCGCTCCCGGTTTATGACTCTCCAACACAGCTCATCCACAGCCTACTGGGACACTCCCCTTGGGAGACCCTTCCTTATAATATAGCAGAAACAAATGTTTTGAAATGAAAGGGAAAAAACAAAAGTTTTCACATTCAAACTCTAAAGTTTGAGATTTTGATGCATTCCCATTCCCCCCCCCCCCCCCCCCCCAGACAATGTGTTCTCCTTCATATGCTTGGTCTGATGGGAGAACAGCCTTCCTCTGAGTTTGGTGGTCCACGGCGCTCTCTGGTTAGAGGATGTGCGCAATGAGAGAAGCTAACGCAGGTGGAATGTCAGTACATCTGTGACCCCGGCTTTAAAAAATGTATATATGCTTAAAGGCATTTCATTCAAGTACAAAGATGCATGGTGTGAAGTTAAATGCATTAGTGATTTGTTACATCACCTGAAACTGATTTCATTCCTTTTGAGTCATTTTGAGGACTAGACGGGTGCAGGGTGATATTCAAAACACTCCACAGACCCAATGGCGTGGGCAGTGGCTATCAGAAGAGATGGCTACAGGGCTTCAGCAGGGCCCAGGAGCTCCCTGGGCGGTCTGGCCTTTCCTATGCAGCTGTAGGATTGGGGTGGGGAGGGCAGGAGTGCCCAGATGGCAGAGGGAGCGCCAGGGCTGGCCGTGGCAGTGAAATGACATTGCGGGGGCTCAGAGCATCAGCTCTTTACCAATCAGTATAGAAGTATTTGCATCCTGTGTCAACAGGTTGGCCCCACGGGCTGAGTATTAGTCCTGCCCATGGAAATGGCTCGCTCGCTTGTTCTCATCCTACGTCACTTTAATGACATTCCTCAGCTCTTTAGAATCGCATTTAACTGGACTATTTCTGTCCCCGTTTCCACGGCAGGGGTTGTTTTTGTTGGCTTCTGAATGAGAAGTCACCCCCACGCCTTTCCCCCAAAAGCGTTCATAGTAAGATGTTCATTCAAAGCGTGGCCTGCAGACCTCTAAATTTCTTACTTTACTCTATGGTTTTGGATCAGTCACATTAACTCTCTGTATTTACAGAGAATTGAAAATCTGACATATCCAAAATGCTTTGAGATCTTCAGATGGTTGTTAGGAACCAAATACAAAAAAAAGGACTTTTAACATTCTTCTAAAAAGTCTAGCTCCCCACAGAATGGCTTGTGTGAGGAGCTGAGAGAGCACTAACTGCCAACATGTGTTTTTGTTGAAATGTATTTGCTAATGTAAACAGCTCATGCCTGCTGTGGCACCCAGCCTGGCCACGTGAGGCTTGCATGATCCTCGGAGAATGCTGCTCTCACAAAGATTAATACGTATAAATCTGTAACTCATATTTCTGGGCTCACATGTGTCTCATGCAATTAAAGAGAAAGGGAACTCATTTACATTAGGCCGGCACTCTGGAAGCTCTAGCATTTGATCACTAGACGTGGAAGGCAAAGAAAATCAATGAAAAATACAAGAAAAACCCAGAAAAAAAATAGGTTTTTTTTCCCCTACATCAGTTAGCTTAAATTTATTTACTATGGCCCTCATTTTTGCAAATGCAAAGTATGTTTTTTTTCAAGTAGTTCATTGCTTCTAATGTTAGGAAATGAAATGGCTTGGGGGTGTTTTGGATGGTCAGCTAGATCGATCATATAGTTCCTTGACTAACAAAATATTTTAAGGCATTGGTTCTCAAACTTGAGCGCGTGTCAGAATCACCTGGGAGCTTCTCTAAAACAGCTTGCTGGGCCTCACCCTCAGAGTTTTGGCTTGTGGATCTAGGGTGGGGCCTGAGAATTTGCATCTCTGACAGGTTCTTGGGTAATGCTGTTCCTGCGGCTGCTGCTGGCCTCCAGGACCACACTTTGAGAACCACTGAAAGGCCGAGGTTATCAACCTTCCCTGTACAGCAGAATCACGTGCAGAGCTCTGAAACATAACTCAAGCTGGGGCTCCATCCCCAGAACTTCCAATTTAATTAGTCTGTGGAAGGTCCTAGGGATTTGGTAATGTTTGAAAACTCTCCAGCCTAATGTTCAGCCTAAAGATTAATCACTAGTATGGGATTTGTTATTGGATGATTTTTGGCTGACTATTAAATTATTTTGAGTCTAGGAGTAACTTTTGCATTCTGTACATAAGCAGCTAAATGCTTTTTGAGCAACTGTCAAATTTGGTGGAAGCCAAACTTACTTTAAAAATAGATGTTAACACATTAATATCACAATTTGTAGCTATTTTTGGAAAAATGACAATTTGCCCTTAATTCAGGCATGGGGACGAGAGATGGGTTGAGATTGAAGTCTTACCCCCCCTTTCTTTACATCACCCCCTTCCACCCCACCCTCCTCTCCATTTCTGAGCTTTCTTCTTTTGGTCCAACCTTTTGTTCAAAGGTCAATTGGCTGACTGCTGGAGCTGTCCTCCAGACAAAAGGTGGTCTGAACAGAAAAAGCTCCAAGAATGGCCACAAGAGGGCTCGAGGGCACCCCCTGGAGGGGGAGTGATTTATTGTACAGGGCGCGGGTCTGGGAGTCGGATGACCAGAGTTTAGATTCTTACCACTTTCTCAGTCTGATGGCCCTGTGATCTTAGGAAAATCACTTAATCCTGTTAAATTTCACTTTCTTAACCATAAAATAGGGATAATGTCTACCTCTTGTGAGTTTGTTTCAAGGATTAAATAGGACAGCCGGGACAGGACTTTGATTTCCTTGTTGACCACTGACAACAGAAGGCTTAGAATAATGCCAGCCCGCAGAAGACACCTGGTGAGTTTTGGCGAAATTAAAACAAACTTTGTGAACTGCGAAGTGTTCAGTAAATTCCCCTAAGTGAACATGCTTTCTAACCTTCAGCTCTCTCCGTACTTCCCATGCACTTGGGTCTATATTCAGCTCTACAGGCCGAGGGTTTACCATCAGGTGATGAAAGCAAAAGTTGATCTGAATCCATTCTTCCCTGTAGGAGTGAGCATCTGATTATTATCATCACATTTCATTTCTAAAATATTCTTTCAATGAAGAATGCAAAATACAGGTCTTGCTGATATTCTTCTCATCATTCCTTTTCTAGAACTTGAGAGGTAATTCTTTCTTTCAGTTGAGAAAGTTGTTAGCTGAAGTTAGGGATTGAAGTCCTGGGTTCTATTTATTCCTAACAGTGCTGTGGTACCTCATGCTTTATAAATAACCTTTATTGACTTAACTTTGGCACGCCTCAGGTTACCGATTATAATTATGCCAGAATAACAGCTTTCTCTCTTCTGATAATAATTTCTCTGTTTCCTTATATACTTGGACTGATCCAGTAGAATCAGTTTGACGGAATGGATTGGGGTGGGAGCAGGGATATCTCATGTGTCAAATTACATGATTGTAAGGGTGGAAGTCAACCAGATTTGGCTCTAAAAGCAATAGCCTTCACATGCTTGGCAAAGGATCTTCATTAACTATTTTGGTTGAACCATTTTTACCATGGCATGTAAAGTTTCTCTGTTAATGGATGCCCGTACAATGTTACCAGAGCCAAGGGGATGGACACAGGCATACATGTGAGATATAGGGAAAATCTCACTTATAAACTGTATTTTATGAGGCGGGCTATGTGTTGATGGCTTTGTGCAAAGCCGACCTCTTTATTTTACTGTATAGTCAATATCCATGAGAAATAATTACACCGTCATTACTTAATTTTTTTCACACGGAGTATTTATTTTTGAAAAGAGACAATATTTCTATTATTATTTTTGTCGATAGTGCTGTGACATGATATTTTCCAAACCAACAAAAGTCTCCAAAAACGCAGCTTTGAAGGGAAATTCAAGATGTACAAAATAAGTAGAAAGGCCTAGGTTTCCCAAAGCAGGGAATCTCAGAGAAGGCTCCGTCCTCTACCCTCGGCCCCTGGCCTGACTTTCACAGGCAGCAGCTTTTTTTCCAGTTGTAAAATTAGCCTTCAAATATAAACCGAGCTCCTGGGCTCCATTACTGTTGCTAGCCAGAAAGCTAGAGTCAGTGTTATCTCTAAGTTTGTGAAATTCAGAAAAAAACAGCTCTGTGGTGGCAGGGCTAGAATTTTATAGCCTGGGTAAGGAATGCCATTGAAGTTGTCAGACTCATAAACTTAAAATGTTTAGATCTTTTGGAGGGAGGGAGCGTGGTGTGATGGTGGAAATAAAGAACTCCACGTCCTCAGGACAATGTTTTATTCTTAAGACTCTTGGGCATTTTTACAACTGTATTTTGGTGTCCTCCTGCCTCAGTTTTTCTATCCACATAATGGAATACTTGTGAGAATTAACATACCTTTGCTTAAGGCCCTGCTTAGATTCCATTTTCTTTGGGGAAGCCTTCTTTGAAATCCTGATTTTTAGTTTGATGCCTAATTTAACTCCCCGCGCCTCCCCCTCTCCACCCTCATACCCTGCCTGAAACTCTATGCTTTCTTGTCACATGGTTTTATGTTTGCTTATTTACTTCTCTCCATACTTCATCTCCTCTGCCCCTCATTCCTCCAGATTCTAAACTCTGGTCTAAAATGATTTTCAGTGTTACAATTACAGTGCCTAGCCCTGTGTCTGGGCAGTGGGACACTGAGTAAATGTTTATGGACAGAATAAGGGAGAGATAAAACAGATCTTATTCTTAGTGCCCAAGGACAAGTCTATATGACATAATTGTTGCAAGATTAAATTTTATTTTGCATGTGTATATGAGTGTGGGTGGTAAGTGATACAGCCTTATTAGCATGGCTCAAGAAGAAAAGAGAAGGTCATGTTGGTGAATGATTCTTAACAGCCAAAATGATTCATGGAGGTATGTACGCCTGGCACATGTCTGCTGCCGGGGTGATGGGCAGGGCACAGCTGCTGTGCAAGTTTTCTCCCTGCTGGACGGACAGCCTATACCCACAAAAGGAGGGACGCTCCCTTCTGTTCTACGTTCAGATAGGGACACACCATGTGACTGTGAGGTAACTGGACAACCCAGACTACTCCACATTAGTTGTGCCAGCCAGTCAATAAGGCTAACACGTCCTGAGCACTTTTTATATCCAGATACCTTTTTAAGCACTTCCATGATGAATTCAGCCAATCCTCCAAATAGAGACTAGTATGATTCCTATTTTAGAGATTTTTAAGGGACAAAGAAGTGAGATAAGTTACCTAAGTTCCGAAAGTGGAGGAGGCAGGTCTCGAACCCAGGCAGTCAGGCCCTGGTAACATGTGACCCGCCCGCAGTCCCACCTCTCCGGAGCAGGACTGCCTGCACTCTCAGCTGAGCAGCTGGGCTGGCCGGGCTTTGTATCAATGAGTCAACCCAATACCTTCGGACTACAGCTGGGTGCCGCGGGAGTCATCAAGACAGTGGATGTCAAGGCCCTGCCCTGAGAGCCTTGCAGCCCTGCAAGTCAGGCACGTTCTTAGAAAACATTTCAGGGCAGGGTACAATTATGTTTGCTTATTGGCATGGCGTGGTGAGTATCATTCATGCCCGGGTACTGAGAGTCATTCTTGTCCTCCTGGGGCGAGCGCTGAGGACAAAGGCGTTCTGTTCCCTTGAGGAAAAAGAGTTCAGGTGGGGCCGGCTTGATCCCTGCTGAAGCAGAGGAGGATTTGTGTGTGTGTGTGTATGTGTGTGTGTGTGTGTGTGTGTGTGTGTGTGTATCACTGAGAAAAGGATCAAAATGGTAACAACGCTCTAATCCTAATAACAACTACTACAAAAGAACATTTAAGTGCCGTGCACTGTTCTAATACGTATCTACTCATTTACTCTCTATACACATTTACTCATTTCCTCCTCAAAACAACACCACGAGGTCAGTACAGGTAACGTTCCTATTCGGCAAATGACAAGAATGTAGCACAGAAAAATAAGGAACTTTGGTCGTAAAAAGCAATGTCTGGGCTTTTACTGATTTTGCCTTCATAGTCACATGGTCCTAACTCTGGGCCAGAGACTGTTTCAAAAGCTTGACATATAGTAACACGTTTAATTCTCATAACACACCCATACGGGGAAGCTGAGGCAGAGCCAAATTAAGTAGTTAGTTGCGAGCACCCAACGGGTAGTTCTACCCAGCTGTCTGTTTGATGTGGAAGGCCTGATCTTGTAACCAGTTTGCTCTACAGCCTCTGCTTGACTTTCTCTCATGACTTACCCAAGACTGCCTGGGTTTCGGTATCTTTCAAATAACATCAAAAGCAATAATGCCTCGTTACAGAGTTAAATGTGATGGTTTATGTGAATCAATAGCACAGGGCCCAGCACACTGTTAAGGCTCAATGTATGTTATTTTAGAATATTACCAGAATTTATCAGTTTTTATTTACTTAGGAATTAGAACCAGGTTCAAACATTTATTTTTCACTTATTAGCTGGGTAGCTTGGGCAACGTACTTAACTCTTCTGTACCTCAGTGTTGCTCCCTGTGAAATGGGGGACATAACAGTATCTACCTCAGAGGATTGTTGTGAAGATAAATGAGACAATCTATTTAAAGAGCAGAGCTCTGTGGCAAGTGCTCAATTAATGTTCGCATCTATTATTAGGAGAAGTAAGGGAATGGAGTCCGGAGGGACACAAAGAATGTTTACTATGGAGACTTCATGGTGTAATTAAATATTAGTGACTCAAATGGCATGCCGAGGAGTGGGGTGAGGAGAGCAGTTTGCCAGGACCACTGGACCTCCTGCAGGCATCTGCTCACAACGCTGGACGGCCGGTGCTCAGGAGCCAGGCAGCCCTGAGTTCTAGTCAACCCTCTGCGTAGCTCGGGCAAATTATTTAATCGCTCTAAGCCTCTGATTCCTCATCTATGCAATGGGGATAATATCAATGCCCTCATGGGACTGTCAGGAGGATTAAATGAGATACTGTATGTAATTCACTTGGCACAGTGCCTGGCAAATAATAAACTCCCAGTAAAAGGTAACCATCAATGTTACTAAAAGTTGTCATGGAGGGTGGAAAACACAGCCTTATGACTTACACGATTGTGTAACCATTTCTGACTAATAAGTGGACTACTCCCATGTTCCTAAGAATTTTTAGTGTGAGGTTGTGCCATTTGCTGTCCCTGCTACAAGCTTGGCCTTGTCGTCACAGGGTCGGGGGGATCTTTAGAACCGGGCAAATAATTGGTGAAGTAGAGCAAGATTATACATATGGTTTAATATGAATGTTCGTTTTAATAAATTGGAAAAATGAGATCAAAGGCATGTAAGGGACCTGCTCAAGATCAGAGATCTGAGTTCTGGAAAGTAAGACCTGAACTTATGTCTTCTGGTTCCCATACCTAAAAATCTCCATTGAAGTTAACAAGCAGATTTCGAAGTCATTTTCTAAGTCATTTCAATTTTACATTGTGGTGAGGGGCGCTAAGTGCAGTCCTAATCACTTAAAAGGTTTAACACGCTGACTGAGGCATTGAGGAAAATCTGATTGAATTTTTTATTTATGAGGGGCTTATGATCCCCCAAGTGCAAGGTTTATGTGTACATGTGCTCTCTTGCAAAGTATGGTTAGAACAAATATACATACCTCACACTCTGAAATTGCAAAAACATAAAAATGAATCTTAGTTTTTACATCAATATTATTAATATTTAGGCCACAGAGAAATCACATGCTGTATTGCAAGGTAAAAGGACAAGTAATATTGGGAAAGATAAGAAAAAGTTCCCTTTTTAAAAATTTTTTTTAAGTTTTACTTTTTTAAAGATTTTAAGAGAGACACAGCGAGAGGGGGAACACAAGTAGGGGGAATGGGAGAGGGAGAAGCAGGCTCCCTGTGGCACAGGGGGCCCCATGCAGGGCTCGATCTCAGGACCCTGGGATCATGACCTGAGCTGAAGGCAGGTGCTTAATGACTGAGCCACCCAGGTGCCCAGAAAAAGTTCCATTTTAAATGCTAACTCAAAATTGCTAGCCATCATCTCCAATGTCTCATTAAAGTAATCCTTTACAGTTTAAATTCCATAATTGTTTAACTGACCAATATATATTTTGTACTCATAAGCCAAAATGTTCCTATGTTTAAAGGTAAAATCTGATAATTTGTACCATTTAGGATTATGTTTTGCTGTAAAGAAGGGAAAAAAAACCCTTCAAAATAAAAGTGGTTTGACAACATAAACATTGATTTTTCTTTCAACTAAAAGAAATGTCGATGTAGAGTCAGTATCGAGTGCAGCTCCATGATGTCATCAGGGCCCAGACTCCGATCATCTCAACTTACCTTCTGTCCGGAGACTGGTATCTGTTTATTAAAATCTGTTTCTTCTCTTTACCCACAGTAATGGAATTGTAGCCGAGATGTGGCTTTCCACTTAGGCTCACTGAATTTCCCAGTCTCCCTCCTAGCTGGGTTTGGCCGTGTGATAAACTCTTGCCAACGGGATGTGAGGAGAAATGATATAAGCAGCTTCTTCCTTGTTTGAGACCTCTGAGCCTGGCTTTCCATTCTTTCCCCATTTTGACTTCGGCTGGACGGTAATAGCTAGAGTGGCCTTGGAAGCCACACAACAAAGGCGACAAAGTCACCATGAGCCTAAGTCCTTGAACGACCGGAGCAAACCTGCCCATGGCTGGGAGCCCTCACTTTATACAAGAGAGAAATCATCTCTCTCCCAAGTCACCAAGTCTGGATTTTCTTTGTTACAGCAGCTTAGCCTCCTTTACTTAAGATATCATCCTAGGTGTGATTTACATTCTCAGACTCACGTCATGGTCCAAGATGGCCACTTGAGCCATCTGTTTATGACAGTCCCAGTTATCATATCCATGTTGCAAATCAGGAGGAGGGTAAGTAGAAGGACAAAGAGCTCTCCTATCTGAGGCAGGCCCTTTCTACAGGCTTGTTGGAAATCATCCACTGACCCTCTCACTGGGTAGAAACTTAGATCCATGGCCCATGGTCATACCTAGCTGAAAAGAGGCCAGGAAACATAATCTTTTATTTGGGGGGATGTTACGCCCAAGTAAAATCAGAGTTCTGTTCCCAAGAAGGACATCAAGGTTAAGCAGCTGCCACGCTCTGTCACAGATGCCTTGTTCTTTTTCCAGTGGAAAGATAAATGTTGTACAGTCTAATCACCCCAGTGATCAGATAACCTTAATTATTTGACTCCAAAAAGCATTAATGAGTGATATAATTGTCTTATTAAAAATTACGTTTCGAAAAAAAAAAAAAAAAAAGAAATTCTGCCCTTCATGGTGATTGCCGTGTGTGTGTGTGTACGTGTCCGCATGCGTGTGAGAGTGTATGTATTTGGGGGAAGGGAGATGGTGGGGTCTGGCAGTGGTTAAAAAGCTGACAGGGCCCACGCTCTAGGACGATGCTTTTTGTTCTAAGGGGAAAACACAGTTCCTCCAGGATTCAGAGAATGTCATCTTTCTCCCACGTTGGAGACGCCGCAGATGTTGCAGCTTGCCCTGGGAGACGGCCTGCCAAGGGGATCTCACTCAGTTGATGAAATATGTTTCTGCATGGCTGTTTGTAGTGTTATATTGTAGAGAAGTTTCTCTAGGAGATTCTCTCTTCTTCTGCAATTTATATTGTTAAGCTCCCAAATAAACTCAGTTTAGGGATTTTCTTACTGGCTTCCAGACCCATATTTAATGCTTCCATACAAGATGTTTGACAGCGCCCTTACAGTGTAACATAACTACTGGGATGGTATGTATACATGCTCTGGACACTGGTGAGAACCTCAAATTTCCTGTCACATGGTATCTTTGGTATCTTTGCTGTGAGTGGTATTAATCCAAATACATTCCATACATGCGTTCAACACAATTTTGACTGGAACTGGGTATGATTCATTTTAACCTCAGAATTAGTGCTCTCTCCCTTTATTAAGGTAGTGACCTATTGAGATAGTTAAATGGACAAAGAATTGAAGAAATGTGTTTTAACCATCACTTTAAAACTATCATTAAAATGGCTGTTAACACTTCCATCATTTTTTTCATATCTCAGGTATTAAAGTGATACAATATTCTTAACATGCCAAATAATACGTGATTTCTCTTTTAGGGGGCAGAGACCATTTATTTCTCATGGATTGATAGTCCCTATTAGACTTTTTTTTTTTTTTTTTAAAGGCAGACTGCCACATGCAGCGCCTCATTTGGATGTGTCGGCAGTCTTGGAAGCTTGACTACCCTATGTTCTACAAATGGACCTTGAGAGCTTGTTTGGAGGTTCTAGCAGGGAAGTGAGCTACTCAAATACCCTTCATGGAAGAAAGGTCCTCCTCTATCAGGGAAGGTCCTAGCGTTAGACTGAGCACACAGCTTCCAGAAGGACGCACACATGGAGTGGTGAGGGAAGACAGGGACACCTGCCTAGCCAGCCAGATCCCCCAAATCAACCCTGGCCTCAGTGGGGTGACAGATGTCACAACCAGATTGCCCTCACATCCAAGCAGATCATATTTCTTTTGGCTACAAATTAATTCTTAAGACTGTCTTAAGAGCAAGCACTGAAAAATATCAGTAATATATTCACGAGGCTCATCACTTTGGAGCAGAGGCTTTGGAAGCAATTTCTAAGCTGGTGGCTCCCATTCCAGGGAGCAGTCGGGTGACAGCGCCTCAGACAGGGGGTCGCAGTTCCGATGGAACAGGAGCCTTATCGCGACAGCAAAATGCTAGAAAACAGTTGCCGCTGAATTGAAGGAAAAGAGGAAGCCTTGTCAGAAACGACTCTTTAGGGTTGGGTCTGTGGCAGAAACAACTGGTTGTCCTCTCCGATCTGCTCTCCCTTGCTTTGATAGTCCCGGAGTTTTTCGCTGGGCCTCCCACGCAACCAGGTGTACACAAGGGAGGGCATTTTAGCCAATAGATATTAACAAGAGCGCCGTGGGCAACTTCTAGATTGCGTCCTTGTGCCCTTCGTCTCTCCGCTGCCTCCAGTGTGGTGTGCTGGGAGGACTGGAGCTGGAGCAGGCGCGATTGAGCAACCAGCTAAGGGAGCTTGGGTTCCCGGCACCGTGAAACTGCCACACACCCCCGGACTGCTTGGACTGACACTTGAGAAAGAAAGAAACTTCCGTCCTGTTTAAGACACTGTCCTTTTAGGTCTGCCGATTACAAAAGCCAAACCAACACATGGAATCAGGGGCTGTAATCCTTCCTTTGATGCAGTCCCCAAGCCTCGGGGTCCAGCCCCGGATTCGATAACCTTCACTACAGCTGAGCTTACTCACTTCCGCATCATCATCATCACCAGAGACTTCCCCCCGGGGGGAGGCATCTCTCCCCGGTCAGTCGTGGGTCCGGCTGAATCCTGGGCTACACCAAATTTTTCTCCTGCTGATCAGGGAAAAACCCACCCCGGTGTTTTGAAAGAGTGAGTAGACTTACGAGGTCAAAATCCTTGGGACCGAGTGGATTTCACAGTCACTTCCAAGACTGACTTTTCCCTCCCTGTGATCCCCTGAGCTTCCTTTAGTCCGCAGTAGAAGATCCCGATCTCCAAAATCTCTAAGGTCTTTAAAGAAGATGCCCTGCTCCCACTCCCATTTCTCAAAGTTTAATCTTTCTCAGCATGAGATCTAGCACGGGGAAGAACCTACTCCAGCTATTTAGTGGAGCACTGGGGGCATCAGAAATCAAATTTATTTGCATCATTGCTATGGGATACAACCACATCTATCCCATCGACCTGACCGGAAAGCTTGGTTTTGTATTTAGATTTTAGTCTCCCTGCCCTGTTTCTTCATACAGTGAAGTCATATTGGTAGAACAGCACTGGTCAGGACTCAGGAGACTGAGAGCTCATCCTGGGTGTGCTTGTTTGCAAGCATGGCTCTCTGATCTTCAATTTTCTCAGTCACACTGGGAATTTATTACTTTCCCTGAGTGCCACAGTATACATACCCTGTGATGAACCCTTAGGTGCATGGACATAATGAGGATGAAAGTGCTTTAAAACCCATTAAGTCCTATATCATTGTAAGTTAGGACGAGTCTCCATGAATTTGCTCTGGCAGGGCCTCTGGTAAAGGCATTTTGTTAATTCTCAACCACATATGTGAACTTGGATCGCATTTCCACAAGCACTCTAAGCAAATCTCTCAATAATTTATACATGTTTACACTCTTCCCTAGGTAATCCCCTCCCTCCTGTCCCCCTCCAAACAGGTATCTAGAAGATTTCTTTAAGTTACTTCTTAGTTTTGTCTATAGAAGATGATCTTACAGTCTTAAGAACTATAAACGTTAATCCAATGGCACATAAGAATATTCTAGTCATTTCTGGAGTTAAAAGTTAAAAAGTTTGCCCTTGAAGGCAAACTTCTTTTTGGAAAAAGGAATTCATGTTGGTTGCTTCTTCCTCTCTTCTGTTTTCTTCTTTAATAGCATTTGTAACCCAGTATTGTCACTGTGGGTTCACATTGAAGGGTAACCTTTGTTAACCTTTGCCCACCAGTACTCAGCACCATGCTAGGCATAGACTAGTTTCTCATGACGTATACGTGAACGAATGAATGAACGAACGAATGAATGAAGGTACATCGCTTACTTGTGGCAGTCAGTGATAAAATACAGATTAGCGTTTGGATTGACCGGTGATTAAACGACACGGGGTCAGTCTCACCCACATCACTGAAACGGAGACCTCAGAGGTTTAGTGTGATAAGATAGGCATATGGGTCAGAGAAAGAAGTAAATGAAATAAGTTACTGACCTTGGAGCAGGAAATGTAGCAGGAAAACAGAGGCAAACGGCTGTAGAAAAGGAGTTTGGGAGCTTGAAACGGGTCTGGTGCCGTGTCAGGCTTGCTGCGGCTGCTCTGGGAAATCTCTTGTTCAGAACCATACACTTCAGGCTCTGTAAATAAATCACTGTGGATTATTTATTCCTGCTGTGTCTTTAGGCTTTTTTTTTTTTTTTTTTTTTTTTGCCACCGTATAGGAAGAGCAGACTCCTTTAGAATAAGACATTCGTAGCTTTCTCAAATGTTTTAACAAGTGGTCATCTCAGAAGCGTTTTTTTTTTTTTTTTTTTTTAACCAGACAAAACTTTGGATGCCTTATCTATTATAAATTGCTTTGGGGACAATAATGTTTTTCTGTAACCTCCTTTATTTGATGACTTCACCGTAAGTAGACAAAATGTTTAGGTGCCAAATCATAAAAGAAAAAACCCTCTCGAGCAGGGCTCTCACTGGGTACATAAAAGTGAACAATCAAGGGAAACTTTTATTAAGGCTAATATTCTAGTAGAGTTAGAGAAAACGTACTTTTGGCTACTTTAATTCTTCTCTCCCCTGCCCCAAGTCTAACAATGTTGCCAGGTTGAAAAACACATATGGGGAGAGAGATTAATCATTAGTAAAAACACCCTTCAGCCCTTCCCCTGGCCTTCCGAAATTTGTGTGAGTAAAAAATATGTAACATTGAATCAGAGTGGTTGATTTTTTCCGTTAATGTACAACACCCTCCTTCCTTTCTCTATTGCCTTTTGAAGGGGGAAAGGTGATTTTTGGCTCCCCTCACGTCTAGTCAACCTTGATCCTCTCCCTCTCCCTTTCCAATCTCTAGGGTGTATTTTGGAGAAAAATCCACCCCCACACACCATTCTGGCAGTCATTATTTTCCTTACTTTTAGATACCATTGGTTTCAGAAACCAAGCTCGGCATATGACAGTTCGGTTAGAAAGGACTGTACTATGTCTTTTTAGGTCTCTTTCAGGCCTCACACACAAGCTTCCAGTGTAAGCGAAGGGTGTGTTCCTTTCTTTGTGTGTTTTACTGTGTCAGTTTTTCAGTAGTTGGTTGTCTCACTCGGCTAAAAGTATTTATTCTAACAGGGGTATGGAAGTGGTTCTATACCCCTCCCGACTCCTTCCTTCCTTTCTTCCTTCTTTCCCTTTTTTTCCTTCCTTTTCTCTCTTCCTCCTTTCCTTCTTCAATTGCCCTCCCCTCTTCAGATTGTCAGGATCAGATTAGGGGGTAGGAAGACAAAAGCAGATCAGAAAAAAAATCCCAGCCCTCAGGGAACTCACAGCTGAATTCCCTAGCAGTGGGTGAGGGTTCTAAGGGAGTGTGGAATGGTGCTCAGGAAGGAAGGCCAGAGAAAGCCCTCCTGCCACAGGTGGGGATGGGAGATTGCCCACAGGAGGGAGGAGAACCTGAGTCTGTAAGGAATTCTCCACGCAGATTCTATGGGGCAGGATGGGAAAGATACCCCATGCAGAGGAAGCACCTGACTCAAATAGAAGAAGAAAATGAGCTATTTGGGGGACATGCAAACTGGAATTAGTATGTGGCTTGGTCAGAGATGGAGCCCCCAGAAGGTCTTGTAAGGTCTGCAAGGAGTTTCGACTTGAGACCACAGGCATTGGAGCCACCGATGATTTTGTGAAGTGGTGGGATGCCTGGATGAGTGTTAAAACAGAAGAGGGAAAGGAAGAGAGGGAAGTAGGGAGACAAAATAATGCAGAGTTGCCATAGTCCAGATAAAAAATTACAAGGGCCTCATCTAAGACACTGGGCAAAGGATGAAAATGAGGAAATGAAGCTGAGGTGCATTTGGGGGTCCACAGGGCAGGACTTAACAGAGGGTTAGATGTGGGGGTGGAGAGAGTTAGGAGGAGTCTCTGAGTGGAGCCGGTTTTCTACCTTGTGACCCGGCACTTACATTGATCTAGGCAGCACAGGAGGTGGGAGAGGTCTGGGGGAAGGCGAGGTGATAAATTCTTGGCACTAAGTCAGACTACATTGTGAAGCTAACAAACCGTCTTGCCGGTGGAAGCTGCTGGTATCAAGAAGAACCAGGACAAATAGTTAAATCAACAAATATTCTGATGGGTCGGTGGGGAGGACATGAGGCTGGAAAGGCCCACAGCCAAAAGTGCCTTCGTAGACTCTAAGTCAGCTGGGGAGCGAAGAATGAGAAGGAATTTAGCCTTTACCAACGCAAGGAGATTTTCTGGGAAAGTGACAATAATTTAGTTACAAAAAATGCTTTGAATACTGCTAAACCCTTCTGATGCTGCTATGTAAAACTCTAACAGAAAACCACGGAAAATGACCCATCAAGAGCTGAATAGAATAAAAAATTATAAAAATACATCCGTAGCTAGTACTTTGCACCTGGATGAAAGTATTGACTGCAGGGGTTAGAGTTAAAATAATAAGGATAAAATTTACTAATATATTCCTAAAACGTTTTTGGAGGACTAGGAAACTTGACGCCTACTTTCACTAAATGAAAGATACTGTGCATACGGATGCCTCCTTTTTCTCTGGCAGTTTCAATCGCTGGCAAACAGCTCAGCCACATTGTCTCTAAACTTTATTTCAGTGGTGAAGAGAGCTCCTCGCCTACAAAGTACTTTGTGATTTTTGAAGCTACAGAAACATCACTAGCACTGTGGCATGGTCACTAGCCGAGGACCTGCCAGCTATCCTTAAGAAGCTGGGAAGAGGGCACCTGGGTGGCTCAGTTGTTAAGCATCTGCCTCCGGCTCAGGTCATGATCCCAGGGTCCTGGGATCGAGTCCCGCATTGGGCTCCCTGCTCAGCAAGGAATCTGCTTCTTCTTCTGCCCCTGCTGCTCCCCCTGCTTGTGCTTGCTCTCTTCTCTCTCTCTGACAAATAAATAAATAAAATCTTAAAAAAAAATAGCTGGGAAGAATTTTGGATTTTAGCACCTTTAGGGCTACATTCAGGCCAGAGCGATTTTCTGACTAATTTGGCATCTCTCCCGGGGACTGGTTACCAAGTTGCCCTGGGTTCATGCTGAACTAGCAGTTCGTTCACTAGTGCTTATCTGCATGTGTGGCATTCCTGTTCAGAGGTTGTTTTCTGAGCTGGTTAGTTTAGCCAGATTACAAATTGACTCTGTTGTGAACAGAAACCTACTTACAATGCAGATCTCCCAGGCCACGTTTCTGCTTAAATTCCCAGATTATCCAATATATATGTATTTTTCTGTGCTTACCAAAGAAAAAGTCACGGCTACAAAGTATTTTCCTTTTTAGGTTTCACCTTGTAAAGTGACAATGTAGACTGCTTTGAAATCTTTGGAAAGTTTTAAGTTTCCTTCTAGAAATTCATCACTGGAAGCACTAATTTTAATCCATCTAGGAATACAAAAAAATAAGAGGTACTAAAAATTCATTTACATACCCAAGGAAAGCAGATTTATTTGAATTATTATTCTGAGTCTTGTTAAGTTAGGCAGAATTTCTCAAGTTTATGTTCACAAAATTTTTTTTTTTTAGTTAACAGACCTCCTTTTACATTAAACATTAATATGAATTAAATATTACTTCGTCGTGGAGACCCTATGATTTTTTTTTTTGGAAAACATAGATGCAAGGTTTCTTTCTTAGACTACGTTATTAATTTTGTGTCATCACAGAAGGTAGCCCAGTTTTATTTTGAGATTGGTTTATTTTCCCTGGACATTTGGGATGAATAGCTCAGCATAACAAATTATTCTATATGCTCTAGTTTCAAGCGTTTAAAGTGGAATCCAAGTTTTAGCATCAGGAACCAATTAAATGATAGTTAGATCTGACTGAAAAATTAATGGTCCAGAACAGAAACTGTGTAGTATTTTTTTTTTTAGTTTTTTTTCCCCAGTATTTCTGTTTTAAATAAAAATCTGGATGGTTCCCAGTAAAATACAAAGCGTCATTTTTTTAAAAAACCAATTGAATATAAATGGAGCCACATTTGGGCTTAAAAATCACTTAATGATGATTACATTCTTAGTCTGCTATTAAATACAAGGTGTTTATCAGCCTTCATGGGCTGTTAAAGACTTTGGCTACAGAACACAAAGCATGAGGGGCAATGAGGGATTGTAATGCTACTGTGGCTCTTTATGGTGAGTATGATTTGCTCTTAAAAAATGATCATTCTGTACTTCTGTCATCTAGTGTGATTGTGGTAGCATTTGATTTTTGCCATCGAAATCAGTCAGACTCATGTTAATATTTTGTACTGATGATAAATAAATCAGGAGAGAAAAGTGTCTTGACAGAACATGGCGGCCCTGGATTAGGTGCTAGAGGAAGGGTTCCGGCTTGAACATTTGGCTGTGGCTTCAAGCACCCTACATGGAAAGCCGGAATAGTACCTTTAATCTGGCTCTGATTCAAACCAATCAGTAATCACTTAGCCCGCTCTACTTATCCTGTCAGTCTTTTTGCCAAAAAAGATTTCATGGGTAGCAGTATCAGAAGCATTTTTGTAATTAAATTATTGTCGCTTTACTGGAAAATCTCCTTACATTTGCACAGGCTGAATTTGTTCTCATTCCCCTCACCCCCTACTTGACTTGTAGTCTCCGAAGGCACTTTTGGCTGTGTGTCTTTCCAGCCTACTGGCCTCCTTACCGCAATACTCATTTTGGTTGGGTTACTCTAGCCATCATTTTCCAGAGACAGTCAAAATCCTTCAAGGATGACAGAAGTCATTTGATCATGGGAAACAAGAAACAAAAAGAGCAACAATAATTTCTTTAGGACCTTTCTGTGGGTTTTTAAGGGAAGAGATTCTTTGATAAGAATACAGTCTGGGTTTCCCATTCGAGATACATCATTTTAACATTTTTCCTAAGGGAATTAATTCAAGGAGCATGCTCACCATATGAAAAGCACCCTTTCCCAGACTGCTGCTCCCTTCTCTGAGTTCTGATGTGCCTCATCACTTCTCACAGGTAGTGTCAGAATTATGTGCTTACGTATCTGTCCCTTCCACAACATGTTAACTTCTCTGGGACCTGTTGCATTAGTGGTATCTGTCCCAGTGAGGATCGCCCGGCCCATAGCAGGTGCTCCTTTTGTTTTTGTTTTTTTTTTAAGATTTTTTTAAAATTTATTTTTATTTATTTATGTCAGAGAGAGGGAGAGAACGCGTGAGAGAGAGATAGTATGAGCAGTGGGAGGGGCAGAGGGAGAAGCAGACTCCTTGCTGAGCAAGGAGCCCAGTGCGGGACTCGATCCAGGACCCTCGGATCATGACCTGAGCCGAAGGCAGATGCTTAACTGACTGAGACACCCAGGCGCCCAGCAGGTGCTCGTTTGTATGCATGTTCATAAATGGATGAAAATACTCATTCTGGTTCTTGACTCCCGTGCTTACAGATTCATTCCTCCCCCTTCCTCAGCTCTGCTCCATGCCTCAGAGAAGCTGATCCCAGCAGGCTGCATTTCTCAGGCTCCCCCGCAATTATCTTCCCTCTGGGTTTGGGCGATAGGAGGCAGCTGGGGGAGACCGAAGGGCAGGAGAAAGGGAGCAACCAGAGTATTTCTCTGCTCTGTCTGCATTGGGTGGCTCCATGACCTTTGTGACTCCAGTCTCTCCTGGACAGGCTGCAGTGATTCCAGCTTCTTTTGGGCAACACGATACTCTGGATTCTGATAATATTGCCGCCATCTTTTGTTTCCCCAGCATAAGGAGTGGCTTCCTGCTTTTCCTAATTTCTGGGTTGCTTCTCTTTCTCCGGTTTGTTTTCTTGGCAATTTCATTGTAACCCATTCCTTGTCTTACATTCCCTCTGTTTTCAATATTTATGATGTGTCCAAGTACTCATGCGATGCACAGTTGAAATTATACTTCCTCAAAGCTGCTTAATAAAGAAGGGATTGCCGTGTGTTCTAGAGGTATATGGTTGCCTGGCATCTCTGCTCACATTGCAGTCTCCAAGATGGGCCTTCACTGAAGGGGGTCAGAGGTTCGCTTGGGGATCTGCTTGCCCCCACTTTCTGAAAATGCCCCATCCTTACATGTTGCTATGCTATCCTTGTTTTTGTCCTTCTTGGCATTCTTTCGGCACTTTATGGCATAACCTTCCTCCGTGGTGTGAAGAGGTATCCCCACTCTACCTTAGGAATTATGCAGAGTAGGAACAGAACCATGGTTCCCAGATAGACTGATGGCAGCTCTAATATATAGGGAAAAGACAGGGATTCTGACCTGTCTGCAGAAAAAAAGACCTGCTTCTGAAGGTGGGAAAGGTCTGGATCTGTTTTAATTGTGTGTCTTTAAATTTTTACCATATTCTAGTTGTGTAGCTACTGGAATAAGCAAACTGAGTGGCCAAATTCTCTTAGACAGCACTGTCAGATTCTGGTATTTTAAAATTCCTCGTACATTTTCACAATGAGCTGAAGATCAGTTCAAACTTCCGCAGGTTCTTTTTCTCCCTTCTCTCATCTCTATTGCCCTTCTTTCATACTTCACGAGGGATGGGAAGGAACAGGAATCTGGCTGATATCAAATTATGGATATTGGTTTAAGTTCTTAACAAGCTTGCATTTCACATGCACAGCTAACCCATAAAATCCACTGGAGTTTCCAATGGGTTAGTTTCAAATCTACAAGAATGAAGGATTTCAGCAAGGATCTCTGACCTTATTTTCTCCTATAGGTTTGGCCATGCGGTCAGGCAATGGTCAAATGGTCAGCTGTCTAGTCCTGGGAAAGGAATCCTCCAATGTCTCAGCATGCACAAATTAATAAAACATAAAACCTCAGTAGCAGGTTTGATTTTTTACCATACAATATCCTGTTTAATCAGGACAGTAAAATGTTTTGGCGGGGGGGTGGGTGGGAATACCGGTATCTGCGTGAGTTTAATTGGACTACATAAGAGAAAAATGTACCTAACTGAACTAAATACTTATTTCTACCAGACTTCCAGAACTGAGAGATAGAAAGGATGTTAAAAATCTTCTGAGCCAATGTTTTTATCCTGCACAGGAGAAAAGTCAGGCTCAGACAGGTGAAGAATACCTGGCTGGTAATAGCAGGGAGATTAAAATCTGGAATGGTTTTTGTCTTGTTACCTTTCAACAAAACTTATTATCTGTCATTTTACACATCTTAGCTCTCAAACGTCACTTTCTTTCTTGTCTCTTGACCTTAAACCAATTAGATCTGGCCCAGGTACATTATGGAAGGCAGTCAAAAGCCCATGGTGCTCGTAGCTTTTGACTCTAGAGCCCGGGTGTACTTGAAGGAGGGAAAGAGGGAAGAAGTGCACGGGCAACGTGGAGCCGCTGTGAGTTCCTGCTGTTGGCCAGACATGAGGAGACTACTTTATATACACTTTAGGTGGTGCTTAGTGGTATGTACGATCGATGAAGGTGGAACGCGCAAGAGATGGAAGACACCGGACCACAAGGAAACCAAGAAGGATTGCTCTGAAGGAATATGGCTGCATGTAGTAGGAATAATTAAAGCCAGCAATGATCCCATGTGTTGTGCCTCGTCTTGCCAAACAGTAATTAAGTTGCTAAGGAAGTAGGATAACTCTTGGGTGGTTAAAGCACTCTGTTCTTCACACCTTCTCCAGGACTTATTTATAACAATGGTTTATAATTATTCATATTGAAATAGTTTTCCTTCTCCTTAGTGAAAGGTGGTTTCTTATATAACCTTTCCTTTATAAAGAAACAAACAAATATTTGAGATACAAGCTACCGCCATTGTTTTGGAGTAGGGTTTTTTTTTTTTTTCACACTAAAAAAAAATAAATCTAGACTATTACCTCACTGTATACTGTGAGCTCTTCACTGAAAATATGTGTTATGTTGTAATGAGTTTCAATATCTACTGGCCTTACTTGGATTTTGGAGGGTGAGTTGGCTGTGCAAGAGTCAGCACATCTTTATTCTTCTCTTGAGACATTAATTACTCATTAAATTTTCTTTTTATCCTTTTTGCAATGTTCCAAAAGTTCCAAAGATAAAGATTTTTGAAATATGAAAAACTGGTGGAAATGCTCGAAAGTGTTTTTTTAAAACTTCAAACTACAGATAGCCAAATGAGAAAGATATAATGCAAACTTTTTTGTCTTTATTTCAACTGGTTATAACTAGATCAGATTGAAATTGGGTATTCCAAGTTTCATCCTGAAGCAAATTTCTGTAGTTGAGCTCTAAGCCCCTGAAAAACGGGGTTTATGATGAAAATGTTGAAAGACTCTCAACTTTAGGACAATGTACAACTATAATTTTACAGGCATTAGGCACCTAAAATAACTTTGTATGAAGATTACGCTGGGATTTGTCCCCCATTTTGTAGAAAATGTTTAATGTTGAACTATATTTTATGCACACAAAAGGACTTATTTCATAAGACAAGGAGCTCAAAGATTTTCATTCCAATATTCAACAACACTATTTCTAAAGGACCCTCTCCTTCTACTCATAATTGAGTGATTGCAAGTGGTATTTAAAAGAAAATATGCTATTAAACTTATATGTAAAGATGATATGTGTTGGAGCAATTTAAAATCTTCTAGTGGATTGTATTCTAGCCATGTATTTAGCAAGTCATGAAACTGAATTGATGGATCATAATAACGTCTTAATATTCTGTTCTATCACAGCAAAAGAAATGAGTTTTTATTTTTGTTTGTGGAGATCAATAGCTGAAGTACTCATATTTGAGTGCACAGTGTAATAATAAAAAAACTTTTATCTAATGGAAAATCCCTACTACCAGACCATCCTTGCCTGTCTTCTTTGCCTATTTATTTCCTTTCTCCTTAGATGTAGATAAACCCAAGTCCTATTCCCAATATTCCTTTCTTTCTCTCTACCCTCTCTTAAATTTTTATTTCATCTCCAATTACAGACCTCTTTCTTCTCGCTCTAATCTTTATTGGGATGGACTGGGAACATTTTAGAATTCACCTTGTCTGAAACCTAACCCATCACCTCTCTCCAGCAGCTTCTCCCTCAAGTTCAATGTATATTTCAATGACACCACCACTCCCAGTCACCCAAAATGAAACCCCACCATCTTCCCCGAGAGCCTCCTTTTATTCTTGCCTGTCCCATAATACCCCACTTTTGCCAATTAAGTCAGTTCTCACATCTATATATCCACAATAAATTCATACTGTTTTTTTTCTTTCACTGCCTGTATCCTAGTTTAGAAATTCACTGCTTCTTATCTAGACTATTATAATGGCCTCTTCAACTCCAGTCTTCCCTCCTACTTCGCTGACAGCCGAATCTGATGCTCATCTCATCAATCTTGAGGATTGCCAATTTCTTGTTGAATTAGGTGCCAACCATGAAGTCTATTATCATGGGCCAGGTCATAAAAATTGCCCCAACTTATTCTGGGTTTACCTTTACATTTTCCAGCTAAAATGGAATATTTCTCATGTCTGTGCTTTCCTGCTCTCATGCTTTGGTTCATGTTCTGTCCTCAGTGTGAAGCAACCTCCCTCCAACTTACCAAATTCCATGCCAGATGCTGCTTCCTTCATGGAAGTCTTTCCAACTTCTTCCAACAGAATGGAAGAGAATCAGCATTTCTTGGCTCCCTATTGGCCTGCATTTCATATTTCATGTGGTATTAAAGTTATTCCTAAACTAATTTTGGTCTTTTTACTAGCTTTTGTATGTTTTGGAAAGCCCACTCAGGTTTGTCTGCTACATAAGTAATATTTACATAAACATATAAGAAATATATAAAATATATATATAATATATATGTAAAATAGTCTTCTAAGTTAACTCTGAAACAGAAGGTTCTCTGAAAGTCTTTATGAGTGAACTTTCTAGCCCAAGGTACTAGAGTTCTTTCTCCATAGATTTTGTTCTGAGCCGGTGGTCTTTTCCCTTCTATTTCTCTCTGCACAGAAAAGGCCACAGGCTCGGGATTGTATGAGGCTTATCCTGGGTTGATCCTTATTATTAAGATTCCAATATACATGAATTTGCTTACTTGCTAATACTTTTTGGTAACCCCTAATCAATTCTTGTGGCACTTCTATGGTCATTCATGGACTTGTAGAGAGTGATTTGCCTTACATGCATGTTCCCAGTTGAGTTTGAACGAAGCGACACTGCTTTGTTTTCAGTTCTCATACCATAAACAAATATCCTTTTGACAGTCTATTTAATGCCACATTTTTGTACTTTTTATTGGTGATTTCACTGTTTAAAATGACCCTTAGGCATAGTGCTGAAGGGCTGTGCAGTATTCCTAAGTGAATCAAGGCTGTGATCTGCCTTACAGAGAAAATACGTTAGATAAGCTTCCCTCAGGTACGAGGTATAGTGCCGTTGGTCATGAGTTCAATGTTAATAAATAAAAAAATATGTATTAAGTAAAATGTGTTTAAACAGAAACGCACACAAAGCAAGGTTATGTGTTAATCAATTGACAAAAATGTTGTGGCCAGAGGCTCCCAGGGACCTAAACTTTTATTTCCTCTAGGAGCAGTGATTCAGTGTTTGCTAATTCACTGTTCGCAGCAACTTTCTAGAGTATAACTATTGTGAACAAAGAGAATGGACTTGTATATTGATGTAGTTATGTCATAAGTCAACAATAACACTATTTGTTAGTTTAATGCTGTTGATTTGATTAATCAGATTCTAAATAGCCCTTTTCTCCATATTTCCCTTTAATCTCTGACCTTTGGGGTTTTCTGACCCTTTTCCTAACATCTCTCAATTCACATTAGAACCATCTCTCCTAGCACCTTGGTAAATGAGAAAGAGAGGTTCTTTCTTTCTGAAAGTCAGACTTTGATGAACAACAAAGAGGTTCTTTCTGTGGCACCTCAGATTCGTCTTGAGTAAAATTCCCATGGTCTACCTACTCAAAGACTCTTCTAGCGTTCATCTCTCATTTTCTTGTACATGGAGGCCCTTGTCAACTCTATAGTCCTCCCTCTTCCTCCTTTCTGTCTTTTAAATCTACTGCTTCACTTATCCATATCCTCTTCACAAATCATCCTATCTCTTATCCCTAATTTCTCATGTTTTCTTAACATTTATTTATTTCTAAGTTTTTTTTTTTTTCCTTTTCCTCACTCAGTCCCTCCCTCAAAACTATCACACATCTGGGACTTTAACTCACACAGGTTATGTGTCAACCACAATTCATATTTCCTGGTCTCATTATCATGTATATGGGCATATTGTAAAATATGCATCTATAGTCCATAAAATTTGCTTTGTGATTTACAGAATAAAGGTTAAGTAAAATTTCCACATTGGGGGAATTGCTCTATTCTAGACGACCTCTGAATTTTATGTGTGGTGAGAGGCAGGTTTCCAAGGTGTCTGTTACACCTTCATCAAAGGGGCAGGATCGATCTTAAAAGTTATTAAAAGTTGCATGGTCAGAGCCTTCTCCAAACTTCCAAACCAGCTCATAAAAATGAGAGTCCTTATATTTATTACTTTGCTCTGAACACTAATACACCATTTCATGTTCTATGAGGAAATATTTGGCTGATCATAATGCTTTGGTTCTATATGAAAAAAAAGTGTTTTGAAGAAATAAATTCTTATTTAGCTTTCTTTCTTTCTTTTTTTTCCTTCTCACCTAGAGCATTGTAGTTCACTGTTTCACATTCTGCATGCCACAGGAGGAACGGAGTCACTGCAGAGAAGGATGGAAATGGGAAGGGCTTGGAATGGACAAGAGCTGTGGACCGAGACTTCTAAACCTTTCCCTACAAACTTCCACTCCGCTAACTATAAGCAGAGAAATAATTGAGCTGCTACCACGACCACTACCAGTACTGCTACCATTACCAGTCCCACTACTAGTCCACTACCATTACTAGTATTGCTACCACTACCACTACTACTAACCATTACTAGTATCGCTACCACTACCTCTACTAGTACCACTACCACTACCACTAGTCCCACTGTAATGACAAGAGCCCCTGCAGGTATGATTTCCTGTTTACCATATCAGTTACAGTTGTTTTATAGACAAACTCTCACTTAATCATCATAAAACATCATCTGTTGAATGTTCTTATTGTTGTTTTATAGAAATGAAGAAACCGAAACACAGAGAAGTTTGGTACCTAGAGAAAGCCACACCTGGTCAGTAGCAGGACCAGGATTTAAAACTTAGGTCTGTTGAACTCCACACACTAGGCTCTTAACTGTTACATATATCCACCTCCCATGGGATGTGGAATAAGGTTGTATGTTGAACATCTCCTGCTGCTTTTCCAGCCCTCTGAAGCTTAAATGAGGCCATGAAGCTCAAGTCCAAACAAAGGCCATCCATAGTGTGAGGAGATGTCATCAGCTCCAGTGGGAGAGAAGTTTTCTTTTTTTTTTAATTTCTTTTAAGTTTATATTTAAATTCAAGTTAGTGAACCAATGGTGTAGTAATGGTTTCAGGAGTAGAATTCAGTGATTCATCATTTACATATAACACCTAGTGCTCATCCCAACAAGTGCCCTCTTTAATGTCCATCACCCATGTAGCCCCCCTCTCCCCCCCAACCCCCCCCACGCCTCGCCTCCAGCCACCCTCAGTGTGTTCTCTGAGAGACATTTTCTTACTGCTCTTCCACTCTGCTTCTGGGTCTCTGCTTCTCATCTCCAACTTCCTCCATTTCTTCTTGTTTCCATCCTTCCTAGACACTTGTCTCATTTTAGCTTTGAGTTAAGCAAATAGTTGAGCGAGTGTGGGTTAAGCTAATTGTTGAGCAGATGGACCTGCAGTATTTTATAGTGGGTCTTTGCCTGAGAGGACGGCTTTCCTACTCCTCTCTCAGGGCTTAGGCTCTGGCTTCATGTGAGAGAAGGCTCGGAGTGCAGGCAGGCTTTCACGCTTATGCTTCACCAAGGAGGGCTCTCTCAGATTTCCTGTTCCACCCCAATCTCTCTTGTGAGCAACAAGTTGAGGCTCATGGAAAAGTTCGAGAGAATGAACTTGTACCTCTTTGGGTCTGGAGCTTCCAAGAAGGCTAAATTGTCAATTTTTAATTGTGCACTATTGGCCTTTAAGAATCTGTAAAATTTTAGTTTTCTTCTTATCCACTTTTATGATGGCAGATTCTTTCTTTCTCTTACACTCAAACAAAGATGAAACCGTTCATGCATCCCATTTCTCTTCAGAGGGGGCTTATCATTCTTTCAAATTTAGTTTATCTGATTGTCTCGTCACTTAGTGACTTTAGCTCTCTGCTGGGTTCAGGAAGAGTTATGATTTTGTGAGTTATCTGCTTTATTTTCTTGTTGTTAGAGAAGGGGTGATCTCTTGTGGATTTTTCAGTCCTGGGGGAATAGAACTTCATGTCACATGATTTTTAAGAGTTGAGTGCAGACTAGGGGTTAGCTTTCTTAGCAAACATAAAGTACAAATCTAAAAAATAGAGATTCCTAAAACTGCTCTTTTAATATTGGTTAGTATCGTGAGCTTGGAATTAATACCTAGTTCTATGAGCAATGGAATGTAAAGCATATCCTTACTGTAATAAACCAGTTCTGTTGTAATGTTTTCCTTTAAATCAAAGACCATATCTAGAACCTATGGTAATTTTTTTTTTCAAGTCAAAGAAAATGGAACCTATTAATGTTAGGGAGGGCTTGATATATTGTCATTGACATTTATTTAACACTTCCATTTTAGTGGGATAGGAAATTCTTGCAACCGGAGCAATATTTACTGCTGAAGTGATATCTAGTGATGAACTGTGATGCTTATATGAGAGCAGGGGTTTCTCCCAAAAGCTTGCATTTTGTTCCCCGCTTCCCTCTGTGTATGAGAACATTGTTCATTGTGGTAAGCTGAAAAATGGCCCCCGAAGGATCCTCACGCTCGAAGCCCTAGAACCTGTAAATGTTACTTTTTTAGAAAATAGTTTTTGCAGATGTGATCAGTTAAGTATTTTGAGATGAGGAAATTATCTGGGATTTTCTGAGTGGACCCTGAAATATCCTTCTGAGAGAGCTGGAGGGGATTAGACACTTGGAAGGGAAGGTGACATGAAGGCTGCAGTTGATGCAGCCCTCCGCAGGAATGCCGAGCTTCTAGAAGTCGCAAGAAGCAAGGAGCAGATTCTCCCCTGGAGCCTCCAGAGGGAGTGTGGCCCTGCTGACACCTTGACTTTGGCCCAGTGAAAGTAATGTCAGACTTTGGGTTTCCAGAACTGTAAGAGAATAAATTTCTGTCATTTGAAGCCACCAAGCTTGTAATTTCTTACAGCAACCGTAGGAAATGAATACCTTTATCTTGTTTTGAAAAATTTTAACTTGTTCCCATCTAACTATTTGAAATGTCATTTGAATAGAAGTCAGTTGTAGGGAGGATGTATTTACTGTGAGTTCACTCAAAATTGCCACTGTTTTTGTAGCTTTAACTTAGTTTAATTTTTTAATAATAAAGCAAAAAGGAAAATTATACTCAGCCTGGGGATGGCATGACACACATTGCAGATTATTCGTATGAGTGATTGGTTGACAGATTTTTGGATGTTTCTTATTAATCCTGTTTTGAATTCATAGTAATGGTAATATACTTATATGTTCGGGTCCCCAAACAAGAATGGCTCAAAGGGCTCCACCTATCCATTGTTGATTTTCAAACAATTTGATACTCCTCCTGGGGTGTCTTGAGCTTCACCACAAGGTGCAGAATCGGGCCTTGTTCACATTTTGAGGTGTCTTCCAATCAGTTCACAACATCCTTTCATGGGGATGAAGACAAAAGTATCTGATTTTTCAGAAAGTCTAAAAAATATAAGAGAATAAATGGAAATATCTAGAAACGTATTGTTTTGCCCAAGAACGTAATGAATTTATTATATTTTTATTCTTCCAGACTTATGTGTGTCCCCACCATAATTCTATCTCTTTTACCTTGCTTTATTTATTTATTTGGTGCATAGTACTTATCATCTTCTACCACACTCTATACACTAATTTACAGTGTATCTATTGTTTATCTGTCTCTTCCAATTAGAATATAAGATCCGAGAGGGCAAGGTCTTTCTTTGTTTAATGATGTATTCCAAGTACCTAAACCAGTGTCTGGGACATATTGGGCACTCAATAAATATTGGCATGGTGAAGGAAGAAATGATTATGCAGAACCTAGAGAGGTCATTGCTAGGTTCATCCCAGATAGGTATTAGTTGTGATAAATGCTAAGCTGTTTTAAGAAATTTAGAGAGAATAGGGGATGCCTGGGTGACTGAATCGCTTAAGTATCTGCTTTCGGCTGGGTCATGGCCCTGGGGTCCTGGGATCGAGCCCTGTGTTGGTCTCCCTGCTCAGCGGGGAGCCTGCTTCTCCCTCTCCCTCTGCCCCTCCCTGCTCGTGCTTGCTTTCTCTCTCTCTCTCTCTCTCTCAAATAAATAAATAAAATCCTTAAAAAAAATAATTTTAAAGAGAATGGAAAAATACTTGCTTTAATTATCGGTTTTAGAGTTAAAAATTTTTGCTTGCTCTCAATTTTTCCTGATAAACTAAAACACTTAAAAAACTCAATTGCCTATAGGACCCCTGTGATCTGACCCTTGGCTACTTCTCTGTTACCCCTTCCAACCACTGTTGTCACACCTCACTAGGCTTCAACCACCCCAGCCTTCTTTCTGATCCTTTTTCTCATCTTAGGGTGTTCACTCTTATCCATCCCTTTGCCTTGATTCCAGATGTTCTCTCTCCAGGTTTCTCATGGCTGGCCCTATCATGTCATTTGGCCTCAGGTCAGATATCACTTCTTCAGAGACGACTTCCATGATTCTTTAAGCCAATGGTTCTCGATTGGAGGTGATCTCATCCTTCATGGGACACTGGGCAATGTCTGGATACAATTTTGTCCCAACTGGGGAGGAGGCATCATGTTACTAGCATCTAATGGGTAGAGGCTAAGAGTGCTGCTAAGTCTCCTACAATGTACGTGACAACCCCCCCCCACACAACAAAGACTTATCTGGCCTAAGAGATCAAGAGTGCCAAGATTGGGGAACCTCCAAGGCAGTCTCCCCCAACACTTGTCACCTTTTTGCCAACAATGCTTTACTTCCTCATCACACTTGTTGAGAGTCAAAATTACTTTTTAAAATTTATCTGTTTACTTTTTGTACTATCTCTCTGGCCTACTAGAATGTAGATTCCAGAAAAGCAAGGTCCTTGTCCATCTTATTCATATAATATCCTCCGTGCCTGGAACTGGCAGCTAGTAGACTTCCAGTGATTTATTGACTAGATGAACAAACAAATAATCACAAACTGACCATTCTCCCACCCTCCCCCTACATTATTGGTGGAGCTCAGCTAGTTGTCTGTTTTGACTAAAATTTTGAGATGGTTTCACTTTCCAGCATGAATCCCCTTTCCCTATAATTGTAAATGCTTTTCATGTATATCTGTATAAGTCATATTGTATATAGTTAAAAATCACAGAATCTAAAATTAGAATACTTGGATTCAAGCAGGCCTTCCTCACTTGCCAATTCGGTGAGAACCTTCTTGAAGAAGTTACTTTATTAGCTCTCAGAGAAGTCACTTTATCTTTGTGGTTTTGGGTTTCCAAATCAAGGGAGGACAATACAGTACCTCCTCAAAGAGTTGCTTCGGAGACGAAATGGATAATGCTTAGGAAGCAGCTGACGCAGGAGGCACACATATATTTGCTGTTTATTATTATTATTATCATTATTATTTTTTATGGTCAAACAAAACATATAATTATCATTCCAAATTTTAAGAGTACAGTTTAGGACTATTAAGTACAATCCCACTGTTGCACAGCTATTACAATTATTTTTATCCTCTGGACCTGTATTTTATTTCTTCCAACCCCTTTTTGTGTGTGGCTCCTACTTTAGTCATTGTATTCGAAGACAGATCCTACCGGCATTGGATATCATCAGATTGCTATGCTTCTTAGATGGATGCACAATACGCTTTATTAATCAGGGCATCTGCAAGCTTAATGGTGCACGTGTGTTTATTGTATTCATAAAGCTTTATGCCATGGATTTAGCTCCTGTGAGTGCCTTCCCGGTAATAATACAGGAACCTTAGCACACATTTTATTCCTGACTGCGTGCCTAACAAGCATGTCCACTGTAAGTATGTGCGAAATTCTCGCCACCTTCAAATTGAAGGTAACAAGTCACAGAAGATGAATATCTGGTTTTATAATCCTAAATAGAGGCTTAATAGCAAGTCATGAAAGTAAAGATTTGATTATAGAGATTAGAAGAATAGAAATTGGGTTTTATAGCAATTGAGTAACTATTAAGAATACTTCAAACACCTTGAAAGAATCCTTAAAATACCAGGGTTTAAAACAAGATCTAGATATGGGCTGAGGATTTTTTCCAAGGGAAAAAAAAATCCTACTCACTTAATTAAGCAACTTTAAAAAATTGTCAGTACAATTGTTTAAATATAGTCTCCCAGGGTTCTAAAAGAACAGATTACATGGGAAAATTAGGGCTGAGGGCTAAGAAGAAATGGTGTTTTTCAACAGTCATGTTTGGATTACATTCAAAATGCCAATTCTAATCACTCCACAATTTTAGAAAGGTTGATGATCTATTAGTGACCTTTCTTGAAAGCTTTTCAAGAGGTTAGATTTGTTGGAAAACATTATTAAGTGAAATTTTGCAATGCAAATTTTTCACAGCTTTTATTCATGGAAATTTCTCCTGAAGTAATTGAAAGTTTAGGCATGTTGTTACCTGAACTACAGTTTAAAAAACAAGTGTGTGCAGGCTGGCAAGCCATTGTTACACACGCAGGCGTGTTATAACCTCAGAACACGGTGTGGCACATGGCAGAAAAAAAAAGCCTCATTAGGTAGAAACATGTGCTTCCAATGGGGAAGTGAATAGTCTGGTTGGAAAGTATGGAAATCCAGTGGACACTTTGCCCAGTGATCCACAGAGCACTAGTGGCCAATCATGCCTGGAACCTGGGTCATCTGAGCCCAAGCCAGTGATATTTCCCGCAGGCTTCTCATCAAATACCAGGACCCTGGGAACCCAGGCTTTTGGAGGTTGCTATTGGTTCTTCTCTTCCAGCCTTCAGCTGACTGGCTTTAGCCTACAAAGGCTTCAGGGCAACCCCCAATATTGTGATGGGGCACACTCAGGAGAAAGTACTCTCATCCACCTGCTTGAGCCTTCTTGGGAAGCACTTCCTCAGTTCAGCTGCCTTGATCTGTGAGAGAATTTCATGAGCTGAAAATCTGTCCTTGATTCCATTTACCGAGTTGCTGTTCGATTGTTGTATAATCTAACCATTCCAAATTGCCCTCAACTGAAATTTGGCACATGTGTCGACAATCCCAGATGAAATTTTTTAGTTGAAAATGGTTGGTGATTTTTGATTTTGATTTACGTGTAAAAACAACTGTGCACAATTCTCACGATTCAGATCTTTGGCATGATTCATCAGATGATGCTGTCAGTTACGGCCACATGGTATAGCACTGCTTTCTGAAGGCCAATAAATGTCATGGGTTGAAGGTGGCTTAGGGTCTGGAAGAAATCTTCCTAAATGCAGTGTGGTTTATATTTTGGCTCAGCATTTCATAGGCAGATCTGAGACTCCAGTGGTATACAGTTATGTGATTGGAAAATGAAGGCTGGTTTGTTGTCAAAATAGAGGAGAATGAAATGATTTAAGAATGTGAAGTAGTGGGGTTCCTGGGTGGCTCAGTCAGTTGAGTGTCTGAGTCTTGATTTTGGCTCAGGTTATGATTTCAGGGTTGTGAGATGGAGTCCAGAGTCAGGCTCCGTGCTCAGCAAAGACTCTGCTTGAGAGTCTCTCTCCCTCTGCCCCTCCCCCCTCTCACACACATGCTCTCTCTCTCTCTAAATAAATAAAATCTTTTTTAAAAAATAAAGAATGTGAAGTAGAGATGGCAAAATAAAAAGTCACATTTTTCAGCATTACTGGCTGAATATTTATTTAAGGGCAGGCCTGGACCCAGGCAGAAATATGAAGTAGGAAAATTTCCTTCGCAGCTCTACTCTCCTTCCCTGTTCCAACATTTCATGTGTCCTTTCCCACTTTTTCCCATCCTCCCTTGTTTGCTGCGTCCCCAGAGATGTCATGTCCAAGTCACTGGCATTAAAGAGCTTCTTATTTTAACTCTTTATGGAACAAAGGGTTTCAAGAATATGTTCGGTGTATCACAGCACATATTCAACAAGTCTTAGCACCTAAGGAAAAGACAAACCCTGCTTAAGGTTACCACTTTTTGAAAATGAAATCATCATTTCATTTTTTTTCTCGCTTCCAACTCCAATAATAAGAGAAAAAGACAATAATGCAACATAGAAAAGCCTGTGAAATTAACTGCATAGTTGAATTTTGCCCTGAAAATAGTACCATTAGACATCTAAAATGCAACTGTGTGTAGCATTTATAAGCAAAGAAGCCACCAATTAAATAAATTATTTAAGATATTTTAAGCACACTTGTAAACAATAGGTACCTTGTAGTGAAATATAATAGAAACAGACAAAAGAGTTTTTTTGTTTAAATTAATCTGGGACAGAATTTAGAGAGTTTGGGATAATGTCATGGATCTTTTAAGAGTCCAAAAAATGTCAATATGAATTCTATCTTCTCTTTCTTTTCTCGCATGCCTTTGGAGTATGAACTATCTAAATGAAATGCTCATTAGCAGAGAAAAGGTAAGGCAACTGATGTGATTCTCCACCAACAAAACCACCTGCCCTAAATAACTGAAGTTGTTGCTATAGACAGGAAATATAAATGTCCATGCAACAGTTTTCTTGGTGAGGCTGAAAGCTACCTAAAGGGACTTTTTTTCCTTAAAGGTCTGTTAAAAGTTTCTGAAAGATCAGGGGCACCTGGGTGGCTCAGTCAGTTAAGCATCTCACTCTTGATTTTGGCTCAGGTCATGACCTCAGGGTTGTGGGATTGAGACCCACCTTGGACTCTTTGCTGAGCATGGAGCCTGCTTAAAATTCTCTCTTTTCCTCTGCCTCTCCCCCTGCACACACGCACGTTCTCTCTCTCTCAATAAGTAAAATCTTTAAAAAAATTTCTGAAAGATTAGTTAAAAATTAATTATCACTCATGTAAAAGTTCCCATTTAAAAAAAGTCATTCATTTGGATTAGTAAATTTTTTTTTGCTGATTCAATTAATTGATAGCTAGATTTCCACTTACCATGTTATTCTAAAACAAATACTTTTATTTATTTATTTATTTTTTAAAGATTTTATTTATTTATATGACAGAGAGAGAGACAGCGAGAAAGGGAACACAAGCAGGGGGAGTGGGAGAGGGAGAAGCAGGCTTCCCGCTGAGCAGGGCGCCTGACGCGGGGCTCGATCCCAGGACCCTGGGATCATGACCTGAGCCGAAGGCAGACGCTTAACGACTGAGCCACCCAGGCGCCCCAAACAAATACTTTTAAAACGTCAATTAGATACATCTTTATATTTTAGACTCAATCTACCCTCTCTTTACTAAATAAAGCATAGTTAAAATTCCATCAAGGTGGTAAATGGAGAAGTTTATCTGTAGTCCATCTTATGTACCTATGTCTGCCAGTCTATTTCCTGGTTCCTGTTGCATCATGCCTTTGAGAGACCATATCTTTAGATTTCATTTCATGTCTGCCTTAGTAAGTGTTTCCTGGGACAGTATGTTCTTGAGTTGCCACTTTGTACTGAGACTTTCTTTGGTCACTAAACTGTTTCCTAAAGTTGTTAAAGCCTGCAGATCTTAACTATAAAGCTGGCTGATGCAACTTAATTAAAGTATAGCAAATTGAATTTAGGTGCTAAAGCTGTGTTTGAAATTTATGGGTGTGCTTGTCTTTGTGTTATTTGTTTTTTAAGGATAGTGGGTTACCCCTCCCATGACTGTCTGGCCATTTTTGATGAGTCACAATTACTCCAGACTGGTCCCCCCCAGAATAGAGTCTGGCTCTACTCTGCACGCAGCGGAAAGTGAATGTGGTACTCAATTTGAGATATCATCTTTCAATCAACCCAAGATGTTTCTGGTCTGTGTTTCTGCATAATTCATTGTTTGTGCTCTTAGATAATAAAACTTACTTTAATATTATGTAAGTAAAAGACAATTATGCTTATTTAACAAAATTTGTATAGTCACATATATGGGACATTTGAAGTAGCTGTCATTACACTCCTCCATTGATAATAATAATGGGTGGTTGATTCTTTAAGGAGTTTAAATTAACTTATTTTTCACATATTCGACATAAAGGGGATTCTCTGTTAATTCCATCTAGGGGAATTTATCATCACAAACTAGAGAAATTACATGAGTTTGCAGTGAGTTATATAGTTTAATTTATGCCATGGTATGATGTGGTCATAACCTGCATACTCCGTAATCTCCAAGTTTACTGGGTGTGCAAGCCCCAGGCCCAGCAGCCCTGAGTTTTAGCTTCCCTTTGCAGCAGATAAAAGTATTTGGAGTGGTGGTGTCGAGGGGACACCGTAACTGCTGTCCACAAGTAGGGCATGCAGGTGGTTATGGTACTCTCGAGAGATGTGATCTTTGAGATGTAAACCCGGAACTAGACTTTCATGTTGGCTGCTTCTAGACCACTGAAGGAATGATTACAGTAGTGGTTGGGACTCTTCTCAATGGTAGCCAAAAATAATTTCAGCACTGGGAGCAGGTTTATTTTGACTAGACGCCAAAATCAGATGGTCAACAGTGCTGCTTACAGTGGCTCATCAAAGGTACCCTGAAGAGGAAGAATGTCCTGATTTTTCAGTACCTTTCCTTTTCATAATTACAAGAATGAGAAGGATTGACCTTGTAGTGATGGCACGTTTAAATGTTTGGAGTGTGAGGACTGTTGTAGGCTCAAGTAGGCATACCATCTAACCTTTTCTCCTAGACCTGAGCAAACTCCAATATGGACCCATTTAAGAGGATATGTAACATTGTTAAGACCTCTTTAAAATGGATCCTTTTTTTTTTTTTTTTAAAGATTTTATTTATTTATTTGTCAGAGAGAGAGCACAAGTAGGGGGGAGCGGCAGGCAGAGGGAGAGGGAGAAGCGGACTCCCAACTGAGCAGGGAACCTGATGCAGGGGCTTGATCTGAGGACCCTGGGATCATGACCTGAGCCGAAAGCAGATGCTTAACCAACTGAGCCACCCAGGTATCTCTTTAAAATTGATCTTTATAATACTTGCCAAGAAATTGTTTCTTTCTGGGATGTTAAGAACGATGATCCAGATTTTCTTAAAGTCTATGAAACTCCTGTGCCCTTTTGACGTTTTTGGAAGATGACTGGGTTTCTTTATGCCTCTTGAATGTTCTTTGGTTTGTAATTGAGACAATCCCCAGAACCTTTGCTGTCTTTCAGGCAGCATTAGATCTTGATTCTTTCTTCTTTTGTGCTATAGGGCAGAAATGCATCCACATAAAGGAATATCTTAAGTAGGGAAAGAAGCTGGTTCTTTCAGTCAGTGATGTATCTTTCTTGATGTTATCTTCTTTCATCTAATGACCAGATCAGGCAGTAGGTTAGGGTGGATTGAAGTGCAGGTTTCTGTTGCTGCTTCTAAGTCTTTTCCATATGGACTGGAGAAACAACTTCAAAGCTCTAGAGCTTGTCTGACATCCATCAAGGCTGCAGAACCAGTTTATAATTTTTACTTTTATTTATTTTTCATTATTTTTTTAATGTTAATTTTTAAAAAAAGATTTATTTATTTGACAGAGAGAGAGAGAGTGGGGGGGGTGCAGAGGGAGAGAATCTTCAAGCAGATCCTCACTGAGCGTGGACCCTGGTGTGGGGCTTGATCACAGGACCCATGAGATCATGACCAGAGCTGAAAACAAGGGTTGGGTGCTTAACTGACTTAGCCACCCAGGTCCCCCAGTTTATAATTTTTAAAAATAAACTTTATTTTAGGATAGTTTTGAATTTATACAGAAATTGCAAAGACAGTACAGAAAACTCCCATATAGCCCAGACCCTGTTTGCCTATTATTAATATCTTACATAAATATGGTATATTTGTTCTAATTAATGAACCAGTATTAATACAGATTTGAGCTACACTCCATACATTATTGAGATTTTCTTAGTTTTTATCTAATTGTCATTTTCCCAGGATCCCATCCAGGATACCACGTTATGTTTAGTTATCATGTTTCCTTAGACTCCTCTTGGCTGTGACAATTTTTCAGACTTTTCTTGTTTTTGATGACCGTGACAATTTTGGAGAATACTGAAGTACTGATGAGATATTTTGTAGCAAGTTCCTCAACTGGGATTTGCCTGATGCTTTTCTTATGATTAGAATGGGACTATGGTTTTTGGGATGGTGACTACAGAGGAAAAGTATCATTTTCATCACATGATATCAAAGGTATATATGATCAACATAATTTACCACTGTTAATATTAACCTTGATAACTTGGTTTAGTAATGTTTATCATCTTTCTTCACTGTGTAGTACTCTTTGGGAGGAAGTCACTATACACAGCTCATCTAGAGGAATTTATCACCACAAACTAAGAGAAATTATAAGGGCTTATGGGTGAGTTATATAGCTTAACCCATACCGTGGTAGGATGCAAGAATGGGGAGTTATGCTGTACCACCTTGAGGGCATAGTATCTACATGTTATTTGGAATTCTTCTGTATGGCACTTCGTTAACATTCTCCCTATTTATTTACCTTTTGAATCAATTATTTATGTCAGTACAGACTCATGGATTTTTATTTTCAGCTTTGGGTTATAATCCAGTACTACTTTATTTTATTGTTTAAATTGTTCTAGTTTGGCCATTGGGAGCTCTCTAGCCCTTGCTTTGGCCATATTGGCAGGGGTGGGGGGAGGCTTGGCTTTAGTTCCTACAGAGCGGTATTGTGGTGGGTGTGCAGGGAAACAATGGGAAGGCTTGTGCATACATGGAAAAAGTTGTTAGCAGAAAGAAGCACCAACGTTCCTAACATGAGAATTCTTGACATGCCCATCTGTGAGGTGCTTGGGAATTATATGGTCTGTCTTTTGCAGACAGCAAACTGGAGATAAAAGAGGTTACAACTTGCCCCAGGATTATAGTGGCAAGGCCGGAAAAAGAAGGGCAGAAATATTCAGCACAGCTTTTTGTTAATGGATTCACTCCAATGCCCAGGCCATGCAGGTTCTTTAATTTTCCCCAAACCATACCCTTAAATGAGGCCTTTTTCAGGCAGAGATACTAATCCAGCCCTGAGGTGGAATAATTCCTCCTCAGCACCCTTCTTTGATGTGTAGCTGATATGGAACTGAGTGCCAACATATGTTTGTACAAATATATTGGCAAATGTAAGCAGCCTACTGCTAATTACTACACTTTGAAACTCATGTGAAGCTTGAACGATGCCTCAAGGAATTTGAATCTAAGAAAATTTTATATATATACATATATATATGTTTTTCTTCTAAATATTTGCAAAAATGGGTTAACTTCTTTGTGGTTGAAACTGGAAGACATTCAAGAATTATCTTGTCTTCTCAAATCTTCAGGCGATAATGTTTTTACTTAAGGAATTCGGGTCAAACAGTTGCTGGAAGAGATTGAAGCTTTATGGACACTTTGAAAATGAAAAAGGGTAGCTTAAATAAAAAAAAAACAAAGATTGCTGAATATATTAAGAAAGGAAATAAGAACAATATAATTTAAACAGACTGTACAAAAAATAGAGAGTTACATAGACCAGAGATCACCAGTTATAAATCATTTATAGTCAGAAAATAAAGTTACTGGGTTGAAAACATTAAGAACAGGGTCTACTGTGGGAACTTCGGAGTGGCCTGTCCCACCTTAACGTATTCAAATCCAAATCATTGTGGAGTACTGTGCTCCCTTAGTAGAGTTGAGAAGGCCGGATCACGCCTTTGTACTCAATGTGGTGACCCTTTGATTTAATGTTAGTTAAAAAGATGGTGCAAAGGAAAAAAGAGAGAAAGACAAATCAAGAAACAGACTCTTGGGCGCCTGGGTGGCTCAGTTGTTAAGCGTCTGCCTTCGCCTCAGGTCATGATCGCAGGGTCCTGTGATCGAGCCCCGCATCGGGCTCCCTGCTCCACAGGAAGCCTGCTTCTCCCTCTCCCACTCCCCCTCTCTCGCTGTGTCTCTCTCTGTCAAATAAATAAAATCTTAAAAAAAAAAAAAAAAAAAGAAACAGACTCTTAACTATAGAGAACAAATTGATGGTTACCAGAGGGGAGGTGGGTGAGTGGGGGATGAGGGATATAGGTGATGGGGATTAAGGAGTGCGGTTGTCATGATGAGCACTGGGTGATGTATGGAAGTGTTGAATCACTATATTGTACACCTGAAACGAATATAACACTGCGTGTTAACTAACAGGAATTAAAATTGAAAAAAGATGGTGCTTTCACCATTTGATTACATATTTCAAACTGAAGCATTATTTTTTAATTCGAATTGTATAAATACATTTCTTACATTAATTTTACTCATTTTGAGGGTTGATTTAATTAGCTATCAAATAGTATTTTAACTTTTAACAGTGGATATATAGAATTATTGTTGATCAGCTTCTAAATGTCTCAAATTCCAAATATAGAAGTATTATAAGAACACTTCCTTTTTAAGAATATGAAATGTTTGTGTTCCATGGAGATATGGAAAAAAACTGTCAGAAATGGAACTGGATACCAGAAGGCAGAAAGACTAACTGCAGGGGTGGCTTAATCTCTATTTCTATGATGAACTGGTTTTGCTGGTCAGTTGGTAAGATGGGGAAAATTAGAATGTTTGATCGTTGTGCTTAAGTGGAAGGAACTTGTAATGATGCTATTTTATTATTCTTAAACCTAAAAATTTGGAGAAAAAGTTTAAAATTTGGTTTAGTTGCAAGGAATATATCTAAATTGAAAGTATAGAGGGGCACCTGGCTGGCTTAGTCAGTGGAGCATGGGACTCATGATCTCAGGGTTGTGGGTTTGAACCCCACGTTGGTGTAGAGATTACTTAAAAATAAATTGAAAATGGGGCTCAGTCGTTAAGCGTCTGCCTTCGGCTCAGGTCATGATCCTGGGGTCCTGGGATCGAGTCCCACATCGGGCTCCCTGCTCGGCGGGAAGCCTGCTTCTCCCTCTCCCACTCCCCCTGCTTGTGTTCCTGCTCTCGCTATCTCTCTCTCTGTCAAATAAATAAAATCTTTAAAAAAATAAATAAATAAATTGAAAATATAGAAAAATATAAGCAAAAAAAACAACAACCCAAAAAAGAAAAACAAAAGCTCCAGTGAATCAACTAAGTAATACACTAAGTAATTTGATAAAAATTGTGGCTTAGTTTCTTAGGAGATCTGTATCAGTGAAAAAAACTGATGGATTTGTAACTCGTATTTAAGTATATTTATAGAGTTGTTTCTAAATTTCCCTAGTGTACTTGAATGTAGATTTTCCTCTTAAATGTCTTAAATAATTTCCTGAACCTTTAGTCACTTTGTTAAATTTCCCTATTTTGGTAGGCAAGGATAGTTAAGTAAATACAATTATATATGTGAATGTACTTGGTAAATTGGACACATGTAAAATATTGTGAATAATACCACCACCACCTTTGAAATCTTTAAATATCCCATTCTCTGACTCCCATCTCTTATTTTTCTAGCTCAATTGCTGTGGTACACCCACTGCAACAATTCTTCAATGTCATCGAGACCTTCAGCCCATCGACCCTACGTGCCCTATCCATCAGTCCCCCTGTCTTCATTTCCTTTCTTGTCCAGCATAATGTCATGGTCCATCATTATTATCACTCCCTTGCTAATGCCGTAAACTTCATTGCCCCTCTTTTCCTCCTTCACATTTGACTGCCAAAAGCTCAACCCTGACTGAACCCAACTGTCCGTCCCCTTCCCTTGAAACTATTAGGGGAAAATTTTTCACGCAGTGAAGCTGACTTGTACATTTTTAAATTCTTGATCTCAAACTCCAAACTGGCTCAAACACAACCTACGTTTGTTTTTGTTTTTTTTTTTTTTTTTTTTTTAATTTTCCATCCTGTTGTTGGGTCAAAATTTTACACACCGTTGCTCTCACTGGAAAAAATAAGGTGGCTTATTATTTTCGGTAACAGATGTGATCCCCCGCTTCACAGGTTTCACTCACTTAGTAACAGAAGCGAAAGTTGGGGAGATGAGATAGTAGGGTATGGGAAACTTAGATAGAAAATCCAATTAACGGTATCTCAATTTCAGATTTCATTGCTTTGGGCAACATTTGGGTGCTTTGTCTTCCAAATCTCTGCTCTCTCAAGCTCCTCTTCATGATGATTTTGGAATATATGGAATGACTTTCTTGAGTCTGAAGACCTCAGACTCACTTAATAAACTCTAGACATCTGTTGTCTCTGCTGGGGAGGAGAGGTGTCTTATCTTCATTGACCTTTGGCCCTTTGCGCTGGAATCCACCAAAGCATATCTGGTCCCCTGTGGCCTTTTGGAGTTCTTGTGCATGCATCTGTTTGTGAAATCTGCAGTCTCAGCCAACAGTCTGGTTGCACAGATATCATGCTTTGTGGTCTCCTTTTTATGGTGCCAGGTCTCCTCTGGCCAACCAGCCCCCTCAGCACCTTTCTGTCCACACATATCCCACATAGGTTTCAAGAAACCAGTAGCCATATGTGTGCCATTGTTTCCATGAGCATTGGTCATGGTGCTGAGACAAGTAAGAGCCTTCTGCTAGTGGTTTGTATCTCCTCCAAGCACTGGCCGGAGAAGCAGGCTGTTAGTGCTCATATTCTTGAGTGCTTCTCTATCTATCAGAATGTTCCTACAGCCCACTGTGGAGATCCAATCCTAACAATGGGAGGGAAGAGAAAGACCTTGCCCTACCTTTTCCTCTTCTCCTGTCCACATTTCTTCCGGGCTGGGTTGGGTGGGCTATTCTTCTTTCTGCATGGCAGGGACTTTTCCTGTGCCCTATCTTGATTTTTCTCTACAGATAATAAGCGTGACGGTCAAATCTGCCAGACTGACTTTTGATACATTATTGAGAGTTTCAGGAATTAGAAAACACTTTTCTCTTGACAAAGTCTTCAAAGTATTTCAAAACTTCAGAGTTTTTCAAATTTAGGTTATTGTTAGGGATTCAATGGATCACTGGTTGCTTTCTTTCTATTCCTGTTATGATCATCCTCATCTCCACCCTCCAACGCCTCTTGGCACCTACTCTTTAACTTCCTTATAGTTAGATGCTTCTGAGAAGAGGGAGGGTTATGTCCAGGGAAATGCAGAAGAGAAAAGCACATTAATATGTATCAAAACCTGGTGTCCTAGTGACACTACCAAGTTTACATTTCTACTCTATAAGATGACTATTTGATCTGTTGACTCACTCCTCAGAGCTCCCATTACCCTTCCCCCTCTTTTCTACCTAGCTCTTGGCAGAACACTCCATCTCATCTATCATTGAGAAAAATTATAGTCATCAGACAACTCTCACTGCTAAATGTATAAATAGCCTGCATCTCTATTTTTCTTAGAGAAAAGATGGAAGGAAAGTCAATTCTTCCATCAAAGGCCAATCCCTCTAATTTTGCTTGGAATCCCATTCCTTCTTGTCTTTTTAAATACTTCAGTCCCTCCTGTATCTTTTATATTGTGAATACTTCTCTTTCCACTGGATTATTATCATTATAAAAATATGCTACAATATCCCTCTTCTTAAAGAAAAAAACCACTCCCAAACCAGTAACCCCTATCTCCCCTGACCCTCAGTCCTTTGCTTCATTTCTCTTCCGCCCTTCCTGGCCACATTACTTGAAGAAAGAGTCTACATATGCTGTCACTCTTTATCACCTTCTATTCAGTTTTTGAACTCCTCAAATCTGGCTTGCATCTCTACCATTTCACTGAAATTGCTCATGTCCAATTTAGTGTTTACGTTTTATTTTCATTTTACTCAATTTCCCAGGAGCATTTAGCACAATTTGCTGTTTCCTTCTTTTGCAAACATTTCTCTATCTTAGCTTCCATGGTATCACACTTTTCTGGCTTTCTTCTTGCCTCATTAGCAACCCAGTCTCATTTTCCTTTACTTGCTTTTCTCTTGACTCAGCCTCTAAATGTTGGAGATCTACAGGGCTGATCCAGCCTTCACTCCTTTTTATCTTTTTCCCCAAGGGGATTTCCCCCAGCTTCATGACTTTAAATACCATATATGCTAGAGGGCACCTGGGTGGCTCAATCGGTTAAGTGCCTTTGGCTCAGGTCATGATCCCAAGGTCCTGGGATCAAGTCCCGCACTGGTCTCCCTGTTCAGCAGGGAGTCAGCTTCTCCCTTTGCCCCTCCCCACATTCGTGCCCTCTGTCTCTCTCTCTTTTACTTTCTCTTACAATAAATAAATAAATAAATAAATAAATAAATAAATAAATAAAATCTTAAGAAAAATAAATACCATATATGCTAGAAGTTTTCACATTTGTATCTTCTCCTCAGACTTCCGATTTGAACTATAGACTCAAATATTCAAACTATCTTCTCGAGATCTCTTTTTGGAGAAATCACAGGCATCTTGAACTTCACATGGCTAACACAATTTTTTATTTCAATTCCATCCTTCCTTTCCCCAATAATCTCTTTAGTCTTCCACATCTCAGTAGCAGTATCATTACCCTCTAGATCCTTAATCTAGAAATCTGGTAGTCTTTCTGGATTCCCCCTAGCAGCAGCTTCTCAGTCTCTTGCAGATTTCCCTTTCTTGGTATATTCTTCTAGCTGTGGTGTTTTGTCTTAGCACCAATTCTTTTCATTTACATGTTTCCTCCTAATCAATTGGATCTGCTCCTATGGCTTCATTGTCATAATGTGCTGATGAATTTCTATATTCCATCTCTAATTCAGGATTTGCTTCTGAAATCAAGGCCCTTATATTTAAATACTTAGTCACTATGTTCATTATGATGTTCCACAGTAAATTGCAAAGTAATCTATCCAGAATGGAATTTGCTACAGTTCTGTCATCTGTTATTCCTTCTTGATCCCTTTCTCAGTGAATGATATTAACAACTAATAAAGTCACAAGCTAGTATCTTAGGTACCATTCGTACGTTGGCTCTTTATCATTCACATTTAATCCATCAGAAGGTCCTATCTCCTAGCTTCTGAAACATATAACAAACTTGCCAACTAATTTTCCCCTCTTTATGAGACCACCTTGGAAAATGTCTTTCTAATTTCTTGCCTGGACTATTGAACCAGTCTCCTCATTTTCATTTTTTTAAAGCTTTTATTTATTTATTTATTTGAGAGAGAGAGAGAATGAGCAGGTCCACTCGTGCTCGAGCAGGGGGAGGAGCAGAGGGGTAAGGGAGAGGGACAAGTGGACTCCGCAGTGAACGGAGCCCCATGTGAGGTTCAGGCTGGATCCCATGACTCTGACATTCATGATCTGAGCCAAAACCAAGAGTCAGATGCTTAACTGACTGAGTCACCTAGGCATCCCTCCTCAATTTCATTTTTGCTCACTTCCATTCCTTTGTTTAAGAAGCCAGGGTGATTGCTAAGAGATCATATAGTGGCATGTAGTGCCATTCTCCTGTTTATAACCATTTATTTTTATATTATACTTCACAAATCCTCATTTTGTTTATTCATTAGTTTATCTGCTTATGATTATAATCTTCCACTGTAATTTATGCTCCATGTGAACAAGACCAAATCTGCTTGTTTTCGTTTCTCAAGCACCTTGCACAGTGATTGTTAATAGTAGACATGATGAAAAACAACAAAGGGACCCATTTATCAACATAGATGTCTGGACACCATGAATTCCAAAGTAAAGAGGTTCAAGTTTTTTACTACAATGACATTTTAGGTAATTTAGATTGAGAAGTTTAAGTAAATAAGCCTATATATGGGACTCCTCTTCTCAGCTATATTTTCAAGGAATTGTGAATCTAGGTACATGAATGAGTGGCTATTCCATATTGCTCTATATGTAGCCTATGTCTTGCTCAAGTAAGTTCAGGATCATAGCCATGTTGTCTGGGAAAATAACATGTTTATAGAATTCTAACCAGATCAGATATAAGTTGTAGATATTCATGAAGTGAGTTTTGTCTTCCGACATACTAGGCTGGGACATGATACTAGAGTTTCTGTAAAACAAAAGAAGAGACATCTTTTACACAAAATAGAGTATGGCCAAGTCACTTGGTAAGAAAACCATTGCATTTATTTATTTATTCACTTGTTTTTTTTTTTAGAACACCAGTTATTAGTAAAATAAGCCAACTCCCCCCCTCCAATAAAAGCCCCCAAACCAACAAATTCATATATTGCAGTACTATTTAAATGTTGATAGGAAAAGTGACAATGTTTTTTGGATTAATATTTCCTGATCTCTCTTACCTGTGAATTGACTCTCAGTCTTATCTTCCCTGGAGAAAGAGCTGCCTGTGTCTTGTTTTTTTACACATCATCAATTTGAATATGTTTCAAAATAATTGCTGGTGCAAAGGATTGAGATGGGGTGAGTGGGGATCAGGGGTAAGAATAAGACAACGATAGTATAAAAAGAGATTGAAATAAATCTACAGATCAACTCCAAAAATACATTTTACCAGGGTGGGAACAGGGTGAGGAAGGGGCTGAAAAATTTCAGGGCATAAAGGTTAAGCCCATCTTCATTCAAATTTCTCATGTAACCAACCAAATGCTTTCTTGGGAATTTCACAATAACATGGCAAGAATACACACGCTCAGGGTTGGTGGAGGGAGTACTTAACTGGTAAAATGTGTGAATTATATGTATGTAGGCAATTGCAAACACTAAGGAAAACAGTGTTAGTCATTTAACCTCAGAACCTTACATTTGGTGCACACAGCTGAAGTGAACTTGAAGTTAAGTGACTTACCAAATCTAAGCATTTCATTTTTAGTTTTCATTATCCTTGTGTCATGAATTTGGTGGTTAATTGTGTAGTTAACTCATGACGGACTACAGAGGGATCCTATTCTCTAGATGAAATCCCCTATAAAATGAGTCTCTCTAGCCTATAAAAGGAAATATTGAATGTAAAATTAATTTTTTATGAATTGAGTCACATCCTAAATGTAATAAGAGGGCTTTTTATTGAAAGAAAATATATCTGAAAAAAAGAAGAGAGAAAAAAGCAAGAAAAATATTGGATAGCTGAAGAATCCTCTTAGTAGAAAATCAATATCTGCTTCATCAACTTACTCTCTCCATTTGCGTTAGCAAGTGGCAAGTTGCGGTACCATGAATGTAAGACTTAGCCCCAGGAGATCTGGGTTCCAGTTCTTGTCCTGATTGTCACTAGTTGTATGACTTCAAGCAAACCTAACATTGCAGGATAATTTTCCCATCATTGAGGGAGTCCTACTAGAGGATGTCCAAGAATTTCTCCAGCTCTTGAATATTATGTTTTATTTTTCAAATTTGGCTATCCATTGTTTGGGTGGTGTTTTTACGGTTGCTCACCTATGATATATAACCAAGGCAACTGAGTGCAAAATCAATGCTAATCCTCAGGACCGATTTAAAGCTACTTGAAAATTGTGGTGCATTGATTATCATCTTATTAACGTGAACGAGATAATAAAAAGTCCAGAATCTCTTGACGAACCAGAGAGCTTGGCTTCTGCTTTTAGAGAATCTGGTTCTAGGTATGGTATCAATATGCATGACCATAGCATTAGTTTTACTGGTGAGATAAGAAATGGTTTCAAAAGTCATGGAACCCCTTTGATGCAGTTGAAGGGATACTAAATGTATAAAGATGCATCTCAATTTTTGGCCCTATCTTTTAATAGCTGTATGACATTGCTTGAGTCACTTAATTTCTCTGATGTTTAATTTTTTTGCAACTTTACGATGGGAATAATACCTGTTTTGTATGCATTATAAATTAACTGTGGGAGAAGATAATTATGTATATAAGAATTCCCTTTGTGATTTGCAAAATGTAAAACATTTTAAAGATTGTGGTTTAATTTTTGTTCTGGGGCAGAGACAAATCCTTTCCAACTGTTAGTTTCAGGAAATAGGTGATAATATTTTATAAATGTCTGTCTGAGATGGAGACCTTGCTGCACTTGTAGGAACTCACATATGGGGAGCATCGTTTTGACGTCGGAGCAGAGAGCGAAGCCATCCTGCTTATGCAGTATTCACCAGCAGGGTAGGGCCATGTCTGAGAAATACTGTATAGCACTCTACTCTCTTCACAGATGTGATCGACTTGCTGAAACGAGGACTATGGTCGATGGGCACCATGGACTCTCTGACCTGGGGTTTTCATTTCTTTGGGTCTAGTCTTTTTTTAATCCCGGCTCTGCCTCTTCCTGGCACTGTGACCTTGTGTATGTCACCTTGCCTGAATCTCAGTTTTCCTATGCATCACCTTCCTGTCCCTCAAAAATGGTAGTCATTTTATTTGCTACTCCTAACTCTGCTATTCTCTAAATTCAGAGATTTGCAGGTATATATATCTTTTGAAACAAAGAGTATTAAAAGCTCCATGGTTGATATCATTTTTTTGGCCAGTTCTCTAATTCTATTGGCCGTTATTATTTAGGAGATTCTACCGAGAGTAACAGACCCAAAATATAGTGTCCTAAATAAAATTGAAATTTATTTCTTGGATAGGGAAAGGTCTGTAGGTAAGTAGCTTAATGTTGATCTAGTAAGTCTGTTGCACAAAGTGTTCAGGAACCCAGCTGTTTCTATCTTGTTGCTCCTTTGCAGGAAGGTCTATTATCAAGCTTACTTTGTGGCTCAAGGTAGCCACTTCAGGTCCAGCTCCAGCCCTCATGTGCACATTCCAGTTAGCAGGGAGGAGGAAGGGACAACAAAAAAATTAAAGAGTCTGTATTACGTGCCATTTAAGGAAGGTCCTCAAAAAGGTGTATGGCATTTGTCCATTGGATGAAAATGTAGCTACCTGTCTAGCAACAAGGGAGGCTATGAAATATAATCTTGCCATGTCCATGAAGAAGGGAACAGATACTGGGGAGAATCTAGCTCCTTTGGCATGAGGACAAGTATAGAGGCATTTTAAAGCATTTCCCAGAACATCGAGACAAGTAGCAAAAAGGAAAGGGGGCATATGTGGTAATGTTAGGCTGAGTTTGATGAATGTTCTGAAGATTTGTTGTCATCATCATTGCATATAATTACCAGAGACAGGTTACACCTGATACCGAAGACTACCTTGCATGCCTGAGGTTTTTGTCGGTTGGTTGGTTGGTTGGTTTGGTCTGTTTTTTGGGGGGTTTGTTTTAATAACAAAAAATTTTTAGGAATCCCAATATCATATCAGTTAATCTGAGTTATTGGTTGATTTCTGTTAGTTTTTGGATGTCTTATTCATCAAGTTATATAAAACCTGAGTTTGTATAAAACCCGAGTTTTTGTTCTTAAGCTATTGTTGAGAAGGAAACAGTCTTCTGGAAAAAGAATCAATGTCTTCAGTAGTAAGGTTATTCTGCTTTCTGTAAAGCATATAAATTGTCTTTAAAAAACACATTACTTTTATGCTGTAAAAGCTATTTTTTTTTCCATGGGAAAGCCATGTGTTTAAAAAGGATCTAATAACTTGGTTTAGGGTGTCAATCAATAAAGCACATGAATAACCAGTGAAAAGCGGTCACTACGCTACCCAAGGGGAAGTCATCCAAGAATGAAATCAGTGCAACAGCTGAATTGCATCCTTCATCAAACACATGTAAAAGAGATCAGAAAGCCGTCAATTCCCAATGCTGGCATGGGTGGTCTTCCTACCGCATGTGTAATTTCCGATTTAACAAAGGTTAATACACTTTTTAAATTCGAAATGTCAAAATAGTAAATCCTATGTGGGTAAACTAGGTGGCAGTTTTATAATTGATAATGAATATTCAGTTAAAATAGTGAAGTCATTTTAATTACATTTACAGAGTTTTTCTTTTTCTTTTTTTTAAGCCAGTGATATATATTCTGGCTAATAGTTTTTATAAACCAGGAATAAAATATCTAATATCAGACACAATGGTCTTTGAGGTCAGTATGGCCTGGTATGATAGGGAGAAGGTAATGAATTACTGTTAATTAAGCATTCTAATTAGTGTGTGCTTTCTTTTGCTACCTACCTTTTAATCACTTGCTATTTCTGTCCTGCTGTTTATCCCTTGGGGTAACTTATTTTTAGATACGAGTTTGAATATTTAATCTGTTCTTGGTTTTTATTTTGAATTTCCTCTTAAATTTTAGTACACAATATTATTAATATGAAATTTACTTATTCATGAGATAAAATGTGTTTGTGACTTTGGCTTTCTGTAATCAACTCCCCCTCCCCACCATTTTCTTAAATTAAAAAATTCCTTTACAGGAACAAGTCTTGAAAGGCTGAAAAAGTTAAATTTACTTCTTTTCTTAATCGGCAGTACATTCACTTTGGCAGTTGTGCTCATCAATACTGAAAATTGTCTCTATTGTTTTAAAAAAATAGCCACATGAACCAAATGATTGTCTTCCAGATTTTGGTATTTCCCGACTGTTTTTTGGATCTGTGTTAATTCAGTTTATTTCTGTAATCACATATTGAAAGGCTACTTGGTTCCAGATGCTTTGTCAAGATTGGGAAACACAAAGGTGAGTGAAGCATGGTTCCTTGACCTTGAAAATTTCAGAGTCTAGACTGGAATTTGAACCTCCTAATTTCAACTACTTTTAAAAACTAAAATAGAGTATCAATCATACTGAGAAATCTAAATTAGGGATTTAAGATAAGAAATGGATGATTTAACCATAATGGAAGCAGTATAGAGATATGCCTTTGTGTTAAAGACCTATCCTTGTACTGAATTTACATGTGAGTTTTTCATCTCTCTATATGACTAATGTTCTGGAAATGGTTTGAAAACAAGAAGATCCCTTTATCCTAAGTGCATTACAAAGACCATTTGTGTATAACTTGGAGCTTGTGAAAATTTGGTTCTGTTTTCTTTACCCAAAGAGCCTTTCTATTTTATAGCATTTTTTCTATAAGAAGAGTGTTAAAATCAGAAGAGGTATTCAAATATCTTGATTTGGACAGTGGTGCATTTTCTTTCAAAGTAGAGTTTCAAAGAAAATGGTCAATGATCAAGGATAGACATTGATCCCATATACCTCAACCTCTATGAATCTACTATCTTTCAAAAATCAGTTTAGTGTTTAATCCCAAAGCATTATTTCCTTAGAAGTTTATAGCATATAAAACACAGAACTTCTGAGAAAAAAAAAATCCAACCTTAATCATATTACAAAAGTAATTTATCACAAAGTAATAAAGTTGCTTTGGTATAAATCTTTAGTAGACTTTCCATGTAAGTAGGGGATTCTTAATGTTACTTCAGTGCAAAATAAAAAGGAAACAAAGGAAATTTTGTGTCAAAATGAAGAACCTGGGAGGTATGAGGCACAGGAGTGTAAAATCCTCCTCCACAGGCCTAATGATTTTTTTTTTTTTTTTAATGTTTCTTTTCTTCCCTAGTCAGCAGTGCATCTTATTTCTTTCTTTATCCCACTCCTTCTTCTTCTTTGCTTCCCTTTCAGTTCCTTGCTCCCTTTTCTTCACCTTTTTGAAAATGTCATGTTGTACCTCACCTTTTCCTGGTGGGACTCCTCTGATCTCTGACAATTCTTCTGTTAGGAAAGAGACCAGTAATTGCTTATAGATATAACAGAGGACAGCACGTGAATGGGCTATTTTCTTAGTGGTTTGCAGGAAGGCAAGCAGATGGCTTCCATCTTGGTGGAAATCTGCAGTGATGAAGTGGATGGGCTTCTATAGATGGAGTGCTACCATTTACTCTGCATGGGCTCTGAGGTCCTTTGCTTCCCTAACAAATGTCTCCTCCTTAACAGATGCTCCCAGAAAACCAGTTTCTAGTTTTTTGTGGTTAAGTAACTCTTAGGAAACCCATGTTTCTCTCCCTGAGGAAAGGACTGGAGGTTCTGATTCTGGCTCTGAGTTCCAGTATATTGTTCTCTGACTTATGTGGGTCTAGCTAGGACTTTAATTCTTACTTTAGTTCATTTCTTGCACAGATTTCTCCGGCAGTCTAGGCATGTCCTGTGTGGTCCTTGTCGGTCTGGAAGCCCCTGGCTCCACAGGCTTGGGCCAGTTTGCCCCAAGGGCCTTGGCTGGTTTCCTTACAACTACACTCCAGCTCTGGAACTCTTGATCTTGGTCATATTTGTATTCCTTTGTAATGCTGCTCTCTATATTATTTAGACTTTGCCCTGCAAGTCTCCCAGTCACATAAATCAGCTAATACATCAATGGCCACTCCTCATTTGCTCCCGATCTTTCAAAAACATGTGGATATCCTCATTTACTGTTTTTTTTTCCCTCTTACTCTCTCATTTCTGTATCTTTTTATAAAAATATTTTTAGTCTTTAATAATGTATGTCTTTGGGCAGGACTGTGGAAGGACACTGTGCCTGGGGGCAGGGGCATGTCCTCCTGGCCCTGGGGTTGGTAGCTGAGCTCCAGGTACCAGGCTCTGCATGGTTCAATGTGTCCCACCTTTGGCTGGGGCTGTGGGACTAGGATTTTGCATCGAACTAAAGTTTTACCCCATTAACTTCCATCTATCTGCTTTCCTTCTGTTATTAAGCATTCTTTAGATAATTTAGTCTTTGTACTAGTCTCCTACTGCTGCTGTAAAAAAAATGCCACAAATTTAGTGGTATAAAACAAGACACATTTATTATTTTACAGTTCTGGAAGTTAGAGGTCTAAACTGGGTTAACAGAGCTGTGTTCCTTCTGGGGATTTTAGGACAAAATCCATTTCCTTGCCTTTTCTAGCTTCTAGAGACTGCCTGCCTTCCATGGTACATGGCCCCATATCATTGGCACCTCTAATTCTACCTCCTTCTCTGACTCTGACCTTCTGTCTCCCTCCTCCATCTTTAAGGACCCTTGGGATTATACTGGACTCACCTGCATATTTCAGGATAAACTCCTTATCTCAAGATCCTTAATCACATCTGCAAATTCCTGTGCCAGGTTTCAGGGATTAGGACATAGACTTCTTTGGAGGTTGTTATTCTGTCTACCACACTCTTCTATATGATAACTCTATGAATATGTCTCTTTTAAGATGTCCTTCTCTCCTTCTCCTTCTTCTTCTTCTTTTTTTTTAATTTAGGTTAACGTAAGAAATTTCTTTACTTGTTTCATACCTGGTATGGCTCCCAGATTCATTACCAGCCTCATTGCCACCATCTGTATTTATTACTTTTTGCCAATGTCTTTTTTAAATGTCCAGAACTGAACATAAATATGAAGAGACTCAGGAAGATCCAGTGAAGATAACATTTTCCTTCTTCTGGAAACTCTACTTCTATTAATGCAGCTCAAGATTTCATTATTTTCTTGGGGAACATTGGTGACTAATACTGATCTTTTTGCCAACTAAAATCCCTTAATCTTTTTCATGTAAATTACTTGTAAGTGATGTTTTTCGCATTCTGTATTCCTATAGGATTGTCAAAGTATAAAACCAAACCAAAAAATAACAAAGATGTAGTCAGGTCCTGCTAGGTGCCAGAAACTGGACACTGTTACACTTCAGTAAGCCAAGGGTCAGCTCGTTAGATGTCCCCACAGTCCTCCAGCTTGCTTTCAGATTTAAATAAAATTGCCATGAACCCTATCTCAAGAATGGAGGGAATCACATGGGCTCTCCAATATGTTCAAAGCTTTTGGGGGAAGTTTGTGTTATGTTTGGTCACCTCATCTAGTTCCAGAACTCTCAACTCCCAACCTGTATCCTTTCTCATATACTGCTGTCACTTTGCTGTATTCTGTCGTTCCATGCTGGATACCTCAATTCCTGAACTCCCCCGAAGTTCCACTGACCCAAGTTTGTGTGTGTAGACTTTTACTGAAGACCTGAGGTTATGAAGGGAGATAACATGCAACCTGGAAAATAATCAGCAGTAAATATTAGATCTCAAAAGTCCCTTTACAAGCCTTGCCTCTGCGAGCTCCTCATGGGACTAGTTCTTGGCACAGGGCCTGGGTTTATATCAAGCTGCTTGTCTTCTTACTTTTTCCCTCCTTTCAGCCAGTCAGGCCTGACCCTTCTTCTCCTGTATTTCTTGCTTCAGAGCAATGTGGCTCTCATTTGAGACTTTACTTTTTTAAATTAATTAATTAATTAATTAATTGAACGAAGAAGCCATCAAGGTATTTGACTGAACAAAAAATAACTTCTCTACCTCACGAAGAATACCTTACAAGGATTTTAGCATTGGGGAAATGTTCATCCTCGTTATATGTATCTCTGAAAAATTCAACCCCAAGCCCATAGAACTATTTATATTATGAAAATAAAAAATCTGTATATTCAGAAACTGTATATAGTTTAAGAAAGCCATTATTATAAATGCTTATTTGCAAAATGAAGATCGTGACTAGTTATTTTGAATTTCAAGCCACACAAGTAACTTAGGATAGCTGTGAGGTTTTGCTCCCCATGGCGAACGTCCCGCCTGGTGAGCATACACAAGTCTGCCTGCCTAAGAACTGCAGGATTCAAACCTGAACAAATACCATGAATCTAAAGGTGTCTCTCACGACAAGTGGCTTTTCCCCCTTTTACTAAGAAAAGGAAAGACTATTTTTTATTTAGCGCCTTTTATGGGTTTATGTCCTAAAAAGATGTGTTGAAGTCCTAATCTCCAGGACTCCAGGATGTGACTTTATTTGGAAATAGTTCTTTTTAAAGGTAATCTAGTTAAAATGAAGTCATTATGGTGGGCCCTAATTCAGTATGACTGGTGTCCTTACAAAAGGGGGCAATTTCGACTCAGTCACGCACACGAGGAGTGTGTCATGTAAGGCAGAGATCTCGCGATGTGTTTATAAGCCAAGGAACACCAAAGGTTGCCAGCAAACCACTGCAAGCTAGGAGAGAGCCCTGGAGAATATTCTCCCTCACAGCCCTCAGAAGTAATCAACCCCATTGACACCCTGATCTCAGAGAGCTAGCCTCCAGAACTGTAAGCTAGCCTCCAGAACCAGCCTCCAGAAACACCAGATTTCTAAAGCTGCCTCATTTGTAGTACTTTGTTATAGCAGCCCTAGCAAACTAATACAGTATATATGACTAAAACAAAGACTTTGTCGATCATTTCTGAACTCCTTGGTCTATTTCTTTTCCTTTTTTTTTTTATTTTCCTTGGTCTATTTCTAACCTAAAACATGGTGGGAAGATATTTCATTTTGGCGAGAAAAATTTCTTACTATAGGTAAACTTTTTCAATATGAATTAACATGTCAAGTAAACTGAATTGAAATTCCTTATAATTAACCGAATAATCTATATGGAAATGGTACTTCTAAGTGGGGGAGATTAAGCAGATGTTTACTATTGGGTCTTGTATTTCTTCTTGAAAGGACCGTCTGCTTGTGATTGAACAAAATGCTTCTAAGTATGAACCAGATCTAGAAAGTGGAAATGAATGCATTGGGAAGATCAGGGCAGCACCAATACCCCCACTCCTTTTAATTAATTCGTCCTTAAACACAAACAAAAGTGAACAAACAAAAACTTCTCTTGAATCCGCATTTTCCCTCTCAGCCACACTGCATAAAGAAACTTTTAAAAGGAACTATCTAGGGATGCCCGGGTGACTCAGTCGGTTGAGAGTCGGACTCCTGTTTTAGCTTGGATCATGATCTCAGGGTCATGGAATCAGGCCCTGTGATGGCCTCCGTGCTCAGCAGGGAATCTGCTGGAGATTCTCTCTCTCTCCCTCTCCCTCTGTCCCTTCCTGCTAAAATAAGTAAATAAATCTTAAACGACAACAACAACAACAACAACAACAACAAACTATCTATACACTCTGTGTCCACTTCCTCATCTTCTTCTAATTCTTTGACTTTCTTGAATCTGGCTTTACCCTTTGTCATCCTGGAACTGCTCTTGCCGAGGGCCCAGTGTCAGCATCGTCTCCCCTCGTCTTAGCCCTCCTGTAAGTCAGCACTGGTGACCATTTCCTCCTCGTTGAAACTCATTTCTGTCTTCTACCATATCATGCTCTCCTGTTTCTCAGTGTACCTCCTTGGTTGTGCCTTCTGTCTTTTGCTGGCTTTTCCTCCTTCATCTGCTCTATGTTGCTTTGCCCTGGACCCTCTTTTCTTACCAGTCTGTACACTCTCTACAGGTTATTTCATTCAGTCTCATAGTTTGAAATATTACATATATATACAAATTCCAAATTTATGTCTTCAGCTCCGACCTGTCTTATGAGCTGCAGACTTTTATATCGAACTGCATGACTACTTGACATCTCCACTTGTACATCTCCTTGTATCTTAAGCAAACATACTCCACACTGAATTCTTGATTCCCATTCAGCCAAACCTGTGTTTCTTCCAACTCTTCATCATCTCAATAAAATTTACCCAAAGTCTGGAAATCGGCCTTCGTTCCTCTTTCACCCAGCTCACATCACATCCCCTTGCTCCATCGCCAAGCTGCCACTCTAACCCAGGCCACTAGCACTGAATATTAAGTGAATTTTATTTTTATTAACATATAATGTATTATTTGTTTCAGGGGTACAGGTCTGTGATTCATCAGTCTTACACAATTCGCAGTGCTCACCATAGTACATACCCTCCCCAATGTCCATCACCCAGCCACCCCAACCCTCCCATCCCCCTCCATTCCAGCAACCCTCAGTTTGTTTCCTGAGATTAAGGGTCTCTTATGGTTTGTCTCCCTCTCTGGTTTCATCTTGTTTCATTTTTCCCTCCCTTCCCCTATGATCCTCTATCTTGTTTCTCAAATTCCTCATATCAGTGAGATCATATGATAATTGTCTTTCTCTGATTGACTTATTTTGCTTAGCATAATACCCTCTAGCTCCATCCATGTCATCACAAATGGCAAGATTTCATTTTTTGATGGCTGCATAATATTCCATTGTATATATATACACCACATATTCTTTATCCATTCATATGTTGATGGACATCTCAAACTCAACACCCAGAGAACAAATAATCCAATCAAGAAATGGGCAGAAGACATGAACAGACATTTCTGCAAAGAAGACATCCAAATATTAAGTGAATTTAATAGCTTCTGACAAATCTCCCTTCTGCTCATCTTGCCTTCCTCCTCTATCATTAATTCTCCACACAGCATCTAGAAATATCTTGATATATAAAAATAGGATCTTTCCATTCCCCTGCTTAAAACTTTTCTGTGACTTTCTATTGTACTTAGAATACAATTCAAACACAGCACATGTCCTTCAGGGCGTACACACCCTGTCCCTGCCTGCCTGTGGAACACCATCCCTTACTCACTGCCTTGTATCACACTGTCCTCTTGAATTTCTTAAACAGGCCAGACTTTATGTCTGGGCACTTTCCATCTCCCTTCTGCCTGAAATGGTAAGCTAATAGAATGATGTGAAGAAAGAAAAATAGTTAAGCTGTATTTTGGCTTTAATTCCCTTAGTCTAAGCTCCGTTTGTAACAGGGAAGCTGGGGTGCCCCTCCAGTTCAGGCAGCCAGGATTCCAGGAGGTAGAAACTTCCAGGTGGAGGGTTTCTTACGTATATCTGAGTGTGGACCAGAACTGCGGCAGATGGGTGGTCCTTTGCATTTGAAAGTCCTCCCAATGGCGATTTCATGCAGGTGATTGTTCTTTGGGAAGAGAATATGGTCAGAATGATTTCTTCTACAGCCATTGGTTCCTTTGAGTTTTGTATCATTTTGAGGGGAATTGATTTGGTAACATACAGGTAAAAAGGTGTGCAAGAGCTGCTTTGCATGCAAAGTAATATGTGAAAATTAATTGATAAATTGATATTCCTGGGATCATCCTTTCTTTTTTAAAAAATACCAATGAAATATTTAAATGCATAGTTTCCAATATCATAGCTTTTATTTTAGGTCTTTTATTTTGGGAACATATAATCATTGCCCAAATTTTATTTATTCACATTCCAGTTTCAAGATTTTTGCAATATTTCTGTGTCATTTGTGTTAATGTGTGTGTGTGCATTTTTATCTTTTTCTTAAGAATAACATCTGAGAAATCAAAATTTCATGTTTTAGTTGGCATATTTCTATTTGTAACAAAACAAGTGCATAATTAATAAAATGAAAAATGTTCACATGTCTACCGTATAAAATTAAATTGTGAATCATTAGTATGTGAGTGCACTTTTAGGAAAAGCTGTTACATACTCTCACTGAAGTCACCTGTACTTAGCCAACATAGTTTGACACCATATTTGCCTCATTTCATTGTGTTTTATTTAGGCTAAGAATAAAAAGAATTTGTATTTCCTGAGCATGAACCAGTTGATGATATGAAATACATAATGGGACACATGTAATTAAGCTATAATTAAAATTTTGCCCTCTTTAATAGAAAAGATGTAAAATCCACCTATGCATAAAATATAGGAATGTAGTTACTAATGTGTATTTGTCTCTATACATTTATGATTTTTTTAATATTTATGTTTTGAGCTTTTCTCTTATTGATGTCCATTTGTGAAAAGGACTGGTCAATCCCAAAGACCAACTTTGACCTCATTAGCACAATGATATAGTCAGCTAACGTCATCAGATCCAACACTCATGGAGACATTCAAAGGAAACTCATTTGAAAGGGAAGTTGGATGTGCGGTTGATACACTATTCAGCTTTACAAAGCGAGAAGGTTAAAAGAGAATTGTATTTGTGGATGTTGAACCAATCTTGCAGTCCAGGAATAAATCTCACTTGGTCGTGGTGAATAATTCTTTTAATGTACTGTTGGATCCTATTGGCTAGTATTTTGGTGAGAATTTTTGCATCCATGTTCATCAGGGATATTGGTCTGTAATTCTCCTTTTTGATGGGGTCTTTATTTGGTTTGGGGATCAAGGTAATGGTGGCTTCATAAAATGAGTTTGGAAGTTTTCCTTCCATTTGTATTTTTTGGAACAGTTCCAGAAGAATAGTTATTAATCCTTCTTTAAATGTTTGGTAGAATTCCCCTGGGAAGCCATCTGGCCCTGGGCTTTTGTTTGTTGGGAGATTTTTGATGACTGCTTCAATTTCTTTAGTGGTTATAGGTCTGTTCAGGTTTTCTATTTCTTCCTGGTTCAGTTTTGGTAGTTGATACATCTTTAGGAATGCATCCATTTCTTCCAGATTATCTAATTTGCTGGTATCTACTTGCTCATAATATGTTCTTATAATTGTTTGTATTTCTTTGGTGTTGGTTGTGATCTCTCCTCTTTCATTCATGATTTTATTTATTTGGGTCATTTCTCTTTTCTTTTTGATAAGTCTGGCCAGGGGTTTATCAATCTTATTAATTCTTTCAGAGAACCAGCTCCTAGTTTTGTTGATCTGTTCTACTGTTCTTTTGGTTTCTATGTCATTGATTTCTGTTCTGATCTTTATTATTTCTCTTCTCCTGCTGGGTTTAGGCTTTATTTGCTGTTCTTTCTCCAGTTCCTTTAGGTGTAGTGTTAGGTTGTGTATTTGAGACCTTTCTTGTTTCTTGAGAAAGGCTTGTATTGCTATATACTTTCCTCTTAGGACTGCCTTTGCTGCATCCCAAAGATTTTGAACAGTTGCATTTTCATTTTCGTTTGTTTCCATGAATTTTTTAAATTCTTCTTTAATTCTCTGGTTGACCCATTCATTCTTTAGTAGGATGCTCTTTAGCCTCCATGTATTTGAGTTCTTTCCAACTTTCCTCTTGTGATTGAGTTCTAGTTTCAAAGCACTGTGGTCTGAAAATATGCAGGGAATGATCCCAATCTTTTGGTACCGGTTGAGACCTGATTTGTGACCTAGGATGTGATCTATTCTGGAGAATGTTCCATGGGCACTAGAGAAGAACATGTATTCTGTTGCTTTGGGATGGAATGTTCTGAATATATCTGTGAAGTCCATTTGGTCCAGTGTGTCATTTAAAGTCTTTATTTCCTTGTTGATCTTTTGCTTAGATGATCTGTCCATTTCAGTGAGGGGGGTGTTAAAATCCCCTGTTATTATTGTATTGTTGTTGATGTGTTTCTTTGCTTTTGTTATTAATTGCCTTATATAATTGGCTGCTCCCATGTTAGGGGCATAGATATTACAATTGTTAGATCTTCTTGTTGGATAGACCCTTTAAGTATGCTATAGTGTCCTTCCTCATCTCTTATTATGGTCTTTGGTTTAAAATCTAATTTGTCTGATACAAAGATTGCCTCCCCAGCTTTCTTTTGGTGTCCATTAGCATGGTAAATGGTTTTCCAGCCCCTCACTTTCAATCTGGGGGTGTCTTTGGGTCTAAAATGAGTCTCTTGCAGACAGCATATCGATGGGTCTTGTTTTTTTTTTATCCAATCTGATAGCCTGTGTCTTTTGATTGGGGCATTTAGCCCATTTACATTCAGGGTAACTATCGAAAGATATGAATTTAGTGCCATTGTGTTGCCTGTAAGGTGACTGTCACTGTATATTGTCTGTGTTCCTTTCTGGTCTACGTTACTTTTAGCCTCTCTCTTTGCTTAGAGGACCCCTTTCAATATTTCTTGTAGGGCTGGTTTTGTGTTTGTAAATTCCTTTAGTTTTTGTTGGTCCTGGAAGCTTTTTATCTCTCCTTCTATTTTCAATGACAGCCTAGCTGGATATAGTATTCTTGGCTGCATATTTTTCTCATTTAATGCTCTGAATATATCATGCCAATCCTTTCTGGCCTGCCAGGTCTCTGTGGATAGGTCTGTTGCCAATCTAATGTTTCTACCATTGTAGGTTACAGATCTCTTGTCCTGAGCTGCTTTCAGGATTTTCTCTTTGTCTCTGAGACTTGTAAGTTTTACTATTAGATGTCGGGGTGTTGATCTATTTTTATTGATTTTGAGGGGGGTTCTCTGTGCCTCTGGGATTTTGATGCCTGTTTCTTTCCCCAAATTAAGGAAGTTCTCTGCTATAATTTGCTCCAATATATCTTCTGCCCCTCTTTCTCTTTCTTCTTCTTCTGGGATCCCAATTATTCTAATATTGTTTTGCCTTATGGTATCACTTATCTCTCAAATTCTGCCCTCGTGATCCAGTAGTTGTTTATCTCTCTTTTTCTCAGCTTCTTTATTTTCCATCATTTGGTCTTCTATATCACTAATTAGCTCTTCTGCTTCATTTATCCTAGCGGTCAGAGCCTCCATTTTTGATTGCACCTCATTAATAGCCTTTTTGATTTTGACTTGTTTAGATTTTAGTTCTTTTATTTCTCTAGAAAGGATTTCTATAGTTTCTTCCATGTTTTTTTCAAGCCCAGCTAGTATCTTTAAAATCGTCTTTCTGAACTGTAGTTCTGACATCTTACTAATGTCCATATTGATTAGGTCCCTGGCAGTCAGTACTGCCTCTTGTTCTTTTTGTTGAGGTGATTTTTTCTGTCTTGTCATTTTGTCCAGAGGAGAATAGATGAATGAAAGAACAAAATGCTAACAGGGTAATAATGACCCTAGAAAAATATATGCTAAACAAATCAGAAGAGACCTGAAATCAGGGGAAAAGAAAGGGAAAGAAAGAAAAAAGAAAAAAAAAAAGAAAAAAAAGATAAAAAAAGAAGAATATGATCAAATATGATCAAGCTGGTGAATAGATCAGTGCCACACACTAGATTTTGGGTGTATTTTGGTCTGTTAGAAGAAACTGCCTCCCCAAATTTTAAACATCCACAAATCAATATGATAAAATACATTAATAAAAGAAAGAACAAGAACCATATGATCCTCTCAATAGATGCAGAAAAAGCATTTGCCAAAGTACAGCATCATTTCTTTATCAAAACTCTTCAGAGTATAGGGATAGAGGGTACATCCTCAATATCATAAAAGCCATCCATGAAAAACCCACAGCGAATATCATTCTCAATGGAGAAAAACTGAGAGCTTTCCCCCTAAGGTCAGGAACATGGCAGGGATGTCCACTCTCATCACTGCCATTCAACATAGTACTCAAAGTCCTAGCCACAGCAATCAGACAACAAAAAGAAATAAAAGACATCTGAATCGGCAAAGAAGAAGTCAAACTGTCACTCTTTGCAGATGATATGATACTTTACGTGGAAAACCCAAAAGACTCCACCCCAAAACTGCTAGAACTCATAAAGAAATTCAGTAAAGTGGCAGGATATAAAATCAATGCACAGAAATCAGTGGCATTCCTATACAGCAACAACAAGACAGAAGACAGAGAAATTAAGGAGTCGATCCCATTTACAATTGCACCCCAAACCATAAGATACCTAGGAATAAATCTAAACAAAGAGGCAAAGAATCTGTACTCAGAAAACTATAAAATACCCATGAGAGAATTGAGGAAGACCCAAAGAAATGGAAAAACGTTCCATGTTCATGGATTGGAAGAACAAATATTGTGAAGATGTCAATGCTACCTAGAGCAATCTACACATTTAATGCAATCCCTATCAAAATACCATCCACTTTTTTTCAAAGAAATGGAACAAATAATCCTAAAATTTGTATGGAACCAGAAAAGACCCCAAATAGCCAAAGGAATGTTGATAAAGAAAAGCAAAGCTGGCGGCATCACAATTCCGGACTTCAAGCTCTATTACAAAGCTGTCATCATCAAGACAGTATGGTACTGGCACACAAACAGACACACAGATCAATAGAACAGAATAGAGAGCCCAGAAATGGACCCTCAACTCTAGGGTCAACTCATCTTCGACAAAGCAGGAAAGAATGTCCAATGGAAAAAAGACACTCTCTTCAACAAATGGTGTTGGGAAAATTGGACAGCCACATGCAGAAGAATGAAACTGGACTATTTCCTTACACCACACACAAAAATAGATTCCAAATGATTGAAAGACCTAAATGTGAGACAGGAGTTCATCAAAATCCTTGAGGCGAACACAAGCAGCAACCTCTTCGACCTCAGCCACAGCAACTTCTTCCTAGAAACATCGCCAAAGGCAAGAGAAGCAAGGGCAAAAATGAACCATTGGGACTTCATCAAGATAAAAAGCTTTTGCACAGCAAAAGAAACAGTCAACAAAACCAAAAGACAACTGACAGAATGGGAGAAGATATTTGCAAATGACATATCAGATAAAGGGCTAGTATCCAAAATCTATAAAGAACTTATCAAACTCAACACCCAAAGAACAAATGATCCAATCAAGAAATGAGCAGAAGACATGAACAGACATTTTTCCAAAGAAGACATCCAAATGGCCAACAAACACATGAAAAAGTGCTCAACATTGCTCGGCATCAGGGAAATCCAAATCAAAACCTCAATGAGATACCACCTTACACCAGTCAGAATGGCTAAAATTAACAAGTCAGAAAATGACAGATGTTGGTGATGATGTGGAGAAAGGGGAACCCTCCTACACTGTTGGTGGGAATGCAAGCTTGTGCAGCCACTCTGGAAAACAGTATGGAGGTTCCTCAAAAAGTTGAAAATAGAGCTACCCTACGACCCAGCAATTGCACTACTGGGTATTTACCCCTAAGATACAAATGTAGTGATCTGAAGGGGTACGTGCACCCCGATGTTTATAGCAGCGATGTCCACAATAGCCAAACTATGGAACGAGCCAAGATGTCCATTGACAGATGAATGGATAAAGAAGATGTGGTATATATATACAATGGAATATTATGCAGCCATCAAAAGGAATGAAATATTGCCATTTGCAACGACATGGATGGAACTGGAGGGTATTATGCTGAGTGAAATAAGTCAATCAGAGAAAAACATGTATCATATGATCTCACTGATATGAGGAATTCTTAATCTCAGGAAACAAACTGAAGGTTGCTGGAGTGGTGGGGGGTGGGAAGGATGGGGTGGCTGGGTGATAGACACTGGGGAGAGTATGTGCTATGGTGAGCACTGTGAATTGTGTAATTGTGATTGTTGAATCACAGATCTGTACCTCTGAAACAAATAATACATTATATGTTAAAAAAAAAAAAGAAGATAGTAGGAAGGGAAAAATGAAGGGGAGGAAATCAGAGGGAGAGACGAACCATGAGAGACTATGGACTTTGAGAAACAAACTGAGGGTTCTATAGGGGAGGGGGGTGGGTTAATGGGTTAGCCTGGTGATAGGTTTTAGAGAGGGCACTTACTGAATAGAGCACTGGGTGTTATATGCAAACGATGAATCATGGAACACTACATCAAAAACTAATGATGTAATGTATGGTGATTAACATAACATAATAAAAAAAAATCCAAAAAAAAAAAGAAAAAGAATTGTAAAAATATCGGAGAGCCCATTGTAAAGTTGGATTTTTTGCTCTGCATATTTGGCTCTGTTTCCAAACTCATAGTCAGTGGTAACAACGTGCTTAGGAAAGAGGACTAATTCATCATGGTATTATTAGATATAGTCGGGCAGAAGGACACAGTAAGCTGTCAGAACGTAATCACTCTGCAAGTATCATTGAAACTATGCTGATTGTACTGTTGCCAGTCACATACTGAGAATGGACATTCGGGGGTCCAGTGTAACTGTTGGAAACAACAGGCTGACATTTTCTGGGTGCAGTAACTAGATACTATAGCTACTGTTTCCGATGAGTGTTTAACTTAAGCAAAATGTCTGTGTTCAATGGGATTGTTAGGGTTAGGATTTCCAAAGCAACAGACTCCAAGGGCAACGAAGGCAATCTTTATTAAGGAACAGGATACAGTGTGTAGAAGTCTGTGAAGTGTATCTGTCTGGCCACTTTTGTAGACACAGGAAATAGCATTAGTGTAGGATCATCAGAGGACAATTCTCTCTATATCTGACCACATCTGAAAACCTGTTTATCCTCTCTAAAGACAGGGAACTTAAATAATGTTTTTTCTTCCCCTCCTTCTCTGTTGTTTCTCACCCTCTTCCCCCTTCAAGACATTTTCTTCATCTTGTTTTCCACACATAATTTTATTGTGGAATGATCTCTAGTTTATCCCGACCTTGATCTCCCTTATTTGGTAGCTAGGAGTTTGTAATAATGATATGCTGTGGATACCAGGCATTCACATTCCCAGTCTAGACTGGACTTCTGAGTGGGCGACCCATCTGGCATGATTTCAGGAGCATCAGGCAGCCCCTTCAGCCCTCAAATACCCTTGAGTGTGTACCTAAAATTAAATGATTAGTGATGCATTAATTTATTTCTCCAGTCAGTTATTATTCACTGAGCAGCTACTGCATGCTAAGCACCATGCCAGGCACCGAAAATGATATGTGAAAGCAGGCAAAGCATGGTGTCTGTTTCAGGCATTTGCTGTTTACTGCAGGAAACCTACAGTACTTGTGACACTTATCTTTTGGACTTTGAAGCCGCCATTCAAAAGCAAATATCTCTGGGACTAAATACCCAGACTTTAGCTACTAATTCTTTACGGGGATTTGACTTCAAGCTGAGAGGAAGACTCTGTAGAAACAACTTTTGGCTTAGTCACTTGGGAGGCAGAACCCAAGATTGGAGGAAATGCCATTTTGCTTACAGCATTGATTTTAAAAAGTGCAAAGGTGGTGAGGGTGTCCTGGGGATGCTGATCCTTATATTGAGACAGGAGGGAGCTAGACCTCCATTCCTTTGCCCAATGTTACTGTTTTCTGGAGAGTGTGGAAATTAGAAGTCTAAGTTTCTGAAAATTCATCTTAGTGGCCCTGTTTTGGTTGCTAACATTGAGTTCACCTTTCAGGCAATCTGCTGTTGCTTTTCATGTTCTAAAGTATATTTTTCTAAACAGACTGTCTTCTTTGACTGTTTACATATTATTAATGCATATTTTCAAAAGCTGTGTGATATTATTTTCCTAAGGGGGGTAAGATCATCATACTAAAAGGATTTGAGTTAGGGTTTGGAAAATTTTAACTTTTCACTATATTGATCCCAGGAAATGTTGTGTCTCTCCTTGGATACTTACTTCTTTTTGTACCAGTATCTAAATAATTGAAAAGATAGGGAACCATACATTGTATGCTGAATTAAGTGACTTTATTTTGATATAAGAGCAATAGGTTATTTGATCACTTTTGTAAAAGCATAGTTGTTTGAAATTATATGTCCTTTTGATTGATATTAAATCATCTTTTTTTTTAAAGATTTTATTTATTTATTTGAGAGAGAGAGAATGAGAGATAGAGAGCATGAGAGGGAAGAGGGTCAGAGGGAGAAGCAGACTCCCTGCTGAGCAGGGAGCCCGATGTGGAACTCATCCTGGGACTCGAGGATCATGACCTGAGCCGAAGGCAGTCGCTTAACCCACTGAGCCACCCAGGCGCCCTGATATTAAATCATCTTAAGGAGATATTGTCCTATTACGTCATTTTGGAGCTGAGAACAATGTGTACTGTGTGCTAGGAATTCTGATGTTTATTTCTCTTGACCTAAGGGCCGGTAATCTTAATAAGGTCACTCTGATATTATAGTCACAGGAAAGCTCAACAGTAAGCCTTGACAATATTCAAATTCAAGGCCTTCATCTCCTTTCAACTTATTCCACAAAACCTCTCATCAGGGGTTCTCTGGCCTGACTGGGATTCACCCTCTCTCTTTTCTCCCACATCTAATCAATTACTAGGTTTTGTCAGTTGTGCCATAAAATTGTTTCTCATGCTCACCAGTTCATTTCCATCATCTCTGACACTCTCCTAATTTAGTTTCTTATTTCTTCTCAACTAGAAAATCGCAAACCCTCCTATTACTTCCTCGGCCTTCAGTGCACCTCTGTGAGCCTGACCTGTCTAGGGTTCAGCTCTGATTGTGACTGTTCCTGCCTTAAAAGCTTTCCAGAACTCTCTCTATTGCCAACAGAATCAAGTCCAAGATGCTGGGCTTGCGTTTATGGCCTTCTGCAATCCAGCCATGACTTATCTTTCCAATGTTAGCTTCCTCTGCCAGCTTCTATTCCCATGTTCCTGTACATCATTCCCACCTCGTGGCCTTTGTTTTACCCCCAAGATTCCTTCTATCTGACTGCCGCCTCTCATACTCTGACTTTCAAAGTCCTGACCCATTCCTCATAAATGCCACCTTACCAAAAAGTTTTCCCATCCTCCAATCAGAACACATGTCCCCTTTTTCTCTCCTATTACTACATAAATCATGAGGGTAGTTAAATTTACTCATGTTAGTTATATGTCTTCATACATGTAACACATAATCAGGTGAAGGTATGTCATGCTGTGGTAACAACAACAACAACAAACATCAAAATATTAGTGGCTTAGCTGTGCTCCATGTGGCGGCTCAAAGTTCCAGGCTGCTTTGACACCTCCATCTCAACAAATGCTTTCACAGTTGCCACAGCAGGAGAAGAAAACATGGGAGTCATATACCATCTCTTAGTCACCTCTTTCTGGAATTGAGACACATTACTTTCCCCATATTTCATTGGTTAAAGCAAGCTACCCTTCAGTTGACAGAGAAAGGTAAAACTCCTGAATGTGCAGAAAAGAGACAGGAATCGGAAATATTGGTGAGCACTATTTCTTTCTTCCCAATTTATATATCTTTTATTTCCTTTTCTTCTCTCATTGCATTAGCTAGGACATCTAGTACAGTGTTGAATAGGAGTGGTGAGAGGGGACATCCTTGTCTTATTCCTGATTTTTGAGGGGAAGCATCTAGTTTTTCACCATTGAGTAAAATGTTAGCTGTAGATGTTCCTTATCAAGTTGAGAAAATCCCCCTCTATTCCTATTTGGTTGAGCATTTTTATCATGAATGAGTGTTGGGTTTTATCAAATGTTTTTATTGCATTAATAATATGATCACATGATGTTTCTTAGTTTATTGATGTGATGGATTGCATTAATTGATATTTGAATTTCGAGCCATCATTGCATACTTGGAATAAATCCTACTTGGTCAAGATACATACTTCTTTTTATACGTTGTTGAATTCAATTTGCTAACATTTTGTTGAGGATTTTTGCATTTAAGTTCATGAGAGATATTGATCTGTAGTTTTTCTTTCTCATAATATCTTTGTCTGGTTCTGGTATTAGAGTAGTGGTGACCTCAGAATGAGTTTGGAAGTATCCTCTCAGCTTCTGTTTTCTGGAAGAGATTACAAAGAATTGATATCATTTCTTCCTTAAATATTTGGTAGAATTCAGCAGTGAAACAATCTGGGCCTGGCGCTTTCTCTTTCGGAAGGTTATTAATGACAGATTCAACTTTTTTTTTTTAAAGATTTATTTTTTTATTTACTTTGAGAAAGAGAGAGAGAGACAGCATGCGAGTGGAGGGAGGGGCAGAGGGAGAGGGAGAGGGAGAGAAGTGGACTCCCTGCTGAGCGTGCAGCCCATCATGGGGCTCGATCTCACAAACCTGAGATCATGATCCAAGCTGAAATCAAGAGTCAGAGGCTTAACTGACTAAGCCATCCAAGCACACCAAAGATTCAACTTTTTAAATAGATATAGGCCTATTCAGATTATCTATTTTTCTTTGTGTGAATTTAGATAGATTTTGTCTTTCAAGGAATTGGTCCATTTCACCTAAGTTATCACATTTGTGAACGAACAGAGTTGTTCATAATATTCCTTTATTTTCATTTTAATGTTCATGGGATCAGTAGTGATGGCCTCTCTTACATCTCTGATATTAGTAATTTGTGTCTTCTTTTTCTTAGTTAGCCTAGCTAGAGGCTTATCAATTTTTGTGGATCTTTTCAAAGAACTAACTTTTGGTTTCATCAATTTTCTCTATTGTGTTGCTGTTTTGAATTTTATTGATTTCTTTTTTTTTTTTTTTTAAAGATTTTATTTATTTTTATTTGAGAGAGAGAGAATGAGAGAGAGCGAGTACATGAGAGGGGGGAGGGTCAGAGGGAGAAGCAGACTCCCCGCCGAGCAGGGAGCCCGATGCGGGACTCGATCCAGGGACTCCAGGATCATGACCTGAGCCGAAGGCAGTCGCCTAACCAACTGAGCCACCCAGGCGCCCTGAATTTTATTGATTTCTATTCTAATTTTTATTATTTCTTTTCTTCTGCTTACTTTGGATTTATTTTGCAATTCTTTTTCTAGTATCCTAAAATGGAAGCTTAGGTTGTTGATTTTAGATCTTTCTTCTTTTCTAATAGCACTATTAATTTCTCATAATGTATGTGAAAATTATTCATAAGACTTCACATTTCTGAAGTTAGCACGTGTGCCTTGCTCTTCCTTGAGTTATTCCAGATCACAGGGAAGTGTCAATAAATCAGTGTTTCCCAGCCTTCAGTCATTCGCATTGCATCTTCACGTTTTGCCATAGTCTTGTGCTATTTGTGATAATAACTAATGTTTTTTTAGGCAGCATAACTTTTTAAATTAAAATCCTTAGAATGGAATTTTTAAATTATAAGTAAAACCTAGAATCTCTTCCCATAAATAGAGATTGTTTTGAAAAATAAATATTAAAAAATTAAAATGAGAATATTGGTTGAAAACTATCTAAAGTCATTGTAAGTATCAGCAGTCTTTATAGTATGCTTTTGGAAACACTGAACCACATATTAATGAAAGAGGATGCAAATATATATTAGTATGTGTACAGTATATGCATATATACATATATATGCATTAGATTTGTAGTTAGAAAAACTGAATTAAGTACCCTCTTTTCCTGTTTTCTTCCTGCATGATATAGAGAGTCACATAGAATCCTCATTGGTAGAATCAATGATATCCACTTGATTGTGCTGTTAGATATAAATGAGATGAATTATGATTATGCCTTCATATTGTCTTGTCCTATGGGAATATGATAACGATTCTGAACAGATATGCCTGTACCTACCCCTATATAATATAGGATCCAAGGTGTACCAGAGGTTAGTGATTTGGTTTTTAAGCAAGATCTGTGCAATTTTTCTTTTGAAATTAATACCTGTCCAGAGGTGTAGGTAGAGTTATGAATTGCCAAAGAAGATTCTTATTAGAAAAAAAAATTTTTTTAAAGATTTATTTATTTACTTGAGAGAGAGGAGGGTGGAGGGGCAGAGGGAGAAGGAGGGAGAGAATCTTAAGCAGACTCCATGCCCAGCATGGAGCCTGATGTGGGGCTCGATTTCACGACCCTGAGAACATGACCTGAGCCAAAACCAGAAGTTGGACGCTCAACTGACTGAGACACCAGACACCCCAGAAAACATTTTACTCAAGATTAGTGAAGAAAGAATTCATTGAAAAGACTGATAACTTGGAAAATAGTTCTTTCTGAGATTTCCATAAAGGTGAAAAAGCCATTCTTTAATTTCCGGGTGTCCCCAGTTTGAGAATGGCAGCAAATTGTATCTGCTATTTTTTTTTTTTTAAAGATTTTATTTATTTATTTGAGAGAGAAAGAATGAGAGACAGAGAGCATGAGAGGGGTTAGGGTCAGAGGGAGAAGCAGACCCCCCGCCGAGCAGGGAGCCCGATGCGGGACTCGATCCAGGGACTCCAGGATCATGACCTGAGCCGAAGGCAGTCACTTAACCAACTGAGCCACCCATGCGCCCCTGTATCTGCTATTTTGATAACTCAAGCCAATATAGCTTTACCCACTCCTTTTTCTATTTCTCAAGTTTCTATCACTTCTTTTTTATTGCTAGAATTTTCTAAGCCATTATTTCAAATTTGCATCAAACCAGATGACAAAACATTGTTTGGTGCCATGTAAGCAAAAATCCCTAAATGATTAAATGTGCACCCATTAACTGGATGATTGGTTTCTGAGCCACTATACTAGTAGTTGGAATAAGAGTCAAGGTAAATTAACAAATAGCTTATGAGCCAAACGGAAGCATATCTTAAGATAAAATTCCTCTTAAGATAAAATTCCTTGAAACATTTTCTAAGGATCAAGTTTTTTAAAAAAGGTACATTTAGGAAGTTATTTAATACAGAAGCATTAGAAGACTTTGTTGTCATTGGTATAATGGGGTCAGTCTTTGGACTGGATGGCAGTCATAATTTTTGAGGTCACAATAATGTCTGTATTCTGAAATATAAAGTAATAAATAAATAAATAAACAAACTTATTTAATATTTTACAGAGCCTAATTTAATGGTACATAATCTTGACATGAATAATAGATATAGTTTTGTCTACATGGCTAATCAAAAGTCTGAAAACTATACTTTCACTGAATATGTACCCTTTGAGCAAGACTAATAATGAAGAATGGGAGCCAGCTTCTGTGATATTTATGCAACTGCTAGCCTCTGACTGAAGTCAGTGGGAGCTTGCTTACGTAAGGGCTGCAAGCCTCAGCCTCCAGAGATTAAAAGGGAAAAAAATCCTTAAACTCTTTCAACATTAATATTGCCTGTAAGGATTCCAGCCATGATCTAAGCCAGGGAGCTTTTTGAACCTAGCAAGTAGAAGGGTAAACAATAAACACCAGTTATTTTAAGCACGATCTAATCAGAGTTCAATGAGAAGCAATATTATATTTGATCTCTAAGGTATTAATACTTGTGTATCACTATTAGACATTTTTATGTAGCCCATTATCCAAACAATGGCTTAAGTCTGTGGTATTTAATAAATCAAGGTTCCACGGCCATGGGGCTGAGAGGGAATGGGAATGAAGCATCTTCTCTTCTTCTTTTTTTTTTCTTTTTCCTCAGGTGCAATTCTCTGTTATATAAGAGAAGTGTGGCCTTCCTTCTCATAGCACTAAAAGTGAGATAATCCCTTTGTAAGAAATCAGTAAGTACGGTCTGCTTAATCTAGTCCCAGTGTGAAACTGTTGACATTTGTTCTTTTTTCTATCATTATGTGACTGGGCCTGTTTTGTGCTGGATTAGGCACAAATCTCCTATGCAGCACACTTGGCATGTTACTAGTAGTTTAACTTCATTAATAATGTATGAAGAAAATGTAATCCATGACAAGGAAGGAAAGAAAAGTATTTTTTTTGTTTCTCCCAAATCCTTTGGAATGAGTGATTATTCAACATTATATGTTTGATGTTATATTTTACAATTGAACTTCCATGGTGATATTTAAAGAGGAAACTTTGGTAAATGCTTGCAAAAAACACACCTTTTAAAATTTTAAATACGATTTACTGATGGCCAGAACTTGTTAAACATAGTAGGAAATTAAATATTTATTCAGCTTATTTCATTTTCAGGGTCATAAACGCTCTTTCTGAGTCATCCCCAATAACAAGAATTTCCACCAACAAAGCCGTTAACAGGCATCATGATAGGAGAGCGCTAAATTAGGATGAGATTGTATAAACAAATCAGAACGAACGCAGACTTGCACAGGAGTGCAAATGATCATTTCTGATTGAAATGTTTATAGCTAAATGAGTTTGGCTGCATCAAACATAAATGTGCCAAAAGATAAGCCCCTTGCTGCTGCTGCTTTTTTATGTTTTCTGAGCTGCTTTACAGATGAAAATGGAACTATATTTGGAACACTGTTTTCTGTTTTTCCATACTATTGATATTTGTGGAAAGTCACAAAATGGCCTCAGGAAGCTAAGCGCACCCCAAGCAGTGGTCACTTACAAGTACTTTTGTACTCTGTACTCCTGTCACATTTGGGCTATCCGAGCAACAGCTGGGGAGACTTTTTCAACAAAGATGAGTGTCAGATAATCCTGATGAGATTCCACATCCAACATCTTTTGTAATTATGTCACATTCAGCTGTAATGGAATAATTCAAGCTGAAAGGACAAGCTTTGATCCTTTCTTAAACCTTTCCCTGTGGACTGGCTATCTAAAAGATTTAAAGATATTTCTGTTACAAGATCTAGTGTTTCCTCAGAGAAGTCATGCTTCTGAAGCATCGTGATCCACAAGAACAATATCAAGTTTGCCAAACACATTTCTGAAAGCGTCATTTTTTGGGGGGAGGGGTGGATTGAATGAAGATGTCAATTATACGCCGTTCTTCAATTTTCATCTAGACTATCAAGATTCATTGTCTTATTCTGTCACCCAAATGGACGATAGAGAAGTGACTGAAATACATTTGGAGATGTGTCATTACACAATTAAAGCAACTGTGTGCAAATTCATGCATGTGCTTATTAAATTGTGTTTTAAGAGAAGCTGGCCTACTGAAATGCTGGCTGTGTTGTAGAATTAAAAAACGAAAGGTTAATACTAACAAGTCAAAGTCCGAAATGTCTCACAGGAAATCTTTCTGTGTGCAAAATTGTTAAACCTTACATTTATTGGACTTTTGCATTACCCTAATGAAACTGACATCATAGGCTTTCAAATTCCAACTTAACACAGGATTTTTGCCGAATAATAAAGATTTGTCATGTTAAAAATCACTTATTTTTGCTCATAACCATCCTGTTTCTGATTTATCATTTTAATTCTTTTTATGTTTTCTGTTTCTTTTTTCCTTTCTAGCCCCAATTATTTTTTTCTGAGCCTACATTACTGACAAATAGGAAAAGAATGTGACAGAGAAGAAAACATGGCCCTGACTTTAATTTTGACTCGAAAATTGATACTAAAATGAAAACCACTGTTAGAAAATAAGCTTTCTTTGAATGTAATTTTAAAGAGTGAATCTATATAACTCTCAAACCATGAAGATTTGACTGCTGTTTTGGCTTATTGAGCAAAGAAAAGATAATCAATGCATGAACATCCCCAAAAGAAAATCAAATTTTGATTTGGTAGAAATGCAAAGAGGCAAGTCTGCAGGACTAAAGGGTATAAATATCAAAACAAAGTTTGCCTAAACTAATGAAGTAACCTTTAATTTATATCGTGCAGGTACTCTGCAATTTCATCTTTTCCCACAGAGCATTTCCTCTATGCCCCCATTAGAAATAGCGCTTGATCCCACTGCTAAATAAAACACGCTGTATCCTAAATAAAACATGCATGTCTTTAGTTCCCCTATTGATAGAGTTTCCTATACAAAATTCTATATGTGAAGAATAATTACAGATATGCTTTTGTTTCATTTAGATCTTTAACTGTATATTTGGCTTCATGTCAATATTCCCATTCTCACCATTTTGTATATAAGGTAACTGAGGCTCAGAGTGGTTAACTGACTTACGCAGGTGTGAGGCAAAACTGAGAAAGCTGAAGCTTCTATCTATAAGCTCAGTACTCTTTCTGCTGTCCACGGTTTCCTTTTTCTGATATGGCTGATGGTTATTGTGGGGGAGAGTAAGAAATAAATAATATAGCTATTTGAGACTACATTTTCTTTCTCTTACATGTTAGTTTTAATTGTAATTTCATAATGATTTTTTTTTCTGAGATCTAAATTTCTTTTTAAGAACATGTTTCATCTCTTTTAAAAGCTGTTGGCTGAAGAGAATAAAATTGCATGGAATCTGACTCACCAAAATATTGAACAGACTGGATCTTTCCATTCTTGCCTTTAGGTCTTAAGTTTAGATTCTGACTCTATGGATAGGTACTCAAAGAGTTTTGAATGTTTATTTAATCTAGTATAACTCAATTTTCTCCTTTTTTTTGGTCATAGCTGAATGAGTCATTTCTGGTGAAACAACAAATTGATTTTTGAACAAATGAGAAATTTAGAATATTGAAAACTTGGCCACTAACAGTGTTCTCCTGAAGAGATGTTCCTTGCTGGTAAATATAACAAAGGCTAGTAAGTATTTTCCCAGCAGATAAGAAGTTTCCCAACAGATAAGCTGAAAGACCTTTAATCTCTACCCGATGTCCACTTCACCATATATAACTTTATAGTCCTTTTTCTGTTTCTCAGAATAGGTGTTTTATCATGTCATCATGATAATGCTTATCATTATCACCAAAATAATGCTTATATTTTCATATTAGAATTGAAGACAGAGGTTACATCCCTAGTGAATTCACCAAGTGAGCTTTCATGCAAATTTTTGGTCCCTAATATTATTTAATTTCATGGGAGAAAAATCCAATAATACGCAACATGTATTATGTGCTTTTAGGTTTTTATAAGAAATTAGCAAGTGCATGAATTTAACTTACTTTTATTGGCATTGCTCATCTAGTACTTTCTTGACATTTGTCCAGTTCAGTATCCTCAATGGTGTTTTAGGGGGAAAAATCCCCAGCATTTTATGCCTTTAAAACAAACTATTGGCCAGAAAACTCGAATTTTCTGCTTATTGCAGTTGATCAGATTTTAATGCTTTGGGTGTGGAGCAGGAAACACCTACTTTCTTCATTCAGTCACTATATAAACCCAGGGATGTTCTTTAGAGGACACTGTTGTGGTTTTGAGGGCAATTTCAATGTAGCTAATGGTACTGCATGAGTTTTACTTTATAAATGTGGCTCCAGATAAATCATTGTCTTGTATTGCAACAACTTTTCATTTAAGAAACCATATATCTATTAAAAAAAAAAGAAAGAAACCATATATCTAATGATCAGTTTCATTCATAAAAGACAGAATGGTTTATTTCCCATTTATGGAGACTCTTTCTAGAAAAATAAGCCTCTCTGTGTACACACACACACACACACACTTTATTTTAAGAAGTATGTGAAAAACATTTTTTTTGTTATTTCCAAATGTAATAAAAATAGAATAGTATTATAACTCCTACTATACTTATTACTGAACTTCAATAATTATCATGATAATTTTGTTTCTACATCCTCCACGCCACTGGACTAAGATATAATAAATTCAGACATAATATTATTCCACTTGTAAATGTTTTCATATATCTGTAGAAGTAATAATTCTTCATTAAACACATTAAAAAATCCATTGACACATAGAATAATTAACTGTAAGTCTTCAAATAGCATCAAATTTAAAAGTGAGGTTTTTCGGGACGCCTGGTTGGCTCAGTCGGTTAAGCATCTGCCTTTGGCTCAGGTCATGATCCTGGAGTCCTGAGATTGAGCCTCGCATTGGGCTCCCCGTTCAGCGGGGAGTCTGCTTCTCCCCCTGCCCCTCACCCCACTCGTGATCTCTCACACGAGCTCTCTCTCAAATAAATAAATAAAATCTTTTTTTTAAAAAAAGGTTTTTCATATTTACTAAGCAGTTACTATGTTCTTGGTTATTGATTTTTTTTTCCATCTAAATTAATAGTAAAGTTAATTTCCTTTCTCAAACTCACAAAGTTAGCATTAAATAGTGGTTAAGAATATGGATTTGGAGAATTAGGGGTCAAGTCCCTGCTTTGCCATTTATTAGCTATGTGGCTTGGGGTACATTAATAAGCCTCAATTTCTTTATCTATAAAAATGGGAAGAATATTACTTACATTGTATCATTATGAATGTCAAATAATTTATACATATAAAGTGCTGAGCTTAGTGCCTGGTATATAGTCAGTCCTTAGCAAACATGAGCTATTAAAAAAAAAAAATCAGAGTTGGAATTTGAACCCAGGTCTGTCCTATCCCAAAGCCCATGAACTTTCCACTGGGCCATGCTCAGCCAGCATGGTGACAGCATTGGCAGCACACCAGCCTGGACACTCTTTAAAGAGTATTTAATGTGTACTTATTACCAGTCCACTCCTTGATAGCCCCAAACTTTCCATCATCATTGGCAAGCTAGCCACTGGAATTCTCTAGTCGTGGCAATCACTAGCCACAGAACACAGCTGAGCCTCAACAGGTGGCTGTGAAGGTGAGTGGAGCCAGCACCAGCCTGCAGCCTGGCGGAGCCCAACAGAGTGGTGGCAGGTGCGGTGGGCTGGGAGACAACAAGCCCTCAGAAACGCCCCCGCCAACCCTCATGGAGGGGGAGTTGCCACAGCCAGCATTCTCCCTGTATAATCTTCTCAAGAAGAACTGTGATCCTGGGCCCCGGCTGGGACTTAGATGCCACGAGAACGAGGCCATTTTGTGTGCTGATTTATGCTCATAATTGCAGTTCTTGTGCTTTTCGACCTCCTATTTTTTATGGCAAGAAATACGCCAGTCTAGATTTTGTCAAACCAGAGGTTACAAGTCAAGTTTTGAGAATGATTGGATGCTAAAATGTTATGGATTAATAAAAAGCAGAAATGCCGCTCTGTCACAGAGCTAGAAGATTTAGAAGACTGGGCCAAAGAAAATACAATATTTATGAAGTACCTAGAAGGGCCTGAACCAAGGGAAAGAAAAGAGATTGCTTTTTTCTGCTAGTCTTACTTTGTAAGGAGTAATAGCCGAAGCAGGGGGCTTCTGTCAAATGTATGCTATTATTCTTGCTTAATGCCTTCATACTTTAAATTTCTCCATGATTACACAAACCTATTGTCTTCTATATACTTCATAAAGAAGAGATGAAGCTTAATTCCTCTGTTCATTAATTCAATAAACATTTATTGAGCTCTTTCCATAAGCCATGCACTTTCTTAGGTACTGGGGCCATGGCGATGAACAAAACAGACACAGTCTCTGCCCTTATGAAACTTACATTCTAGTAGGGGAGACAGAAGATAAGCAAGAAAAAATATAAAAAAAATAATTGCAAAAAACTGGAGTGGGCAAGGGGATTGGAAATGTGGAGGGGAGTGATGCAAACGTAGATGAGGCAGACGGGGAAGGTGGGGAAGGTGTTCCTGAGAAGGTGACTTAGGAATAAAGATCTGGAGGAATTGAGGGCACAGCCCAAGTAGGTATCTGAGTATGAGTGTTTCTAGGCAAAGAGGAGAGCAGTTGTGTGGCCCCTCAGGCAGATGGTGACTGGCATGTTGGAAGAATGCTAAGGAGGCCACTGTGGCCTGCATGTGAGCAGCAGGAAATGAAGCAAGGGAGAAAATCTGAGTAGAGCATCGCGTACGGTCTTGTGGGCCAGAGTGAAGACACTGGTTGTCCAGCTGAGTGAGCTGGAAAGTGATTGCAGTGTTCTGAACGGAGCAGAGGCAGGATCCCACTGGGGCTGTATTAGACTCACTCTTGCTGCTGTGTGCGGAAGAGGGCCTTAATTAGGACAATGTGTGACACATAATAAGGAACATTAAGCATAAACTATTATAGCTGATTTGACAAGTCCTGTGGTCTTTAACTATTGTTTGACTGTGCCTGTTGAATGAATTGGCAAGGAGACACATTAAATGTGAACAATCACTCATTTTACTGAAATGATTGCGTAAAAATGATTAAATCTGCTATATATGTCCTGTTTTATTTACGAAGTGATGATCTATAGAGTCAGCGCAAGAGGAAAATTTTTTGTAGCTGTGGTCGAATTCTTGAGAAACTTTAGGATTAAAATTTTTAGTTTGGAAGCTTAAGTGTCTCAGCTTTCAATTGGCCATAAGTACTTAAAAAACCAGCATGAACTGTGGCCAGAAAGACCAGACTCTAGTATATCTTTAGGATATAAACAGTTCTATCCATCACCTAAAACATATTCCTGACAAATAAAACAACATAGAAATGAACTTATGCCAATTTTCCATAATGATATCCTTTTAAATTAAAGCATTAGAGTGTTTTTTTTAATTATTATTATTATTTTTATTTATGGGAACACATGCAGGGCCACCCAGGCGCCCCTAGAGTGTTGTTTTGCTCTATAGAAACATTTTTTGCTGCAGGGCTTAATGAAAAAAGTTAAAAAACATTTCTTTTAGTGAATACTGTTTTTAAAAATTCTAGATTGGGTAGTGATGATACAGTTTGAATGCATAGCGATCAAAATTTAAGGTGTAATCTTAAAGAAAAAGGAAATATTTTTAGGAAACAATTTAAGGAACCAATGTTTTCTAACATTTTATTTAATTAAATTTTTTTAAATTAAATTTTATTGAACTTTCAAATTTCCCTTTTAACATGAAGAGATTTATAAATGTTTTGGAACTGACATTTTCAATAAGAGTATATCTGTATATCTATATCTATCCCTATATGTCAGACTATTTATTTTTTTGGTAACAAATGTTATTTTAGGAAAAGGTGGATATTAGTGGAAACAATAGTTTTCTAGGAGAATATTCCCTATAGATCTTTACTGCATTATCCATTTTGTCCGGCATTTGAAGCTGTTGGTGAAATTCAAGGATTTTATTTAGGGACTCCTTGTCAACCTTTCCTTCCTTAATGCTTCCTACACCTACTGAGACTTCAACTGTCAATTGCTTTTTCATCTAGCCCAAATTTGATCAACCTTAATTTCCTAGATTTCACTCAAAGGTGGACATTGAGAGAGTGTGTATGTAGAAAGAATTAGAACTTGAGAACTATAAATTTAGCTAACACTTAAAAAATATACTACTTGGTAGTGTCGGCTAATCGTCATTTTTGGAATAAATTTTTTTTTTAAAGTTTTTATTTATTTATTTATTTGAGAGAGAATGAGAGAGACAGAGAGAGAGAGTACATGAGATGGGGGAGGGTCAGAGGGAGAAGCAGACTTCCTGCCGAGCAGGGAGCCGGATGCGGGACTCGATCCAGGGACTCCAGGATCATGACCTGAGCCGAAGGCAGTCGCCTAACCAACTGAGCCACCCAGGCGCCCCTGGAATAAAATTTTTAATCTTTCTAAAATAGGTATTTTTTTTCCTTGAAAAGAAAAAGATACTTTGTGAATGGAAAGGCTTTATAGCCACTGATGAAAGAATTAGCATCTTATTTCTTCTAACTTGCGACAACTTAAAGAGAGCAAGTAATAGATGCAATATTAAAAAAAAAACAAACAAAACAACTCTTCAGTGAAGGAGGGAAAGTATAACCTTAAAGATTCAATTAAAAATAGTATCAAAATAAATTCTTTGTAAAGGATTTAAATTACTATGGAATTTGCTGATGAACCTTGGCAGAGAAACTCAAAACCCAGTAGGATTAGCCCAATTGCATCAGTACTTCTTGATGTCTGGATTGCATGGGGAATTTCCAGAATAACTTGATAAAAATGCAGCCCCTTTACCCACCACCAGGGACTCTGATTTAATTGGTTTCTGATAGGGCCTGTGTTGTAATCATAGGCAAGAAACACCTCAGAGGATTTGAAAGAGGTGGTCCTAGGAGCACCCCGTTATGCTCTCCTCCTTTAACTGTGTTTTGTTTGTTTGTCTGTTTTGTTTTGTTTTTAACGCTGATACTAATCCATATTTCATCCTTGGAGTTGTAATTTAAGGTTTGTCCTCTTTTTTATGACATTCATTATAAATTGGTTCCCTTCATTCTTAGCGGATATCTTTCCTTTTTAGTTTTTGAGGCGATACAAAGCTGTGACCCATGATCTCCTTAAACTCCTACGTCCCCTTGCCTCAGAACCTCATTACATCTTGTTCTCTCTGTCTCCTTCCCATCTTAGAGAAGGACACACCCCTGCTTCTAAGATTGCACTGCTGTTTATGTTCTTATGGTCACTTGCTCAATGTCTGGCTCTCTCTTTATCTTCCAAATTCCATGAGCACACAGCTTGTGTCTTCTTGATCCCCATTTCTTCAGGGCTGAGCACAAGGCCTGGTGCATTGCCAACACTCAGGAAATGTCGTGAATTGAAACCATGAGAGATCTCTTCTCCTTCCTTTCCCAAGAATTTATTTCATGTCTTTTTACCTCCCCTCCTCCTTTCTGTTCTCCCCAAACTCCGACATGCTACCTTGGTGTCTGAATGCTCTCTCTTTCCTATGGCTACTTTTCCTTAGACTACAAACATATTCACCTCTTTCTTAAAGTTAAAGCCCAAAGCTCTCCTCAGTTTCCCACACTCTATGTTGGTTTGCTAAGTAAAAAGAGTTAGTGTTGCCTACTATTCACACTGTAGAAAACTTGACCTGTGTTTCTTCTTTCACTAGACATTTGGGGGTCCACACCAAGATGTAAGGGATAAGAGGTATATGGAATAATTTATCCGATGGAGTTTGATCTGTTAATCCGTCTGATTTTCCAGGCGGAGCTACTCTGCCAGGGCAATATTCTACTGTGTTCAAATCAGCCTTAGTGAAACCAAAGCACCTACTAGTGCATGTTTCTTAGGAACACTGAATGAGATGCTGTTGGAGAGACATGGAATCAACTACATACAAAATGCAATTAAAGTAGCAACAAGAATGACCAGGTATGCAAAATTAGCTTCATCAAAAACACACAATTATTTTATGTGGAAAAAACTAAAACTCTAAAATGGACATAAATGATGGTCTTCCGTAAACAGATATTTCATGCTTCTCGTTGGGATGACAGTATTGTGAAAATATTACATATTTCTTGAATTAATTGATAAATTTCAATTAACTGATAAATCTCACACAGTCACAATACCAGTTGTATTTCCTATGTACCGGGAAGAATCATTGTTTACAAATAGGTAAGTCAAATTTAAGAAGAATAAAGAGTATGTGTGTGTAAAGGTGAGTCTTGCTTATGCTATCAGATGTTTAGAAATTGCCCCAAGAACAGAAAATTGACCAACAGGATGGAATAGAAAGCACAGAGACAGACTCATGTGTGAATGTGCATTTATACTTAATGTACAGTGAAGGTGTCACTGCAAGTCAAGGGGAAAAGGATGGGTTATTTGGAAAATGTTCTCGGCAGACCTGGTTTACCATATGCATAAAAATAAATTGGATTGCTAACACAGCATTTAAAAGTAGACTCTAGATATGAAAGGTAAAACTATACAGTTAACAGAAGAAAGTATAGGAAAATGCCTTTGAGATCTAGGGATGAGAAATTACTTCTTAAGTAAAATTTTAAGAAAACAAACTGTAAGGCAAACTGAATTTGGTTATATCAAAATGAATGATTTCTGATTAATGCAAGATACCATGGGTAATGTTAAGAGCCAACAAAATGGAAGAATTCATATGTTGTAGATGTTAATATCTTTTAAAAAGATAAATATCCATTATTTGTTTCAGAGGTACAGATCTGAGATTCAACAGTCTTGCATGCAATATATGTTAAGAAAGAAAAAAAGAAGAAGAAGAATGTAGCAGGAGGGGAAGAATGAAGGGGGGGAAATCGGAGGGGGAGAAGAACCATGAGAGACGATGGACTCTGAAAAACAAACTGAGGGTTCTAGAGGGGAGGGGGTTGGGAGGATGGGTTAGCCTGGTGATGGGTATTGAGGAGGGCACGTTCTGCATGGAGCACTGGGTGTTATGCACAAACAATGAATCATGGAACACTATATCTAAAACTAATGATGTAATGTATGGGGATTAACATAACAATAAAAAAAAATCACAAAAAAAAAAAAAAAAAAGATAAATATCCAGAATATATGAGGAATGCTTGCAAATTAAGAAAAGTACAGCAGAAAAATGGGTAAAGAACATGAACAGGCAATGTACCAAATAAAAACTCTCATAGTCAGTAAATATACTGAGATGTTCAACTAATTTATAATTGGAAAAAAATCCAAATTAAGACAACAAAACAATATCCTTTTATATCTATTATATTGGCAAAAACTGAAAACTTGGATGATGGCAAGTATGTCAGGGATATGAGAATCTCATACTTGCTGGTGGGAGGTCAACGGGAATAGCCAATCTAGAAGCCATCTCTCCAAATATGATTATCTCTATCTCTAGGACCCAGTAGTTCTATTCCTGGGTATAGCGCGTATGCTAAAGAAATTATCACATGATGCAGTATTATTAATAGTGGTGGGGATTAGGCAACAACTGGGGTGTCTGTCCCTTGGAAAGTGATAGATAAAATGTGTGCAGTTGCTCACTCTGCAGTACTAAGCAACTATGCGAAACAATAGACTAGATCTATACTCAGCAACACTGATGGTTCTTAAAATCAAAGTTCTCAGTACAAATAGTAAGAGACACAAAACGATACAGTTTTGCAAGAAAGCACACAATGTAAAATATTAAAGACAGTAGAAGGCCTGTGGGGAAAGTTTTAATATTTAAAAATAATTAGGTACCATATTGGATTTTGGGAATCAAAGACAGCAAGGAATTTAATTCCTCAATATTTGGTTATCTATATAATAATCAAAATAATATTTGAGGAACATAACTCTTGTTTTAATAGTTATAAAATGGATTATGAAAGAAATCAGCTAGAAGGCTGTGGTGTTAACATAGACATGAGCTGCCAAATACCTGAGTTGGATGATGGCAAGAGAAAGGCATGGTAAAACAAAATCAGCAGGCTATCGTATTTTGGCTATTGTATTTGGACATTTGAAAGAAGCAAATAAATTTAAAGCTAAAAGGAGTTTCTATTTCTGGTAATAGGATCACTTGGAGCAACTGCTCAACTAAAAATGCTGGATAAATTCTGAAGAAATTCTTAAAACATAAGTTGGCAAGATATTAAGACATTATCAGTTTAAAATGTACAATTCTTCTAGCCTGCTGTGACCATCAAGCCACTGATCCTACTAACATTCTAATGTCCTTCACCCCCATGAGATTCTTCTCCTCCTCCTTAATCACTTAAATACTATGGAAGATTGATATAAATCACTCTCTTCTTCAGTTTTTTTTTTTTTTAAGATTTACTTATTTTAGAGAGAGAGAGAGCATGCATGCATGAGCGGGGGTGGGGGAGGGGCAGAGGGAGAGAGAGAGGGAGAGAGGGAATCTCCAGCAGACTTCCTGCTGAGCACGGAGCCCAACTCGAGGCTCAATCTTAGGACCCTGAGAGCAAATCAAGAGTTGGTTGCTTAACCGACTGAGCCTCCCAGGTGCCCCCAAATCACTCTCTTCTATATTACCTTGACAATTTTGTCCTTCTTGGGCTTCACTGTAGTTGGCCTGGCACAAATATAGCTAAAGCCAAGTTTCTGCTTCTTTCCATTTATACTTGTCCTGTTGAACATGGCTCATGCAGAACATAAAGCACACAACCACACTGAATGGTATCACTTGAAATTTAATGGTACCAAGCAAACATACTTTCTGTAGCTAAGTCCATTCACTCACCCAATTGCCTAGATGACTATTTAATACCTTTCTTCCTTTTCAAAATTCTAACATTTCTTCCCCCATCCTCAATCTTAGCAGATGACTTTGTTTTTTCTTTTTTTAAATGAGACATTTAGAACAATCAGAAGAGAATTCCCACAGATTGCCAACACCATGCTTAATATTAGCATTATATTCCCATACTCTGCCTTTCCACCTGGATGAAACAGCCATGTTCTTATCCAAAGCCAAAGCCTCCACTTGTACAGGGGAGACTATCTATCCCTTCTTACCTACGCAGTGACATTGCTCCAGCAATTCTTTCCTCTGCCTTTTAAAACATCAAATTTGTACCTTACTGAATTATTCACCTCAGCACTCAAATGTTATTTCTCCCATCTGAAACAACAACAACAAAAATTTACTGACCCAATTCTTCTCTCATCTACCACCATTTCTTTGTCCCCTCTTCAACAAAGCTCCTTGAAGGAGTTGTCTCTACTTCATCTTCCATCCATTCCTCCCGTTCTCTCTCAACCCAGTCTAATTAATCAGGCTTTTACTCACTACATTAAGGTGACCAATGACCTTCCCTTTGTTAAATCAAAAGGTCAGTTCTTCGTCTTCATCTTCTTTGAGCCATCGGTAACATTTACACGGTTGATTATTTCCTTCTCTTTAATATATGTTTGCCTTTGACTTCCAGGACACCACATTCTCTCTGTTTCCCTTCTATTTTGCTGGTCCTTCATGCTTTGTCTTCTTCATTGGTTCTTCCTTTTCTTCCTTACATTTTAAAGTTGGAGAGTGCCCTACAACTGTATTTTTAGTTTTCTTTTCTCTTTATGCTTCACTCCCTCAGCAATTCATGTTCTCACCTAATTTTAAGGCTTTCAATACCATCTGTATGTTAATTACTCCAAAATTCATATCTTCAGCTCAATCTCTCCCCAGTTGGCTGAGCACGGAGCCATTTCCACCTGGACATCTAACAGATATTTCAAAATCAGTATGTCCAAAATAGTGCTTCTGAAACCCCATACCATCAAACAAACAAACACTGACAAAACAAAACCACTTTGGCTGATGATGACTTTATTTCTCAGTTGCTCAGGCCATAAAATTTGGTGTAATCGTTGACTATTCTCTGGCTCTCTTATCCCACCTTTAATACTTCATTAAGTTATTTTGGCCCTATCTCTAAATTATATCCAAAATCTATTTTCTTTCTATCATCTCTACTGGTATTATCCAAGTTTCTTAATGGGATTAGGGTAATAGAGTCCTGACTGATCTTCCTACTTTTACACTATCTTCCTTATAGTCTGTGTGTAACAAAGAGATCCTCTAAACCAAGCAGCAAATCATATCTCACTTCTGCTCAAAATTGTACAATAGCTTTTCATTTCACTTAGAGTAAAACCAAAGTCCTTATAAAATCTGTTCCCTGCCTCCAACTGTTACCTTCCTAACCTCCTCTTTATTTCCAACTACTCTCTTAGCTTTAGTAAGAAAATAAACAGAAAACAATCATAAGATAGTCAGTTTAATAAAACCAGCACACTTCTGTCTAGATTGATCAATAACTGAAAGGTGAAGGCAACAGAAATACCACTACAGGCACTGTAGACATATACCCATAGGAGGATATTGTAAACAATTTTATATATAAAGAAAATTGATCAAAATTGACTCTATCTTAGACAAATCTAATTTACCAAAATTAACTGAAGAAAAAAAAATGAATAGTTGTTTATCCAAAGATAAGTTGAGGGGTAGTCAATTTTTTTTTTTTATAAAACACTTGAGGATTGAAGGAGATAATTCATATAATGCACTATCCTGGTAAGTACTAATGACTGTAGTTATTACTGTAATTTTTGAGACATATACCTATGGGTGGTTGTTGAAATTGTATGAGTAGGTGAATTTTCTGAATAATGAGCATGTACGAATCAAAATTGCAGACCTTGCAGTTGAAAGTAAGTCAGAGATCATAATCCACCTATTTTGTTTTATAGTTCAAAGATTTTAAAAGCCAGAAAAGACCTCTTCAATCTCACATGGCAAGTTAGTGTCACTGTTGGGACTAGAACAGTTTTTTTCCTGACTGCTAGTCTACTGATCTTTCTGAAGAATTTTGGGTATGAATAAAAATAAATTGTCATACACGCACACAAACTAGCAAGATCAAGCATTACCATCGAAATATGGCCATTGTAAAATAATGGAATTCTAGATGTTCTCTTTTACTTGCAAGTCTAATTATAAAATAGTTTTTCTACTCTTCTACTTATATTAATGCTAAGCTAGGTGATAATGGAGTTTAGTTTCCAACCATGCAATTAAAGCTCTGTATTGATCTCCTGAAGGAATAGTTACATAATTTGTGGGACCCAGGGAAAAATGAAAATGTGGGCCTCCTGATGGGGACAGGAAAATGGATGTTTCCCTTCCACAGGCCCTTGTCCCAGTCCATGGTGGACAGCTGACTTCCTACAGACTGTAATCTCTACTCTGAGATATACTTGGTAACTGGCTTGAGAGTGGGTGAGAGACCCTTGCCAAGTTACCTACAAATATTCTGTGTTGCTTTCAGCCCAGGGTAGAGAGAGTCACTGCCTATTCCAAAATGCCATGGGGTATGTGTCCAACTCCAACCCTTCTGTACCTCCATCCACACCCTCCTGGGGCTGGAAGGTAGAGGACAACAGACTGTGAGCTCTCCCTCCCTCAAGGTTAAGGTGTTAGTATTCATAGGATGGAGCAGGAAAAAGAAGGCTGGGCAGAGCCTAGGTGGCCAAAAATTCATCCTGGGTTGGTGGGAAGGCAGAGAGGTAATAGGAGGTGAGCCACTCCTGAGTGGTGCTCTAAGTCTCTGTGCATGCTGCGTTTTGTCATTGGATTTCATTTACAAAATGCAAATGCAAATGATTTCACTCAGTGGATGAAATTAGCTAAGTTATTTAGCTTCTCTAAGCCTTGTTTTCCTTAGACTGTCATGTCAAGAAGGAGGCTGCCGAGTCTTAAATTCTAAGTGCAAGACTTTTCTGAGTGTGGAGTTCTCTGTGACTGTGTTGGTTGTATACCTATGAAGCCAGTCCTGATTTGGTGCCATAATGCCTGTTTAATCAAAATAATGCTCCATTTAATGGTTCCTTTGGCCTCTCTCACTGGGATTTCTGACTCCTCTGTCTTCTGCCCAGCTGGCACCTCTTCTAAGCTGCCAAGTTTTAGCCAGAGGTTCCAGGATTTGTGAGAAACTTGAAGAAGATCTGGACTCTGATATTCAGAACCCATTTTGTTATGAGTTATTATAATTATAATTATATGCATTGTAATTAATGCTTTTGGTCTTTCTTGCATGTAACACTTAAGAGTGTGGATTTTGAAGACAACCAGGCCTGAGTTTAAGTTCTGTGTCTTCTCTCATTTGATAGGTGAACCTGGACAAGTTATTTAACCTCTCTAAGCCTTGTTTGTCTTAGATCATTCATTTGGAAGACTGTGTGGTTAAGAGTGTGGAATTTAAAGCCAGACTGCATAGGTTTAAACTAGCTGTATGACCATAGGAAAGTCTTTATCTTCTATGTGCCATGGAAATGGGAATAATAATATTATCTGTCCCATAAAATTGTACAGAGAATTCAGTGGATTAGTTTATGGAAACTGCTTAGGAGAATGTCTGGCACATACTAAGGGTTGAGTAAATACTAGCTACTAATATTAATTCATTCATTGAAAAAGTATTTATACATCAATTACACTGTTCCAGGCATAATATTTCTTACCTCATGAGGAATATTATAGATAAATACCCATAAATGAGATAACACTTGTTAAGTCTTAGCACCGTGACTGTCACATTGTATGACCTTAATAAATGTTAGGTATCACAATAATCATAAATACTGATAATTGTTAAGAGCTTAGGCAGAAGAACAGTGCCATAGAGCTCTTGATTGTAATCAGGTGATAGTTTATGGAGAACTGAAAGCTGCAAGTAGAAAAGATATTCAAAAAACATCTTAGTCCTATCCCTCTGAGACATTCCATTCTTCTACTCTGAGTGGGGAGTATAGAACCTAGATGATGGCTTGGTTTTCCTGCACCATCTGATCTAGATAGAACTGAATCATACCTCCAATCTCACTGATGATCTGTGTAAGCCATCAGTCTTTTCCACATTTCTGAAACATTCCCACCCGAAGATTTATACTTTCATAATCCTGTTTTCTTGAGAGCTATTGTCACCCAGCAACATGTCTAACAAGGCAAGAAGCTACAGACTTCTCAAGTTCCCCAATGGAATATTCCTCTATTAATGACAAGTGCAGAATTTACTGAATATTTTGTAGAAAAGCAAGGGAAGGGTTCTTACATGGCATATTCTAGAACAAACAATTATAAAGCCCCATATTAGTGATCCTTGTTCTCCCAAGTCCCTTCAAGGCTCTGCTGCCATTCAGAGTTCTCTCTCTCCTCACTATTGAACATCTACCTCTAAAGTTACCTCTTTTCCATTCCAGGGATCCTCCAAAATTTTGGAAAATAATTGCATGTTTTCTGGCTTATACTTTCAAGCTTATGTTTAGACATTCATCAAAGTGCTCAGTTGAGCAATGGCCTTCTAGTAACAATTCATCCCTTTTGGAGAAGATTTAATGTTATAGAGAGTGAAATATTTCCTTATTATATTTGATTTGTGTGTTTGACAACATTGGTTCTTTCATCTGTACGTTTAGTTAGCAAGTATTTATTGAATGCAACCTATGATTTAGGCACTTTCAGGTTTAGGCTTTTAGGAATACAGTGGGAGTCCCTGACATCATCGGTATTTACAGATCACAGGAATAAAACCTATACATATACATGGTAATGCATATCTATTGCTGAACATTTGTGTAGTGTTTAAAAAGTTTCAGAGTATTGTATTCAAATTATAGTTCTTACAGCAGCATACATTATTTAAAAAAAAAAAAAAAAAAAGCCTTGTCAGACCTGGACAGCAACACTGTACTCACTCTCCAGTCCTCCCACTGAAACAAAACAAAACAAAACAAAGAACAGGCAGGATATGGCAATGGAGAGAAGTAGCTGGAAAGTGGGTCTCTGAATGACATCCAGAACCTAGTGCCTTTTTTGGGTCACTTTTCTCCTGAAACCATGCAAATAACCATAATAGAAAAAGTTAATCAAAATGATGAATGGATGAAGAGGGTGAGTCATGGTTACCAAGAATAAAAGTGCTGAGTTGTTGATGAGGTACAGAAATAATTAGTAACACATTTAAAATTGCTGACACTTCCTAATCACTTTCAGCTGGTTCTTTGGTGTGCACTCTAGGGAACTTGATAATTGAAATTCATTTCATATTAAGTAACGTTGAGAGTGTTCTTCTGCCTGGTCTGGTTCTTTCTCCTTTTCTTCAAACTCCTTTGACAGATAAAGAGAGGGAGGGGAGGGATAGAGATATGTAAAGCTAGACCCTTCCCCAGTACAGGAAAGAGAGAAAAATAAGAAACTTAATTTTCAATCATATATATTCATATATAATGCAGACCAAACTTCTTGCTTGACAATGTTAAAGGTGGTTGTGTTTCTTAGGCTCGCAGCTCACTTTCCTCTCTTAGCAAAAGAACAAGACAGACAAATCTAAAGGTCAAGACAGTCTAGAGGATCTACTAATGTGTGAGTCAAGCGGCCCTCTTGGCGCAGTGGGCAGCGCGTCAGTCTCATAATGTGTCAGTCAGACTGACGCCGTTTTGGACAAATCCACCATGACGACAGCTCTGTGACCTGAAGCATTCTTGAGCACAACTACCTGCCCCTACCTTCCTTTTTCCTTTCTAACCACACCCTTAAGTAATGTCCTTGAGCTGCTCTGAAGATACAATAATTCTCAAACATTTATTCCTGGGTGGTCCCACAGCATGTACTTCCTAGCCTCAGAGAGTATTAAAACAGGTTTTACACGGGAGTTGGGAGTGTGGAGATCTACTCATCTTGCAGCTTCCCAAGACACTTTTTTCCCAAAGTCTCCTTAATAAACCATTTCTTGTCAAGCTGGCCTTGTTGGCCTTTTTCTTCAGTCTTATGGTTCTTTGGACCTTTGGAGTCATTTTTGCATATGCCTCCCTTTCATGGAACTAGATTGGATCTTAAAGTAAAAAAATATATACGAAGGAACAATTTTACAAAATCTGCTAAAACAAAAGTAGTTCATCTCTAACCTAAACGCTACAGGTTATGCTCCAAATCCAAGGTCCTAAATATGATTCAATAAATATATGACCAATAAGAGTGAAATAGAAGCTCTGCAACCAAATTTGTCATAGCCCCTTTACATGGTCTAGAAGAGTGTGAACCCAGAGATATCATTTCCACTAATCTGTAACACTGTCTTAATGAGTTGAGAGGAGATAGGCAGATTCATTAATTTAGGCCTTCAAATAAAAATTTTAAAAGTTTCCTTTTTCTTAGTCTATTGGAGAATAAAATATTGATTTCCCCTCAGTGAATGTAGTAGTTGGATACTCTTTACTGCCCAAGAGACAAAAAAAAAAGGCAACTTGGGAGGAAATATCTTTTTTTAGTGTTACTTAAGCCTATTCTCTTTTTATCTATTGCCCATAGTCCTCTGCATTGTTGAGCATTGGTATTCAAACTCAATAAATCAAAGCCATTTTTTTCAGTTATTTGACATCTTCTGTAATTTAGTTGATCTAGGTTTTTGCATGCAAAATCAGAGGTTTAGCTGATATTCCTTTTGCAGATAAATTCAGCATTATATAAGAATTCTGATGGGTTCTTAAAACCCATTGTTAATATTGAATTGATGGAGGTCTTACACAAGTAAGGAGGTACTATCCCCAATTTGACCAATGAATTCTGGGCTTGTCAGTTGGGCCTCTGAAATGGATATTTGTTGATTTTGGCATTTCATATCCATTTACTCCAACTCCTGGAATACCTTTTGCTATTTATTTAGAGATCAACTTTCCCCCCATTTTCAATCAACCCAGTTAGAATTGATTCCATTACTGATTCTAAATGTGTGGTTTATGAGTTCTTACTTGACTCAGAGCTTCCCCTTTCCCTGATCACAGTGATTAGCATGAGCACATGATCCAGTCTGAGACAATAAGACAGAGAGAATTTTGGAGATGACTGTGGAAAATTTCCCCGTGCTGGACTTAAATCTGAGAGGATGAAGACAACATGAAAGAGGCAGAGCTGAATAATATAGACAAATTTTGTACTGATGACATTGCTTGAGACCTGAATCCAGAGGTACCTCAAACTAGTTGTACCTGTAGAATTTTCAGTCATGGTAGCTGTAACCAAACTCAAGGAGTTCACTGCCTGGGATGCATTAAATTGAATACAACCCAAGGAAGTGTTGAAAACAAAGAACATTTTATTACTTGCCACAAGGAAGGAGACAGCTCTCAAAGCACTGTCTCTCTGTGGGGTTAGGACAGAAAACTTTTGTTTAGTGTATTAGGGGCAAGGTTGGGAGTTTGCATATATGTTAAGGAACTTACACATATTCTATTACTTAGGCACTTTGGTTCAACTGCACAAGCCATGCATACATTTATGTTCAAAAATTGGCAGGCAGCTCTGCCCATAGGAGAGGACTTCAGTATTATAATAAGCTAAAGGTAACTTTAGGGCAACTCAGGGGGGCTTTTGCACAGGTTCTTAGCTGCAAACTGCTCATGCAAGTGGCTATCAGGCAAAACACCTAGCCCTTAGTCTCCTTGGAGAAAACTGTTGGTTCTGCAAAACAAAACACATTCCTTTCCTGCCTTTGTCCCTTCCCGTCCTCCTTTCTGCCGATAGCTTTCAGGTCTCTGATCTGAGTAACTTCTCATTGCTTCCTAGCTAGCAGAGCCAATATATTTCCTTTTTGTTTAAGCCAAATTTGGACTGACTTTTTGTCACTTGCAACCAAAAAAGTTTTAATCAATACAGGCTTTTGTTGTTGTTGTTTACCTCAAGGATAAGCTTTGAATGACTCTCTTTGGATGGAGGGCTTGTCTATGCATATACCCACTGCTTTCGTCTTACTCAACTTAGTCACACCCCCAAAGACATGGTCGAGTTTTTTTCTTTCAGATGATATTTTTTTACATAAAGAACTTTCTGTATGAAGAAAGGCATCAAAATGGCATTGTGTGCTCCCACCAAATCCATATGTTGAAGTCCTAAGCCCCAGTATTTCAATGGGTACTTTAAAAAAAATTTCTTCTTTTACATCCTGGTTGACCCATTCATTGTTTAGTAGCATGTTATGTAACCTCTATGTATCTGTGATCTTTCCAGATTTCTTCTTGTGATTGACTTCTAGTTTCAGAGTTGTGGTCAGAGAAGATGCATGGTATGGCTTCAATCTTCTTGAATTTGTTGAGGCTGATTTTATGGGTTAATATTTGATCTATTCTGGAAAAAGTTCTGGGTGCACTTGAAAAGAATGTGTATTCTGCTGTTTTAGGATGGAATGTTCTCAATATATCTGTTAAGTCCATCTGTTCCAGTGTGTTATTCAAAGCCCTTGTTTCCTTGTTGATTTTCTATTTAGATGATCTGTCCATTGATGTGAGTGGGGTGCTAAAGTCCCCTACTATTATTATGTTATTATTGATTAGTTTGTTTATGTTTGTTATTAACTGTTTTATGTATTTGGGTGCTCCTATGTTGGGTGCATAAATATTTACAATTGTTATATCTTCTTGTTGGATTGTCCCCTTAATTATTATATAGTGTCCTTCTTTGTCTCTTGTTACAGGCTTTGTTTTAAAGTCTGTTTTGTCCAATTTAAGTATTGCTATTCACCCTTCCTTTTGACATCCATTTGCATGATAGATGGTTCTCTATCCTCTCATTTTCAATCTGTAGGTGTCTTTAGGTCTAAAATCAGTCTCTTGTAGGCAGCATATAGATGGGTCTTTGTTTGTTTGTTTTTTTCCACTATCACCCTATGTATTTTGATTGGAGTGTTTAATCCATTTACATTCAAAGTAATTATTAATAGATATGCATTTATTGCCATTTTATTACTTTTGTGGTTGTTTCTGAAGATTTTCTCTAATTCTTTCTTGTCTTTCTTTCTTTCATGTTTTGCTGATTTTGTGTAGTGATATATTTGGATTTCTCTTTATTGGCATATTTATTAGTGGTTTTGATATATGGTTACCAGTAGGTTTGTATATAACTTTCTGCTTATAGCAGTCTATATTAGGTTGATGGTCATTTAAGTTTGAACCCATTCTTTTCTCCTCTCCCCCACACATTTTAGGTATATGTTATTATTATATTTTACATCCTTTTGTGTGTGTTTGTGTGTGAGTTCCTTGACTGATTTTTTTTACAGAAATATTCATTTTTACTGCTTTTGTGTTTCTTACCTCTATACTGTCACTTTTGGTTTCTCCTTTCCACTCAAAGAGTTCCCTTTAGCATTTCTTGCAGAGCTGGTTTAGTGATCATGAACTCCTTTAGTCTTTGGGAAACTCTGCATCTCTCCTTCTATTCTGAATGATAGCCTTGCTGGATAGAGTGTTCTTGGATGCAGATTTTCTCCAGTCAGCACTTTGAATATAGCCACTCTCTTCTGGCTTGCAAAGTTTCTGTTGAAAAATCTCCTGCTAGCATTATGGGGTTTCCCTTGTAAGTTATTGACTTGTTTTGTCTTGCTGCTTTTAAAATTTTTTCTTTATCACTGTATTTTGCCAATTTAATTACAATATGCCCTGGTATGGGTCTGCTTTTGTTGATTCTGATGTGAGTTCTCTGTGCCTCCTGGATCTGGATATCTGTTTTCTTCCCCAGATTAGCAGAGTTTTCAGCTATTATTTCTTCAAATAAATTTTCTGTCCCTTTTCCTTCCTTCTCCTCCTCCTCCCCCTCCCCCTCCTCCTCCCCCTCCCCCTCCTCCTCCTCCTCCTTCTTCTTCTTCTGGGACTCCTATAATGTGAATGTTATTATATTTGATGGAGTCACTGAGTTCCCTAAGTCTATTCTTGTTTTGCACAGTTTTTTTTTCTCTTTAGGTCAGCTTGATTACTTTCCATTACTCTGTCTTCTTTTTTCTCTTTAGTTCAGCTTGATTACTTTCCATTACTCTGTCTTCTAGGTCACTAATTCATTCTTCTGTTTCCTCCATCCTACTGTTCATTCCATCAAGCATGTTTCTCACTTTGTTTATTGCACTCTTTATTTCTGCTATGTTATTCCTTATCTCTGTGTTAAGAATCTCACTCATGTCTTCCACTCTTTTTTCAAGTCCATTGAGTATCTTTATGATCATTGCTTTAAATTCTTTATCAGGCATGTTACTTATATCTGTTTTGCTTAGATCTCTGGCTGTGGGTTTGTCCTGTTCTTTCATTTGGGGTAAATTTTTCTGTCTCCTCATTTTGTCTGCTTCTCTGTGTCTGTTTCTCTGTGTTAAGAAAGTCAGCTATGTCTTCTGCTCTTGAAAGTAGTGACTTTATGAAGAAGAGGTCCCAGAGTGCCCTGCAGTGCAGTGTTCCTTGTTTACCAGAACTTGGCACTTCAGGAGATTATCCCATGTGTGTTGCTCACACCCTGCTCTTCTGTCTGAGTCACTTTCCCTTTTAGTCCAGTCATCTACACTGCCTCTCTGCCTGTTGTGGGCTGCCCTTGCTCTTTGTGGTGTTAGTGGGAACCAGGCAGGCCAGCTCTGAGAGTATGTAACCACTGGGGAAATTGGGAGTGGAGTGGTCGTGCTGGCAAAATTTGTGCTGGGCCATTAGTCCCATGTTGGATCCTCCTAAGTGCTGAGGAAGCTAGAGGTGTGAGGCTGGGCTTGGTGTGCAGTGATGGCTGGGCATGGCTGGGTCCAGCTTATGATGGTGACTGGGGGCATGCAGCTGGGCACAGTGTGGTGGCAGCGGTGTAGCTGGTGGCTGGGTGCAGTGCATGCTGAAAAAATTTGTCCTGAATCCAGGGCCAAGGCTAACAGACTTGGAGTGGGCATGGTGCCCAGCTAGCAGGTTAGGTAGAAAGTGTCTGTGCAGCACCCCATCCTGCAGATGGTACCAAGTTTATGCTGGGGGTAGGGGAAGAAAATGGTGCCTGCCAGTTCCTTCATTTTCTGAGAAGTCCCCCAACAAGCTCTAAGATCTGTATGAACAGATCTGTCTCCCACTTGCCTCTGGTGTTGTGTAAACTGCTCTTTTTATGTTGCCTCTCTGTGCAGGCTGCTGTCTCTTAAAGGGCAGCAACCCAGCTATCACTCACCCTCCCAGCTTGCCCAGTGCTGAGTCAGCTGATTTTAAATCTCCAGGCTGCAAGTCCCACTGGTTTTAGAGACTCAGGAATTCAGCCCCTCTGGTTTTTCAAGTCAAACATTATGGGGATTAGTCTTCCCTGTGTGAGCTCCTTAGTGTGAGGACCCATTTCTCTGCCCTTGGGCACATGGAGCTCCCTCCCTCCTATGGGCAGCCTCCTTCACCTTCCTAAGCTTCCCAAACTCTCAGATGCAGCCTCTTCTCCATATTTAGTTGTGGAGTTTGTTCTGCCAGTCTTCAGATCAGTTTCTGGTTTATTGACTTCGATGTCGGTGAGATCTAGCTATAAATGTGGGACAGAGAGAACTCAGTGTCCTCTTACTCTGCCATCTTCCCAAGCTGGATCTCCCAGTATCTCAGTGGGCCCTTATTTGGAAATAGGGTTCTTTACAGAGCTAATCCACTTAAAAAGAGGTCATTAGGATAGACTGTAATCCAATATGAGTGGTTTCCTTATAAACAGAAGAAATTTGGAGACAGACACACATACAGGAAGAAGGCTGTGTGAAGAAGCACAGGGAGAAGACAGCCATCTACAAGCCAAGGAGAGAGGCTTGGAACAAATCCTTCCCTCACAGCCTTCATTAAGAGCCAATCCTGCTGACACTTGATTTCTGAAATGTGAGACAACACATTTCTGTTGTTTAAATCACCCAGTTGTGATACTTTGTTATTGCAGACCTTGTAAACTAATACAAAAGGTAAAGGGGACTCACTTGAAACCTGAGTGAGGTGAATTTTGAAAAGTACAATTTTATTTGCTTTAATTTGACATAACTTTTTTACCACAAGCTGTTGCTATTTGTAGAGCTAGAAATTGATTAAAAAAGCACTTGGGAAAAATCAAGAATAGCAGAGTTATCAACTAAATACAGGCAGAGATGTAATATATTTAATATTCAAAGCTGATTTCAGGAAGGATTATTTTTGGCAAGAAAACGAATGGCATATTTTTAGCATATGTGACAATTTCTGTTTTTACACTTTAATGAGATACTTAGAAAATTAATGTGATATGATACAACATTCCATGCTTTCTTAAAAATATTTCAGACATATATATTTTGCAAATCCTTCAATTAAAAAATACCCAGGAACTTTCAGGATAACCCCAGTGTTTGCACATCATCTTTGCTGCCTTCCTTTAAAATTCGTCATGAAATAATTAGTGAAATTAGTAAAGTGTTCATGTATTGCAATTGTTCTAAACCACTTAATTTGTTTTGTGGAGTTACATGGATAAAATACTAAAATTTCTACTTATAACCCAAACTATTAAAGTTTAAATTCTAGACTCCCAACCAAAGATTTGGAGTCAGAGATTGGCTAGCTATAGCTATATGAAAGAAAACAGAATCTAGTGAAGGGATGTCCCTGTCTATTGCATACATGGAAATGTATCTATATAGACCAACCATATGGTATATACAGATCTCTGCATACATGGAGTATGTATGATTGATATATATATATATATATATATAATCTTCACATACATGCACAGACAAACACACACATGCACAGAGCATTACATAAGGTCTGTTTTAAAATGAGGGTATTTCAAAGGTCAAAGACAAAGAAATGTTTCATCACATATTATGTACGGTACCTCCAAACTAAGTGGGTAAATTTTTAAGTTGGCTAATCCATGGAAACAGTATACAAATATACATACTTCCTTTCAAGTTATCAAACTAAATGACAGATCCATTCTAGACTGAAACTGGCACATTTTACAGTGTCTTGGTGCTGGTTGAGAGAGCAAAGAGAATGCTGTTTTACAGAAAAGTTACATTTTTTCTAGTTCATGACAGATACAGAGATTAAAAAAAATATTGTCCTTTTGTCTTCCCTCTTCAAATAGCAAAATCCATCATAAGCAAAAATTGATTTTTTAAAAATAAAAGAAGTTATTGTTTGCCCTTTCTATCTGAACTGCCAGATATTTCCTGGGTCTCAATTTATACTACATACAATTTATGTGAATATTTCACAAACAATTGTGAAAATTCTTAGGAAAAATAAGTTTGGGCCATAAATAATGAAATACTCTTCATTTTAGGATTTGCAGATTTAGATAGAAAAGTTTTCAGCATTATGTGATTAGTGTTCTCAATCACCTATTCTATATCATGGATTGAGGTTTGTCATTTTCAAACATTTTACATTATTTCTGAAGATCTGGCCTAGAATAAGGTTGAATAGAGAAGGCATAATTGTCTAGTTGAGAAGCATAAACATGGCTTTAATAAGTTTTACATTTTATTTTGAACACATTGCTGTGTACTTTATTCCTTGCCTAATCTTGGCCTGATGACTTAATGTTTTAAATCTATTCTTTTAAAGAAAAAATAACATCTTCTCTCACTTTTCATACTTTTGTTTTACCCAGAGGCTGTACAATATCGTAGAGTGTGTAGGCTGCATTGAAGTGGTACATACAACAACAACAACAACAACAACACTACTTAAGGAAAAGTATTCCTTCACTAGAAGTTTCTGAGTCTTACTAAAGAAAAAAAAATTTCTCTATAAAATGTTAGATACCACTACCATTTTTCCACCTGAATTCCATTTCATTTTAGTATACAGTGTGTGTGTGTGTGTGTGTGTGTGTGTGTGTGTGTGTGGTGGATGTGTGCACCCACTGTGAATTTGGGTTACAGAAGTAGACATCAAAAGGTCAAGCAATTGCCAGTAATTTTTCATTCTGTATTCTTATGATCACATTTTCTCAAAGATACTATATTGCTCTTAGGTCTATTGATCTTGATTATGTCCCTGACTACTTTTTCCCAATTAATCAAAGATATGGGGAATTCTGATTCTGTTGTATTCCTTCTTTTCATTTTTGAGATTTTTACTGCCAGAAAGGACATTTATCTTATCCAGCTGCAAACTTAAATAAGCTCTCCATTTCTCTAGGTCACCAATGGCAAATGTTAAACAAATTTACATTTGGGATTTTCTATTCATTTCCCACCCAGTTGACACTGAGCCAATGATAACCACTCATTAACTGTGCGGCTCTTGATCATTTGTGTGACTCAGACTGTGTTTCCAGTTCGTTGATGACTTTATCATGCAGGGCTGAAGCAAAAGCTTTGCTAGTCATGCGAGATGCTATCTGTTGCTTTCCACAAAGTGTTTGAAAACACTTTGAAAAGTGTGAAGATGTTTTCACTGTAGTCAATCTAGATGTTAAATAAAATTATTACTGAGCACAAGTTTCTGTAAAATGGAACTTGAGGACTATGGAAAAATAAAACTTGGAGGCACCTTTTCTCTTTCTGGTCACCTAGGGCTCATTCTGCCACAGTATCTGGTATAGGAAGCTCTTCTCCGGTTAAGAGTTTCTTCTCAAACTCTCAGAAGCATATAGATTTAATTCTTGGTCATTTTAAATTATTTGCATTTATCAAGCTATGATAAATTACTGAACTGATTAAAGTGACTCTGCTCCAGCAGAGTGACAATTTCCATAGGTCAATGCAAGGATACTGACTGGTTGTTAGGATAGCTGGTTTCTATTGCCAGTTATCATCCAAAGCTAGTTAGGTGTTTTGGGGCATGATCCTTTACCTCTGTCTCAATTTCATCACCTGTAAAGTGATGATAACACCTATTTTACCTAATGTGAAGGGTTTTTCCATTATCAAATGAGATAAAATTTTTTACGTTGTTTAAATACTCTGAAACACCCAACTACATAAATAGATATTTTAATTTAAAAGAATAATTAACTAAACAATGTATTTTACAAAGATAAAAACTTCCAGATTCTGAAAATTATAATTTCTACTTTGTAGCTGAAGCTGTGGCTTAAAAAATAAATGCTGATATAGTGTGTGATATGTTGACAATACATGAAGATTTTTTTCATTGATATGAATAGGATCATTGAGAAATGAAAGCAATTTTTTTAATAATTCAAGATAAAAACCACCTCCATCCAAATTCTCCAAATTTCTTTTTGTACATTTGAAATTATCTTGGAGGACCAAATAACTGATATTTTGATGTTACACATAACAAAATAGAACAATAAAATCAAATTGTACTTCTGTTAAGACTGTCCGTGAAATCAAATGTTTATGTATTATTAGATTGTACTCTGAAAAAAGTCTAAACTTGTATCATTATTTTTTGGTCAAGTTAATGCATATGTGTAGCCACATCCAGAGAACACACTTCCTTTGAAGTGATTAGGAGGTGTAAGAGAATATTCTTGTTCAGATCTCATTTATTTCCCAGCAACACCTTGGAAGAAATTACTTTTAGAAGAGGTGGAAAGCAAATGAGGGGTGGTAGAATTAAATTTTTACTTTCTTATGATCTTTCCAACTATTTACTTTATATTTCATATTGCGTAAACAAGCTGAAGAGTGATAGGGATTACTTTGGGGAGGGGGGGAGAAGATGAATGTATGGGGATTGATTGGGCAGCTGGTAGAACTTTAACAATTTCACGAGTAAAGTATACTACCCACTTAGCAAATGAAAATCAGACTTGCCTAGAACTCTCAGAAATCTTCATATGCGAAAGAAACACCAACTTGGGATATTTTTTCCCCGCTATTGATGAGTCTTACATTTTGCTTGAACATTGGTTTTAGTTTTTAGTGAAAATTTATTTCACTAAATTTTTTTTTCATTCAGTACAATTTTCTAAAGCTGCCGCCATATCCATTCATGCATCTGGAAATGAAAATGTTGTAAGACCAGTAACGGTCACTATTAAATTTATTTTACAGGGGAAGTTGAAACAATAGCTTGGGATTCATAATTACTTTTGAAATAATTTCTTCCTGTGAGTACTGTTAGTTTTTTCTGAATGCTGATTTATAAACATGTCATTGCAGTGCCGCCACTGGATAGTCAGGAAACTTACAAATGACATAAATAATTTTATAGACTTTCTATTAAAATTTTTATATTCTATTGTAGAGAAATAATTCATAGCTGATTATTCCAAATCCAAGAATTTAGCCAACAGAGCAACATATATAATAATAATGAAACTCTCCAATGTGCCTCCTAAGGGCTTGGTGGCACGTATTACTCATGGGACTCCTTTGAATTCTTTTGGCAGGACTTTCATGGATTAGTATTATATATGCAGAACAAAAGGGAGATGAACAAGCGCCTTCTTCTTGGTCCATGAAGTTGATTCCTTATCCCATCTTAGCAGTCTTGTAGATAAATACGTTTACTATAATTATAAACGTCAAATAATCTGAGGCAATTTTGAAGATTTCAAGATTTCCTGAGCATATTCTGATAGTCTATATTAGCTTTCAGTGCTATAGAAATGTATGTAACCAGGTAAACATGTATTTAAATCTGGGACTTTATAATTTAAAGATGGGTAATTAAGGAGACAGGTGACAGAAAATTATAGCATTGACAATGAATCTGTTTTCCTCATAGATGTGTCAAGGTGAAAGTGTGTGTGTGTGTGTGTGTGTGTGTGTTTGAGAGTGGAAAACGCTGTGGGCAGACAGGAAGACAGGTCAGTGCCATACTCACAGATGCACCCTCTGTCATATCAGTGAGTTCCTATTGTCACTAAGCAAATGGATGCAAAACTAGGATCATGGATGATAACTCTAGTCATTTAAAAACGTATTTTTTCCCTAATTACTAGCGGAATAATTAGAAGGAAAATACATCTTCTTTGGTTTCCTCCCAGATGCTGAGAATCTAAGGGCCATGACACTGGACCCAGCTTCACCGTTGCCCCTTGGCTGCAGTGCTCAGATTCCCACGTACCACCAGACAATGAAAACTGGGATTGCCAGTTGGAGAGCCTACACATGGCCTCCCCATGTGACTTAGCTTCCTCAAGCATGGCAGTTCCAAGGTAGTTAAATTTCTTAAATCATTACCCATGGCTTCAAGTGCACATTTTCCAAATAACAAGGAGAAAGCTGCATCTCCTTTTCTGACCTAATCTTGGAGGGCATGTGGCGTCACTTTCATTGCATTCATTTCGTTGTGCTCACAAGCCCACCCAGATTCAAGAGAAGGGAACCTAGATTCCACTTCTTAAGGAGTCACATTGTATATGACTAAGTGGCATGGGAAATAATGTCATGACCATCTTTGGAAAACACAACCTATTGCAGAGCTTATGTAACATTTTCTCTTCCTTATATGCACTTACTTCTGAGATAATCTCTTTCAGTCCCATAAATCTAATTATGAACTGATGATTCCTAAATTTACATCTCCACTGCTGACTCCTACCCTTAGCTCTACATATGAATATTCAGCTCTCTACTTGACATCTCCCCAGCTTCTATCTACCAGGTGCCAGTAGCATCCCTTGCTCCCCCACCCCCAAGTCACCATAATCAAAAATGTTTCTAGATATTGCCAAAGGCCCCTTGTGGACAAAATTGTCCCCAGTTGAAAGCCATTGGTTTAAAGTGATTTTGATTGATTGGTAATCATATTCTACTCATTAATGTTAAAAGGTTTTAATAGTAGTCCACGTGCCTGCTTCAAGTTTGTTTCTTTGGTCATTTCAAATCCATAAACATGTTTTAATGGAGAGGGAGTTTCAGAGTCCTGTTCGTAACTGTTCTAAAAACTATTGTTTTTAGAAATGAGGGTTGCTAGCATAATTTTCCTGGCTGGTGGGAATGAAGCCACTGGGTAAGAGAAAGAAATATATATGCACTGTTATAATTAGTGTGTCTGTTCTAGGCTGCATATCAATTTACAGAGCTCTGACCCACGTGTATTGAAAACAAAAGAAAGACTTACTTTAGAAACAAGAATTCAGCAATGAATTGTAGGATATTTTTGTCAAGGTGAATTAATCTTTATTTCTCATTAATCCTTTTGTTGCAATCCATTCTCACTGAGCTTTCATAGAGAATGTCCTACATGTTTGTATTATCCATAGTCTCTCCTTTTATTGTAAAATCCATAAAGTAAAGGGAATCAGTTTTTATGCTGTCTTTCAAAACACCCAGCACTATGCGTCTGAATTATTTTTGTTGCTTCTCCCTTTGATAATGATGACACTACATAACTGCATGGCAGATATAAACAGTGAAGTGACAGTTGTATTCCGCATACGATAGAATGGGTCATTGGCTGCTTTGGCTTCCCTGGAGTCCTCTGTAGTCATACAAAGTATGCACAGAGTGGGCCCTCTGAAGCTACTTGAGCAGAGTTTCTGGAAAGAGTTGATGTACTTTTCCAAAGGATGGAGGCAAAAGGAAGTCCTCGTTGTTCATGAGAAATGTGCGTCCTCCTTGCACGTCAAAGGAGAAATAGTATTGAGTGTTCGACCTGGTGATTTTTTTTTTTTCCCATGGTTCATTGAGGGTAGAGTTCCCATTTCTTTTTTTTTTTTTTTTTTAAAGATTTTATTTATTTATTTAACAGAGAGAGAGAGAGCGAGAGCAGGAACACAAGCAGAGGAGTGAGAGAGGGAGAAGCAGGCTTCCCGCGGAGCAGGGAGCCCGATGCGGGGCTCGATCCCAGGACCTGGGATCATGACCTGAGCCGAAGGCAGACGCTTAACGACTGAGCCACCCAGGCACCCCTAGAGTTCCCATTTCTTTTGAAGCTAAAATTAGAAGAGCAGATCTCTACTGTGTACTTTACATACAAATGTGAATATATGTATTTCTGATATACGTAATATATACAGCTGATATACAAAATATATATGTAGCTGACACATATTATTATTTTTATATGTATATATTTTTTCCTTATTAGCTGAGTGTGACTTTAGTCAAGTTACTTAATCTTTTTTATATCCCAATTTCCTTATCTGTAAAATAGGGATAATGGGTTTACCTTATATAGTAGTTTTGAGTATGGCATGACTATAATATATAAATACTTAGAATAGTGCACACAGTGTATGCACTCCATAAACCTAGCTATTGTTAATATTATACTCTCTCTCATACACATCACATTTTTTAATTTATAAACAAGCATTAATTGAGTATGACTTAGTGGCGAGATTGTACTAAGTGGGCATTAGACAAGCCAGCGATGCTTCTGCTCTCTTGACGCATACATTGCAAAGAGGAAGACAGACAAAAGCAATTGCACAGATAAATAAAAATAACAGCAATTCATCATAAAAGTCAAGAAGGAAATCAATAAGTAACTACGGTTGGGAATAAGAAGGAGGGCGTGAATGGGAGATGCCCTTATAAAGGTAATGAGGGAATGCGTGTGCGGGGCGGGGGGGGGGGGGGGGGGGGGGGGGGGGGGGGGGGGGGGGGGGGGGGAGGAGAAGTGGCATCAGAGCTGAGAACGGAGAGAGGTGGGATTTGGCCTTAGGACTTTAAGGAAGAGTACAGGTAAGGTCAACTGGCTAGAAGCAGGGGGCCTGTCTTCCACTGTCTTGATTCTCCATGTTCCTTTTGCCAGTGCACCAGGAAATGGGGCTTAGAAACGTATGCTGCTGCTTTTTTTCATTAGCTTTATTAGAGACTAAACACGAGTGGGGAACACCTGCAGACCGCGGACTTTTCTTTAGATTTTGAGTTAGTTTGAGTTAGGGTTCAGGGAAGTCAGCTGGGATATGGAAATGAAATCAGGTATTTGTTATAACAAAACCAGTAATTTAGAAATATGCTCAGCCTGACAAAATTTTCTCCTTGCTGGGGCAGATGTCTGGGTCTCCAGAGGTGCATCTTACTCACTGAAGTGTGGTTTTAAATTTTACACCAAGAAAAGCAAAACTTCAGTGTCTTTGATTTTTCACAAGAAAAACGTTAATTAAAAAAAAAAAAGAAAATAAAAGTAATGTACATGCAAAAAGTACAGAAAGTTACGAGAACTAAAACTGACCCCTCCTTTTTCAGGCCATCACTTCTGTCCCCAGTAATTTCCTCAAAGGTAACCATTTACCTTCTTATATATTTTTAGGAAAATATAATTGCATCTTATAGTACAGGTATTGTATATGCGCGTGTGTGTGTGTGCGTGTTTCAAAGTCCTCCCAAATAAGATTGTATTATAAACAACGATATATACTTTACTTTTCCATTTAACCAAATGGCTTAGAGACTGTCTGAGTCCATGGAGATAAATTTTTCTTTTTAATGGCTCCATAATGTCTTGTTTTATGAGGATATCATATTTTTTTAATATTTTATATTTTACCATACTCTTTTTAATAAGCTTTTGGATTATGGGGTGCCTGGGTGGCTCCATTGGTTAAGTGTTTGCCTTCGGCTCAGGTCATGATCCCGGGGTCCTAAGATCGAGCCCCGCATCGGGCTCCCTGCTCAGCGGGAAGCCTGCTTCTCCCTCTCCCCCTGCCCCTGCTCCTGCTCTCTCTCTCCTCTTTCTTGTGCTCGTGCTTGCTCCCTAATAAATATATAAAATCTTTAAAAAAATAAGCTTTTGGATTATATTCCTGCTTATTTTTACTGTACATAATTCTGTAAATCATCAATGGGAACCTTATTTTTCGGTAGAGTCAATTCTAATAGGGGACTGCTGGGTCAAAGGATGTTTATTCATTACTGATTTTGATCATTATTAAATTGTACTAAAAAATGTATACCAATTAGAAATTCCCATCAAAATTGTCAGAATTCTTAAAACTTGTCTCTCCATAGTTGCATTAACACTGAATATTATTAAACTTTAAAAATTTTGTCAGTCTGATAAAAGAAAAGTTATATGTGATTTACATTTCTTTAATTATGAGTCAGATCGAGAATCTTTTTGCATATTATTGGCCATTTTGTTTCTGTATCTTTTAATTGGCTACTTATATTAATTGTTCACTTTGCTTTTCTTTTTTTCTTTCTTTTTGTCTTTTTCATTGCTAATTTGTACAAACTATTATATAAGTCAGAAAATTAGCTCTTTGACTATAGAAATATGGTACACATTTTTTTCCTTCTTTTTTGCCATTGATCTTTTAACTTTGCCTATGCTTTTTGTCATTTTCCTTAACAGTTTCTCAGTTTTGTGTCATGTTTAGGAAGGCCTTAATTACAAAATTAAAGAAATATTTCCCCATGTTTTTTCTTAATACTTCTATGGTTTTATTTTGTAATTGGAAATCTTTGATCCATCTGGAAATTATTTTGACATAAGGAGTCATTCTCTTTTCAAAATGATGAGGCAGTTGTCACACACAGTTTATTGAATAATATGGAAATGACTCATTATTATTCTAGTAAAGTGTATTGGCCTGGATTTTGGAATCAGAAATAACTAAATCCAAACCTCGGTGTTTAGTGTCCTTGCCTCGTCTTCACTATAGGGTTGATACTGCTGGATCTTATCTGAAGCCTTTGTGGCCAGATTGTTTCACTAGAGTTCAGCACATTCAGATCTCCACCTGCATCCCCAGGGTTGAACCTACTTATTGGGAGCTTACATGGTGCCAAGACGTGGTAGTTGTCATCTCTTCCTGCTGGTATCCACTGAGACACCCATATTTTACCAGGTTTCAGGTTGTTGATCAACTCAGATCCCTTTTCAAACTTGAACGGCCTTGTCTTCTCAGATACTCTCAGCTCTCTCACTCTTTCAGCTACTTTTGAATGCCTCTTCTTGAACAGGATGGATGGCTCTGCTCTCCTGAGTCTCTCTGCGTGGGACCCTGGGAATTTCTCTGCAGCTATCTCAGGCCCTTCTACCAAAACCTCTGTGCAACTGCCTTTATTCCTGTGTCCTCTGTGCCAGGCTGGAACCTGGGAATTCTCTGTGAGGCTCTTGGGCTGCCTGACCTCCACCCACAAACCCCACCCCCCTCACCTTCCCAGTTCCCTAAACCCATCTGGAGGCTCCAGCATTATCAACCCTCCTCTTGTTCAGACACCCAGGGCAGTTCAAACACCATTGTTTCCTCCAGCCCGCATCTCCTCTCCCATTCCCACTGCAAGCTTCATCTAGTCTGGGGGTGGTGGGTAGGAAAAAACTGGTTCTGACTGCAAGTACTTATCAATCCAGATCTTTTTGTCCTATGCTTGGATATCTCAGTCTTTGAAACTCCAAAGCCAAGGATTTGAGTCTTTTGTTCTCTTCTCCAAAATATCAACCCTGCCCTAAGGCAATGGATACTCAAAGTCTTTGAATAGGGAAGGGACACAGATTAAGAAAGAATTACTGAGGAGAAAGCACATTAGTTAATATATTAGACTACTATTCCTCTGTTACTATTGTATTTAATACTATAGAAAAAAACAGCTATCAAGACTTTCAAATAAAAGATTAAACAAAGTAAAATTTATTGCTTCTCCAGGTTTAACAAAACAATTTTAGGGGTTTTAAAATCACCAATATAGAAAATGTCAACATAGGAATTTTGCTAAACTTGATGGACATTAGCCAATTAGTGAATGTTATATACACTGCTAAGTATGCTTCATTATTAGCTGTTTTCAACCTATCTCGTCTCCCAAAGAATTAGAAATTCATAACTCACACCTGACCCACAGAAAATCTCTAACCATTCTAATAGAAAAGCCCCTAGATATCCCATTTTCATGATTTAGTCTCCCTTTGCCAAAAAAATTGTATATAAAAATGTTAACATCTGGGTCTAAATTTGTATTACAGTAAAACTAATTGTCTCGGAGCTAATAAAACCACCCTCTTCTCCATAACTTTGTAAAATTCTGGAACTCTCCCAACATTTCGAATATCATGCTTTCTCATAGTCTAAATTTTTTATTGGGAGGAAGCAATTGAAGGGCTGCCTTAATTATTCAGATTTATTTTTCCTTTTGTATTTTGAAGATTCTGAGGCAACATTTCACTGGTCACCAAAATAATTTGTGAGAATAAACTAGGGCCATTTAAGTGAATGAAAATATTTAAAATTATTTTATAGTGCATCAAGGATTTTCACTTAGAATTATTCTGCACTGGGCGCCTGGGTGGCTCAGTCATTAAGCGTCTGCCTTCAGCTCAGGTCATGATCCCAGGGTCCTGGGGTCGAATCCCACATCGGGCTCCCTGCTCGGCAGGAAGCCTGCTTCTCCCTCTCCCATTCCCCCTGCTTGTGTTCCTGCTCTCGCTATCTCTCTCTCTGTCAAATAAATAAATAAAATCTAAAAAAAAAAAAGAATTTATTCTGCACTGAGAAATTGATAAATTTGACTGAAAATATCGCAGTCACTAAAAGTAAGGTTTTTTTAGATTTCCCAAAGCCAAGAAAATGTTAGCATTTTGTTCCCCCTACAATTGTGGAAGTACGTCTATATAATTCTTGAATTTAAATGTGGATCACTAATTACAGTTATAACTACTAAATTGTCCCTGAGTGGTTTTATTTAGTATTCAAATGGTACCCTAGAGGAGGAATCTTTTATCTCTAGAGCTGTCATAGATAAGTAACATAATCAAAACAGTCTCCCTGATGAAAATTTATTTTTAACTTGAAAGAACACATAGTGACCACCCACCCACTCACTGACTGAGTTTTGCTGGTAAATAGAATCCTTGCTACAAAATAAATTATTCTTGCGAGGAATTCAGGGTAAAATTCAGAGTACAATTTGGACCTTGTCCAAGGAAATTTACTTAGTGTAAATACCAGAGAAGAACTTCATTTGAAAACTTCATCTATATGTGGTGTCTTGATAGGCAGAGTGCCTAAGGACGTGTCACAGCAGGTTCTTAGTGAGGTAATTTAATTTGTTAAATTAAATAATTAAATTTATTCTTCTTGTGCCCTGGGGGGGTAAAGAGGAGCTGGGGATGTGGAGAAAAAAAGAGCATAGTAAATTCTGATGCTTACTTTAAAGTCTGATTGATGATGAAAGACTCGGGCGCCTGGGTGGCTCAGTCAGTTAAGCATCTGACTCTTCCTTTCAGCTCAGGTCATGCTCTCAGGGTCACGTGAGATGGAGCCCCCCCATCAGGCTCCACTCCCAGCACAGAGTCTGCTTGAGATCCTCCCCCTCTGTCCACCCCTCCCCCCACCACTTGGGGGCTGCGCGCCCTTGTGCTCTCTCTCTCAAATAAATAAATAAATAAATAAATAAATAAATAAAATAAATCTTTAAAAAATAAATAAAGAGAAGACTCATTCCTCCTACAGATTCATTTATGTTGTCAAAGAAAAGGACATTGTGTCAAGTTTTGGTTTGGAGGAACCAGTATGAAAATTATGCCACCAGTTTTCTATAATCAGATTGTGGTATTCTTATAAAGTGAGGGTACTACTGACTCAAATTGACAATGGTTAAGAATTCACTAATTTTGCCTAGATGGCAGGGAAAACACACACACAAACACAGTATAGAAAAGTTTTCATGAAAACTTCAAATTTGATTCTTTGTATCCCATTTATCCTTTAATAAGTGGAGGAAATAGGTAAAAATAATATTACTTAAGGAGATGAAGAAATATAAAAGAGAAGTGAAAAATGAATTCCTAGATATTTACTCCTGAAAAAAATTTAACCTTCAAAAAAAAATTCAACTCTTGAAGCAAATGATAATTGTTTAATTCCTATAATTCAGTTAGGGGACTTGGGAAATGAAAAGGCAGAACGTGTAGAGTAGTGGTGGTACTTTTGTGGAATTTCTGAGTAATAACTGTGTATATTGTTTGTAAAAATAGAAAAGCTAATGATGAAAAATAGATGGATGACTGGATAATATATTTTTTAATCTTCTGTAATATTTTTATTTACTTTTCAAAAACCCGTATCGTTCAATATAATATACATTATTATAAGCCAGGGAAATGACATAGTCTTCAGAGCAAATTTATAATGAAAAGTAACAGTAGCCCAAGTATTTAAAATTCTAAGTAATTTTGCTTTTAGCTTTGCTGATCCCAAGGAAAGTGACTACAGAAAGTATCACATTCCATCAAAGTTACTTAGCCCTTTGTTACTCTTTAAAAAATGCCTCTTGGCTGATTTACATAGCCAATTCTTTTCTATACTGTGTTTGTGTGTGTGTTTTCCCTGCCATCTAGGCAAAATTAGTGAATTCTTACCAATTCTGATACAAGATTATATCAATTAGCAGGTTTGTTAGCTTTTTGTAGAAATTTGCAATTATTCATCCTCTTTCAAACCATAAAATAATAGAGATTATATATACACTACTATATATATATATATATATATATATATATATATATGGATTAAACTATAGAATGTAACTTATTTATCTGTGGCTATTATGAAGGGCAGAGAAGAGAAATCATGAAAAAAGTTTATGGGAACCAAGCTGAGGAGACAGGGGAGCACATCTGGGTCCTATTCACTTCCTATATAAATCACTGAGAGCATTTCCATTGAGTGTCACAGGGCAGCAATTAGACTCAGAGAAATAGGTCAGTACTTTCTTAACATTTTTTTAGTCACATCTCCCACCACACACATTCTTTTAAATAGTTATTTGCAGTTTACCAGTGAGAACCTTAAGTATCTGAGTATGTTAAATATTCAATTATGATAGTTAAGTAAATAAAGCTGTTGAGGTCTGTCTTGCATGCACAACTCCCTTGTTGACTTTCACAACCATTCAGAAGACTCCTGCTCATTCTAAGAACTTTCACTGTCTAAAATTTTGTTTGCCATTTAAGATACAGAAAAATCTTAAAATAGAAGAAGTTTAGGAAGACAAATAGGAAGCTTCGTCTATTTGAGTGAATGAATGTATAAGTGAATGAACTAGCGCATCATATTGATGGCCTGGTCTGTGCCAGGTGCCGCACAAGGCACCAGATATTACTAGCTCTCCAGGATCTCACAGCCCAATGAGATACAGCAATGCAAACAACAGACCCTTACGCTATGTGAACAAAGAGGTATTAAGAAAGTGCTCTCTATGGAACATAAAATAGGAAGTGATAATTCTGCCTCAGTGGTGGTTTGGGCTTGAGTTTTGATCTGAGAAAGTCAGAGAACAGGTAACATTTTAGCTAATTTTGAAAAATGAGTAGAATTTTCCTAAAAGAATGTTTGGGGAAGAGCAAAGGTGCTGATAATTTTTAAGTAAAAGAGGGACAGGATGAACTTTGGTTGTAGAATGAAGGCTGCTGTAGTATAAAGAATGGAGTGGGATGGAGAGAGCCTGGATTCAACCAGATAACGGTCACAGGACGTTCTTGGAGTATAAAATAAAATAGAGCACAGTGACACCCAAGTACTGTGGAGTGATGGAAGGGCAATGGAAAATGATTTCAAGTCTTCTAACTTAAGAAGGACCTTTACCTGGGAGTGAGACTATAAAAAGAGAAGGTCTGGGGGCAAATAATGATGATTACTGGTCACATACGGGGAGGTGTACTAAAAACAGGTCTGGAATTTCGTTGAGGGATACCGGCTGTGGATAATTGTGTAAGAGCCATAAACCTGTAAACAGGTAGATGTAGATCAAGGCTTCTCATATTTTAAGCTGACTAATTCTTTGCTTGGGAAGGCTGTTCTGTGTACCATAGGCAGTGTATTGTGGGAGGTTTAGAAGCATTCCTGTCCTCTACCCACTAGGTGACAGGAACCAACATCTCTTGCAGTTGTGACAACCAAAAAATGTCTCTGGACATTGCTTCATGTCTCCTGGCAGCAAAATCATGCCCTGTCAGGAACTGCTGGTGCAGATGAAACCTGGATGAGATTGCTATTGACTGAGTGGAGGGGCGGGAGGTGGAGGAGGAGGACTCGGTAAGAGATTGGGAAAATGCTCATAAAGAGTGAAAGAAAGTTGCGTCAAGGGAGCCACGCAAGGCCCGAGTTACCAAAAGGTGGTTGGATGCCAAACCCTACCCAGGACAATGAGAACTGAGAAGAGGTCTTTGGATTGGGTGATCTGCGAGTTACTGTGAAACAGCTTCAATGGAGACCTCCTGAGGATCTGAAAGTGACATTGTAGGATGGAGAAGAGGAAGCGAGAAAAAGCAGAGACTGCCGATCTGTATTACTTCTTTAATGGATTGGTTAGAGAAAGACAGAGGAGGAGAACAAGGCAAAAGGGACAGAGAGATGGCTTATCTTAGGGCAGGAGAGATTTGCAAACATGGTGGACTGATAGGCAAGTGCCAGTGATTCCAAATCATATAGAACTTCAGGCTGGCCCAGAATCTTTTCTTCAGGAAGAGCTCAAAATGCAAATAATACTAATTTTGAAGGAGAACATGAGAATGAATTATAGCAGCAACACACTTATTTTATAACTATATATATTAATTGTTACAAGACAAAATGATTAGATTGGGGACAGCATGTCATTTATAATACAGTCAAATCCTGTCTGTGATTTTGCCTCTAGACTGGGTCACCTTAGTTGTAGTGATGATCTTCTTTTCTTTCTTTTTCTTTTTTTCTTTCCTTTCTTTGGCCTCTTCCTTCACCCTTTTCTTTTGCTTCTCCGTAACTAGGACGGGAGCAGGAGACTCACACAGCCCTTGGAACAAGCCTAATTCTCTTTGCCCTGGAATTGAACCACTTTTGCAGTAACATATCTCTTCAAGGGAAATCAAGAGAGAAAAAGTCTTTACTATTGCCAATAACTTTCTTGTTGTACGGACATTATCTCTATATGAAAAAAATCATTCTTCTAAACATCTTAACTTGCATGCGTGCATGCATGCACCTGTGTGTGTGGGGTTTGCTTCAGTTTCTGGGTTCCCATCATGGCTGTACAACTTGGCTGTATGGCCTTGGGTATCTTATTTATTCTTTCTAGATTTCAAGCCCTTCATTTGCACAATGAGCAGGTGGGACTGGATAAGCTCCGAGGTTGTTTCTGGCTTTAAAATTCTATAATTATATGATTTCCTTTCCGCATTATCTTTGTTTGGTAAGAGCTTGCCTTAATCTGATCCATTCCTGAGCAAAATCTCTCAGATTGACTTGAAGCTTCAATTTTTACTCTGGTTCTCACACCTTTTTGTTTATTAGGTCATAAGTAATGAGCTCGGAACGCTTAAGAACTTGCTGGAGTTCATGTAGGTGGTTCATCAGGGGCGGGGACAGAGTGAAAAAGACAGTTAAGGTTTCCCAATTCTCCATTGCAGTATTTAAATCCAAGAGAACAAGCCACCTATGAAAATGAAGAATCTTTGCATATCTGTCCTTTCTTCAAAAGACCTCAAAGCATTTTCCAAATGTTTGGAATGAATTCTTTCCTTTTGAATCCCTTGTAAACTACTGGATTGGTAGGTTTTAAGCACATTAATAGAGAATGAAATGTGAGTTTATTTCTACCATCAGATACTGTTAACTGTGATAAAAAGAATCAACTATTTATAAGAGTAAGTTAATTCCCCAGAGCTTACACTTAAATTTATTAGTATGGTTTGTATTAACACTCCTAATTTTTAAACACCCACTGTTTTTGTTTAGCTTACAGTTTTGAGTGTTAGAAACTATAATAATAAACTCCTCTTAAATTCCCTCACCGTGTGACTGTTACTATGGAGGTGGAAAGGATTATCACCGGAGAGTCATTAACTAGACAATAGGTTGTCCTAAATAACATAGTTTTTCTTGGGATTAAGAGTGGACACACACACACACACACACACACACACACACACGAGTGGACCAATTTTCACTTCTGTCTTAGAACTTTCATTTAAATGGGACTTTTTTCCTAACCTAAGATATAAATTGTATTCCCACATGAGGTTTAGCATTTGTCAATGAAGGTCCTTGCTTAGCCTTTAAGGTAATGGTTTTCATGACTGTCTACCCATCGCCATTGAGCCAAGCATTTCAGTTATATCACATTCTCTTCTCACCGACGCCGGCTTGCAGGTATTAGGGCGGTGCAACCTGAACCCAGAGTATTAGCAAGCTCATGTGCACATGGTGAATTGGAAGTTGGGTTGCTTTGAGATAGAAAACAGTGTTCTCAAAATGTTGGCCACTCCATTCTTTGCGTATGGGTGGGAAGGGGGAAGCAGGAGGAAAATAGCAGAGAGGAAATAAAGAAAGGTACCCAGGTGGTTAAGGTGGGCTAAGAAGACCTTTGTACCTTCTGAGGAACAGTGATTTAAAGGTGCCAGAGATGAACTGGAGAAGCGTTCCTACGCACGGAACCCTTGGAGCCTCACCAGGACTTGCGTGGGTACCCCTCCAGGGGTTATTGCTTTGTTCACTTCTGTTGTCATGACAGATCAACACTGGTTGGAGTCATAATTTTTGGAGAATTATTTCACTGTTTTGTATCAATATTTCTATTTGTGAAATCTGGGTTGGTCTACCAGTATGACCACAGCTTCCTCCCTTCTCCATTGTAGAAAAGAGCTGGGAGCATCCTTTATTCTAGTCAACACACTTTGTTTCCCTTCTTATAGCCTTCTTATTAATCAGGGTTTTTTTTTCCCCTTCTGCTTTCTTTTTTAAATTTTTCTTTTCACCTGAAATACTTTTCTCACCCAAATCCCATATTTTCTTCAGAACACCTTTCCATATTTATGTTCTGTGGAAAGCCTTTGATGGCTAAACTGAATACACAGATATCTTTGTTTTATTTTTTTCACCTTTTCAGCCTTGATGTATTCAGTTCATACCAGCAAGCTATTATTGTCTTCCAATGGTCTACTTGGGAAATCCAAAGGGTTCTTGTTCACCTCCCATAATATCCAGCACAGTGCTGGGCCCCAAATACTTCCAGAATGAATCATTACATGCTGAAGACGTGAAAAGATAAAAAGAAAATCATCTCGAAGCTCTTCTGGCAAAAGGTCAATTGGAATTTATGACAAATGTCAGTGACTGAGGACGAGATATGGGTGTTGTTCCCAGATATGAAAGGGAGATGACACCAGCACGGAGAAATGTGAAGCAATTGTTCTGTATTCTTAACAGTTCGTGTGTAATCCTAAATGATACACATGGGTTGGCTTGGTGTGCTCAGTCTGATTCCAGGGATATCTCGGGCTTATTTAACAATGCTACCCTTAGAACAATATTAGCATACTAATCTATATTACTGGCCGTGAACCACATTCCTAGGTATCTTTTAACTAGGTGGATTGAGACTATTGCCCTAGATAACCCGGATAACATTTAGCATGATGGCCTCGGATTGTAAGAGGGCAGTATCGGAGGGAAAACTCATGGATTTAAATCATTTTTCCTTTTCTAGGGTTCTCACCAACACACCTAGTGAAACATAGTGAAAATTGCTCTGAAGTTTAAATAGCTCTTTCCTTTCCCTTGCTTATGCTGTGTTATCACTCCTGTACACTTCCCTGGGCTTGAAAATTGCAAAAGAAAGACACAGCTTCCCCACCTACCCACCCCCAACTCCCCCCTCCCCCGACCCCCGGCTCCTAAACTACTCTGTTTATAGTCAGTTTGCCTCCCTGGATCTTCTGTTTTAACACATGCTGTAGTGTTCAGATTGCAAGCACAGCGGAGGGATGTTTAAATCCTAAAAACAAACTGTTTTCATTGCAATGTGTAAAACGACATTCCATGAAGACATTTCAATTAATATTAGCTGAGTGAGGGGAGTCTTCTCCCCGTGGCCTGTTCAGTGTTTGGCCTCTCTCTGCTGAGGCTGCCAACCGGGGTGCTGCCAATTAATGCCAGCTGTGATCTATTGTTTGCTTCGGACACCTGGCAAGTCCCAGACCGTCAGAACCCTGCAACCGGCAGCTGGCTTGGTGCAAGCTGCCAGACTTCAGGGATTCTGAGATCTCTTAGCGAAGGTAGGGGGCCATCTTGTTTTAGTTAAGGGAATAGTCCGGAATAGCCAGCTTCAAATCCAAGATGACTTACGTTAAACAACCCCCAAATTTGGGGAGGATCAGCCCAAGCCTCTAAGCCTCAGATCTCACTTCAGGTCCCCATAGGGCAGTCTTTTAAAAAATAAACAAATGTTCCTAATCCTTTCTTATAACGTCCTGGCAAGTCCTGGTTACGCCGGAAAGGTATTTTCAGGACTCCACATGATCTCTAGGAGGTGCTCAGTTTGGTCCAGTTGTGCTATAATTTTATTTTACATGTGTTGAAAAAAATGTATGTCCTTCCTCTGTCTAAAATGTTATTACTGCCGTGCTCCATCTGATTTTCTTACTAATAGGGTCTCGGAATCCATTTATTGAGTGCTTATAATGCGCCTGGCACTAAGTGCTTTACAACTTTTAGTATTTCATTTCATTTATCTTAAACAAGCATGCCTCAGTTTAGTAGTTATGTCAAATGTGTGAAAACTCAGTCCGGTGAAGGGTGTTCTTTGTTCACCTCCACATACTACTGCTCTTCAATGATGATCATGCTTTATTCTGAACTTGAGTTCACTTGGAGGAAGAACTTGAGCAGAGCATGACTGCATTTCGCTGCGGTGGGCTTGTTTGGCAAGCTGTCTCATTCCTCCTCCTTTGTTTGGCGGTTTCGGGGAGTTCTGACGTTTCCTCTTAGGCCTCTTGAATTGTAAATGTCAGGAGGACAGAAACTGCCTGTCTGTGTCACATTTGTGCCTGCCCTACAATTTGTAAATCTTCATAAAGCCCCGTAGGAATAGCAGAAATGCCAGCCACTACTTCTCCTGGGAGAGAGAACGTTGAGAGGGCCTGGCCAGGTAACTGACCCAGAAATATGAAGAGATATTTTGTCTCCTGGTGCTTATTTTCCTATGAATGAAAAGGTCCTGGATCCTTTTCATGTGGATGCCCTTCAAAGCTGGCTAGGAGCCCTCCTTCCATTCCGGGCTCCTAGGCCATCTTTCTGGAGCCTGTTGATCGCATTAAATACACAGTTACTTTTTAGTGTTGATCATCGGAGGCTAAGATGAAGCCTTTTGCACTTGATTTATTCAGTACATGATTCCATGTCTCAAGAAGTGAAAATCCAGTGAAGTAAGCCACCACTTTAGCTCTCATTAACGACTTGATCCAAATCCACTCAAAATGCGCACTCTTAAAGTCATCAGGTAATGATGATAATACGATTTGTTTGCTGAGGTCTGTTAGTTCAATCGAGTAATTATAAATAGAATTCAGAAGCTATTTCTAAATAATATTTCATTTCTTATAAATCAATCTAAAATTTCCAGAGGAGTTAAGTTTTACATTAATGAAATATACAAATAATATAAAGATGAGAGCACTTCCAGGTTCCATGTACAAAATTGCAGAGCCATTGCATACCTTTCTTTGAAATAAGATGTGTAAAATCCAGAAAATGGGAAGGGAAAATTGGAAAAAAGATAGTCCAGATTATTTCTTCCAGACAGATCGTGATCAGTTTTTAATTTATGTGAGACATTCGACACATTTCATATTGACCAGCTTGTTTGGAAATCTAGAGTCAAAGCCTTCTCTGGTCTAGACTCGGTGAACTCTCTGAGTAGAAGAGTATGTGTTGGCAGAGAGCTATGCCACTTCATTCAGGGTTTGATCCAGGGTAGAATTAAAACCATACTTTGTTCTACCCCCATACACTCATTCAAGACTGGAAGTTTGCTTCTATAAACAAAAGGCCATCATCACTTCTTCCTCTGTTGTTTAGATCTTTGGAAATCAAGTCAATTCTCGGAGGTCCTATATATAATTTCTGTAGCCTAAAGAGCAAATCAGAAATATCTCCACTCTCCCTACACTCCCTTGACACTATTAGATCTAGAAGAAGCCTCAGAATCTACATAACGTCGCTACCAGAATATTATCCCTCTTAACTATAATTCTTCTAAGTGTTGGTGTTTTTCTTCTGCTGTACTTTATTACATAAATGGGAACACGATGGTTTTAAGCACACCGAATAGCCACTGTAGACAGGTAAACGTGGCTTGATGCATTTTCTCCTGATGAAAGATCTGTTGGCGGTTAGAATAACATTTTGGGATGCTAGCCAAGCCAAATCTTAAGACCTTTTTGGTTTTGACCACTGCAAAGGAGCCGCTGGTTTCTTGAAATAGACCCAAGGTGTTTTACACCTGATAGGAATTACTGAGCATGTTGAACACGGATTCAAGAGATTTTTTTCACTTCAACTAAAAAAAAAAAAAAAAGTTGTGCAGGGAACATAGGTAAGCTTAGAATATGGCTATTTTTAACTGAAAATGTACTGACTTTCTTTTTGAAGATGCTGATACAACTTCTGACACTGTTGGTGATGAGTGGTGTGTAACAGCCGGTTCAGCTCTGAGCTATCAAATACCGAAAGGGAATCTCCTAACTACAAATCCCAGGACACCAGACCAGCTCCTAACAGCCCTCTCTTCCTGAGTAGGTCGGGGATGAGGAACTTAGGGGAGAACTGACTGCCTAAACACTGAAGGAAGGAGAAAACCCCCAAGGAAGACCATTGAAAGATTAAGTCACATGGTTTGAATTTGATACAATGTGGGAATTCCAGTTCAATTCTGATTTATAACTAATTTCTTCTAACAGCCTTTCTCTTGTACAGAGAGATCAGTTTGGATAAAGGAGACATAGCTCTGAGAATGCAGTTTCTCAGTGAGTCTAATAGGCAAGTTCTGTAATCAAAAAGAGGATGTCAGCAGGGAGGCCTAATCATATGTTTTCTTAAACCAAACTCCTTTTCTCCTTTTCATTAGGCTTTCTTGAGGCAATTCAGCTAATTAATGATAATAAATAGTTATTGAACACCACTAATATTCTAAATCCTCCAGTGTCATGCATTTGGAAGGAAAAAGGACCGATAGATAAACTCAGAAAGTGTGTGTGCATGTGTATGCACACACACACACACACACACACACAGCAATATGCCTTCAAATGGGAATTATGGTTGTAAAGTAGGAAGACCTATATAAAAGACGAGATGGCTTAAGTCACAGAGATAGCTGGAACCTTCACTCTGTATGATTATGTAGACATCTCCTCATACATAATAGGTGTAAGAATAATCATTTTCACATCTGTATTTGGACTTTGGTCCCATCCCTTAATCAGAGTCATAAATCCTGTGAAGCTGGATTAATCTCATTTTATGGATGGTTGTAAAGAAAACGCTGTCGTTTGGCTTTACCTAAGGAAACACGAGAGACCTTTGCAAAATGGAGATGTGGGAAGGGATGTTCAGACGGTATGGTAACCCAGAGACATCCTGGGTTTACTCTTGTTATCTAGAGTGGAACGAAGGGATCTCATTGCAGTGGGAGTGGGGGGATAAAAAGAGCTTAGCCTTTGGGCTCAGGCAGCTCTAAATTTGGATTATGGCTCTACAGTGGACTAGCTTTGTGACTTTGGACATATTACTTAACCTCTCTGAGCCCTGGGTTTTATTTTTAAAATAGAGATAATATCCAGATTACAGAATTGTTTGGGGGAATTAGGGGTGATTATTTAAAGTATAGAGTATGTGGCATTTAATAATTGGTAACTGTTATTGGTATTATTGTTTGATTGCAAAGTTGAACGGGCCTCAGAAACCATAATTAGACAGCTCACGTGTGATCATGATGGAGCACTCTCTTCTGAAAAAGCACATACAAAGTTAAATCCTGGGAGAGGAATCATGGATGAATTTTTTTAATGGCACAGAATGTAATTTGTCACAGATTAAACTTCATTTGGTAGCTCTCCTTGGTACGCATCTTTCTTGTACTTTGTACTTTGATGTTCCTCCTTTTCTCAAGAGAAACTTATCTGGATTTTTGAAAAAAGCACATGTTTCCAGCTTGATTTGCATCTGGTCACTTGTGGATTTCCTCTTTCCTTTTTGAGAATCTCCCTAGCTTAATGGGAGCTCTCCCTCTCAGAGTCGCTCAGATCATAGGGTAACCTGCTAATTTGAAAGTAACCTCATAACTGAGTTTGAGCATCTAGTGCATCATATGGTAACTGCAGTTGATAACGTATTGTATAACTGACATTTGCTGAGAGTGGAATTAATGTTTTCACCAAAAAAAGGGGGTGAATATGTGAAGTGATGCATGTGTTAATTAACCCGATGAGAGGAGCCCTTCCACAATGCATAAGAATTGACATACTTATTGACAAACATTGACATCATCACGTTGTACCCTTTAAATATCTTATTATCTTATCTGTCAATTATAACTCAATAAAGCTAGGGCAAAACGTAAATTCATGATGAAAAATCCAGTGCAAAGAGGTACACACATGCCTATTAGAGAAAGTCAGGCGCAATAGATTCACATTTGTGTAGTCGTGACATTTTTGCAATTTTTTTTCCCGAGCAGCCTCAAAAAGCATGTTAACAAGACTACTTGAAATTAATACTCTGCTATTAGAGTGTATACGGATGGGCTCGCTCTCTTCCTTTTTACCGTGCTGCGTGCTGGATTCCTAGAAGACACGACATGCTCCCTCCTTAACGAATTCCATCCCTCAGATCAATAATGATTGGCATAAGGCCAGGTCAACTTCTCCAGGACTCTTTACAAGACCTTGTCTTCTATTTTGCTTTCATTAGTTCTTCCCACTCTCATTTCTCTCACTGTTACATTTTTCGTTGGCTTAAGCTCTCAGTAGTCTTGCTTTCTTGCCAACTTGAAAAAAAAATTAAAGTATAAAACCAAGCTAGTGTCGAGGTGGGTTTCCCCCAACTCTACTAATTATATAACCACCACTCAAAACTCAACCCAGTAAGTCCAATTTGTTTTCAAACATAGGCAACTCCTGAGCCTTTGCATTCGGAAAAGTCTTTGTGTCCATTTGTTGGATTTAGAACAAACTGCCTATGCAAATGAGTGGGGAGCCGCCGTGCCTCAGCCTTCGGCTGCCCACACCCTCAGCTGCCTCTCCACCATTGAAGCCTATAGTTCTTGTGAAGAAGCCTGTTGTGAAAGTTAATGGTTATAAAAAGCACTTATTTACATCTGTTTTAGTGTAGCCATGAAGAGTGCAATTAATTAAGAAGTCTCTGGTGTGGTAAGAATAATCATACAGCAGGAATGCAAACACATGATTTCCAAAGAGAATTTTATTCCATATGGAATTTTTCCCCTAACTAAGAATTAATTGCAACTTTAAAGAAGATTTGATTGTGTCTATGAAAAACATTTTAACTACTGAGGAATTCTAAATGACTTCAATGTAAAATTTTCTTTCTTTACATTGTTAGCGTTGAGGGAAGAGCTTTGATCAAGCTCTGAATTATAGAATTTATTAAAGGGAAGAGGATAACCTTCAGATGTCTTCTGTGGTGAAATGTTGAAGCTAAAAATTTTAAATGTTTGCAGACTAAAGACATATTCCGCTGTGAGGCCCAAGAGGATAAACAAAATGTGACATGTTTTATTTTGTTACTTAACCCTTGTTTAAAAAAGCACAACAAAAAATGTATATAAATCATATTTTTATGCCTTTCTGAAAACATGGACATGGATTTTTGGTGATTAGCCTCCATGTAGCGGCATCATGCCAGGTGGTCTGCAGGATATATGCAAATAGCTTGCGTTTTGGTGTGGCAATTTCTTAAAGCTGAAAGCATTTAAATATATACAGCATAAATGCTGGGAAGGGATACCCTTTCCTTCTGTTGCCATGTGCTACACATTCCAATATTTTGCTGTCGCCCAGCAATGAATAATGCAAAGAGCCGAGGAGGGAAAAAACAAAAACATGCAGTCGAACGCGAGACTGGCAGAGAAATGCTGCCCATTGCCGCTGAGGTACGGAAGATGAATGTGACACGTTAAAGACGGGTGGTGGGGGGGGGAAGCCACCAAAGCAACTTGGGAGCAGGCGGAGAACATATTTGGATCAAATGCAGTTACAAGTTTCTGTGAAAAAAAATTCCAATCAATAACAAAGAGCTCTTATCACATGCAACTTTAATTTGATTGGCATGGCATTTCCATTATATGCTAATGAATTACGGATGATGAGAACCACTGCCGCCTTCTGAGTGCAATTGAACATTCATCAATCAGTTACTTAAATGCCAGACTGTCTGAAATATTAAAGGAAGTTGTTGCTATTTTGGAGATGAAAGTAAACAAACTGGAAATCTTGAATTAATTGAGAAAAGGATACACGTTGATAAGGAGGATTTGGTAAGTTATTACTTCTCTGAGTGGATGTCAGTACAGGTATATTCTATTCTCTGTGGAGTAAGCAGGTCCCTGCCAAGCTCACTGGAAAATAAATTCTCTTAGGTGAATCCTGTTTTTCTGTTGACTAGCATTATGCAATTATTGACTATTACTCTAGGGGAAAAAAGCTGGCCCTAGACCATACAAAGATCACTCAAGGATGCAACACTTTTGACAATACATATTTAAAGGAAAACAACCATCTACCAAAACATTAAAAATAATCTTCAAAATATCAGCAACATTCAAATAATTACAGTGGAGTAACAGTATTCAAGTCCCTATAAAATGAAAATACAAAAAGAAAAAAAAACCCTCAAAATACCTGAAATATTCAAGTTATTAAAATGATTAATTTTTCACCTTTTACCCACAAAAAGACAAATTGTTTGGTGTTTGAGAATTTTGACAAAGCTTTTCATCAGTCTCAAGCCACCTAAAGATTTCTAAGTTTATTTTTTTCACCATCCTTTCCATTTTTCTTTTACTTAGCATCTTCCTTTAATAATTTTAAATATGTTCTTCCTAATAATTTTAGAACATTATGCTCTGGCCTAAAATATCTAATCTTGGTAAAACAAAAATTCTGTTCTGATGTTTGCTGAGACACAGTGAGCTTGAATATGTAGGTAATGGTAAAGACTATCAATCTGCAAGTATTTTTATGTGAGAAAAAAATGATTTGTTACCATTACTTCACACCCATGAAGATGACTACTATCACAAAAACAGAAAATAACAGGTACTGGTCAGGATGTGGAAAAATCAGAACCTTGTGCACTGTTGGTGGGAATATGAGATGGAATACAGCCTCTGTGGAAAACAGGATGGCAGTTCCTCAAAAAATTAAAAATAACATTACCATATGATCTAGAAAATCCACTTCTGGGTATCTACCTCAAAGGGTTGAAAGCAGTGTCTTGAAGAGATATTTGTATATTCAAGTTTGTAGCAGCATTATTCACAATAGCCAAAAGATGTAAGCAACCCACGTGTCCATTGGTTGAAGGATAAACATAATGTGATATATACATAGAACCCAATATGATTCAGCCTTAAAAAGAAAGGAAATTCTGACACACGCTACAACATGGGTAAACCTTGAAGATATTATGCTACGTGAAATAAGCCAGTCACAAAAGGACAAATAATGCAAGAGTCCACTTATATGAGGTCCCTAGAGTAGACAAATCCATAGAGACAGAAAATAGAATGATAGTTCCCCAGGGCTGCAGGGAAGAGGAATGAGAAGTTATTGTTTCTTGGGTACAAAGTTTCAATTTGGGAAGATGAGAAAAGTTCTGGAGATGGATATGGCGATGGTTGCACCACAAGTGAATATGCTTCATGGTACTGCACTTTACACTTAAAAATGGTTAAGATGGTAAATTTTATGTTATAAATAGTTTACCACAATCAAAAATAAAATTTAAAACATGCAAGAAAAATGACTTGTGTTACGTATGACTAGATTTGCTAATTATTTATTTTTTGTTAACATATAATGTATTATTTGTTTCAGGGGTACAGGTCTGTGATTCATTAGTCTTACACAATTCACAGTGCTCACCATAGCACATACTCTCCCCAATGTCCATCACCCAGCCACCCCATCCCCCCACCTCCCTCCACTCCACCAACCCTCAGTTTGTTTCCTGAGATTAAGAGTCTCTTATGGTTTGTCTCCCTCTCTAGTTTCGTCTTGTTTCATTTTTCCCTCCCTTCCCTTATGATCCTCTGTCTTGTTTCTCAAATTCCTCATATCAGTGAGATATGATACTTGTCTTTCTCTGATTGACTTATTTTGCTTAGTGTAATACCCTCTAGTTCTATCCACGTTGTTGTAAATGGCAAGATTTCATTTTTTCTTGATGGCTGCATAATATTCCATTGTATATATATATATATATATATATATACCACATCTTCTTTATCCATTCATTTGTTGATGGACTTCTAGGCTCTTTCCATAGTTTGACTATTGTGGACATTGATCCTATAAACATTGGGGTGCACATGCCCCTTCAGATCACTACATTTGTATCTTTGGGGTAAACACCCAGTAGTTCAATTGCTGGGTCATAGGGTAGCTCTATTTTCAACTTTTTGAGGAACCTCCATACTGTTTTCCAGAGTGGCTGCACCAACTTGCATTCCCACCAACAGTGTAGGAGGGTTCCCCTTTCTCCACATCCTTGCCAACATCTGTCATTTCCTGACTTGTTAATTTTAGCTATTCTGACTGGTGTGAGGTGGTATCTCATTGAGGTTTTGATTTGGATTTCCCTGTTGCCGAGCGATGTTGAACACTTTTTCTTGAGTCTGTTGGCCATTTGGATGTCTTCTTTGCAGAAATGTCTGTTCATGTCTTCTGCCCATTTCTTGATTGGATTAGTTGTTTTTTGGGTGTTGAGTTTGATAAGTCCTTTATAGATTTTGGATACTAGCCCTTTATCTGATACATCACTTGCAAATATCTTCTTCCATTCTGTCGGTTGTCTTTTGGTTTTGTTGACTGTTTCTTTTGCTGGGCAAAAGCTTTTTATCTTGATGAAGTCCCAATAGTTCATTTTTGCCCTTGCTTCCCTTGCCTTTGGCGATGTTTCTAGGAAGAAGTTGCTACAGCTGAGGTCGAAGAGGTCGCTGCCTGTGTTCTCCTCAAGGATTTTGATGGACTCCTGTCTCACATTTAGGTCTTTCAACCATTTTGAGTCTGTTTTTGTGTGTGGTGTAAGGAAATAGTCCAGTTTCATTCTTTTGCATGTGGCTGTCCAATTTTCCCAACACCATTTGTTGAAGAGAGTGTCTTTTTTCCATTGGACATTCTTTCCTGCTTTGTCGAAGATTAGTTGACCATAGAGTTGAGAGTCCATTTCTGGGCTCTCTATTCTGTTCCATTGATCTATGTGTCTGTTTTTTTGCCAGTACCATACTGTCTTGATGATGACAGCTTTGTAATAGAGCTTGAAGTCTGGAATTGTGATGCCACCAGCTTTGCTTTTCCTTTTCAACATTCCTCTGGCTATTCGGGGTCTTTTCTGGTTCCATACAAATTTTAGGATTATTTGTTCCATTTCTGTGAAAAAAGTTGATGGTATCTTGATAGGGATTGCCTTAAATGTGTAGATTACATACATTTGCTAATTAAAGCACTGTCTACTTGTAGTTATTAGGATGGTATTACTGAATCCACACAGTTGGTTGAGAATTACTAGACTCTGCCACCACATCCATAGAGAAAGCATCAAATAGATCAGCCTCCTGTATTGGAACAGAGGTGGCACTAAAGCCCAAGGTCTATTAATATGGGGATGCCTTTTCTTAAAACACAGACTTTTTTTTTTTTTTTTTTTTTTTTTTTAAATGAGGTGGGGAAGGGCAGATAGCTCTTTAAGTAAGTTCTGCAGAGTAACTGAGAGCTGAAGCAAAGGCCTGGAGTGTTTGAGGAATAGCCAGGGACTAGTGACTGGGGTGAGGTGAAGGCAGGGGAGGAGGAGATTATTTAGGATGAAGTTAAAGAGTGAACTGGGGACTTTGGCTTTTTCTTTACATAATACAGAGGGGGAGTCTCAGGGTTTGGGGCAGCGGAGTAGCAGGTATGTTTAAATATACACAAACTATACTGTGAAGGAGATGAAATGAAAATGCAGAAATGGAATTTCACAGGAAGGGGTAAGACTACTTTTAGTTGGGGAAATCATGGAAGAAAAACCTACCACAGAGCTACAGAGGAAAAATAAATCTATTCCTTTTCACATTTAAGCATGCTTGAGAAATCTCTAAATAGCAAAAACTAAAACAGGAGATTCTCTGCCAGTATTACTCTATATTATTAATTGTTGATGTCAGTAAATCAACCTTCATTTACTGAGTCCTGCATGAGCCGAGACTATTTCAGTGCTTAAGGGTCCGCGATGACTGCCCCAGAGGTGGAGCTCAGCAGGCCTGCAATTCCCCTGCTCATGGGTTTTTCCTGTAATTTATAAAACTCCTAGGAATTTATCTGAGTAAGAATAGGGTTTCCCAGGATGCCTGGGTGGCTCAGTTGGTTAAGCATCCAACTCTTGATTTTGGCTCACTCAGTGTCGTGAGTTCAAACCCTGTGTTGGGCTCCACACTGGGCGTGGAGCCTACTTAAAAAAAAAAAAAAGAACAGGTTTTTCTCTGAAGGGTTCAAGATAAAATTACAGGCCATAGCACTTTATATTTCAGTATTTAATTTTTAGAATCATTAATTTATTTTTTGAAAATATTTATTTATTTATTTATTTGAGAGAGAGAGAGAGAGAGAGCACAAGCAGGGTGAAGGCAGGGGGAGAAGCAGACTCCCTGCTGAACAGGGAGCCTGACGTGGGGCTTTCCTGAGATTCAGCCTGGCTGTAGAGTGATAGGATAGTATAATGTACCAAATAAAGCATGCATGCACACACACACACACTTCATAAGAATTACAAATAACAAACTCTAAACACTAGCCTCAAGTATGCTCAAAATCATAATATGATATAAGATCAGCTACTTTCCCGTTTGAATGCCTTATCAATGTTGTTTTTCTTCAACCTCCAAATGCTCAGGTAAGATGTTCTTACCACCAAGTTCAAGTTTTATCAGTAGACAGAAGCAGAACATAATAGTATCTTTCACTGCTGTATTCAAATTAACTTTCTTTGACACTTAGATCATACTATTCTGTGAATTGGTAACATACCTGAAAATATGCTAGCTTTGATGGGTAAATGGAGTTAAACTTTCTTACATACTGGAAAATCTTGTCAAAACTTTCCAAACTGTTGACTGTTCCCTCCTCTCCATGAATCTGAAATCTTTCCTTGGTGCAAATTCAGTGTTTAAATACAGGAGCTAATTTTGTGTTTTATTTCCAATGTTTTCTCTTCAGAAAAAAAAAAAAAAAACTTGGTTGGTGATTGACTAATCGTAAAAGGTATATCCCAAATTAGGAATAACCAAAGTTTTTGACATTTAAGGAAGATATGCTTTGTCTCTTCAGGCTAAACATGATTCTCTTATTTTTCCTGAAATTTTATTTGTGAATTTCTGTGGATTAATTCTATTGTTTAAAAATTTATCTGAAAAATGCTAAAAACCACAAAAGTAAAAACTCCCCAGGATTAGACAAATTAAGAAACAAGATGAAATTACAAAGTAAAGCCACCCGTGTCCCCTTCCTCTGCTTCACTAATTCTACACGGGGAGGTAACTCACTTTTAACCTGTGCTTTTTGTATTTTTCCTGTGTGTTTATAGACATTTCTGTGTATATGTATCTACCAAACAGGTGATCGTACTAGTCATTGGTTTGGCAACTTACTTTTCTCCGTTTTACACTGTATCATTAGCTGTCTTTCTAGGTCACTACATTTAATTCTACTTGTGATCTCAAAGTCTGGAGATCTGCTGGGGAAATGATCTGCAGGTGAATTTTGTTTGGTTTGGGCCACATCACGCGTTTGAAAAAAATTGGATTTGGATCTTTTTTGGTGACAGACCACCTGCTTCCTTTAATTGCACTCAACTCTTTGTTACCACATCTGCTTAGTTATCAGAAACTTTTACATATGTGACTCCCAAATATTATTCTACTATATTGCTCTACTCTCATTTAACCCCTCCTCCGAATGGAACTTTAAATTGCCCCCCCAACCTTTTTTTTTTTCACTATTAAAAACAATGCTTCTCCAACCCTCCTTAAGTATCTATTCTGTTATTTCTTTAGTATGGCTTTTCAGAAGTGAGATTGCCGAGTTATGAAGTAGCGCACATTTCATCTTTCACAGACACTGCAAATTACAAAAAAGCACCTGTTTATACTTTCAGGAGAAGTATATGAATCAAATTTCCCTCCGCTCTTCACTAATGGGTTGTATCAACTCGAGAAATTTTTTCCATTCTGAAAGGTGAAAAAATTATAATGGTTTTAATTAGTATTTTTAAAAATTATTAGTGAACTTGATTACCTCTTTCATATGCTCATTGGTGTATGTATATATAGTCTATGAATTACATATTCCTACGCTACACCTGTATTTTATTTGGATTGTTTGTTTGAAATGTAAAATATTAACTCTTTGCTGTAAGTATTGAAAATAGCTTTTTTCAGTTCTTTGGTTCTCCTTTAACTTTGTTATTGCAATTTTTGGCCTATAAGAGCTTAACATTTTTATATAATTAAATTTCTCTTATGTTGCTTTAACATTTTTTCTTTGTCTTTGCACGTTTGAAGGGGAATTCATACCCACATATGTTGTTGGAAATGTAATAGTACAAGTAAGCAACAGTAAAATTTAGCAAGCCCCCCAAAAAACCCCCAAAACCCACCATATATATATATATATATATATATATATATATATATATAGCAATATTTAATGCCGCATTAGGCATAAGAGTAAAACCACAAGATATTCATTTTTTCAATATTCAGCAAATATTAATCAAGCATATTTGAAAGTTTGAAACTGAATATCCAAATTTTCCCTAAGATACCTTGATAAGTATCATGTGGTATGGAAGCTAGTATTCTTTTGGAATTTTCATTTTCAATTTATACGTGTTTTCTGGAAACAACAGAAAACATACCATAACATTACTTCTCCCCGCTGTATTATTGTATTTAGCGATGTTGGGATTCAGAATAGCTAGCTAGGGATTAGAGAGAATGAAAATTAAATCTCCAACCCTTTCTTTTCCCATCTCCTACTTCTACACATTTGACCTATGAATAGAACTGATTTTGCTTAATTCTACTTTTTAGTTTGTGGTGAAATTTTCAATATTAGTTTACCCACACTAGGTAGCTTGTTTGTAATTGAAATTTCAACCATAGTAAACAGTGTAATGTGGATTCATTTTGAGGATGATACAATGGCCTAAATTAACATAGCCATGGATTACAGAAGTTTTTCCGAATTTTCAGCTTGGAAAACTTTATACAATCTTACTCCTTAATGATTATAGAGGTTGTTTTGGGTTTAGAGTGGTACTCCCTGGTCTCCACTAGGAGTTCTGATTCAGGGGGCCCTTACATAAAGAATCAAATGTAAAAAAAGCACCATTTTTAAGTGTATGTTCAAGTACTTTCTACCTCCTAATTCTGGAGCCTCTCATAGTGTTGGATTTGGGACTTCCTGCTTTGACCTTGGGACCTACACATTCAGCTTTGCCTGTAGAACCCTTAGACTCTGAAACCATGTTTTGAACCTGTTGCATGAAGAGGATTGAAGACTAATATCACATTCTTGGTCTAAGCAGCGCGGAAAGGTAAAGGTGTGCCCACAAAAGCAGGTCTGCTTACCACATAGGGACATAAAAGGCAAGGTGGCCTCATGTCTGAGCTCAGGAAAAGAGAGAACAGGGAAGATCTGCTCCTCAGTGGAGAGTGAAGGAAGAAGCCTGCTTTGGAGACACAGTCATCCTGCCCATTAGTAAATAAACCCAGTGAATATAAGACTCTGGTCAATTGGCTTAGCAACTCATCCTTTTGAATGTAGGGATGACAAGGAGTGTAGAGTGGGTCAGAGAGAGAAACCAGAAACATCCTCTTTAGTGATTCTCCATGTGCACTGGGAGAGGGGAAGCCTTACTTCTGTGAGCTGAAGCTGAAGCGTTTGGAGAAGAGTGAAGATGTTTGCTTGAACAGCATCTGCAAGCCTGTCACACTCTTTACATTCATCTTGTACAATTTAAGTTGAGCATTGCCCCAATTAGCAGACAGGATAATCTACACATATCTCTGGAATGCTGTATGAAAGTTTCACTGTGTTCACACTGACACCTTGCGAATTGTTTCCAGTTGCCACAATAGTGAGAACGAACAGCAGAAGCTCTGCCTGTATTATTTTAATTAACTGGCAGTTGGGTATTCATTATATTGCATGCAGGTAATTATATGCTAGATGCTCTGGGGATATAGATAAGGGTATGACTGGGCGCTGGCTTGATAAAGGTCACAGTCTAATTCGGTTAAATGTAAGGCTTTCAAGTCGCTCTGCGCGTTTGACTACTAGGTCTCCCACTTAGTGTCCCTACACTTCAATTTCTTCAGCTGTGAAATGGAGATAATAAAATGATATAAAGCTTAAATTAGTGTGTACAGCGCATTTGGCTCTGGGCCTGGAACTAGGTAAGTGCTCAGGAGAGTTTGCTGTGATTATGCCCGTGACTACTGTTTTGTTACTACTCCTGCTCTTGGATAGTTTATGAATTACTAATTGCCTGTTAGCCTCATAATCACTCATCTGAGAAATAGAGTCAGAGTTGTCGTCTGCTGTGAGAGTTGCCATGTGACCTTGCTATCCCGCCATGTGACACGTGACCTTGCTATCCTAACTGATCAAACCAGGAACTGGTACCCATAACCAATGGTTTTGGATTGCTATCTTCTTGACATACTTTTGAATAGTAGAACTTTGTCAGCTTTGAAGACACTGAAGTCCTTTCACAGTTATGGCCTTGGTGGACTTGGTCGCCTTCAGCACCATGTGGCTGAGTAATCATTTGTTACACTGATCCTGCCCATCTGCTCCTGAGTTTGGGCACCAGACAGAAGCTGGTCTATGCCTTCCTCACAGTAACGCATGCCCAATGGGTCCCGTATCCTACCCACACAGCTCAATGATCTATCTCACAGGCATTGCCTTAACAAATATATTTATTCTTCATTGTGTCTTCAGATTTATAAGTGATTAAAGCACACAGGGTGGTGGGGGGGCAGGTGGATTATGGCATACCATTTGAGACCTACCTCCTTTGCCTAGGAAAGCCACATAGAACAATGGATCCCAATGTTTGTGTGTGTGTGTGTGTGTGTGTGTGTGTGTGAGTGGAGCAGGGGATGAATGTATCAGAATTACTTCCACTCCCACCCAACAAAACATCCTGAAAACACCACTCAGATAGAAAGCCAGTGAACTACTCAATTAAGACTCTTTATATTCCCCCCATTAAGGTGCAGGATTGCTTCCAACATGAAAAGTATAATTGTTCTGGCATGTAGAGATTTATGAGTCTTTACTGTTTAGGTTAAAGCTAGGCTGCTGAAATATTAGAGATCCTATAATACAGTGGCTTAAAAACAAGGAATTTTCTTTCTTTCTCATCTAAGAGTTCCAACATGGCTGGAAGCTCTCCTCCTTGTGTTCATTCAAGGACTCAGGTTCTCATATAGTTATTTTTTCTGACAGCTTCTAGGGTACTGTCGCCATCTGCATGGACTCTGCTGGATCGCCATCACATCCCTGTTTAGGCTGGTGGCAACGGGAATAAGAACATAGAGTAGGCAAGCTCACTGCCTTCAGGGCTAGGTCTGGAAGTGATACGGCCACGTCTCTTCAATTCTATTGGTGAGAACTTTGCGCATGACTATTCTTAACTGCAAGAGAGCCTGGGAAATGTAATTTAACTGGGCAGTCAGGTGTCCAAGATGGGGGAAAATGATTTTTGGTGGGCAACCAGCAGTCTTGCCATCGATACCTTGTTGAGAAACGTGAGGTATACAATTATAGTGTCAAATATGTCTGTGACCAAAACATGGTTATAAAATTCCAGCTCTCACTGAGTTCTATCTATTCTTAGATAAGAAAAGGTTTATGATTTATTAAGATTAGAACTCTATACTCAGTTCATTCATATATATGAATATATATACATAATATACATACTCATAAATGTATCTTGATTAAATTCTCAGGTTGATACTGCAATAAAGATACTGAGAGAACGGAACGTGATGTAACAGTTGGTATACCATAAGGCATTTAAGGGTATGATTTGGGCTACCTGGGATTTTGTGCCAACACTGTCATTATCTGCATAACTTTGTCAATGCATTTCACCTTTCTGGGTCTCATTCTCCAAGTTCTCTAAGGTTTTAACAGTACAGGGGTCCCTGGATGGCTCAGTCGTTAAGCGTCTGCCTTTGGCTCAGGTCATGATCCCAGGGTCCTGGGATCGAGCCCTGCATCGGGCTCCCTGCTCCACGGCAAGCCTGCTTCTCTCTCTCCCACTCCCCCTGCTTGTGTTCTCTCTCTCGCTGTCTCTCTGTCTGTCTGTCAAATAAATAAATAAAATCTTTAAAAACAAATAAACAAACCCCAAACAAACAAAAAACCAGTACAGTCCTGTCCTATTAATTTTACCTTCAAAATATACCTTAAAATCACTTGCTCTTCTTCTACTTGTATATCACCCTTGTCCCATCTCCTTCTAGAGTCTATAAATCCAATTCCTTTTCCTTTTCCAGCCCATCTCAGGCTGTTCTCAGATTTATCCCCAGTGCCTTTTTTCAGTTCCTAGACCACTCTGAGCCTTTCTTTCTCAGAACCCCTGCATTCACTGGCCCCTCTGACCATATCTCTCTCTTGTCCTTTGTGTGGCCATGTCCTCCTCCTCATCCTTCAGGCCTCAGCTTTGACATCACCTCTTGTAGAGACTTTCCTGATCACCCTGTCTGAAGTAGGCTTCTTCCAACATTGTCAATCTCAAACACAATTAACTTTCTTCAATCGTATTTGGTAATTATCTTCTTTTTTTTTTTTAAAAGATTTTATTTATTTATTTGACAGAGAGAGACACAGCGAGAGAGGGAGCACAAGCAGGGGGAGTGGGAGAAGCAGGCTCTCCCCTGAACGGGGAGCCTGATGCGGGGCTCGATCCCAGGACCCTGGGACCATGACCCGAGCCGAAGGCAGACGCTTAACGACTGAGCCACCCAGGCGCCCCAATTATCTTCTTTATTCATTTATTTATTTGTCCTCTTTCTGTTTCTCTCTTTGCACCATTAGCCTTCACCGAACTATTAGCTCTATTAAGGGAAGAGAAAATGTCTGCCTTATTCATCCTATTAACTCTATCACCTGGCACACACCCCTGCTCCTAGTAAGTACTCAATAAATATTTGTTGAATAAATTAACATAGAACTTTACAAATGAATGATCTGATAATTAGTTAATTAAAACATAATTTCATATATTTAAAATAAAAAAGATTATACTTTAAATTTTAGAGGAAAGATATTTAAAAGAATACATCAGTGAGCCCTGTCTTAAGACAAAAGTGATTTCATAATATGAATTCCTTTCTTTTATTTTGTCTACTTTGTTATTTCATATTTACTGTCCTATTTACCTTTAAATATTCTCTTATTTAAATACTTTCTCCACCCTGTTAAGATGGGGGATTTTGGGGAGAAAATTCATTATTCTTAGGCCTCATTTTGTTTTGTATAATTTTAATCATGACAGTCTTTATCAAATCCATGTTTATTTAAATATTTATTTCCTTTTGCATATGTTAGGATTGAATATGTTGTTTTAATTAGCGGCACTGCTTTCTTGTTGCTAGATGTATTGCTTTGGCATTTGACCAAAAGCAAAACAGAATCAACGCAGTGTAATCTATGGCAAGGAACTGAATCTCACTGCACAATAGCATTTCATCAGCTAGGGGCTAGGAGATGGCCTACTTACCCAAGGATGGGTTGTGGGCACTACAACTCCGTACTCACAGGCACTCAGAGCTGCCATTTTCGGTTCTCCCACGGAAATTTTTTGTCTGCCCTTGGTTTAGCTTATAGCTGGATGACAATGAAATAAAATAAAGTTGGAGGGAGAAAAAAAAAACTGTCAAAAAAACACATTCCTTTAACAAGTTTCTGTTCTGGATGTTTTATAAGTGGAATATCAAACGTCTCAGACTCTGTAATGAGAGTTCATCATATAAATGTACACAGAGAATAAAACAAATCACGCTGTTGCTGTGTAGGGAAAATGGCAAATGCTTTTTCGTGAGAGCTGCATGTTACTTATTATTAGCTGTATATTACTTATATAGAGTACTGGCTGATTTTAGTATGGTAAATGATCGTTGTATTTTATTTATTGACTTACTATTTCAGTTACATACCGATACCCCTTTAACAAATGCTGTATTTGTTGAGTTCTTTCTCTGCCAAGGCACAATGGGGATTTTTTTTCTAAAGGCAAAAATGTCAGTTTCATTATTGTGAAAGATGTGAATACTATATTATGATTTTTTTAGAGAAAGGAAACCCTGAATCTGTAATATACACAATGTTTTTAAACCCAACTCTTTGCCTCTTTTTAACAGCAGGGCAATTGAAAGCTGAAAGGGGAGAGGGAGAGAGGGAAGCTGTTTCCCCAGGGCTCACACACCATCAGATCTTCACCCAGCAGTGAGGTTCTACTGCATGGAAATCTATCCATGCAAGAGGGAAAATGGTACACCAGACCCTCATCATAATACCATTCTCTCTTGGGGGCAATTTAGTGCAAGGCATGGCCTTGTAAAGGTTCCCACTAAAACCCTATCATAATGTCACTGGGATTGGATTCCTATAGATATGAGATACCCTGACGTCAAGGAAGCCTCGCCATGGCCATTTATAGATTTATTCTAAACTTTAGATTTGGGGGGCATATTTCTTAGTACTTACATGCATATCACTAAACGCTCTATACATTACACATCAAGCATTCTTTTTTAGGACATTTCTCAAAAGCAGATTCTTTTTCATAAGACAATGGCCTTATGTTTCTATGTGTAATGTGTCTACAGACCTTTCCTGTTAACGTTCCTGCTTTGTTTAATTCCAAGTAATGTGATAGAAGGGTCTATTGTAAAATTATTTGCAAATGTGAAAGTCATGCATTTTGTTATAGGTGTAGGCAGGGAGCTGACTTCAAGTTATTTTAGGCATAGAGTGCTTTTTTCCCTTTCTTTTCTTTCTTTCTTTTTTAATATCTAGGAATGGAAAGAAGAAGACAAATGCTTAGGGAACAAAAATCACTTAAGATTTTAGGCTCTAGAAGTAAAAGTATAGAAACAAAATTATTAAAAATAGCTTGTTGGCAAAGTCAGCTAAGATTTACCACCCCCCTCTACGTCATCATGGTATACATATTGGGAATTGTAATATTCTTTTTTTTTGTAATATTCTTTTCATATGGGAAACAAAATCAAATGTGTTGGAGAATTAGTCTGATTAAAAACCATTTTAGGACAATATGTTTATTATTATTCATTTACAATAGCAATAACAGCCCCAAATTATAAATGTGTAGCTTGCAAAATGCCATTTGGATATAATATGGTGAAATTTAAAAACCACAAAATCCTTTGTTTCATAACAAATTCACAATAACTACAAACTAAGCTATGGCTTAGTGTAGACCACTGTTACCTATGTGTAAAATAAAAAGAAAATGAGATTTGGGGAATCTTTATGCAATAGAGTCTGTAAGCCAATTTTTATTGAAGATGGCATTTTTTTGATACAACATTCATAGTAAAGCATCTATTATTATAGTAGTGATTATTTTTCTAAATGTTGAGAGTTTGGGCCATGAGTGAGAATTTGAAGACAACTATAAGATGTTTCCTCCTCTCCAGAGATGGTACTTAATTGTGTAATTCTTTTGGCTTATTTTTATTGTTATATATATATAAATATATATATACACACACACATATATATTTGTGTATAATATATATATTTGTATAATTATATATTTATTTTAATTATAGTATAATTACATATATTTAATTATTTTTTAAATTTTAGTATATATACTGTAATTTTAGTTTCTCTTATGTTTATGTACATAAATGAATATTACAAACACCCTTTTCTGAATCACTTCCTCTTTATTGACCCACTGGTAACCCCGGGCCTCCTAATGGATGGAAAAAGGAGGAATGATCCTCCTCAAGTCAGAAGGTGTTTGAAGAAACCTTATAGGTTTAAGCACTCATCAACATAACATAGCGATGTTAATTGTTCAGCTCTTGTATGGCATGCATCGATGTATCACTTATAACTTCTAGGTCTCTACAGTTGCTCGTCAACCACATCCTCACAGCCTGACATGAAGAGTACACACCCTACAGTATAAGGACATAGAGATATGACAAAAAGATGAAAGAAAACCTCACATAATAGCATTGTGTATCACTCTTGGGTGGTGACAGAGACTGTGGAGACTATTTCATGTTTAGTCAGGGTGAGGCCAGGAGGAGCTTGTCATGCCTTTCAGTTTGTCAAGAAATCTTCATGAAGAGAGAAGCTTTTACGAAGAGAGTGGAGACACTAAGTTTGCAGGGAGAGAATGTATCAGGCGTAAGGGATGGGGTCACGAAGATGGCTTCTGGAGAGCAGAGTAAGGAGGTTAGACAAAGGAGGACAGGAGTAGCTTTGCTCCTGAGGAGTGATATGCTAACAGAATAAGACTCCTGCCTGAGTTACCCCAACAGAAGAGACTTTTGAGTGTAAAAATGACCTCAACAGGGGTGTTAAGGATCAAACCGAGAGAAGAGTACCTAGATGGGAGAAAGTCCAATGATACAACCCAGTTCTTAGGATTGAAAGGAGGAGACGTTCGAGATGTGAAGAAAGATGGGAAAGGCAGTAGAAAAGACCAGAAGTTTCACTGAAGTAGCTGTAATACCAGGGCCACTGGGTGGCTCAGTTGGTTAAGCGACTGCCTTCAGCTCAGGTCATGATCCTGGAGTCCCGGGATCGAGTCCCACATCAGGCTCCCTGCTCAGCGGGGAGTCTGCTCCTCCCTCTGACCCTCTTCCTTCTCGTGCTCTCTGTCTCTCCTTCTCTCTCTCTCTCAAATAAATGAATAAAATCTTAAAAAAAAAAAAACCAAACAAGGAAGGGAGGAGCAAAAGCCGAAGGGGGAAAGCTCTGTACTCAAGTGCTCCTTGTATACAAGGAGAGAGTGATTTTGGGTTTTTTTTTTTTTTTTTGGTCAGAAGGTGCATGAACTCATGTGATTTGGGCTGTGAGGAGTTAGTTCAAAAGAACTGCTAAAATGTGTCCCTTGGGATTCAGTGTAGGCCACAAGGAATTGATAAAGACTGTAGAAGCTGTAATTCGCTCAACTGAGTATGGACTACCTACCCCAACTCCTAGCCGCTTCATAGCCAAAAACACATCTGAGGCCCCACTGGCCATTTGGTCCAGTTCTAGGCCCTATGCAGCCAAGCTTATAGGACACAGTTTTCAAAATTATATCAACATCTTTCTGAGGCATAGCGATCACGTAATCTGCCTGCAGAATTATGTTACTATGATAAGCGATGTCTTAAAACCCATAAATTTGCGACGTTAGAATGAGTTGTTTTTGATATCCTTTACGAGCTAAAAAGTACTCAGGCCTGTTGACAAAGCAAAGAAATGGTGTCAAAAATAATTTTAAAACCTTTTGACCTATAAGGTTTAAAAGAATTAGGCACAGATTCTTTGCTTTAAGCCTCTTGGTGACAAGAAATATGGTACCCTGCCAGACTGTTTGATTGACATTAGCGTTTGTAGTTTCAGCTGCTAATACAGTATGCTTCTTGTATATTCTGAGTGGGTAAATATAGAAGACTATTTGTCACCTGGGTTGATGGATTACAAATAAGTGAGACAATGTGGTTAGTGTTCTGAAACATAAATGAAAAGTCAAAAATCTTACATTACTTACAATACAATGCTTATGATTTAAGATTAGTTATTCCTATTACGTTAGCAGAAATGGTTGGGTTTTAAAATAAACATGTTACTCATTTTTTAATCATCCCTTTCCATTATATAGTTATTTGCTGCAAGAATGCATCAATTAAGTGTACCAAAAACACTGATTAGAATGAAGGACTTATTATAGATAGCTGTATTTATTTTTAAATATCATGATTCAAGTATCTTAAAATTTTTCCACTCATAGGACCTATGACTAATGACATGTTTCTCCACCCAAATAGAGCTTGTTGTTTTCAGTACCTAATTAGTGTTCAAGCTTGTTGTACTCACTTATGCTTAGAATAGTGGTATTTCTGAAAAATCTTTCTTGGTCAATAGCCCTCTAATAATATTGATTTCTCTTTGTACAACATTTTGAATGTGGTAAAGTGTTACAAGTGGTAAAACATAATTTCAAAGCGATATCAGGAATTGTTCAGTAATTAATATTTTCAAAGAATCGTGCTATTCAAGATGAAAAGATTATTAAGGTGATATTACTGAGTCTTTGGACTTAGAAAAGAAAATTTGCTTTGGAAAGCACATTATCACCTTTCAAGACAAGAAGCAAAATTGGCATTTTTAGCATGCTACTCTTATCTTTATTTGCTGATAAAGAAAGAATCCAGAGTTTTTCCAAACTTGAAATGAAAGGCTGCAGTGAGGTTCACATTACCCAATCTTAAAAGAAAAAACCATAAACGGATGGGAACGAAATAGAAACAAGAGGCTTCACATCTTATTTTAGAACGTAAAAAATATATATTACTATTCTAAACAACACACAGCATATGATGTATATTCGTTTTCATCTATGTAATTAATACAGTACTAATACTGGAGTACACAAAAGTGTAAAAGTTAATCTTCTAGAACTATAGTTTCATGTTAAATACTATCATTTCATAATAGATATTCAAATTATTTTTGAGTTGGTTATTCTTTTGAAGATGATATTTAAAGATAATTTATATTAAAAAGGAATAAACACACTCAGTTTTTAATTCAAGTCAGGCAACTTGTCGTTTGATTTAAAGAACTATAGATAGAAGCAGATATCATTTTTCCTGAATTTCTATCATGATGTATTTGCTACTCAAAACTACCTGCATCTGACAGTATGTGCTATCAGAAAAATGGAGAATTGGGCTTCAATTTTATAAATAAATTATAATTCAGTACTTTGAAATATACACTATTTTAAAAACCAGCACCATATAATTTAGAACTCTACTCCAATAATATGTAGTTAGTAAAATAAAACAGTTGTGAATTCTTTAATGTGATTTTATTCTTTCCTGACTAATCATTTTTATGAGCTATAAAAATTCTTTTATATTCTTGTCCCACAAACATAGCACCATAACCCAGACAAGAATACCTAATTGCTACATTACCTGAATATCAGTTTGTTTTCTTACCTGTTTCAGAGAAATGCTGGATTAGTTTACAAGTTTAAGCAGGATGGCTGACATTAACTCAACTATACATCTTGTTAATTGTTGGATCCAGAAGCTCTATGTTTTATATCGGGATCTCAGGCAAATGAGGGCAAATCAGCAAAGCTAGTCCAGCTCAGATAACAATTTATTATTTTGTTTTCCAGAAAGAATCAATCCTTGGATGTTAGAGTTTTAAATATATTACAAACCAGTCTCCTCATTTCGTGGATGAAGAAATGGAAGTGTGAGGTAAGAAAGTGCTACAGTAAAGGTCATGTAATGGTGAGGCAGGTGACAGGACCCCAGAACCGTGCTGTTTTTCCCACACTTGGGGGGGGGGGATTAATAATGGACCAGGATAATTTAACCCAGCATTTCCTGGGACTCTATAGTCAAGATGCCTGAATCACTTCACAGAAATACTACACTCTATGTTGCTTACAGTTATTATTTTTGGGGATACCTTTAACAACAACAACAACAAAGAAAAATAAACTTTTAATTGAAAGGGCACAAATCATAGCTCTTTAACTGACACACAATTATGGATGCCAAAGGAGCCACCTCAGTCTTTGCTCTTGACACTCTGATGGTATAAAAAAGTGGAGGGAGTTATGGAACATTTCCAGCTGCATTGACTCTGTAATTTTTAAGGAGATTATAGTAGAAATATTTCTCCTCTTATCTTTGCCCATAGAAGATGCCTTTAAGAAGATAAGAATCGACAATGTCTCATATTTATATAGAGCTGATTGTCTAAATAATTTGAAGGTACTTAAACATCATTTAATTTAATGGTTTCCAATAATTTGACACAACTCTCCTGAGAAATAACACCAACAGCCAGACCACTCCAGGGGTGAAAACCTATAGAATGGACTTTTCCAGCTGAGGTAAAGATTTAACCATCTAGGAATCAAGAAATAAAGCACAAGGCCAATTATATGAGGTATAAATCAAAGCCTGTGTGGACAGTGAGGAAAAACCTGTTGTCTGTACCTGTTATTGTTAGTGCTTCTTGAAAAACAGGGACGGAAATTCTCGTTGATTTACTCATGAGTTTTGGGGTTTTGTTTTTTGTGGGTTATTTTGGCTTGAATTAGATGTGTTAGTTATTAAAATATTGTGAAATGCAAAATATTGTTATACAAACGTAAATGGTTGCAATTTTAATATAATATCTTTAAAAATATTGTCAGAAAGGGTTAATTATTATTTGGAGTTAGAAGTAAATCTAGGAGTCAGCCTGTGCTTCTAGATTTCTAGTTTATTGTCCTCTTTCATTAAGTTCCAAGTTTAGGTGCATTTTATGACACACAGAGGAGTAAGAAGCCATTTCCAGGTCTGGAGTCTGAGGAAACTGAGAAGACGTATGGAATGTTAATAAAGGTTTGAACAAGAATTTCAAAAGTCAGCCAAAAGCTCTGATGTTAAATTCATTGAGGCCCCTGACATGTATCATCATTAATGGCAACCCCGGCATTACGAAAATTGCTTTTATATGTGAAGACAACTGTCACAAATTTTCAGGCAATTTTTGAAAATACAGTTGTGTGAAGTTTCCCACGTCTGATATTTTAATTTTTGGTTTGAGAATTATTTTAAAAGAACATAGGACAATTCAATTACTGGGTTGTTATTCGGACTACTGGACTCACTCAATATTCTTCATGCAAAATCTAAATTCAGAAGAACAGATTCATTCGATATCTAATAGGAGCCTAGCAAATAATGTTAATATTAGTGAAGAAAATCAGTTAGGTCAAAAGCAAATCGAAGTCCAAATTAAGTCCAGTTTAGACAGGCATTTATTTATTGCTTTTGGTATGTACAATTAAATGTGATAATTTATGCCAATTAATTGAAGCAGTCTGACATATGAGTAAATAGTACATGTACTCAATTTTATGTGAGAAATTCAGGGTTTTACGGACTAGCAAAGTAAGACTTATTAAGAAGTACATCATGATTAAACAAGTATACCTTGTGGGAGGAATTTTCACACCAGTACATGAAAACCCAGTTGATTGTTGACCAAGTTGGCAATGGTTGATTTAATGTGTCTTTGTCCTGGGTGATGTACTATACAAATGACTACTGGTTTTATTTTATTTTATTTTATGATTTTATTTATTTATTTGAGAGAGAGAGAGAGAGCACAAAGGGAGAGGGAGAAGGAGAAGCAGACTCCCCGCTGAGCAGAGAGACCGATGTGGGACTCGATCCCAGGACCCTAAGATCATGACCTGAGCCGAAGGCAGATGCTTAACTGATTGAGCCACCCAGGCGTTCCTATATTTTAGATACAATTCATTTACATTTATCAAACACCTTCACAGTGCCTCACAGAAACCACTATATTTAAACCTCAAAGAACAGCTCTGGGAAACAGACAATTTTATTCTAAGCTACATTTTAGACTTGAGAAAATGAAAGCAAAGGTAAATTAAGTAACTTTTCCAAGGTCTAAGATGGTCTTCAAAGTCAGATTTGGATGCCAATGTCCCTTTTCTACTCTGTCACACAGTACTGCAACCCGCTTCTCTGTAACTTAATGAAGGAAACATCACAGACTCGGTACAGAGCTCCCAGTGATGCTTGGATTAACGAATTCTCTGGGAACAAAATTCTTTCATAGCAATAACATGTTTTTAAAAACTCTCCTTGAAGTTTTTGAGACGTGATAGCAGAAATTGCAGCTGTGTATGACAAAAATATCTCACTGCATGGTTTCTATTTGCCTTTTGCCCAGCTGAAGAGAAACAGGGTCAACACGGAATGGAACTCAGAGCCTTTTGAAAGTCATTTCCCTCTTTTACTCCACCGCATATTACGCAGTTACTTTGTACCAGCTAGTGTGTGAGGTACACTGCACTCATTTTTTTTTTTAAGATCTGTGGCTTTATTAGCTCCTGTTTTTACCTTTTCCCATCCTTCCCTCCCCTGTCCTTTAAGCACCCGGTCAGGCAGACTCTCACTGCTGAGTCAGGGAGGAATCTGCTACCAGGCAATTGTATTTATTGACCGAGAGACAATTGCACTTCATTTTGAAGATGGTTCTTGGTGTTGCCTCAACCAGTATTTGTATTTTCAAATCCTGGGCAGTGTACGGGAGACTCATTACAAGCTTGTAAAAAGGCGTATCGCTGAGCACCATCTAGATATTTTAAATCACTATATTTTTAATTATCATCCTAGTGCACTGCACTTAAAGAAGCCGTGCTTCTTGCTGGGAAGGCTTTTTCTCTGTGAACAGAATGTGGAGATCAGTGAGGAAGCTTGGTGGAGATAGTTATGTGGAACAAAAACATCCCAAGAATCATGATTTTATAGGCTTTCCAGGCCCAGATGTACGCTGTTCTTCCTTCTTTTATTCATTTATTCAGTCACTGATTTTCAGCCATTTATAATTTCCTGGCAACAATGGATTAAGAAGCAGCCTTTGCTCATAAAGAGCTCACAGTCTAACGGAGAGACGTATCCATCATTCATATAAACAGTACCTGCCGTAGACCCAGGCAAGAGGGGCTCCAGCCCTGGCCCGTGTGCTTTAGAAAGCCCCACTCCGGTTTCTCCTTTGGCTAAGCGCCTTCCCGTAGGTTAGGGAGTTTGGAGAGCCAAGGGAATGTAATCAACCAGAGTTTGTCTCTCTATCTAGACCATGCATTGGACTTGAAATTCTCTGCGCTGTCCTTTGTCCTGAGTACATTTCCGGGACTGTGCCGCTGCTACGCATGCACACACCTTGGCCTGAGGGATGGTCCTGCGGTAGCCATTTGCAGGGTAGTAGATGGAGCTGGGATGGGGCGGGGACGTCCACGTGTGTATATGTGAAGCTACGGCAGCATGGAAGGAAGTTTGAGGAGGGAGGTGACTAAGAAGAGAAGCCTATGTGGTGCTGGGGCTGAGGCCGGCTCTCCCAGTGCATGAGGTTCTGGCTTAGAACCGCAAGGAGTTCCAGAATTCCAACCTTGCATTCAACTATCTAGAAGATAAATTTCTCAGGGCAGAAGGAGAGAATATGTTTTAACAGTTTGTCAGTCTGGTTTGTAACTTTTTAACATTGGGGTGTGTAGCAAGTGGGCTTCTGTTTGTATTTTTGCCCTGGGCCTTGCAAATATTAGGAGAGAGCTACACTGGGAATTAAGAGAGCCCTGAGAAGAGGAGTCACCTGGTGTGGGTGAATCAGGTGATACTGGAGCTAGATGTTGAACCATAAATAGAAATTTTTTAGGCAAGACGGATGGTTGGAGGCTGTCCAGAGCCTGGGATGGACAAGTGCATTTAATGGGTGAACAAAGGCAAAAAGGTAGCACACTGGATGGGGTGTGTTTGAAACATTGTTTAGCTTGCTGGGACTTAAGGTGGAAGTAGAGCCGAGTTTACTGGAAAGCTAGTAAAGTTCTGTCTTCAGGTTCTCTCATTTGAACAGTCCCTGATGAATTCTAGGGGTTGCTGGAAGTTGTGGAGGTTTTAGGTGGAAAGGTTGGCCAGATTGCAATCCAGAACAATGTCTATGTAAACATTTCTGCTTCGTTGCTTAGCAAGATCTCTAAGAAAGGGACCTCCAGGTCCAGGTTTCACCATTTGTTGTGATTTCTTTTTTCATTTGAAATAAATATTTACTTTTGTCTTTAATTTTGAATCCTTTTGCTTAAAGAGGGTTCCCTCTCCAAATTATAGGTGCCTCAGGCCCCACCAAAGCTGGATCTGCCCTTGAGTTCAATATGTTTTGGAGAGATGAGGTAAAAGAAGTTGCAGAGAATGAGCCTTGGCTCTTTGAAGGGTATGTGAGCCCCACAGGATTTTTAGATAGGAAAGTGGTCTAGGTATTTCCGTATTGGCTATTTTCCAGATGATGGACCACTTGGAGACAATAATTGGATTGGAGATTTAGTAATCTTACTGAGTCAGGATGTGTTTCTAGACTAGGGCAGTGGAGGAAAAAATATTTATTGAATAAAATTAACATGACTTTGTGTTTGAATAGAAATATATAGTGAAAGAGTCAAAGATGAATTTGAGGTTTTTAATTTAGGGGTCTTAATGGATGTAGCACTGATTTGGGAAGAAAAAATACATTCAGTTTTAAAGCAGTGAGTTTACATCTGCATGGGGTACATGGGGAGAGATCATCAGCAGCCAATTAAATATGTGATTCCAAAGCTTAGGGAAGACAGCTGGACTGACTGGAGACATCTGTGGGTATTTATGGGTTTTTGTTTTTGTTTTGGTGTGTGTGTACCGACACACATTCAACACACATACACCACTCCTATGTGCTTTTCCATATATACCCTTACACATACATACATATCTTCAGTAGCACAAATATATATTTGGGATGATTGGCACTAGTTGAAAACACCAGCATGAATGAGGTCAATCAGGGAAAGCATTTAAAATGAGTTCACCAGTGAGCTGATGACAGGATGCTGAGAAACACAAATGTTTCAGTAGTGAACAGAGGAAAAGAAGAAGAACAACAACAACAACAAAAAAAAAACAGAGAGAGAAAAGAGGTTACTCAAAATCTTCGAAATCACAGAAGGTCAGGGAATAATCGACAGTGTCAATTATGCAATGGTATTAAAGAGTATCCACTAATTTGGCAACTAAGGAAGTCACTGAAGATTTTCTGGAGTGAGGTTTAAGTGGGGACCAAAAGCCCCTGTAAGTCGGATGAGAAGTGACTTGAAAATGAGGAATAGAGACTATGTCTTTCAGAGTATGGTGCCTCTTAAACGTTCTGTTGCAAAGATGAGAAGAAAGATTGTACTATATTTCCAAGGGCATGAGAATCCAGTGAGTGATATCTATCTATCCATTCATCCATTACCCATTGATCATCTATCAATCTATCTATTGTCTATATATCTATCTATCATCTATCATCTATCATCTATCATCTACCTACCTTCAAGCTGAGAAAGACTCAAACATGCTTATGATGGCTCATGGAGTAAGATCCCAGGGAAATTGGGGGGCAGGTGTGATTCAAGAGTCTTAGCGGGACTCATTATCTACTGTACCTGGAGGAAGTGAGATGAAGATGGGTGGTGATAACAGTCAACTAAAAGTGTTGGTAGCTGGTGTTTCAGGCTTTGCTGAGGTGGGGTATTATAAATGTAGTGAGTGGCAATAAGTCATTCTGGTGTGGTTTCTTTAGAGACGCTTATTTCTCTGGACAGATATCATTGATTTGAGTTTGATCTTTTGCTGGGAGACACAACAGAAATTGATGGATGCAAGAAATGGAGTGCTCTAGAGATAAGAGAGTAGGTCATTACCCACGAACAATGGGACTTGAGGTTGGGCAGGGCAGAGAGAAACAAGAAGGTAGACAGTCTCAGAGCAAGATGGAAGGGTCAGGGCTTTGATGAAGTTAACAGAGAAGTGTCAATGAAGAAACAGGGAGGGGCGCCTGGGTGGCTCAGTGGGTTAAGCTTCAGACTCTTGATTTTGGCTCAGGTCATGATCTCTGGGTCATGAGATGGAGCCCTGCATCTGGCTGCCTGCTGGGCATGGAGCCTGCTTAAGATTCTCTATCTCCTTCGCCCTCTGCCCCTCCCCCCATGTCTCTCTCTCAAAATTAAATAAATAATAAGTAAATAAATAATAAAAATAAAAATAAATAAAGAAGAGGGGAGAGGGAGCTGAGAGGTAGAGCATCGTGGTTAGAGAGGGTTATTAGAGTTTTAAGCTACAGGGGCAAAATGGTGTGGGTTGATAACAGGGTTGAGAATCGAGGGGAAGTTTTTGAAGTATAGCCAAAGTTGGCTAACAGTGAAAATTTTTCAGTTTCAAAAGGTCTAGAAACTTCACACAGGGAATCAAAACTTTTGGACTTCCTAAGATAAAATTTTGAAAAAGAAAGAATTTAAAAATGAGAGATGAGGGCTCATTAATTTCCTTTTATTTTAAGTCATTACCCTTATTATCAATCTAAAAAGTTATTTTAATAATTCAATTTATTAAGATAATAATAATTATTTAATAACAATACTTGTTCAACGAGTTAATGAATTATTTGTTTGATAAGGCGAAATAATTTATTATCATTCACTTATTAATATCGGATATCGATGATAATATTGATGTCTTACTTAGAGTGTCTTAAGGCTGCTTGTTTCACTTTTAGTGTATGTGCTGGCAACAGGGAGGGATTTAGAATCAGAAGACCTGATTTAATTCTCATTTCAATTACCAGCTAGCCTGTGTAACCTTGAGCCACTCACCTCTACTATGTAGGGCTCAGTTTCTTAATCCATAGAAAGGGATAACATCTCTCCTTAGGGGAGGGTGGCCAGATACATGTACAAATACAAGTGCATTTTTTTGTAAATCACCCAAGTGCCAGGCAAGACATGATTGATGGGGTTGTTTCATTACTTGAGGATGTTGAAAATAGCAAAGCTCTGGTGTTCTCTCTAAACTGGAATTCCAGCATGCTTTGTAGCATTTGTTTGGCTTGTTGATTAAGCAGTAAACTTAAATTAATGTATTCAACCAAAATCTCTTAAAAATAAAATGTAGTGAATTATTAATTTATTGTGTGCATAAACATATAAAAAACACTTTATATCTCTGCTTAAAAATTTTTGTGAAGTTCACAGTTGGAAACATTTTAAAACTGGTTATTTTTGAATATATCTTTTTAGAGAATAAGCTGAGATATTTAAAAAAGTGATCCTGTATCATAAATAGGCTGTTCTGTGCTAGGTATACTTTCTCTTACATAATTAAGCTATTAATCAGCAGAGTGATTATTAATTAATTAGTGAATTAATAAAGCGTCTGAAAACTTCCAATTTGGTAGAAGAAGCTTAAGAAGTTTCCTAAATTTCTGTGACATCCCTTTGCATCAGGAAAGAACTCTCTTTCCCCGTTAGTCTTCAAGAGGATGTTCAGAAAGGGTGCACTAAGAAAAACAAAATTAAAAAGGGCAACTAGAACTTTCTCTTACTTGGTGGATGGTAGGTAGAGTTATAAGGGGCAAGGGGAGACCAGTTCTGAACGTGTGTTAGATGGTCCAGTAGGCACAGCATATATCATCTTATGTAATCATTCAGCAGCCCACGGAAGTGGGTACACATGTCCCCATTTTATAGATGAGGATATTCATAAGTAAAGAGCTGAAGGGATCTAAGCCCACTGATGGCAGAAGAAAAAAATGTGAACTTTGACACCAGGTGGAGCTGCAGAAGCTGGAAAGTGAGTTTGTGATAAATGAGTTTACATTATTATGTTTTGAGATCATCACTAGTAGATGAGCAAAGTCTTAAATGACAGAGATGAGATTCAGATCCCAGTTCAGTTGTTGAATAGCTGTGTGATCTTGGACAGGTAACCTAACCACTCTGTACCTGAATTTCCTCACCTAAGAAGGAGGGGGTAAAAGACCTCCTTCGAAGAACTGTGAGGACAGGAGGTATGGATAGAAGCAGGTATTGCAGATGAAAAAATCTGATACTAAAATTTCTTTTAAACTCTTATATGCTGTTGCTAAGCTTAACTCCATCAGCAGCCTTATTATGTATGTATGTATGTATTTATTTATTTTTGATTTTTAGAAAGGGGACCATATATTGGTAAATTTTTCCAAGGACTCAGAGCACATCTTCTGGAGAAACTTCTTGTCCTTTGGGCCCATGAACCAAATATGCTTACCAGGTAGGTGGTCGATCCTAATTACAAGCAAACCAATTATAAGGAAATAAGTATTCTTAGTGGTGTTCAACTTTTCAACGTGCAAATTTAATTTGGTAGAAAACAGTAACAGCATATAATCACTGTTAACAAGAACCCAATATATAAACAAATGAAAACAGTCACTGGATTTTAAAGAGACCGGGAAAACAAAGCCTGTCCCCAGCAGCCTCCTCGCTGTTACATTACCACATCCCGACACTATGTACAATTTTATGGTTTTTATATCATGCAATCTTTTGGAATCATGATTGCACTTTTCCATGAAACGCCTCAATTCCCCAGAGGAAAACAGCAGTTGTTTAAAAAAAAAAAAGGCAAATAATGTAACATTTTACCAGCTGGAAATAAAATAAACACAAAAGATTCTTGTTCCCTGGAATGAATGAAGTACAACGTGGCCGACAACATTAAATTCGTTGTTTAATATTAATGGTAAGCTTAGGTATGTAAAGCAAGACCTGTTATTCCTACACGAATGCATTAGAATCAGACATAAGGGAATCTCAAAAGGAGAGGAATTCGGTTCATTTTCCATAAGCACCCAGAAATTCAGATGCTTATTTAAAGCTTATCTGAGCTACCTAAACACAGTTAAGTCTGCAGATCTTAGCAGAGCAGAATCGCATGCAAGATGGTCAGCATTTATGCTGCCGACGCAGACACCCGTATTGAGAAAGGAGACTTTTACTGGTGTGCTCTGTTATTTCTAGACCTAACTGTTATTGTCAAACTAAAAGCAAGAAAAAGAAAATTCTTTATCCGACTCAGGATTTGAGAGTTAGTTGGTTCCTAGTTTCCCAAGATGGTAATTGGTTCATATTGACAGTGAATTGTTACCCTTAGATGTCTTGGAGAAATATTCAATGCTTTGTCTTAAAAAGTAAATTATGCACATCAGCACAAAGGAGCAGAGTCCTAACAGGTTCACCAATATATGTATCTATCATTTGAGAAAGTGAGTTAGCAAGTTAAATGACTGATTATATCCATTCTGGCTTGCTGTTCTCAACTTCCGAGTGAGTTTCTTTGCAGGGCAGCTGGACACATCAGTACAGCAGGGGGGCCTATCTAGAACAGTTTTGTAAGGTTCAGAAAAGAGCAACAGACCCCCAGATCAAACTATAAAATTTTGGTCACCATTTCTGGACAAAAATGACACTCTCAAAGTCCTCTCTCAAACCTGTTCTTAGATAATCAAATCTGCTCATATCAGAGGCATTATTTTATTTATGCCAAAGGTGAGAAATTTCTAGAATGGGCATGGAACAGGAAAGGAGGAAGATTAGATGAGTTGACTTATTTCATATTGGGTATGGGACAGGGCTATTTTAGGCACTATAAGGATATAGGGCCTCTGATCTTTTCAGAGGCCTATTAATTGTTTGGTATCTTAAAAAAAAAAAACTTTATTCGATCCTAAATAGGAAGATAAGTTGCAAAATTGAGATTACTATTCAATAAAATATCTGCTATTCATTAATTTTTGTTTTATTATTTAAAAAATTCCTACATTTGAAAACAATTTGTAGGTGACATTTTTTTCCCTTTTGAAGAATCCTAAAACATACATGGTAATTGCTGAGAAATCATAGCCAGCTGTGACTTAAATTAGTTTTTTTGTGGCCAAATAATATCAAAAGGCAGATTATAACAATCTTAAAATATATTTATAGAAAAATTATATTTTTTTTGGTTGAGGCATCATTTTAATATGTTTGATATAATATGACGTTGGGTCTCCAAAAATAAGAGGGCTGAAGGCCCAGGAAGATTCTGATCTGGGAAGAAGTAGAGGGATCCTGATTTGAGAATGGGATGTTCTAGATGCATGGAAATGTACTGGGAAAAGTTTGTTTGAATGTTTAGGTACTCGGCAGCTACAAGGAACTGAATTGTTATAGCTACAAACAACAAACTGAGTGTTGGTCAGGGAAGGAGAGTATAACTCTCGGTATATCTAATTAGTGTTGAGTTTAAAGTTTGTGGCTAATGCATATTTGTTATTTCTTTCCATTTTTTTGTATAATGTTTCCATTCCTTTCTTCAGATTTGTATACACTCGGGTAAATAACTCTTCCTTGTTTATGTTATCCAATAACGATTTTTCTTAAAAAGGAACATATAGAAAGGTATACACCATTTATCTTGGAATGTCTTTAGTACACTGAGTGTTTGCTGTCAGAAAGAGGCACGGTTTGGATTAAATCATTAGTGAATTATAAAGTCTGCAAGTTAATTAAATACCTAGTAGATGACAACGACTTTTGCTGATATGCTAAAGCTGTCTTACATTTGCCTGGTTGTTAGGATCATTTTAGATTTTTATGAAAAGAAAAAAATTCTCGGATCCCATCTCTGATCTACTTAATCTGACTCTTCAGGGGAGAGGTCTAGCAATCAAATGTTGTTGGGTGATTCTTCTGATCAGGCATGTGTGATTCACATGGCATTAACTCAGAATTTTCAGAGAACTTCGTTAGGTGGTCTGACACAGGGAATGCTCATTTTGATAAAATCTGTTCTGAGCTACTCTTGAGGTTGGTCAGCTTTGCAGGTTAGAGCATGCTGGTTATGCAGCTGAAGGCCAGTTAGTTCTTGCTCCAAGGTTGTGGATTATACTTCTAACCCTGATCTGTCATCTTCCACCCATGTGGAAAAGATAAGGAGGAGGGAAAGATCTAATCAACACAAACGTGGAGAGAAAACCTACTAAAATGTAGAAACCCCAAATAATTTTAACTCAAAACTTGGGCCATCTTATTAGAGGGCCATTATTATTGTCAGGCACGACAACAAAATTTTTAAAAATAGAACTCCAATTCTCAGAAGTATAAAGCTTATGTATCTAGATTATAAAATGAGATTGACAGTATTTCGGAATTCAAAATAAAAAAATTAAGAAATATAAAAAATAAGAAAATTAATTTCTTAAAAGGGAAAGAAGAAATTTAAAGGCGTAAAAATTATTTTCATAGTGTGATTATTATTATATGGGACAATATAAAATTATATAATGAAGTCAAGATCTATAATAAAAGAAATAGTTGTTGAGAAGGAGGAAGCAGAGGCAGGATGTCAAAAAAAAAAGGAAATCAATAACAATAATTGGTTTAATTTCCCTGTTAATTAATCTTTTTAAATACCTGATAGCATCATGTTAAGGAGATATAAAGACATTGTTCCATCTTCTGGGTCCTGGGCGGACTTTATGAGGACCTTTATTCTTACATCTGTCGCTTTTGTTATAGTTATTTATATATCCTCCTTATCAAGTTTCTTGACCTCCTTAAGAACTATATTCCCCAGATATTAACATTAGCTAATATACAGCAATAGCATAATAATCCAATAAATAATTGACAGGTTAGATGAAAGATAACATGATTCTTATCTATAAGGCTACTCAACAGAGAGCCAACTAGAAGAATAATTGTTCTACATTACTGAAGTTAGCTCTATTATTTTTAAGTTGTAGGCAATTAATGGTTCAAGAACCATAATTTTTTTTTTCTGGATCAAATTCTAAATTTATTCATAATGTATACCAGTTATCCTAAAATTATTTAAAGGCATCAACCATTGGGTTTTTACACATGGGAGAAGCTGAGGGTCATCAAAAAGTATTAGGGAATGTTGGAATTAAACAGGCCTTAGAAACAGTGTAGCTTCTTCTTTTTTTTTTTTAAAGATTTTATTTATTTATTTGACACAGAGAGAGAGAGAGAGGCAGCGGAGAGGGAACACAAGCAGGGGGAGTGGGAGAGGGAGAGGCAGGCTTCCCGCTGAGCAGGGAGCCCGATGCGGGGCTCGACCCCAGGACCCTGGGATCATGACCTGAGCCGAAGGCAAATGCTCAACGACTGAGCCACCCAGGCGCCCCTGAAACAGTGTAGCTTCTGATTTTATATTTATACAAAGAAGTTCTCCAACTCTGCTTGGAGGCCTCCAGTTCCTTGGAGCCAAATCCACTGAACTCCTAGAACATTTTATTACAAAGAATTTCCTGCTTTTGAGTGGAAATATCTCCTTTTCTATCTAGCGGTTATTGTTCTGCTCTGTAGTAATTTATACAGCAAGCCTGAGCCCTGTCCTACATTGATGACCTTATAAATATTTAAGGGAGGTGTCCATATACCTGCAAGTTTTCTCATTTTCACAGTTTTCTATATTAGAAAAAACATATTGTTCAAGGGCAGATTTATCTGCATACGCAGTGTTCTTTGTTGTTGTCGGTGCTGCACCTGCCTGCGGAGATCCAGGAATAGTTTAGAGGAAGCTGCCTGTAGCACGACCAAATCAGAAACGTGCCTTCAGTCTGGGGGAAAAAAAAAAAAAAGATCACAGTAAATATTATTTACTCATATAGTTGCTGCACATTCTCATGTGCGGATATGTGCTATTAATATTTCCAAAACTTTAAAAATAGGGAATATTTCTGAAGGAAAAATTTTCAAGATAAATAAATAGGAATAGTATGTATACAATGGTTGCAAACATTGTGGTAAGAATCTTCCGAGAAGAATTATCAGTAGATTCAAGAATGACTTAGATGCACTTGTGGGTGGCAGTATATAGGGTAGTCGTCCATGGTTTATAGATTTGGAAAGACTTGTGCCAAAATTCCTGTCTCATCATTCATTAGCTGTATACTATTTGGTAAATTACTGAAAATTTTGATTCCCGTAATTACAACATGGGAAAGATAATAATACTGATATCATAGCATTATTGCAAAAAAAAAGAATATAAATACATATATGTGTTAAATGTATATTAAATATATAGGAAGCTTATCAAGGTGCTTGGCACATGTCAAAGATCCACAGATATTAGCTGTTGTGATCACTGTTGTTGCTATTATTGTCTTGACAACTGCACACAATGTAGGAAAAGCAGACTTTTGGGGTGAGATGCAGATTGATTTTAGAGAAATAAGAATGCCATCTTTTTCCTGGTGCATAGTCACGGTGCCATGCTGGAGGACTCTGGTCATTATTTCAAAATAGGACCCTCCCTACTAGGTCACCACCTTTAAAATTTCAGGAACCTCAGTTTATGACACAGTCAATTTTACTGAAAATGATCTAGGATTAATACATAGGCAGTATAAGAAATTGGTTTTCTGAGGTTTTTACTTCTTCATAAAAGCATCGTAGAAGCTGGAATGAAAAATTAAAGAGTGAAGTTAGATTTTCACCAGGAAAACAAATTGACGGTTTCTCAAGAGTTAACAAAGGTGGTGTGGTCTTGGTCTGGCCCCTTCCTGACTGACTCAGAAACTTCACTGGCTTAGGGCAGGTCAAGTTCAGCTTTGATTCATGGCAAGAAAGCTCACAGAAAACTTTTTATTTATTTTTATTTATTTATTTATTTTAAAGATTTTATGTATTTATTTGAGAGAGAGACAGAGACAGAGAGTATGAGCAGGGGGAGTGGCAGAGAGAGAGGGAGAAGCAGACTCCCCGCTAAGCAGGGAACCTGACCTGGGGCTCGATCCCAGGACCCTGAGATCATGACCTGAGCTGAAGGCAGATGCTTAACTAACTGAGCCACCCAGGCGCCCCCACAGAAGACCTTTTAAATGCAAAAACAGAATACCAGTGTATCACTTTACAGTGAATGAAGCTCAGGTGAACTGGTTTTTACTGGATACCTACTCATGGCTTTCTGTCTGGTCCTGTTATTTGAGAAACGGAAAGCATGAGAGGAGGTTAGTTTTATAATTCTGTAATAGACAAATATTTACATCTGTGCCTCTTCTTATCTTAGGTTTCAGTGACTGACCTAACTCCCATTTACATATACTACTTCAAATAGGTTACAATCAAATGCTTTGGGCCGTCTCCTTGCATCCATTTTATACTTATTATGTACACTCTCTCTCACAGAAGGCAAACTTCTTTCCAAGTTTTGGGATGGGGTAGGGTAGTGGTGGTGTTGGGAGTAGTAAACTTATTGTTAACTCTTTTCTGCTATCCATATACAACTCCGACAAATGTATATGAAAGTTCTTTAAATATAATTCAATGTCAAATTGGTGTGCAATCTCTTCTGAGATCAAATGGGCAAATCAGACAAGAAACGAGTCAAAAGAAAAATCTAATAATGACATCTAATTGTAGTTTTCCTTAGCAAATGCTGTGGCAAGCATAAATCATTCCATACTGACCGTATCAGGGAGAGGAGTACTTTTCACATAGATTGAGTTTTGGGATTGATAGGATTTATATTAGTTCTGCCTCAAATTTTTTGTGGAGTAGGATAGAGAACTTAAAAACAAAAAACTACACATATAGTTACTTAAACAGCCTCTGTTAACAACTGCCATGCATGCCTTTTCATGCTAATGAAACCGAGGGTGAAGCATCTGGTGCTGGTCAAGTTCTCCATTTGGGTCGAACTAGGATGCAGGTACCGTGACGAAATTGCTAACAGATTGGTCATTAAATGCAGGTCAAATTTCCTTTTCATGTTTGAGCCGGGCCTGGAAAATAAAGGAGAAAGCAATAATCTGTTGAATTACTAAGTGTGTACCATGGCAAATATGTATGGCATTTCAAGTTGTAAACTTGGATGATCTTGTCCGTGTCATCCTTCAACATATAAATTTCAGTTTTAGTGACTTGAATTTAAATAATAACTATGTTGTGAATGTAATGAGTGCTCTGTACTTAATCACTTTTCATAATAAAAACACTTTAAGTAGGATTAAGGGCCCCACATTAAGAGAGGTCCATTATTAACAAGTTTTTCACACTGCTCAATTACACCTAGAATGTATTTCACTTCTCCCTGGAAACTTTAGCCATGAAGTAAGTTAAATCGACAGCAGAGGTTGCTGCATTTTGAGTATAAATACAGTGATTTACCTATTAAATACACCACATAAAGCAAAATATTGTTTTGCAAATCCAAATTTTGACTCAACTTTCTTTTCTAGACAGATGCTGTTCAGTATCTGTGAAACTGAACTTTGGACTTCTAGTACATCCCTTTCTCTCTTAGAAAATGTATAAGCTTTTAACAAATAATGAAAGATAAAACTATCTGTCATTTCTGAATGTTATTTATCTCTTTGTTTCATGGAGCCTCAAGAAGACAGAGTTGCAAGACAATTGAAAATTTTCTTCAAGTAATAAGCTCCCAAAACCTAGAAATCTTTCCTTGGGTCTTGTGTAGCCTTCAAATCATCAATATGCTTAAGTGGGATGGGCTGACTTTATTGAAGCAACTTTCTTAATCAAAAAACTTTGTTTGACTGCTGGTTATATTCATTTGCAGAAATATTTGCATTTTTCTTTTAAAAAAAATTCCAAGGGGATCAGTGATGAGATAGAGGTAAATTTGTATGTGAAATGAGGGAATATTCTGCTGAAAAAAAGTGTGTGTGTGTATGTGTGTGTGTGCATGTGTAGCAGCTCTTACAGATCTAAAAAGTGATAGATTCACGTTTTAAGAGTGAAAGATGGCTAGCAAGTATGAGGGCCACAACAAGAGCTAATATTTGTTGAGTGTTTTTCATTTTAGAAAATAATGTCCTATGTAGTCTCTTTCATCTTCAATAATCTTTCATCTTCAATACTCTTGTGAAGTTGATTTCATTTTCATTTTACAGATAATGAAACAGTAACTCAGAGAAATTGAACAACCTCCATTTTTTGTTGATGTCTTAAAGCATATGATAGGGACACCTGGGTGGCTCAGACAGTTAAGTGTCTGACTCTTGATTTTGACTCAGGTCATGTTCTCAGGGTCATGAGATCCAGCCCTGCATCGGGCTCCACGCTCAGTAGGGAGTCTGCTTGAGATTCTCTCACCCCCTCTCCTTCTGCCTCTGCCTCATCTTCCTTCTCTAAAAAATAAATAAATTAATTAATAAATAAAATAAAACATACAATAAATAGTTTTTAAGCCTTTTTCTATCTCCTCTAGTTAATTCTACACACCCTTCAACCTTAACTCTTTAAGTTCAGTTTAGTCCACCAAATAATTACTTTGTTTTCTTATAGACCCTTATTGGTCAAAAGACTTCCACAAGATGGCTGTGCAGGAAGATCCTGAACTTACCTCCTCCCATGGACAGACCAGATCTACAGCTCCAGGTGGATCATGTCCCTCTAAAAGAGATCTGAAAACTGCTTCTCCACAACAAACATAAAGACCATATTGAGATGATAGGGTACGTAGAGACATGGTTTTACCAAAACCCCACCCCTAGTGCATTGCCACACAATCGGGAGGGATCTCATCAGTCTGCTGCTTCTCAGAGGAGCAAGGGGTTGGTGCTTCATATCAGGTACCCCAGCCCCTGGGATCTACACTGAATAGATGAGTCCCCAAAATGTCTGACTTAGAAACCAATGAGGCTGATGTCCAAGGGACCCAAAGTACTATAGAAAACCGAGACTCCCCTTTTAAAGGGCTTGCCTGTGGTCTCACTTGCCCCAAGCCTCGGTGAGAAAACAGTGTGAAAATTCTGACTATATTTGAGGGACATGTATTTGCTAATCTAAGAGCATCTGCTGGAGGGGCAGGGAACAGTTGAAACTCTCCCCAGAAATAAAGGCACTGGTGGACACTGCTTTTGTGTAGAAGTTGCTTTTAGGCAACAGGCTTGAGCAATGGAAATCTGAGTAAGGTGGAAGGGCCCACAGTAACCACTAGGCTGAATGCAAGCAACTTTATTAGGCGACCCACCTCAAGATATCCATAGGCCCTAGCTGACCAATGGGCTACTTACAAATGGGCCCAGTTATCAGAAAAGGAAAATTCTATACATTCCCATACCTCCTCACACTCCCCTACAACTACCGCCCTTCCCACCTCCTGGCAGACAGCGTCCCTTTTGTTGTCCTGCCAGCCACTCCCCTGCAGTGCATTCGATAAACTTCTATCTTCTTTGCTTTGCCTTGGGTGAATTTTTCCATTGCCAACACCACTGGCCTCCACCCGATCAGGTCACACCACATTTTGCACTCTCCATCTACTCTGCTAACATAAGTGTGCTAGCTTGAACACAGATAGCATCCTCCTGCTCTTGCTGAGACAGGCGAGGGTGAGTGGTCACTGCACTATCCTTCTGCCTTTCTGAAGCCAGAGGTGTGGGTGGTTGCAACAGTCCTCTGCCCCCTGGCTGGGGAGGGTGGATGTGATCAGTTGCTCCTGCTCCCAGCCTAGAGCCACTGCGCATGCACAGACAAGGCACTCTCCTCCTGCATTCCTGAAGCTCAAGGGTGCACCAAGTCAAGACATTTTCCCGCTGCTTTTCTGAAGCCGGGTAACACGCTTGCCCTCTACACTCTTGAGCTGCCTAACTAATGCCAGTGGGCATGTGCAATCCACACAGGAGAGTAAACCTGGCTGTGGTGGCCCAGGGGGCTGGTGTTCCTGAGTTCCACGGGAATGTAGCAATCAGAAAGACGGTTTTTGGCAGGCCCTATCGCTGAGGGAACTGCACAGAGAGCAGACTGAAACACACCCCCAGCTCTTCTGTGAAAAATGCCTATTTATTTAGCCTGGAGCTTCAGCCTGAGGGGCAGGCTTCAGGTTTCCCACACATCTGAGGCTAAAGAGGCACTCCCAGAAAATGTAAGCAGTGAGACACCATCCTTGCACACCCTGTTGGCCTCACTATAGCTTGACAAGACCTCCCAGAAAGGAGCTTATACACTCATCTGGAGCCCTGATTTTTGCAACTTCACCCAGGGGACACCTCCAGATCCCCTTTTCTGGGGGCCAGCAGAGATTGTAATTGTGTATATTTGCATACTTTAAAAGCTGCTGCCTGAAGGTCTGGCTTCCAATCAGTCTAAAACTAAGCACTGACTGAGCTCACTCCCTTTGTAACATTGACAGGTCCTGGCACATCATCAACAATAAGGATGTATGGAGATCAATCAGGCAGTTTAGATAATCACAAAGGTTCGAGAGACAACCAAAAACTAAGGCAAGGTTGAATAAGCATCATTACCTATACAAAGCCATTCCTTCAAGACAGAGAAGTAGCTGTTTCACCTAATATATAGAAACAGACATAAAAAGTCAAACAAAAATGATAAAACAGAGAAATGTATTCCAAGTGAAAGAACAAGACAAAACTTAAGAAAAAGACCTTAATGATATGGAGATAAGTAATCTGCCTGATAAAGAATTCAAAGAAATTGTCAAAAAGATGCTCATCAAACTCAGGAGAACCTCGACCAAGAGATAGAAAACATAAGTACCAAACAAACATCGCGATGCTGAGAATACAATCACTGAATTGAAAAAAATGAAGAGGAGTTCAACAGCAGACTAGATGAAGCAGAAGAATAGATCAGTGGGCTGGAAGACAAAGCAATGGAACTCGCCTAGACAGAGCAGCAAAAAAAAAAATAAGTTTAAAATATGAAAATAACTTAAGGGACATTTGGAATAACACCAAGTGGAATAACATTCACATTATAGGGATCCTACAAGGAGAAGAGGGAGAGGAATGGACCGAAAACTTATTTGAAGAAATAAGTCAGGCTGAAACTTGCCTATCTAGGGAAAACATAGACATCCAGGTCCCAGAAGCCCAGAGAGCTCCAAGTAAGATGAACTCAAAGAAAGCTACACCAAGACACATTGTAATGGAAATGTAAAAAGATGAAGATAAGGAGAGAATCTTAAAAGAAGTAAGAGAAAAACAAATTGTTACATACAAGGGAAACCCCATAATGCTATCAGCAGATTTCTCAGCAGAAATTTTGCAGAAGGGAGTGGTTTGACATATTTAAAAGTGCTGAAAGAAAAAACTTCCAACCAAGGATATTCTAGGATAAAAATCATATAACAAAGGAGCCGAGACTATACAATGGGTATAAAACAGTCTCTTTAATAAATGGTATTCAGAAAATTGGACAGCTAAAAGAGGAAACTGTACCACTATCTTACACCATATACAAAAATTAACTCAAAATGGATTAAAGACTTGAATGTAGGACCTGAAACCATGAAAATCCCAGAAGGAAACATAAGCAGTAAGCTCCTTGACATTGGTGTTGTTAATATTTTTTAGACCTGATTCTAAAGACAAGGAAAACAAAATGAAATAAGCAAAAATAAATTATTGGGACTACGTCAAACCAAAAAGCTTTTGCACAGCAAAGGAAACCATCAACAAAATGAAAAGACAATGTGATGAATAGGAGAAGGTATTTGCAAATCATATATTTGACAAAGGGTTAATATCCAAAATATATAAAAAGCTCATATAACTCAAAGACCCCCAAACAATATAATTACAAAATGGGTGGAAGATCTGAATAGACATTTTTGTCCAGAGAAGACATCCAGATGGCCAACAGCCAAATAAAAAGATGCTCACCATCACCAATCATCAGAAAAATGCAAGTCAAAACTACAATAAGATATCACTTTACACCTGTCAGAATGGCTAGTATCAAAAAGACAAGAAATAACGTGTGTTGGTGTGGATGCGGAGAAAAGGGAGCCTATGCACTGTTGGTGGGAATGTAAACTGATGCAGTCACTAGGGAAAACAGTATGGAATCGCCTCAAAAAATTAAAAATAGAAATACCATATGATCCAACATCTCCACTACTGGGTACCTATCTAAAGAAAACCAAAAAACTAATTCAAAAAAACATACACACCTCTATGTTCATGGCAGCATTATTTACCATGGCCAAGATATGGAAACAATGTAAGTGTCCATAGATGGATGAATGGATAAAGAAGATGTGGTATAAATACACAATAGAATACTATTCAGCCATGAAAAGAATGAAATCTTGTCATTTGCAATGAAATGGATAAACCTGGAGGGTATTATGCTAAGTGAAATAAATCAGACAGAAAAAGATAAATACTGTGTGATTTTACTTTTATATGGGACCTAAAAAACAAAAAAACAAATAAAACAGGACAAAGCCCAGACCCCCAGATACAGAGAACAGATTGGTGGTTGCCAGAGGGCAGCAGGTTTGGGGGTGGGTGGGAATGAAGGGGATCAAGAAGTACAAAGTTCCAGTTATAAAACAAATAAGTCATAGGGATGTAAAATAGTCAATAATATTGTATTAGCTCTGTATGGTGACAGATGATAACTAGACCTATTGTGGTGATCATTTCACAATTTATACAAATGTCATATCACCATGTTGTACACCTGAAACATTTATAATATAATATAATATAATATAATATAATATAATATAATATACCTCAATAATAAAAACACTTACACTTCCTAAAATTAGCTTATTTTTTTGGTAGTTTGAACACCTGTCTTCATTTGAAAGTAAACTCTATGAAGGCAAGAAATTTGTCAGCTCTATTCAATGCCCATAACATTTTAGCCTATAGACTAGTGCCTGGCATATAGGAATTTTTCAATAAATATTTATTGGATGAAAGAATAAATAATGAGCACCAACCAAGTGCCCTGCACTCATCTGGGGCTGAGGATGGGGCTCTGAGGATGAGAAAATAGACATGGTTCCTGTTTTCCAAGTACTCACAGCTTACCTTGCAGTATATGACGTGACTCTTTACTGGGGAGACTGAAGATGCTTTATGTCGAGTCCATTATCCCTTCAACTTACAATTCTTCTTCTTTCCCTGTCCTCCATACCTCTTATCTCTGTACCCTGCTGGGTCACCCTTATCATTAAGGTCCTTATTTAGATAGAAAGTGTTTTATTTTTTTCGTTTTCAGTTGCACAGTCCTCAACCCAGCAAAATTTGCTTACCTGGTACCCACGGCCTCTTCTGTGGCAGATTCTCTTTGCTTAGTGTTTTTCTCTGCCCTTTCAGATTTTGAAAAGTGGAAATGGAGAAATTTACCCTAATTCCAATAATGATTTTAGCATTGGGCATATAGGCCAGGGTGCTTCTGTCTTCAGGCTGCCCTGCTTGCTTTCACTTAACCATGTCTACGGGGCTTAGGACTCACACGACACAGAGTATCATCTATAGTGAAATTCTTTGTGTTACAACATTCTTAGGGAGACACCCCACATCTCTTCAGAATTTATGTTGTCCTAAACTACTAGAAGTCAGGTGGGGGTGGGGGACCAGGAGCCTGCCGTCTGCTCTATGTCATAGTTACTCTTAGGAATGAAAGCTGGGAAGTCTGGTTGAGAATTTCTCTTTTCACTAAATGAGAATCATATGTTTATATTTTTTATCTTCATGTTTATGGAAGACACAGTATATTGTCCTGGCTGAATTGACCACTTGATGATAATAGAATGGGCTTAAACTTTCTTAATTACAGGGTGCTAGTAGCTAAGTGCTTTTAGGCAAGCTTCTTAGACTCCCTGAACTTCTGTTTCCTCATATATAAAGTGGGTATAAGTGCACCTACTCCATATCATCGCTGGGGGGATTAAAGGAGGTGATGAGTGTGATCAGACACCTCAGCATACCACTTCAGGTCCCCACCCCTGCCTCCCCCTCTTCGCGTTCCCGCTGTTCAGCTGTGACCAGTCCCGTGCAGGTGCAGCGGCTAGAAGGCAATCAACTTCACGTGGGCACACCTTGCCAGCGCCTCTCCCCGACCTGGTTCAGGGGGTTTGCTGCCTGCTCTGGGTCTCTCCTCTCGATGCTGAGAAGGGGGAGCTGCGGGACACTGCTCAGGGCCCACCCACGCACAGCCCAGAAACGTGGGGGGTAAGTAATGAGCTCTGTGGCAATCTTTGACCACTGAAAGATGGGCACTAGATGGAATGGGATAATATTTTTCTCTTTTCTCCTTTTGGAGAGACTGCCCTGAGATACAGTTACAAAGCTTTGGCAGGCAGGGGAGGGGGGGGGGGTGGGAGGGATGGTGTAGTAAGCTTAAGTTATCAGTTACACTTGGAGGTGACCAGCCTCGTCTCACATCCTTTAATTGGCTCTCCCTCCTTCACTGCCTCATTGCCTTTGTCCCTCACTGTTACTCCCTGGGATTGCACTCTTTCATAAAGTAGCAGCCCACAAACTTTTGCCTCAGTCATTGCTTTCTGTAGGCAGCCTGAGACAGAATGTAGGGCTAGCTCAAAGTAAGTGCTAAATGTTTGTCATGATTATTAGAAGCTAAGACAAATGCATTAGTGATTGCTGGTGTTAATGCAAATGGGTTCAGGTAGAATTCTGTTTAACCAGAAAATTTTCATTTTTCAAACTCTATGATCAGTTTCAGGAGACGGTATACAATCTCAGGAAGAACTTATTGAAGGCTATCTACCTAGATAAAAGTTATGTCTAATAAAAAACTTTCAGTGGCATCTTAGTAACTTGTATTTGACTTCTGCTATTTTTCTGCAAAGCGAGGTCAGAAACCATTATTCACCATGGTCACAGTTTTCCAAAGATTCCATGACAGTAAAAAATATTTTTCTTGAAGCAACTCAAGTGGAATGTCCCCCCTCCCTCTGACCAAATTAACTTTTTGTATTAGAGTGACATATACATTTATGCATGAACTACCAAAGTGTGGAACCAAGAAAATTCCTGGTCACTAGCTAATTAATAAGTCTACAGGGGTAAATACTAAATGAGAACCAATATATCTCCCCTTATACATTTGCTCATCAGTATGAAAGAGAATTCCAGATTGAAGTTTATAAACTAAAATGCTTCCTTATATTCTGTCCTATTCCTGGACTCCTTCTTTTAAGACCCTTTAAATTTAAGATCTCTTTTTTTTAGAGACTCGAGTTTATATGGACAATCTTATATTTGTCCTGAATATTAACACTGGAGGACTACTCTGGTCTGAGAGAACCATTTGGAAACAAAGATAAGACATACATTTCTACTTGCATCTTCTCATTCTCATACATGGTTTCTCTCATTATGATTAGATGTTTACCAAAATTTTCTTCTGTTGAATATTCTTTCAGTATAAAAGATATATATATATGTGTATATATATGTGTATATATATATATGTATATACACCCCTTCTCTAAACTGAAATGTATTTTTTTTTACAGCTATATATTCAGCTGATAGTGTATTGTTCATTCTCATTAACTGGTTTGTAAAGATGCTCTAATTATTTTACGGGCACGTGTTTGGAGTTTTCTAGCAATGCTCTTCAATGACAGGGATCATATAATCTCCTTGCGTGTTACACAGACCGCCTAGAATAGTGCCTACCATAAGGTATCAGAGTAGTTCATTTCTATAAAGGTCTAATGAAAATCTTTTTGTTTTTCTAAATGAAAGAACTGACTCCTGTCTTGGTATTTCCCTTATTAATAGGAGACATAATTAAGCACATTCCAGTGCTAAACATATATAGGCTATTTGGGGGAGGCTAGTAATCGTTCTTTAAAGTCAGGTTACAAAGTGCAAACCTGACTTTGTCAAGCACGCTGGTAGGAGCTGTGTGTTGTCAGTAATTGTAAAGGAATAAAGCTCTGCCAGCGCGGGCATCAGAAAGGCTGCCAAAGCTGAAAAGTACCTGGCTAGCTTTTAAAGGACAGGAATACAATACTCTCACTAAGACACACTTTATAGAGTCCAATTCACAGCCAACGAAAACAGCTTTTGGAGATTTCGGGTGTCCATAAACAGCTAGATGAATGCAAGGAAGCCAAAACCAGGGATGAGTGGGGTATTTAAATGCTCAACTTGCTTAGCTGCCACAGTGTCCTCCCTCCACACCAACGCACGGGCACAAAAAGAACCAAGAAACGCCCTACGTGTTTGTGATTTATGGACAATCTACACATGGGGCGGGGGCTGGGCAGAGAGCGAACGCTAATGAAACACCCAGTCCGTTATTATGTTGTAAATTATGGAGAAAATATCTGGTCTGTTTTCTCAAGGTGATCATAAAACATGATGCTGGAGAGAGGGAGGACAGTCCAGTAGTGACCCTCAGATAATGCCTTGTGGTCACTCAAGTCCTAGGCGACAATTGCTCGTTGATAAGCCAGTTCAAGTATTTTCTTAGCCAAGACACTTCATAAACCTTGCCAAGAGAAAAGGGCATGTGGCAGTAAGTTGTAAAGTGATAAAAAGCAGACATGGGTGGAAAATATTTTATCAAGAGAGATAAAATAAAGAAATTATATGAATATGATAACAGCACAACAAAGAATATTTTAGAGAAAAAATTTTGTAGTGTTGCCAGCTACTAAGGCAAACTGAATGAAGAGCAAATGGGTTGTATTTCAAACACATACCATTACACTGAGCAACGGTTACATTTTACTACACGAGTCACATTTTTTGACTGATGCAATAAAATTTGCAAAATACAAAGAAAAACATAGGATTTATGTCATTTTTTTTTTTTACCTCAAATTTAAGATGGATTTTATGGTTAACCATGCCATAAAAAAGTTTTGAAAATGTTTTGAATCGTGTTATAGTTCTGAGGAAGCTCCACATTGTTTACAACCGGCACAGAAACATGGAGTTTCCTATGGTTGTTAGACTATTGGTAATCCTAGCGTGTTTTTAATGGAGAGATTTTATGCTTTAATACTACAATAATGATTACATTTAAGTGGTTCATAGTGATTAGAATAGTCGAGTAGGGCTTCATGGATTATAAATTAGGAATGCTTTTTATGATTCATAAAATTTCTTCCATATATGATGAGCTAGTTCTATATGTAATGATTTCATTTGGTTCTACTTCTATGGGTGGAACCTCAGATTGGAGACAAGATTCGTGAAATATGAGACAAAAACGATTTTCTCTAAATCTTTCCTGCTTCTTTAGCTTTTGTTTGCTTGAGGCTATTTTGGTTTAAGCATTCAGCAACAAAGAATTTAGATTTGGGTAACATTTTTTTTTTAGGTTGTCATTAATTACAAAGTGAGTACAACAATTCTACTACCAAATGTAAATCACCTAAACTCAGAGGATCATTACATTTGCCTAGCTATTTGAGCATTTATTTTGTTTTCCTGAGCATAATCATTTGTTAAGCAGAAGGAGATTTCTTCCTTCCGTTTCACTCCCTTGGGTGCTGAAAGGTAGAGAGATAAAAAATTAATTTAAAAAAAGGAATTCTAAAATGGCTTTAGGAATGTTTTCTGACTCCACATTTTGTCTTGGCTTTGGGAATAATATGCTGTTTTCGGCCTTATCTAACCAGCTCTGATTCAGTTAAACAGAGTTTTCTAAGAGAGTAGGCCACGAAAGCTGCTTGACGCCCTCCTAATTCCAGACAGTTCTCTAAAAGCTCCTCAGGCAGAGCCCAGGATGTCGACTCAGCATGTCTCTCTGTGTGTATTTGTTTTGGTGCATAGTTGTTCTGAAACAAAAGCCGAAGTACATGGTTAACTGGTCTGCACTAATATACATTCTAAAGAAGCTTTACTTTCGCTTGCACATCCTTTAAAATTTTGTCTTTCAAACAAGCTCAGTGAAATACAACGAATTTTGCAATTCATATCGTGTTAGGAGATACGTGTGTGGGGGGAACAAAAGATTTATGTTGATTTACCAATTTGGCTGAGGTCTGCCGAGGGCTATTCCAACCTTTATTAGACTTGGGGAGAATCTAGTATTGTCTTCTGACATAGAGTGAAATGCTCTCAACGAGGCAGGCAGTGAGATTTCATAGAACGTATGAGATGGAAGAAAAGTTTAAGAATTCCTGGAAATTCCTGAAGTATGAGGCTTAGGATACATGATGCCGAAAGCAATTTGCATTTTAGTGTATTTTGTAGCTTCCTTTCCAGACTCTTTTAGTTCCTGTCTTGTTTTCTGCCTCTTTCAGCGCCATCAGTTGTCCCGGTTCTTGAAGGGAGCCCGAAATCCACAGGCGTGGGCTCTGCTGCCCCAGCCCCCACCTCTGTTAGGAGTCTGGGGATTAGAGACGCTGCTCTAGCTGTGTGACCTCAGGCGCATTCTTTGCCTCGCTGGATCTTGGTTTCCTCACCTGAGTGATAAGTGAGCAAATCGGAAATATTTCCGAGAGAGGGTTTCGAAAAGCCATAGCTGTCCCTTCAATAGGACGATAAACGCAAGAGCAGACTTGGCTACCCAGCCCGTACTGCCTCCGCCAGGGATTAGTCTCTTTCAGAATGAAATCTTGATAATGTTACAGCTGTGTTTAGAGCAAAGAAATAAATGTCGAAAAGGCCTTTTTGAAGTTTTTGCTCTCTTTTTTTCTCAGCTTAAGAATTGAGAAATATGGGAAGGATGCTAGCAGTGAAATCACATTTGAAGCTGAGATGAAAGACTTGCTCTGCTTTTTATTAGTAGTGATTTTTTGGTGGTCTTAGTAGAACCTAAGTACTAGAACTTTTGGTTTTTGTTATGCTTTCTGGAATGGCCACCTAGCCAATTCTTACCAACTTTTGCTTGGAGCCCCCTTCCCACATTAAGCTTCTTCAGGCCACGAAAGTGGCTGGAGTTATCTTCTTTCTACGAACCCATCTCTCCAGTGTCTTTTGCCAGTCATTTGGCAACCAGTCATCTTCTACCTGATGATTATTATTGCGGGTGAATTTTATCTTTCTTGATGCTTTTGTTCTTTAACCAAAATAAAGGTTCTTTGTGGTGGTATCAGGTAGAGGTTATGACCTCACTTTTGGGGTCAAAATTCCAGAATTCAGATCTTGTCTTGACTCTTCTTGCTGTAGGACCCCAGAGAAGTAATCCTCCCAAGTTAACTTTCTCCTCTCTAAAATGGGGATAATGGTAGAACCCATCTCTGTTGTTCTGAGGATTTTGGTGATAAATCGTGTAAAGTACCTAGCAAAATTCTTATCGCCTATGAAACTCTTGGTCATTATTATTATTCTTTGAAAGAGGGGATCTGTGGTACCCTCCTGCAGGTGCTCAGTTCATATTTGTTGGCTATTTATTATTTTGATATCTTTTCAGATATTTGTTTTTATATATCACTTCACTTTGCAAGTCATTCTAGTTTGGCCAGAGTTAGGGATCAGGAGGATATTGCAAAGAAAAGGGCTTGAATTACATTAGAAGTAGAAATAAAATAGACCAAGCCTTTACCAGAAGAGTCTGTGGGATACTTGCCCCTCAAATTCCTCCCAACTGGGAGAGGCAATGAGAGGTAAATAGTTTCCTCTGAATGGATGTTCAATCTCTCTGCTCCAGTGTCTCTGTCTTCTCTGACTCCCCATGTAAGTGTTGGGTCCTAATTACTGCCTAATTGTTCTCTAATTGTTGAGGTTTGCAATTATTCTTGTCATGCATGTTGTTGACTTGGCCACTCCAGAGTCTGGTAACATTGACCGGGTCATCTCCCTGCAGCAGATAAATCTCATTAATGTATGTTGACTCTCATCACCTCACGTTGAGTTTCCTCCCTCACGTGGGACGCTGTGTTAGTTTTGGGTCCGTCATGATAGGCTGGGTTGTGTTCAAATAACAAACAACACCCAAATGTCAGAAGTTTATGACAAAAAAGGTGCATCTCACACTCACCTTGTATATCCTTCATGGGTCCGCTAAATGCTCTGCCCGATAGCATCATTTCCCTCCTCCAAAATGCCAGCTTAGAACACTGGCCAGAACCATGGGAGAGGGGAAAAAGAATATGTGCTACACACGTAGGCTAGTAGAGCTCCTACTCAGAAGTGGTGCTGTATTCCTTCTGTTCACTTTCCACTGGGCAAAGCAAGCCAGGTGATCACTTTGACTTCAACATGATGAGGAAGTCTAATCCTCCTATTGGGAGAGGAGCTATGTATTGGTGCAGAGTGATCCATTCTACAACAGAGGCAAAAGGATAGCCATTTTTAAAAACTCTCTCCCCATTATTTGCTAAAGAAATCCAGTCCAGGGAGCTAGCCAGCGGCTCCAATCTGCATTCTTTTTGGGAGACCGACGAAGACGTTTATATATGTATAGCCCTCAGTTGCTCACCTTTGGCTTCCAACTTGACCTGTGCTGGTTCCCATGGTCATTGTGAAGAATAGGCTCTTCTGGGGACTCTTGCCACAAATCCACTTTGAGTTACATGGGATATATATGAATATGCCCTGTTTTTCTTTTAATTAATAATAATAACAATGTTAATAGCAAACACTTGTTACGTGCCATGTAGTTTTCTAAGTGCTTTGTATAATGCCATAAACTTTGCTTTTTTAAAATAATACTAATACATTTAATCTTTGCAACAATCGTATGAGGGGAGGTGCTTTTATTATCACCATTTTACAGATGGGACAAGTGAGTCACTGAGAGGTTAAGTAAGTTGCGCAAGGTGATTCAGCTAGAGGATAATAGCACTAACCTTTGAGCCCTGTGGAGTCTGGGTCTGGGGTGTGCATGCTTGGCCATTTTGCCACATTGTCTCTTAAACAGAATGGTGTAAGCAAAATGCTCAGTATGGTGGCTGGGATCTATTAACTCCCCAATGCATGATCACTGCTGCTACTGATGCTCAAATGGACTAGTTTGACCTTTTCTTTCTTCAAAGGATTGGGATGTATTTTTCATATAACTTTTCATTCTTTTTTTTTTTTTTTTAAAGATTTTATTTATTTATTTGACAGAGAGAGACACAGCGAGAGAGGGAACACAAGCAGAGGGAGTGGGAGAGGGAGAAGCAGGCTTCCCGCCGAGCAGGGAGCCCGATGTGGGGCATATAACTTTTCATTCTTTACAGAATTACTGTAAGGTAGGTATAAGCCAGGCAATGCTACTACCATTTAATGGGAGATTGCTAAAAAAAAAAAAAAAAAAAAAGAACGGTGATTATGCACTTAGGCTTGTGTATTCTCTTTTCTGCTATTGATCCACTGACATTGTGCCATATCCAAAATGCAGTGTGGACTTTACCCAGATAAGATATAGTTCAATAAGAGTGGGCTTATCTACTGGACTATTTCTCCAGCTATACACGAATACAAAGCTCATTTGTAGGTGATATTATATTTTCATCTCATGCTTTATATGCAACCTCTATCCATGTTAATGGGAATTTTTTTGTGCTTACTCTAGGGAAAATTGATTCCAATTATTGAGTATAATTTATTCCAACCCCTTGATGGAATAATTTATACTCTTGAGATACTCTTGAAACGTGTAACCAATAGGGAACTCTATTTATACATAAGTTTCTACACATCTTTCAATTAAATAAGAAATCCAAGTGCAAAACCCATCACTCAAGGAAAGCATATGAGTTTGTAACACTCCCGAGAGGTTTTTTGGTCCATAAACCAATAAATGGATTACACTTACAGGGCAAAATTCTCCTCTCAGGTCCCATGCGGAGCTCCTATTGACTTACCTGTGAGGCAGCTCACAGGGGATGCGAGGTGCTTCAGGCTTCAGGGGGAAGAATGGTCATTTTTTTGTATGATCAATTTTAGGGCTTTGGTATTGATTGGTATAAAGAATATATTTATCAGGATACAAACTATTACATGTTTAAATACAGAGTTATTTTTTTTTTAATAAATCCTATGACATGGGGATTTTAGCAAGGGAAAGTAAACGTGCCTTTCTAACTTAAGGGAAAGCAGATTTATGTGTCCTCGTATATAAATGAAGCAATAGGATGAGATCACTATGTGGATTTTTTTTTGTTTTTTGTACTAGTCACATTAGCAACCCTTTAATATGACAGAAGAGACATTATGATTTTTCTTTTTACCTAAACATTTCTGGAATTTTATGAAAAACCAAAATGAAAGTTTCTTCTCCTAAGCATTGCAATTTGTATTTTTTACCTACACTGTATTGTTTATAAGGAAAATTGTCAATGGCAAAAATGGTGTTAATATAGATTTCACTCAATTTAAATTAACTTTCTTGAGGCAGCTGCCCTATAATGAAGTGGTTTATAAACCCATTCTTACTATGTTTTGTAGTAAAATTCTGTTATAGTTTTTGTTTGGGGAGAAAAGAAAAACACCCCTTTTAAGGAGTTGCTGTTTTATAGAGAGATTTAGGACTTATGTAGTTTTCTTTCTTTTTTTAATTAACTAGAAGTTGTTTTTTTTTCCATCAACATATTTTATTAGTACTATGTGACCTATATGGACTGAGTTTTCTGATCCTCAGAATAACCAAGTGTGTTTTTTGAGAGTTTCAAACCCTACGAGGCAATTTACAAATGTGTGGAATTGCTCTTGGTGTCAACTTGTCTTTGACTGTGACCCAGATATTTCTTGTAAGTCTCGGAGACCCAACACCATGACATGCCAATCCCCAGCTCATAGTTTGTGAGTTAAAACTGTGGGACCGAATTCAAGACTTTGCCAAGGCAAGTATGAACATTTACGGTATTAAGAGAACACTGCCAAATTTCATAAGAATTTGTATTTTCTAGTATAGAAATATTTCTAGGGTCTTTGGGGGACAGAAAATCTCATCTCCTGAGTGGTAAATATTTCAGACAAGCATATATAACACCTACTTTTTTTATGTAGACGAGGGTATTTAATCTATTAGTAACAGTGGCTCTTTGTAAAGAATTAAAATTCTTTGTTTCTTGAATATGAAAGATTTAATATATAAAGCCATATAAGATCTTCCAGCCCATTTTTCCTGCCACCCAGTGAAGTCGGCAGGGGCTGTGTGTGCCTGTTGTTAATAGATGTGTTCAGATAGTTTGCTTGGATTTCACAGTTTTATCAGCTGACTCTATTCCTGCTGAGCCAATCCTATTCTTTCAAAACTCTTAGTGAATTCTCTTTGTCATCTGCTGCTGCAATACAAAATAAATGATTTCAGCATTTGCTAAAGATGTTTTGAAACTGGGGGCATAATCCACAGTAGTGAGTTACCGACAGCTGCACACCCACTCCTGGACACACACCACAGTGGCATCATGGTCCCATTGTGTCATTTCTTTCCAGGCCCTAGAAATCCCCCACACTCCCACTTGTGCTAATGAAGAAGAGCCCTGGAATTTTTTCTGTCCCTAACCCACTCTGTTGCCTTCTTTTGTGTGGCTCCTATTTGGACTTTTTTTTTTTTCAAAGATTTTATTTATTTATTTGACAGGGAGACACACAGCGAGAGAGGGAACACAAGCAGGGGGAGAGGGAGAGGGAGAAGCAGGCTTCTCGCTGAGAAGGGAGCCCAGTGCGGGACTCCATCCCAGGACCCTGGGATCATGACCTGAGCCGAAGGCAGACTCTTAACCGACTGAGCCACCCAGGCACCCCCCATTTGGACTTTTATTAGAATGTCTAGCTGATGGTTCTGTGACTGTTGGCAGAAGAAGAACACGGGAATCCAGTCACCCCATCTACTACCCTGACCCATCCTTTTCCAATAGCATTTGATTTCTTTTTCTTAGTATCAGAGAAGTACTTGGGCAAACTGGCTGGCAAAACTGCTTGAATGGAGAGAAAGTTGTGTCTAAACACACACACACACACACACACACACACACACATTCCTTTGGCCAATTTATCCTAGTTGAATGTTACCAAACTTCTTATGATGGTAAGAAATGCCAGAATATTCTTTGTCCTGAAAGACAGACCAGGAAAAAGACAGTCTTTTAAGAATATGTTTTGGATGTCAACCTGTAACCACTTAAATTATGAGAAGCCAAGTGTGATACATGTTATTGTGTTATAAAGGGTATCAGATCTAGGCTTGTGTTAAAAAAATTCTTTTAAAATCTTAATATATGGAGAAATCAAATGGTAATTTTAGTTTCACATTTTTAGGTTCAAGGAAATATTTTTCTTAAACAATCACCAAAAATTTCTGTTTATATTTATTTAATAAGTAATAGCCAAGTGCTAAAGCAAGGGTAACTGTGTCAGAATGAACTTTAATGGTCAGATTCATTCAGTTTCTTGTCTAAGGTCACACAGTGAGTGGTAAAATCAGGGCTTGGGATCCCGATTTTGTGATCCTCAGTCCTGCATTCTTTCCATCCCAGCTTGAAACAAGCTCAAGTGTGACTAAAAGTCTAGAAACCATCCCCAGGGCCCTGGCACCAATTACTTTATTCTTCAGTAATGAGATTTAACCAATATAAGCTAATGACTATACACAAGAAAGGCGTGAGATAACTAGTTCAGTCATCAAAGTAACAAAGAAATGACAACCCAGGACAGACTAGGTGTTGAATAAGTTTTATTGAAGGAGGAAGAATAGCTCAGCTATTTTGGGCATCAGTCGTGGAATCAGGTAGGATTCCTTTCACATAATGGTTTGCTACTTAAAAATTTGGGGATCTGAGTGAATTACGTATTTTCTGCTAAATTTCAGTTTCTTCATCTGTAAAGTAGGCATAAGGACAGTATCTATCTCATAGAGTGGTGAGAGAATTATATGACACTTAGAATTGTGCCTGGCCATAGTAAACACTTAATGTATGTTGCTGGTGTTGTTTTAAATTATCATTGTCGTTGGCAGAATTGTATCAGTTTGCAATTACAGTGAAACAGAAAATCAGTGACCCACGTAGATGTATACTTGAAAGCCATCTTAATAGATATATACTAGAATTCACATGCTAAAATACACAGAGTAATAGTTGAGAATGCTCGTTTCATTTTAATTCAAACAAACATTTATATCGCATTTATTATGTACCAGGCACTATTATAACCACTTCACAAATACTCACTTACTTCTCTTCAAAACAACTTTATGAAGTAGGTGCCCTTATCCTCTTTCTTTCAAAGTGGGCAAATTAAGGAAAGAAGGGAGAGACTGGTAGGTGAAGGAGCCAGAATTCAAAACCAGGCAGTTTGGTCGAGTGTCTGTGCGCTTAACCGTCACCCGTCCTCGCGTGGAAGGATCAGCTCGCAGTGTGGCACTCTTATGCTTATTTGTGGGCACATGATATTTCAAAACAAGAAGAACTTGGATTTAAAAACCAATGTAGAAATAGAACCCTAATTACATAAATATCTTTGAAGCGCTAGTGTAAACAAGCTACTATTTCAAAAGAAAAATAGCACAGTTGAAGAATTGTGTCTATTGAGACAGAATAAAATAAATCATTAGAAAAAGGAGATTAGAGGTAGTATGTATACGAACATAGTGTACATTCTCTGTGTATAAATATTTACAAACTTTTCCTATTTCTTGGCTCCACTCTTGTGTATATGTATATTTGTAACATCACTTGCAAATGTAAGAGAGTTTAACATCTGGCTAAAATAGCTTTTGAGTGTTTCTACCTTTTGTCTCCTGGACGATTTTAACAGATGACTAATTTCCATATGCAATTGTTACGGCAGAGTGGCAGCACTGAATACTTTTTCTAGGCTAAAATATGGGCAAGTATGATGAATACAGAAATATGTATTATTTGCAGGGCTCCTTACATTTAATTATACTATATGTCAGTTGCTAGTCATTGCTTAGAAATAAAGTATGCTATTGAGAATGGTAACGAATTTGTATTAGTGAAAGAACCCGGTGACAAATTCTTTTATATCATTAAAATAATTAGTTTGAAATTCTCAGAGTAGAAAGCTTTCTCTACATGAATTAGTGGATTGTTATTTTGTGCTATAATTTGGATTGAGTAACTGACTTTTTCTTAAACTAGCTTAGTTTAAGCCAGTTTAGTTTTAAAAGTGAAGTCTTTCTCATTTAATGAAGTACTGAAAAAAATATCACTGAAATTTCTCTCACTAAACATTTGTAGCCAGCAATATGTACGATGGGTCATTGCGCACAAAAATTGTTCAATTCCTTACTCATTTGCTGTTGGGAATGAGTAACTGACAGTTCTCGCTGAGAGCTCAACTTCATTGCTGGTGATCCAGTAGCTGTCTACGAATGTCAATGGTGAAGTTGTAAGAAATGGGCAAAAAGTGCCAACGTCCACTGAATGAAGACTGAGAGTGAGCGCCGTCCACATTTCCAAGTATTTATCGCTGCTTACTATCATTTTTCTCTCAGAGCAAATGAATCATTTTAAATAGAAGCAAACCGATCCTCCTATTAGCGAGTCTAAATCAGGAGAGCAACATCTATTTTCAGAGTCTTTGTAGCTATAACGGGATCTTTACAGTTTGCAGCGCTTTGCCCTGTCCCAAAATGATGGCATTCTGTTACAAATAGATTATTTGGGCCCTGGTGCCAGCGTCTCTATTGTGGAACCTTTGGTTGGGAAAGCCGACAGCTGGGAGGAGTTCAGTGTTTTGAAGGTTATGATCACAGCAGTTTCATAAGTGCTTTATTTCAGTTCTCCTCTGGCTGCAGAAGGGACAGGTGCGATCTGGTTCTGATTTCACTGGTCTTAATTTCTTATCTGACCTGGTAGTCAATCAAGGGCATGGGAGAAAGAGAAGGAGGGAGAGAAGGATGGGTGGGAGAAGGGAGCTGGGGGCTGTAAGCTGCAGGGGGAGGGGTGCACGCGGCTGCGAGGGACAGCGTGTGCGTGCGCGTGTGTGCGTGTGCGTGTGCGTGTGTGTGTGTGTAGTGCTAAGCGTCTGACTTTTCTCATCGAGGAACTGGCAGCTCTGCCTGTCATTCCGCACTTCTGTGTGTACGAATGCTGCCCTGTGCAAAATGGATTTCTGAGTGTTAACCATCATGTTCTTCTTTTCCAAAGGGTCTTCTGTAGGATTTCATTTGCAGAGCACAGAGGGCAATATCTAGGGTAATTCCAGGGCTTACTGGCTGTGATCTTTTGTCAACTCTCCTTGTGAGAGAAATTAAACTCGGTATGAGCACCCACAGTCACAGCGAGTGCAACGCCATTCCCGGCCAATGGGTGGGAAATCATAAACCCGACAAGTATTTATGAGAGGGAAAAATGAGATGTCATAATATAACAAGAATATATTCATTAAATCTTTCAATTTCTCAGAAACAGAGAATTCCCACTTCAGTAAAAGGCTTTGAGCAGATTTATCAAGTCTGATATTCTTACTTTTATGAGATTTGACTCTCTATGCTAAAAAGAGATGTATTTAAAAGGAGGACAGGCTTGCCAATGGAGGAAAACCACTAAAGAGGTGGAGTTAATATACTAGCCACTGTTCTTTTGATGGAATACTGGATAATTCCCACAATATGCATTAAAAAGATCTGAGCACAAACATGAGTACCCAAATAAATTATACCTTTGAATGCGTGGAAGGAATGTACTGACCTATTTCATGCTTCTAAAACAGTAGCCCAGACAGTTTTATAGCCTCTTATAATTGTCAAGCAATTTCATTTTATTTCAATACAATCAAACAAGAACAGCTTCCACTTAAGGTATTTGCCAGAAATACAGCTTTCAGAATTGCAGTGTGTCTATAGACTGATTTCCTGCAAGATGTCCCAAGCATGACCGAAACAGCAGTGTGCTGGGACTGGGCAATGCCTGTCCATATCACCCGGTCTGCTTTGAGCTCTGGGACCCGCATGGATGTGTTAAGATAGGGACAGCTCTACTCACGGTTGGTAGTCAAGAAATATTTGTGTGTTGAGTTTAGAATTTCCTTAAATCTACTTGCTGCGGATCGGACCAAGATATAAAATGGAGAATGTTTTCAGTGGGTGGGAAAACTGGGAATTCCTTCAGTTTGAATATCTTAGAATTGAACCAATATTTGGACATCCTCCAATGTGGAAAGCAGGTTATACTCTTGCCCTTGGAGATAAGTCTGTTCTGAAACCAATCTTGAGTCTCAGGTTTTAACTGTGATTGTGATCCGATTGGCATGATGCGGAGATGCTGTGTGTTCTCTGAGGCTGGGAATATCTTTGGAAAGGTACAAGTGGTTGGCATGCTTGAGGGAAGGTGACAAATTTGTGGCTTTTAGTCTAGACTTAGATCGAACAGTGGGCAAAATTCAGTATTAATTCCATGTTCTAAATCATTTACAATATCAGCATCTTAGAATGAAAATAGCGATAACTAATTTTTATATGTTGTATGAAATTTTTAAAAAATGTACCAAAATCTTGTTTTAGGTGACTTAAATGTGGCCTTTCTTTGTAGCCTTGGAGGAAAAAGAAGTTATCCCCCGAGAATGAGAATGAGAATGAGAATACACACATCTCTATAAAATCAGGGACTCTTTGCACCAGAATACTCTAAAGTAAACCAAAAAGTGGTTATTTTAAATTATAAGTCTATGGCAGGAATTGTAAAAGAATAAAACATACTTTGTCCGAAAAATTTTTTTTTCTTTTTTCCATGTATACACTTCTTATTTCTAAACAGTAACCCTCTGTCAACCCAGTCAGGCCTCTGTAGTACACAGCAGACCCTCTGTACATGGGGGCGGAGACTGTATCTCTCTTACCTTTGCATCTTGCCCAACACCCCGGCGGCAGTTAACACACCCACAGGAGGTGTTAAAGAGATATTTCATGCAGGGAAGGCGTTTGAGGTGAAAGGATAGCTTTTGTTTTCGTAGTTAAATATCTACTACCAAATACTGCCAAATCTATCACATTTCAATTTCATTTCCTTTGTTAGTATTACCGATGACTGTTTATATATCTCTTCCCTCTTCTAGGCTAAAATCTTCCCTTTGGTATAGCAAATGCCCAAGATTACATATTCAATTTTATATTCCGTGTCTAATTTACTCCTTTGCACTGACTCTGCCATTTACCACCTGTGTGACCTTAGACAAAATACTTACCATCTCTGTGCCTCAGGTTCCCTATTTGTAAAATAGAAATGATAATGATACTAGTGTAGCAGAGCTTTTATGAGAACTTCATATATAGTTAACACTCAATAAATATCACTTATTATTTATAGTAGTATTAATGCCTTTGCAATTGACTATCAGAGTGCCTGGCACCAAATAGGCAGCTGTTAAACTATTTTCCATATTTAAGTGACATTCAACAAGCATGAAATACAGAAATTATTAATAAAATGTTGTTTTTCCATCATACAAGATGAAGTTCTGCAGCTGAATTGTTAACTTGCTGCAGAATCGTAGGTAATTCACTTTATCTTCTATTGCCTCAGTTTCCTGCCTGCTGAAAATAGCAAAATATCATTTCTTTCTCTGCTTTAAAGTGCTGTAAACTCTGCAGTAGTAAAATCATGAATTACAGTATGACCTAATTTTATGCCAGCAAAGGCCTGTAAGATCTGAGTGTAATAAAGCCTATTTATATTCAGTTATAGTTCATGAGTATGATTGATTTATTTCCCCCCACCCTCCTACCTCAAATTAGCATATAAAGTAAGTGCATTCTGGCAGTCAGTGTTATTAAAAATGAAACATACACCCCCTTTTTTTAAAAATGAACTGAAGTAGCCTAAGTTAGGGGCAACATATGTTTTAGCAAGGTAAGTTGTAGGCGAGTTGTGTTTAGGAGGAAGGAAAAAGGAAGTAGTTTGTTTACCTTGAGTACGTGGTGGTAGTTGTGCCGGCTGTTTATGCCATGTGTCACCTTCTCTGGCCAGATGCAGCATCTGTCTCTTTTAATTAGCAGGACAGTCTGTTACATGTGGGGTTCGGAAGAATGAGAGATTTCCCAAGGGCTCTCTGCCTATGGTATTCTGGAATGCTGTTATTTGTGGATGGATCTGATAACTTATAATTCTCCTTGTGTTCTCTGGCATGCTTATGGTGTAGACAAAGAACTTTCATGCCGTAGAATGTCTGAATACCATGGGACAACTCGACTCTGATGACATGATGGAAGGGGAAGAAGATCAAGGGCCAGAGATCAACTTCCTACTTTCCTAAATTAGCTGTACATTATGAAAAAGCATGTTATGTGGCACTTTTCATTTTAAAAAGTTTCTTGTTTTATATTTGAATCCTCTCAACTTCTTAGTGGCTCTCCTTCCTGAGTAGTTTGTGTTCAACTGGTATTTATTTTGTCCTTACATGTTTTCAGAAATCTATTATGTGCTATATTGTCATTCTACCCACCATCCTTTTGTCTGATGAAATTTGGGAAGCATGCTGAACTCTGGAAAACCTGGTGTCATAAAAAGAAAAGAGAAGAAACATTTAAAAATTAAAAGTGACTCTAAAGAAAACTTCAGCTGTATAATATTATGGTTTATTTATCTTTAAGCTTATTATAGAAAATGTCAAACATGTATGTGTAGACAGAATAGTATAAAAAATTGCCACCCATCCCTGAGCTCCAAAGGATTTTCAACTCATGGCTAATCTTTTGACATTTGTTACTTTCCCTTTTCACCCATATATGATTTTGAAACAAATCCCAGACATCATTTTATTTCATTTGTAAATATTTTACCAATTTTTCCTGAAAGATAAATATCTTTTTTAAATATAACCACAATATTATGATTATATCCAAAATATTAGCAACAGTTCCTTGATATCATTAGATACTTAGGCACAGTTTACATTTCCAATTGTTTTATAAGAAAATTATAATTTTTTACAGATTATTCTTTGAATTGGGATCAAAAGCTATCCACATATCAAAATTGATTAATGTTTTCTTTAAGCCTTTCAATCAATAAGCTTTCTCTTACATCTCTTTCTCTTTTTTCCTCCCTGTGGTTTATTTGTTCAAGAAACTATGTATTTTGGGGGCAAATACCTAGTAGTGCAATTGCTGGGACTCCGGGAAACAAACTGAAGGTTATAAAGGGAGGGGGTGGGGAGATGGGGTAACCGGGTAATGGGTATTAAGGAGGACATGTGCGGTGATGAGCACTGGGTGTTATACACAACTAATGAATTGTTGAACACTACATCAAAATCTAATGATGTACTATATGTTGGCTAATTGAACATAATAATAATAATAAAAAAAGAAACTATGTATTTTTCCCATGGAGTCTGAGTTTTGCTGATAACATCCCTGTAGTGTCTTTGAACACCTGTGTACTTTAAAAAGTTGATAGTTGAGTCAGATTAGGATTTTTTCCCTTAAATTATTTCATTTGTCTTATATTCTGTTTTATAAACATAGTGTACCAATGCAGTTTCTGAAGTGGACCATTTAAGATGCTTTAAAATGCTTAACCCCTTGTTACTACACCAGTGCTTCTCAAAGTGTGGTTCCTGGACCAGAATCAGCAGCATCACTTTCCCAGGTGTTGTTAGATATGTAAATTCTCTAAATTCTGAGGTCCCACCCCAGATTTATTAAGTCAGAAACTCTGGAGGTGGGACCTACCAATCTGTATTTTAACAAGCCCTGCAAGTTATCTGATTCCAGTTATAGTTTGAAAATAACTGCTATAGATCATTAGTAGTCAATGACTGGCCATTTGTATTTTTCAAAATTCAAAAAATCATTGGCATTTATAAAGAAGCAATTGTGTAAGTTATTCCTTGCATAAATTGCCAAAGAAATTAATGTTTTACTACTACTACTGCTACTATTGCCTTACCAAATAAGATTTGTCCCTTCTAACTTCCTTCTTTAACTCGATGTATGTCTCTAATTCTTCTATCAATTACCCCAGAGAAAGAAAGATAAGAAATCTGGTAAATAGAGACCTAATGCACAGTATAATGAATATAGGCAATAACATTGTACTATAAAATATTGCTAGAATGCCAACAGTATTACAATATATAAATGTGATATACTGTATACCTTAGGATTACACAATGCTTCATGTCAAAATTATCCAATTAAAAAAAATTCAGTGAAGAATTGGTATTATTAATTTGCCAGCATTCTACTAAATGTACCAGCACCTTATTTAATCTGACTGCTGCTAAATCTTGCTGCTGCCCCTTTTCATTATGTCATGACCCTACTTGGCACGTAACTTCTCATTATTCCTGGAGTAAATTCAAGATTCTCACTCCATACTTCAAAGACCTACACTCTTGTGCCTCGCTTTCATCCCTGGTTACATGTAACAATTTAATCTTTTTTTTTTTTTTAATTTAATCTTTCTATTCTGTTTATCTTTTATTGGCTTCCCCTTAGAAGAGCACCCTATTCTTAAAATGTTTCTATTCCCAAGTACCCAGGCATTTATATAACCCATTATAACCCACATTTGGTCTTTTAAAAAATCTTCCTAAGATTAACCATATAATCTGAAAGTGGAATTTATTTGGGCTAATCTAGTACTTTCCAACAGCTTCATACTCCAAAACATACATAGTAGCATTGCATGAATTCATGGGTAAGAGGCAGTAGTATAAAGGTTAAAAGCATGGACCCTGGGGGCTTGAATCTTCTCCTGGCTACTTACTATCTGTCTGCCTTAAGTCTTTCAACTGTAACATGATAGAAATAGTACTACCAACCTCATTGTGTTGTTGTCAGGATTAAATAATTTGCTATGTGAATATGCTGTGAAGAGTGCCTAGAACATAGTTATCTATCTTTCTCTTAATATTTTACTTGATCACATTAATTTTGGTTCATGGGTCTCCATGAATATTGTCTACTCTAAACAATTCTTGCAGATTACAAATTCTGCTATTAGAATTCTATTAATATAACATTTAATTCAGGGCCGCTTGCAACCAGGAGCTTCTTGAGCTTAGTGATATTCAAAATAGAAATCCTTGATATAGTCTTAGAAAAATATAATTCAGAGTAGGGTGCAGTACCTAATTAAAAACTTTATGTATCAAAGGAAAAGAAAACTGTGTAGCTAGCATATGTAATATAACATAATAGAAATAATGTAATGTAATATAATATAACAGACTTATGCTAACCTCTTATATTCTGTCAAAACAGGTAGTTTACAAAAAGGCACCTTCATTTTGTAGTGAGGCTGCTTTGGGTAACAGAGGAAATCAGTGACCAATTCCATCATCACTTGCAAATTGTAACAATTACTTGTGTTGAAAGGTCTCAATGTCTAACTAGTAGTTATCAAAGAAAGCTTGAAAACTGAAACAAAGTGTTAATGGCCATGTTAAGGTAAATCTAAAAGGCATATTGACAGTTACAATTATTACTTCTCTGGCAACATGTGTTAGTGGGTCAAATATAATTTGTTTCAGTTTTTGGTGTTTACTACACTATGAGACAAACTAATTATGAAATGTATGTAATTTATAACACATATATAAAATTATCCTCCATATGACTCTGATATTGGTCAATATTAAATCACATTGTTAAACATCAATGCCATCGGGCAAGTGCTCAGGTTGACACTACCATAATTAACAAAGACTATTTAACTCCCTTTTGGATGTCAGATCAAATATTTCTTTTTATTTTAGAAGGATTTTGCTATTTTCAAATTCTGAATGTTCGCCACTTTTGACTTCTTAAATGCAGCTATGTACATACAGGTGGATTATTTGCACAGCTGCTGTGGGGGATCCCCCCTGGTTCTCTCCTGACCCTCATGTTGGGACCTAACTTCCCATTTGAGGGGTTAGATCAGTACCCAGGATCACAATCCACAGCCCATAGGCAGATTCTGTGACTTTTATTTGCCTCTCAAAGAATCTCTTTGATGAAAAGACTTAAAGGGGCACAGGTTCCCTAATATCTTAGTGCTCCATAAAGGTGTGGGGAGGAAAGAAGCATTTCTGAAATATTTGCTTTGGAAATTATTAAAAGAAAATGAGACTTTTTTTTTTTATTTAGCTGAGAATCTTTGTCAGAAAGAAAGATTAAAGTAGATAAAATGGGGTAAATTTGTCATAAGGTTGGCATGAGGATGAAACGTGTTAGTATTTGGAAATGGCTTAGAATAGTGCCCGGCAGAGAGTAAGTGCTGTGTGAGAGTTAGTTACATACTTATTATAATCTTTGGCTACTTTTATTATCAGTTGGTTATGATGTCGCTTAGAAAAGGTATTTGGAGGTTGAGTGGGGCCAGCGAATGCACTCCCTTTTCTTCTTTTAGACTCTCATTTCTCTTTGCACCTTCTTTTCGTCCTCCAACTGCTCTCAGACCTGTGACTTGATGTGCATGGACTGTAGTGTGGTCTGTGTTCATTTGAGAGCTGTGCAGTAGTCCAATTATGTATTTTCCTTCTAATTTTGACTAGACATATAATCAACCCGGGAATTACAGCATGGACTGAAAATGGAAATTAAATCCCTTTGACATATGTGCATGTACATACATTTATATGTATATATACACATACACACAGACATGTATATAGATGCATGCATACATACATAAAGTGTGTGGAAAGAGATGTTGAGCTGAAAACAAACCATTGTCCAGGCAAGTGATCATGGGACAAAACCATGAATTTACAAGTTGGGGGAAATAGAGTGGGGGTATAAAACTATGCTGTTACTATGCATTTAATTTTAATTATTGTAGGCATAGAAGCCTTGTAGCACTGAGGGGAGAGCGGTATATATTTTAAAACTTCATACCACAAATAATATTTTTCATGCATTAAAATCTAGAAAATCTACTGTACATATACGAACGGGTCACATTCTAAGGGGAAATTCTGTCTCCTGCAGTTGTATTTTTATATCACCCAAAATACTTGTGAGAACCAATTAGTGTCCACAACTTGCCATGTTCCTGTGAAGTGAACCTGGCACAGGAACATCCAGCTAATCCTTTGGCAGCCTTGTGTGAAGTACTTAGGAAGCCTGGTATGTCCTTGTTCCAACCTTATGGCATTTGAGCCAACTCCAGCCACTGGCTATTGGCCCTTTCTTGTGCACTGGTGAATATCTGGCACAAAATGAATCATGGAGATTGTTAACAAGGGACACAAAGTGATTTTGTGGGCTCTCTCCTTAAACCTTCAGAAAAATTATTCATAACTTTATAAATGTATAGATGAAGAGACCATTCCAAACACGAAGTATTCAATTGTATCAAATGCAAGAATGAGTTAATACTATTACTAGAGAGGAAATATTCTCAAACAAGAGTCTACCGGTTAAGTGCTAAATGCTGGAGGCACACTGCCTGGTTTGGAACCAAATGGGAAATCCTTCCATGCACTTCTCTGTGTCCGCATAGGATGTTCACCCTTTCCCGGGTGCTTAGAAATACCTGGGATGCCTTCTTACGGCCTCAGGTAGTTAGTGTGGGGTACCCAACTGGGGTCACACGGGATCTGGCAATCCTTAAATATCACATCTTTAAGGAAGTGGGAGTGATGTGGGTGGGGTTGGGAGGCCCTCAAGAGGGACAGGAGAGAAATGGCGGCAGAGCCCTGCTGCAGGGACTGACGGGTGGCTGGGCAGGTCTGAGTTCCAGGTCCAGTTTCCCACTGACTTGCTGTGCAGCCTTAATCAAGTTGCTTGATCTTGGGCGCCTGGGTGGCTCAGTTGGTTAAGCGACTGCCTTCGGCTCAGGTCATGATCCTGGAGTCCCGGGATCGAGTCCCGCATCGGGCTCCCTGCTCAGCAGGGAGTCTGCTTCTCCCTCTGACCCTCCCCCCTCTCATGTGCTCTCTCTCTCCTCTCATCCTCTCTCAAATAAATAAATAACAATCTTTAAAAAAAAAAAAAGTTGCTTGATCTTTCTCATCTCAGTTTCCTCATCTGTGAAATGGGGATAGTAATAGCACTCACCTCACATGACTGTTCTGAGAATTAAAGGAGATAATAAAAGTATAGCGTTTAGCACAGGGCCCAGCTCATTCTTGTTAGCTATGCTCCAAGTTGCCGCCTGGTCCCTACTAAGAGGTTCATCCCTAAACAAAGGGAGAAACCACACTGAGTAAATGTAGAAGAGGCAATATGCTGAGACTAGCAGAATATTATAGTCCTTAAATATGTGAAAATTGACTTTGTTACATAGAAATCACTTGATGAATAACAGATGAAACTATAATAAAAGATATATTAATACTTATAAATTCACTTTATTTGGCTCACCAGATAAACACCAATTTAAATTTAAACTTTACGTAAGCAATGAATAATCTTTTAGCATAAGTATGTCCAAATATCAGCTAGGCCATACTATGCTAAAAATGATGAATTTTTATCTGCCATTCAAATTTAACTGGAGTTCCTGCATTTTTATTTGCTAAATCTGGAAAGCCTCACTTTTCTATTCACTCTTTTCCGATCCGATGTTTAGTTTTCTTTTTTCCCTCATAGAAACTTTTTCTCATAATTGGTAATTTATCAACTTTTTTTTTGTCTCTATATAGAGTTAAATTGTGTACAAAATATTAATTTAGAACTTTATGAAATGAGAAAAAATTATGAGATGCAAGTTAAAAAAAAACTAAGTAAATCCAAAGTTCAATTACCTAATAATAATACCTTTCATACTTCAGATAAACCTGGCACTAATCTGATTATAGTAGTGTATCAGTCACTAATGAACATAATAAGGAAAAAATAATCTAGAGGAAATATGAATTGTTGCTGTACATGATAGTTTTGATATGTTAAGAGCACAAATTCAAGAAAATATGAATTTTCTATGTTTCACATTTGCACTATTTTCTCTGCTAGTGTTATTCATATATTTATTTTGGGGAGCACACTTGTAATTATTAACATTCTCATATTTAAAAATCCTTAATATTATTTTTGTTATTTGAATAGTGCCTGAAATTTACCCTGAACACAAACAAATCTCAAGGCAAAAAAGAGAAAAGAAAAAAAAAAGTCATTAAATTAAGCAATTTTAGGATGATTGTTATTTTGAAACCAATGTATTATAAACTAATGTTTTTAAGTAGGAGATATGCATATACAAAAATATATATATACATGAACATATGTACCAATTTTTATTTGTAAGATAAATCTTCTTTATGATTTCACAGATCCTAAAGGAATATAACGCTAATGTGATTTATATCTCATTGAAAATACAGATTAATTAGAAGTCCTATTTCTAGATGGTTAGATATTAAGCTTATCTGAAACAAAAGTTTTGAATTTACAGGAGTTTGTTGAAAATAGTTGATCAATTAGATATTTTAAAAATTTTACTATTCTTGGGAATCTATTCTGTTTGGATTTTTTGCCTTTTTCTTTATTTTAAAATCCAAATAGATCCTCTGAAATATTAATATTTTTCATATTTTTAAAGTTTTTTTAATTTTTAATTTTTATTTTTAGAAGGCTATGGTACCCAAGTGCTCTATTGTCCTTATAATTTCCTTTAGCTTTTTCAGAAATTCTCTACTGCCTTTAGGTAACATAGTAATTAAATTGGGATGAAACCAAATAGATCTCATATAAGGAAAGAGTAAAATGCTTCTTTCACATACCTGATAAATTGCTCTGTGACTTCTCCTACATGTGTAAAATTATCTGAACTAAGGATGTTATTATTTTTGTGACAGCATTTTGTGGCTGTTGTTATTATAAAACAAAACTATGATAGAAGCACTTGGAATTTTATATATTCCTACATTAAACTCTGTTGGAAAAGATGAGTAGCACCACAAATAAATTTTGGCACTGTGCTGTTATATCCCGATAATATTGTGTACTTTATTTTTGTAACAGAAAATAGTTAAGTATTTTTTATTTTTCCTACAATCGTAATTCAATTCCTCATCAATTCACCTTTAATCTTCATTGTAGATGGTTTCTGTAGTTCATGTTTTCATGTCATAGGTGAATTTTTATAACATACTGATGAAAATATAAAAGATCAAAATTAATGTAACTAAAAAAGTGACAACAAAAACTTTAATGTTAGAGTATCATTTAAAAATCAGAACATTTAAAACAAAACTAAAAATCAGAAAGTTTAAAGCAGCTGTAATTTAAAAATCAAATGTCATCTTAAACTATTACTTACATCGTGTTCACTCTGAGGAATAGGACGTATTTAGGACCAGGGCGCCTGGGTGGCTCAGTCAGTTGAGAGTCCAACTCTTGATTTTGGCTCAGGTCATGATCTCAGGGTTGTGAGACTGAATCCTGTGTCAGGGTCTGCGCTGGTTGTGGTGTTTGCTTAAGATTCCTTCTCCCTCTGCTCCTTCTCCCCCCACCCTGCTTACAAGTCTGCTCTCTCTCTCTCTCTAAAAACAAAACAAAACAAAACAACAACAAAAACATACTTATGACCAAAGTAAGTTCATGAAAAGAATCATACTGTTATTGACAGATAGCTAAAAGCTTTTTTAGGATAATAACCCCCTTTTAATATAAGCATGTGGCTAGAGTTGCAATGGATTTCTCATTTCAAGCTTGAATGTAAATAAATCATGGAGACGAGGAAGAGTATGATATAAAACTTTGTTAACATAGGAAAGATTTAGGTGGTTCTGAAATGAGGATTTCTGCCAAAACTTTTAGCTCAGTTCCCTTCCCATCCTATAAGGTGGCAATTTCTTAAGAGCTGGCTTATTATGATCTTACTGTGCTAGAACTAGATGATCGAGAGAAGAAGGATCGTTTATTATAATCAATAGAATGACCTATTTTTGGTATGAGGAAAGAAATTGTCTTATGAGAAGATTATGCACCAAGTCTTAATGTTTCCTCTTAGCATAAAATTACCCAAGTAAAAGCTTAGTCTGTTTTGTTTACTGCAGTATCTGCAGTGCCTAAAAACAGGGACTGGAGCAGAGGAAATGCCCCATTAATATTTGCTGAATGAGGGGTGCCTGGGTGGCTCAGTCGATTAAGCATCTGCTTTCGGCTCAGGTCATGATCTTGGGGTCCTGGGATGGAACCCCGCATTGGGCTCCCTGCTCATCAGGGAGTCTTCTTCTCCCTCTGCCTGCCCCTCCGCTTGCTTGTGCTCTCTCTCTCTCAAATAAGTAAATAAATAATCTTAAAAAAATATTTGCTGAATGAATGAGAAATGCAGAGTTGAATGCACCAAAGCAGAGATGTGGAGAGTTTCACTCTATTTGGGAAATCCTGGAACTGGTGGCCTCCAGCAAAGGAATTCCAAGGGTTTGCCTCTGGCTTGTGCTCCAAAGGGGCTATTCTCCCAAACCCCATGGTGCTAACCCTTTACTTACCTAACCTAAGATGATGAGCGATAAATATCCATTTGTATAATCCTTTGCGGTTTATAAAGCACGAACTATACTTGAACTAGGATCTAATTCTTGAAAGTGAGACCTCTGTTTTCTTTTGCCTGTCTTAGTTTTGTAAATTGTCACAATCCATCATTCTTTAAAATTAGAGGAATGTTCCAGAATCTTGATTGAGAAAAATTATAATCTTCAAGCCCAGAAAAAGTTCAAACAGGATTATTTCATAGTCTTGAAGGTGGCTGTGGTTGTAGGGCTTGCATGGAAATTTCAAACAAGATGACATTGAAGATCACTACACGTAAGAATCTAAGCATTTATTTTAGCAAATATATATTAAACACTAATGTTAGCCTCTCCATATTCCAGAATCTCATAGTCTAGTGGGGATGATGGACATATATAGAAAAGACTAAAATATTGATGAAGTAGGTGCTAGTATTTTCAAAATGCTAAGGGGGCAGTAATCAACTATGCTTAGAAATGTCGGCGAGGGCCATGCAGAGGGTGTGGTGGGTGAACACACCGTTGACAGAGCAGTGACAATTTGCCACACTGGACTGCAGGGTTTTGGGGGAATAAAGGAAAAAGAAGCCTTACAGGCAATAGGAACAGCATATGCCAAAGCATGGGAGCTTGAAATTATAGAGTTCTTCTGGGAAATTTAAATTTGCTGACATAGCTGGAATATAGATTGTGTGAAAGAGAGTGATAGGCAGGAACACTGAAATTGGCATTAAAAGGGCCTTTCATGCCAAGCAGAGCAGGAAGTGATAGAAAACCTTGATGAATTTGGGGCAGGAAAGTGACATAATGATGTTTGCCATCTAGACGGAAACTGGTGATTTTGTGAAAATAGTAAAGCAGTGGGAGATTCTGAGTGCAAGACTCAAAGGTTTTATTTTATTTTGTTTTGTTTCATTTTGTTTTATAGTTTAAGAAATCCATCAAATCTTGGCTAAATTGACAGTAATAAAAAATAATGCTAATAGTAATAACAAATACAATTTGAGGGCCAGATAGTGCTTTAGTCTTTTTTTTTAATTGATATAAAATTGACATAATATTATGTAAGTTTAAGCGTTAGCTTTTTAACAGTATGTATAATTTCACTAATTCCTGCATCAACCCTGTGACTCATAAGTATTATCATCCCCATTTTACAGAAGAGCAAATTTAGATCCGGAGAAATTACTGAACTTGGCCTATGTCACATGGCTACTCGAGTCTATGCAATGTGACTCCAGTATCTGAACTCCTGACCCATGTGCTAAGCCAGTTCCTCACTGGACTGTTGTAACCCAAGAGGTTGTACACCACATCTGCCTGTGGGTACACGTGGGCCCCTTCATGCTAATCTTCCCAAATTTACTCTTGTTTTCCCTGCTGGTTGCACAAGGACCTGAAGCCCTCCTCCAAATTGCACTTGGTTATTTCTGGTCATCCCCAGAGACTGTCTCATGTGAAACCTGGAACTATCGGCATATGTTCTTCTGCTCTGGAAGCCCACCAGGTCACACACAGGCCCACACTCGTCTGTAGCCTAGCTTGGGCTCTTGCTGGAATTGTCCCCATGTTATTACACACCAACTCTCTGGGGAATTTACCAGCCTTCGAATGGTGATTCGGGCCTCTCTGCTAAAACTACCATGTTTTACATGTTTAGCTATATTAAGATGCAGTTATTAGTTCATAGATTTAAAAAATAGAATTGAAATCATTCTCTGTCCCTATTCCTCTTTCTGCTTTTTTATCTTCCTGCCATCATGGGAAGAAGAGAAAAAAACTGTGGGGGGAGAAAGTCCCAGTCAAAAATCATAAAAGGAGGAATTAGGAAGAAATATAGAAAATTTTTCACTAACTTGGAAATTCAAATCTTAAAAAAGGAACCCAGAACAAGTTACCCTTTATTTTATCTCAGACTCAACAGCAGAAATAAATTCCGAATTACTGTCATACTTCAGATCTCAGGCAAAACATTATTTCATCAGAAAAGCCCTTACAGATCTCCCAAATAAGGTCAGCACTTTGGGGTTTTAGTTCTCATTTTTCCTTTATAGAACCCATCTGCCTAAAATTAAATAACTAATTGCCTACCATATGGTTCAATGCTTATCTCTCTGATCAAATGGTAGCTTTTTAAGGGCAGGAATGTTTTTTTTGTTTCAGACCAAATTATTGCATCAGCCCTGGGTATAGTACGTTACTCGGCAGATTCTCAGTAAATATTTATTGCACACTGGGAAGAATGAATGATCAAAAATCTGATATCTGGCCCTCACACATTGTAGGTACTTGATTAGTAGGGATGATGGTGATCTTTGGCATACCATTCCAGAAGAAGTGTGTTACACTTTGAAACGTATTGGGTGCATTAAGCTGTGATTGCATGTCACGATAGACTGTCCCATGACCCATTAGGCATTTCTTTCTCTATTTTAGCTAACCTGAAATGAGGCTCAAGTCAGTGTTTCCTATTTTCTAAGTTCCTTGGATCAATAGCAGCAGGGAAGAGGATTTCTTTCAATTGGAAAGAAGCCTCTATTAATGTGCTTCTTTGCTTAATTGTTTCTAAAAGATAATTTCAACAAGTTCTGTACCAGTTGCTTGCTTGTGAGTGATTTGTAGAAAGAAGGCTTGCACCTTATCCTCAGTGATGACTCCAAATAGCTTTCTAATACCCAGACTCTCATAGTTCTTAAAGAGCACAGCCCAGACTTCACAGCTGCACAATTTGAAGATCCTTTAAATAACTGCATACGGTTTAAATATTATTTCTGGCATATTTGATGACTTCTATCTCTGCTCTGAATCACCAATGGCCTCATTTAGCAGAACTGTAGGTTTCAAAAGCAGAACACTTGAAAATCCCTGGGAACTATGAATTCCATCTAAAGGAATTAGAAATTCCCTGTTCTTTTTGCGGTGGAGATCAAACCTTTTTGAATTGAATAAATACACATTCTAGAAAACAATCTTGAGGACTTACACTGTGTCGAGGCTCCAGACTATCTAAAGATGAATGAGTATGGTTTCTAACCTCAAGGTTATTATGATGGGTACATTTCAAACTGAAACGTAAAAGTCCCTTCTGCCATATTTACTCTTATGTTCCTTGGTTACACTATGTTGTCCTGGTACAACTTCTGATATTTAAGAAGCCACGAAACGCTTAGTGTACTTGGCAGGAGACCTAAAATAATATTATGGACACTTAGAATACAACCTCAAGAACTGATTTGTCTATGGTTTCCTGAAAGGTCACAAGGAAATGTGGAAGAACAGACGACATCTTTGCTAACATATCATCATTACAATTCATTGTGTATGAAAGTGTTTCTTGTAGTTTATCATGCTTCAGTCATACGCACGCACACACACGCCTACACACACATCGTTATTTCAGACATGTACAAGGATGATGCAGTGTCTTTTCATTTCATGGAGTATTAGTCCTTCTGCAGGGAGTGGGTAGGATCCCATGGAAAGGAAGTGAAACTAAAATCAATCCGTTTGGCTGCTTGCTTATCCTTAGTCTAATGAATGCTTTCACCTCTAACCTAATTTCATCATCGTTCTTTTCCATCTGAGGAAGGAGCCATGGAGATTACTACTTAAGGTGGACTCCACCTGGGTCCAAACGCTATTATTATCTCACGCTTACCCACTCCTGTGAAAGACACAGCAGAAAATGAAGGACTGTGGTTCAAAGAACAGAACCATTGGCTCAGCGGAAGTTAGGGTGCAGCTAGGGTTTTTTAGAGTTATTGGGAAGGAAATGTTGCTGGTAAGCACATTAATATTGGAAACAGTAGCTCCGGGGTTATAGTTACCTCTTGTTTTGTTGTGTTGGATCAAGAGAGAGCGCGATGTTGATTTTGCTTATAAAAGAAGCTGCCTTTGCCTCTGCTGGGACTGTTCCAAGAGCAGAGATAGAATGAAAACACTAAAAGGAAGTGACAGTGATGACTACAGCCTCAGCTGGCACAACTTCAAACCATCTCCGAGGAGAGTGTTCCAAAGAGATAGCACAGTGTAGCTCCCGTGAGTGCCATACAAATAGATTTTGTGCTGCTCTACAGGAGGGAACATAAGTCAGAGGAATAGAAAATGAACAAAAACAGCAACGCCACCAACAGAACCCTCTTGTAAATAAGGTGTTGCATGACGCAGCTAAATGGCAGAATGGTAAGCCAGCAAGATCTTCCAAATGTGAAAAACCATCTAGAAGGGATCACAGAAGCCGACAGATGGCTAGCTTGCCTTCCCTGGACACATATCTGATGAGTGAGGGCACCCATCAAATGAGGCAGCCCATTTGATTCTTGAACTATTTTTAATTGGTAAATAATTTTTCTTTCCTTTGAAGGACATTTCCCTTTCTATGTCTTCTTCTGGATCCTAATTCTGTTCTTTGGAGTGCCAGGCACTCTGGCCTCCATGTTTTAAAAACTGCCATCATGCCTTCCTTTAGTCTTCTCTTCACCAAGGCCAGTATTCTGTTTGTTTCATTTTCCCCCACATTACACAGTACTCAGACCCTTCTCTGTTGACATCTCTCTAAAAAGGTGGTTTTCAGAAAGTGAACAAATGTGATTTTACAGTGTATGATAAGCTCTCCTGAATGGGAGTACTATGGTTTTATTATATTAGCCTAAGCTTTCACTACTTAAAAAAAAATCTATTGTCAGATTTTTGGATAAAGTAGAGCTCAAAGCCACATAATCTCTATAGTCTTTGTTCATATAAGCTATCTCTAAAATAAAAGTATAGCAGAATATGCTTGGAAATTGATATTTTTGAACAAAATTGAGGTCCTTATGTTTATCTCTGTTAAATTTCATTTTTCTCACTTCTATTAGGGAGATGTTGAATTTTTATTGTTAAAGAAATGAAGCAAAAAATAAACAAACAAAAAAAACCTACCACTTGTTGACTTTCTCCTACATGCTAGATGCTGTGCTTTAAGGACCAAAAATCTAATGTAAGCCTGACCAGCAAACGAAGAGGTATGATAATAATGGGAGACAAGTAGAAGGACTCAAGCGTGTTCTGGTAACCCAGATAAAGGAGTCTGTGAAATTTCTAAAATGGGTTAACAATGACACTTGAATTGAGTCCTAAAGTCTGACTAGGGGGTTTTAGGAGAACAAGGGGGTGAGGCTGTGATTAAACACATGCTCCAATATTGCAAATATACATATGCAAAGGAGAGGGGTCAAGTAAAATAAACATTTAAAAGTGTTCATTGGAGTTAGCAAGTTCATTGTTAAAAGCAATTTCAGTGGAATAGTGGCTGCAAAGTCAGATTTTAATGTCAAGATTTGAACAGCAAGTAAGGAACATACACAACTCCTTGAAAAAGCTTGGTTAAGTAGCTTGTACATGAGAGTGAAGGTGGTGGTTTAAGGTGGAAGGAACCTCAGTGTGTTTATTTGTGAGGAAAAGGAGCCAGTGAGGAAGGTGGAACATGCAGTAATCAGAATATACACCTGATGGAGCAAGTATCAATTAGCTTTTGCTGCATAACAAATCACCCCCAAAGCTTTGTGGCTTAAATCAACACAGGTTTTTTTTTTTTTTTTTTTTTCTCATAAATCTATGTGTTTATGAGAACAGTGCCTTTGGTCTGGGCTGGCTGAGATAATCTCTGAGGTCAGCTGGTGGCTGGCTTGGTTTGAATGGTTTAGGATGGGCAGTGCCTTTGGTCTGGGCTGGCTGAGATAATCTCTGAGGTCAGCTGGTGGCTGGCTTGGTTTGAATGGTTTAGGATGGTCTCTTAGGTCTGGCAGCTGGCTCAATATCAGCTGGGGCAATGACCAGGCCATGTATCTTTCACCATCCTGTAGGCCAGCCTGGGATTATTCACGTGGTAATGGTCCTAGCTTCCCAAGAGCCACGAGAAGAGGCAAACTTCAATGCACAAGTTCTTTCCAAAGCTTGGTTTCCATCACATTTACTATTGACCTATTGCCTACAGTTTGTCACATGGCCAACCCTTTCACAGAATCGCTGTGAAAGGGTGCGGATATGGGAAATCCATACCACTGAAGGCCATTGCTGCAGCTATTTACCACAGCACAGATGAGACATAGGTCTCATGAGAAGACAGGCCTGGACAAGAGGAAGAAGAGGATTAATATACAGACGGCTCTGGGGGTAGTTAAGTCCATGGGTAGCAGGCCAGTAGGTTGAGGGTGTATACTGCTCATGGCTTCTTTTTCCTCTGTGATGTGGGGGCTGTGTCCTGGATACAAAGGGGGTAAAGGTATGAAAGGGGATTTCAGGAGTGTTATGAAATTTGGAAATACTAGAAAGAGGAGAGGGAGTTGACCAGAAACATGTAAAAAATGATTGCTATTCAATATTCAAAGTCCTTTTTAAGATTTAAAACCACAAAGTTATAATGATGTCTATCTATAGGTTGTTTTGATTTTTTTCCCAACTGTGCTCAATAACTTGATTACAGAAATGGACAAGGTATAAGGTTGAATGGATCTAAGGTTAGAATTTTAGACAGGAGAACATTGTGGAGGTGAGGAATTAAGGAGTCCAGGGATGGTATGGAATTAAACCAGGAGAGGAGGCCATGAATCAAACATGCAATTAAGTTTTTAGGGGACTGGAAAATTCAAAGTGCAAATTGTAGGACAAAGGGACTTGGAAAAAGGAAGTCTGTGGTCACACAGACTGTTGGCTATTGGTCATATAGACGAAAATAGGCTACCAGCATTTATGCTTTCAGAGATGAAGCAGCTCTGGATTGGTTACATGAGTGGGTTTTACTGAAGTGAGGTACATGTGGGTAAGGCCATTAATGAGGAATGTAATGAAACAGGAAGGATTTTAGTGTATATTGCATCCATGTAGATGTTGGTGCTTCTCAGGAACAGGAGGAAGACTAAGAACCACTAGTTACAAAGCGTACCTCCCTCTTTAAGGAATGTTTTCCAGACTCTCCTCCCCTTACTAGAGAAGATGGAGGCTAAATAGGCATTGGGTAAGTCTTTTGTCTCTCTGTTTTCTTTTATAAACAGTTGCCATTTCACTTCCTTTTGGGGGGTTTCCCTTTTATCAGTTTAAAAAACCCTATTGATGACTGGAATTCCTTCTAAGCCTCAGTGCATTCAGGTTTAAGACCTTGTTACACTATTCTAACAGATGTAAGCTCCTCCTTTCCCCCCATTTATCTTTGCTTTAGCACTCTTAGTTCCAGCTTTTACATATGTCCTTTTGAAATCTGAGCTCATCTGAGAACTCCCTTGTAACTTGATTGATTTCTTTAAATGTCTTTTCATTTTTTTCCCCCATTCGGACCCTTCTTGGGGCCACATTCCCTTCTAGAATCTTTGTTCCTGAGCTCCTACCTACTTTTTTTTCTGAATTCATGTCCTTCATGAGGGCTCTGCCCTCATGACCTAATCACCTCCCCAAAGCCCCCCCTCCTAATACTAGCATCTTTGGGCACTAGGTTTTCAACATATGAATTTGGGGAGGATAGAAACACAGACCATAGCAAAAGCCTCATTTAGCTACAATTCCATCAGTTATATCTATCAGGGGAGAACAGATTTTAGGGGACAGGTGGCAGTCTACCACAGAATACATTATTAATCCTACAGTTTTCAAACATGTGTCCCATTTCTAAACCATATCATCTGTAGTGCACTGTGAATATATATTTTAAATTTACAAATTGTTTTACAAATAGCACAATTATATTTTGGTGTTGTATATGTGCATGTCAAAAGGGGAAATTTGTGCTATTGGATGTTTAGAATATATCTTAATTTTTATAACTTTGCTTAGGATTTATTTATTTTTGCAAGCTGGAGAATGTAAAAAAGGACATGGCTTAGATCTCTCTCAAATTCCGAGAGATCTTCTTACTATGAAGATCAAAGCAATGACTACAAATGCTCCCTCATCTATGAAGCACCTCACAAATGAAGGGTCTTCTGACCATTTATCATGTGTTCCTGGTATGTGAAAGGCTCAAATTTTATACAAATATCTAGAGCACTTTGCTCAGGGGTATGCCATGGTGGGTCTCTGGGGCGTCGGAACGATGCTCTGAGGGCTGACATGAGAGAAGGAATCTTTCCACAGAAGAGCTCTTACCTTACATCATGATTTCCCTTCAAATACAGCCTGGTTTGTTAGTCCCTACAATTTTGAAATAAGATTACAGAAGATAATAATTTGATTAGGAACTTATCCATTCTAGGACTTTCAAAACTGAACTGTTAATTTAGAAAGGATGAACCAGGGACAAACAATTGCAGAAAAAAAAAAAAAATATTAAGGATGAGGAAGAATAGGGGCCTGAGGCAGACTGCTGTGGTTAAGGGCTCAGGCAGAGTGTGGACCTGAATCTCAGCTCCACTCTTTCCTGTGTGTCCTTGGTAAGCGAAGCTACCTCTCATCTGTAAAATGAAGATGATAACAGTGTTTTGGTCATTGGCTTGGTGTGAGGATTAAGTGAAAGCAAGCATGTGAAATACCTCACGTTGCCTCATGCATATTAAATATTCAATAAACGTAAACTATTGTTAACTCTCTAAAAGGAAGCACAATTACCACGCCAAGAGCCACATCTCTCATTATGCCATTATACAGTAAAGAAGTAGAAACCTTAAACATGGGTGCCTGGGTGGCTCAGTTGGTTACGCATCTGCCTTCGGCTCAGGTCATGGTCCCAGAGTCCTAAGATTGAGTCCTGCGTCAGGGCCCCTGCTGGGCGGGGAGCCTGCTTCTCCCTCTCCCTCTGCCCCTCCTCCCTGCTAGTGCTCTTTCTCTCTCTCTAATACATAAATAAAATCTTAAAAAAACCCAAAAAACTGTAAACATGTATTTGTTTAAACATGTTAGCATGTACCTATAGATATCTCACTCAGCTGATTTGATTCTGCTGATGACCATTTAAGGACCCATATTAACTCCAATATTATAATGACTTTGAACCCAGCTGACAGAGTTTTCCATGTGTACCGTGACTCTTCCCAATATTCCAAGCCCTGACTTTGTTGACACCTTCTTATTCTAGAATCTAAATATGGATCTTGGTTAAAGTGATATTTTAAGTGAATATTAAAAACAACCAGAAGCCATAGAGATAATTTGAGTATTACTTTAATTTTAATGTTAATAATTTAATATTACTTATAATAATTTTAATATTAACTTAGAAGGGTTTTGTGAACTAAGTAGGCTTTGAAATGAGCCTTGAAAAACTGGTAGAGTTTGGATAGGTAGGTTCTAGAGACAGAGGAGGGCACAGCATGTAACTTTGACAAGTGAAGGTATAGAAATGGGTAAATAAGAGCATGGTGGGTTGACAGAGGCCTATATAAGAGAGAGTAGTAGGGAGTGTTGTTGGATCTTGGAAGTGGGGGGATGGGTGAAACATATGGTAGGCACAGAATGAATTCTTCTCGAGAGGGATGATGATGATAATGAAATTTTGGCATTTAGTCTGATGCATAAGAATAAAAAGGTTAATACACGTTCTTGAGAAGATTAGTTACATGAAGCAAACAGTCTTTAGACCTCTTTAAACTTCATGCATCTTGTGAGATGTGTACGAAGAGGAGAAAGACAGGGATTAACCTAAATCTGAAGCAAAAGGTATGCCGGATTTCTCTTGTAGTCATTGGTTTTCTTGCTTGGAAATTGATTTGCTCTAAATAAAATGTGCTTAAAAATATCTTGGGTAAGTAGAGTTTTAATGGAATCATATATATTCCTAACTCTGTCAGGCTAGATGAAGTATTTACACAGCCATGCATTCTTAAGATTTTTTAGTAGTACTTTTTCAGCGTGAGTTTGAGACATACCTACTTACAAAAATTAATGTTCCTATTTACAGTGACTCACTTGGTGGGAACAACAAATTCATTTTCAAGTCTGGCCTGACCTTCATAACCTTTCCACTAAAACGTAAATAGTGGTGCATCATCGTGCTTTTTAGGCTAACAAGTCCTGAGAACCAGGGAAGATTTCCTCTTCTTGTTTTTCACTGACACCCACCGATCTACACCTGGCACTCTGTAATACGCATGTGTTGTAGATTACCACCGATGAAAGGTCCTGTGCTGTCAGCCCAGCCCATGCTTCGCTAAGGCAACCTGTTGGCAAATTATAGCTGTTACTCGTGCCAAATGAGTCAGTTGAGATGGAAACATCAATTTGAGATGATGTGTGCTTTCTGTTGTAAGAATACAATTTAGGGAGGTGACATGATTGTCACACGTTTAAGTTTTATTTTGTTTTTTAAGATTTTATTTATTTATTTGACAGAAAGAGAGAGAGCACAAGTAGTCAGAGAGGCAGGCAGAGGGAGAGGGAGAAGCAGAGCAGAGAGCCCGATGTGGGGCTCAATCCCAGGACCCTGGGATCATGACCTGAGCCGAAGGCAGCTGCTTAACCGACTGAACCACCCAGGCGCCCCATGTCACACGTTTAAGTTTTAAATTTAAGAGTCACTGTAAGGAGGCACAGAAAGAGAAGTTTGGGAGAGACGTTTATCAATTCATCCAAAATATTAAGTAATTTCATTTTATTCAAAACACAAGAATTGCTACTTGGCTTAAAACAAAAACTAAAGAAAACACTGCTGTCTTCTAAAACGGCCAAGTCATCCCTTCTTTGTGTGTGTATAAATATGTGTGTCTGTGTGTGGGTGTCCTCTGATTCTACTTCTATCACTCCTTAATAAAACAAATAATCTATAATCTGAAACTGGGAGCTAAGAGTGAAATGACTTAAAAAAAAAAGAGTCACCGAAAATACATCAGGAGAAAAAGAGAGAAAAAGTAAATAGAAAGATGATTTAAAGGGATATGCATTCATTTAGTTCTTCATTTGAGAATCATTTATGGAGTGAATACCAGGCCACATGCTGGCAAATCAAAGATAAGAGATAAGCCTTGACTTTGAGGATTCCTTAGTCTTGTAAAGGAGAAAGATAAGATTGACCTATAGTAACAATAAAATATTATAAAATTATCTGAAACTTTTTTGTGACTATAAAGAAAATTACTTGTTTTTGTTGCATATAGATTATTACCTAATGTCAAATAGTTTAGAATTTTGTTTTCTTTTTACTGTTTGATCTCATAGCAAAAGGTTTAGGAAAACATAGTTTTAATTAATAAGTTAATGAGCAGCAAAGGCAAAAATAATTATGTGAATGGCATGTGCCATTTAAAATTTTTAAACAATATCTAATTTGTGAAAATATTAAGTTAACTTCTATGATTATTTGGTGTCACAGATAACTTTATTAGAATAGAAAATATGAGATTATTCTGATCTTGGAAATTAAGAATGAGGATGGTGTTTTCCTTGTTGTTGAACCTTCGTACTTATCTCAGAGCCTGGCACACAGTATTTATGTCCCTCATCAATTATGTGTTAAACACTATTGTTTTCCTTTTGTTTCCCTAAACATTTTATTTATTTATTTGAGAGAGATGGAGGGGGGAGGGGCATGGGGAGAGGGAGAGAGAATCTCCGGCAGACTCCACACTGAGCACAGAGCCTGACTCCTGGCTCAATCCCACAACCCTGAGATCATGACCTGAGTCAAAACCAAGAGTTGGACGCTTGACTGACTGAACCACCCAGGCGCCCCTAAATGCTGTTGTTTTCCTACCCTCCTCCTGGCTCTAAAGGCACCATGAATTTTGTTCAGGCCACATCACACCACAGTTCATTCAGAGAGTATGCCAGCCCTGTGAGGTAGATCATGGTTGGTTTAAACCATTACAATAATCCCATTTCCTTTTTGTAGTGGCTGGTCTATTATGTTCTCCCTTTAGGATGATGAGATGTAAGGGCAAGTGTGCTCAGGGGTTCCCAGAAAAAAAAATTCTACCCCAGTTAGAAGAGCCACAGAAGAATCCCTTCTTCTCTCCTTCTTCTTTTTTTTTTTTTTTTTTTTTAAAGATTTTATTTATTTATTTGAGAGAGAGACTGAGAGAGAGAGCACATGAGAGTGGGGAGGGTCGGGAGGGTCAGAGGGAGAAGCAGACTCCCTGCCGAGCAGGGAGCCCGATGCGGGACTCGATCCAGGGACTCCAGGATCATGACCTGAGCCGAAGGCAGTCGCTTAACCAACTGAGCCACCCAGGCGCCCTTCTTCTCTCCTTCTTGAAGCTGTTGTGTATGTTTGTGTTGTAGAAGCTGTGGAAGCCATGTTGTGACCAGAAAGAGAGCCCCAAGAGAAGATGACCCAAAGCTCTCACACTGTTAAGCTTCTTATTATTAGGGTGACCACCCCTTTTATTTTGGTCACTTTTTTTGGTAAACTTATGAATGAAAATATTTTAACTTAATCTAAATCTGATACACTTTGCGGATTAATTACAATTTAAATAAATTATCATGGAAATCTTTTCCTTATTTGACAGTTAAAACATGGCATCAAGATCCCAGAAGTGCATTCTAAGCTTCTGGTTTCTGGGGTAGGTAAACTAATTAAACTGTCTTATTAGTGAACTGGGAAGAATAATATTCTACAGTGAAGTTTTGTGAGGCTAACATGAAAATATTATTCAAGTAAACAGGAAATAAAGCTTACAGCGAGTATTGCTAGAGGGCCATATTTGTTCCTGGGTTTCCGTGAAATGAAGTGAATGATTTAACACTCATCACTACGGTGTTTTCTGATGTCCTCTGCACATGCTCTGTCATGGGTTCCAGAGCTGTAGAGGGATGGGAGATAGCTTAGTATGCCTGGCATCATGTTCATGGTGTTTTACATATATCCCTTCGTAGAATCCTCATAATAGTGCTGTGTGGTAGGCACTAATATATTACACTGAAGAGGAAACGGCCACAGAGATGTTAAGTAACTTGCCTGGGATCAAACAGCTGGAAGAGGTCGAGTCAGGGTTTGAATCCAGGCAGACGGCCTCCAGAGTTTGTGCTTTGATCTAATACATTATTGATATTGACTCTCAGAGACTATTTCATACCCCCCTCATGTTATGTGTCATCCATCATTATTACCCTCACTTGAAACTACTCTTGCCAAAACCACCAGCAACTAACTTCACATTCACCAAACTCACACTGTTGGGTTTTTTTTTAAGTTGACATTTTCCTTTATCATATAGTGTAAACTCTCCCAGTCCCACCTTCCCTCACAATATATGTTCTTGGATCTTTTCCCATTTCATACAATGTTGTACACTTTCCCCCTTTGATGTAAAAGTTATCTCTAATGGATACATCAATTTTCAGAACTAGATGGCAGTTTATGAATAAGGGTGGTGTTTTTTGCCTCTCCATACCAGCGTCCTCAGCCTGGTGACCTCCTCCGTGGTTCCAACCAGGTCAGCTGAACACTGAGGAGGAAGATAGCCTTCACCCGTACTCAGGTTTCCTGGCAGTCTTATTTTCTCCCTTATCATTCTCTCTCTCTCTCTCTCTCTCTCTCCATAATAGCCCATCAATCCTTCTCAGACTGTCCTCACATCTCCCATCCCCACAAGACTGCACTCTCTCTCCAAAGGAATCATTTCAATTGTGACAAGAAAACATAAGTTTTGACTTTCCTGCTGCCCCCTCTGTGCTGTTCTCTGGGTCCACCCTCTCATTTTCAGTCCCAGTTGGTCCTGAATAAGGCCAATTCTGTGCTTTGTGTGTTGTCTTAACTTTTGCCCCTATGGTATCCCAAATACATGTATGTTCAAACATTGTGTCTCATGGCTTTTTCCTAACATTTTCCGTAAGACATCTGCTCCTTTAATATCTGGCTTATTTTCTTCCAACAACTACCCCCTCACCCTCCACCCAAACACACACACACACACACACACACACACACACACATTCCTTCTCATTCTGCTCAAGCTACACACAACTTCTTAGGGTTGAACACAGATGTTAGACCGTTTCTCTGGTATACAAGCATATGCCAATACTATTCTGATCGCTTAGGTGTTTCTCAGAGAAGAAACACAGGGATGGTTGTTCTTTTCCTGGAGTCCCTATCCTAGCACTTTTCACATAGTTTTGAAAGTTTCTATTTTCTTTTTTTGCCTTTAGCCACTAAATTCTAAGCTTTATCCTTTATATTTTTTTCTATCCTTGGCATGTGGCTGAGTACCTGACACATAATAGAAATGCCTAAAATATTTGTTCATTGGAGATGTTTTTCTTTTGAGAGATGCTTGATAAATGTTTGAGTATGATGGCAAGAAGATAAACATTACAGCAAAGCGAAGCTAGATGTGTAGTAATTGTCACAGGAGTATAGAGGAAGGCAAGACACTTAGGGATTATGGGCAGTCTGGAGCCCTGTTTTCTTTTCTGATTCTCCACCAGAACCAACCTTAGAAAACAGTAGATGATCACTAAACTTCAGATGCACTGTCACTGAGGGAGAGTGTCTTGAGCTGGAACTTGAAGGAAGGAGTATATTTCTATAATCAGACAATAGAGTTAAATCCAACCTGTAGAATGGCAATCAGTCAGCAAAGTTCCATAGTTAGGAACAGTGGCATGGTATAGGAATAGTTATGGTTAGGAATGATATTATTGGTTTTGGTTGAGACATGGAGCTTAATATAGATATGGATGTCTGTATTACCAGAACAAGGAATTCGGGCAATATTCTATAGATCCGTAGTCACCAAAAGTTTCACTCCATGGTGCACGTAGAATATGAAAATTTTGAAAAGGCACATTGGGGTAAAAGAAGATAAGACTTGAAATCACTGGAAAGGGCAGTGGAAGTGAGGGTGGAGAGGGATGAAGGGGGCCCTCTGGCTGCCTCAGGCTCTGGGTCTCTGAGGCCCAGCTGTCCTGGTGTAGGCCGGACGTCCTAATGGCTCAGGACATTGCTATGTCAGCACACCTCTAATCCATTCGTAGCCCACATCAACTGAAAAGCTCTGCCATTGACAATGGGCAACTATCAAAGTTCACGAAGTGGTATTTAAGAGAGATTAATCTGACAATAGTCTGTATGTGGGGAGAGTGTGCGGGGCAGGAAGACGAGTGATTACCAAAGTCCAGGTGTGAAGTAATGCACACTTGCAATGGCCTGGCATAGGAACAACGAAAATATGGGGTCAAGAGACACACAACTGGATGGGAGACGGGGGAAGAAAAATGATATCTTAGTACTGAACCTGAAGGACTGGGAAAATGATGGTTCTACCCATAGGGCAAGAAAGAGGAAATCCTCAGGGAGAACTCATTTCTGAAGAAAGATGGTTAATGAGGCTGTACTATTAAGTTTAAGGGGATGGAGGGGCAGCCAAATGGAAATGGAAGTGAGGGATATGAGAATGAAGTTTAGTGGATGGCTGAGGATTAGAGATAGCAGTGTAAGAATTATCTATGAGAGGTAATAGTTAAAATCATCAGAGTAGATGAAGATTGTGAAAAAGATTATCTAGGAGAAAAAAAGAATTAAGCCTCAGGGCTGCAATTTTCAAAGTATGGTCCCCTGACCAGCATCATCATCACCCAGGAACTTGTTAGAAGGGAGAATTACCAGGCGCACCTCAGACCTGCTGAATCAGAAACTCTGGGGTTGGGGCCCAGCAGTCTGTGTTTTTACAAGCCTTCCCTGGTATTTGGATGCACAGTGGTTTGAGAACCACTGCCTCAGGGTTATGTTCATATTCTAGAGGCAGGTCAGGTAAATAGAGTCAAAAAGGGACCAGTAAAGATCAGCCAAAGGGTAGAAAGTAAATCGTAAGTGGAATAATGAAAGCAAAGATGAGTGAGTTTCAAGAAGACAAGGGACAAGAACGTTCAAGTGACCAAAAAATCAAAAGAATGATTGGTGGTTGGGATCATGGGAAGAGGCAGAGTCATTAGTTTGTTACATGTGGGCACTCAATTTTATGGAGATTAAAGAGTGGGTGGTGAGTGAAAAGCCAGGTGTATTGTTAAAAACCATTGTTTATACTAATACAGATATTAAATAGAATAATAGCACAAAAAGAAAACATACGTAACGGGAATGTTTTTCTCCCTGAGATATAGGAGAGACACGAACACTTTTGTTAGCAGAAGGGAAGGTGACCAGAGGGGTGGGAAGGAGAGAGAGAGAGGGGACCAGTGTAAGCACGTGCCTGCTTTATTCACTCTTTCTGCAATCTATACTTGTAAATATCTGCATTTATGTACCTTCGTACTTGTAACATGTCTGGTATTTGCTACTGACGCCCATATTCATGATGTTGAGTGCATCATGCAGAGATTGGATTCTCCAGGACCAGAGTCACATCGGAGGCAGAACAGCCAAAGGAAATAGCTTTCTACGATTCGTTGATGAATTTAATATCTATAGTAACATTTTCTAAGAAAGCCACTATCCCGGACACTCTCTGCCTAAGAATACAAAAGTACCCTTTGGGATTGATACTCACCTAGCTGCGATGCATAAACCCTAGAAAACATCTTTAGTTTTATTTTTTCTCAAGGGTAAGGTGGTTCAGGAGGGATTTAAACAAATTCATTGCAATAATAGTCTGGCATGTGAAACTTTTATTTCCTTCCTCCTCCTGTACTTCTATACAAACATCCTTTTTTTTTTTTTTTTTAAGATTTTATTTATTTATTTGAAAGAGAGAGAGAGTGAGTGAGAGAGTGCAAGCAGGGGGAAGGGTCAGAGGGAAAGGGAGAAGCAGACTCCCCACTGAGCAGGAGCCCTATGAGGGGCTCAATCCCAGGACCCTGAGACCATGACCTGAGCGGAAGGCAGACGCTCAGTGACTGAGCCACCCAGGCGCCCCTACAGAAGCATCCTAATCTGTATTTACATATGTAGTTTTTTCTTACTATAAACTTTAGCATTATACTTCTTTTAAAAGTTTTTTGAGTTTTGTTTAAAATGAAACATCATGGTAGATAAGGTAATATTCTGTTTATGCATCTATCTTTCGTTCTTTATACTGTTAATGTTATTATGTTTATATAATCTTTTATTCTTTTAAAGTTATTTTCAGTAATTTAAATTAGTTCTCAGTTGTGTGATCCTTGATGAGTTATCCATCTTTATATGCCAACTCTCTCACCAGAAAAATGGGTTTATAATATGAATCCACTTCAAAGCATTTCAGGGAAAATAGTAAAAATAACATTTTAAAAATATAATGACAGTTATAACTCAACTATGTAATTTCCCAAATAATCAGTACATAAAAATAACAACTTCATTTGGATTTATAATTGGGGATGTTGTGATTAAATGAAGCAATGTGCCCTATTTAACTCTAATTAGAATGTAACTCCCTGTATTAAAATATCAACAGTTCTCTCTCTATCCTTTATAGCTTAGATTGTTTACAGAGCTACACTGAGTCAAATTATCTTCCCCAAAACGTCACATATATATTACATATAACATTTTATATATGTGTGTATATATAACATATATGTATATATATATGATTTATAACACTTTATATATATAACACACACATATACAACACACACACGCATATGTGTGTTTTTATATGACTGAAGACATTCTGTCTTCTAATAACAGCATTATAAAACACACACACACACACACACACACACACACTATTTGAGTTAATCTGAGCTAACAGAGGAACAAATTCTGTCCACAACTATTTAGAAGAATGACAGTGAAGGTTGGAACACAGTGGGGAAATTGGCAGAATTCCTGTGTCCTCAAGAAGTCATTAAATGCTCTGGTCAGGGAAGTATGAGTGATTCTTGGAATTTACTCCTTGGAATCTTCAGTTTTAAATGAGATCAGTGGACAGGATTAGATACTTGTAATATTTCCCTACTGAATGTTGGAAAATGAGACCAATAGACAGCTATTTTTTACTTGTTTAATAAGAGAGAAGGAGAGAAAGAGTGAGTGAGAGAGAGAGAGAGAGCACGTATGCACTGATGCCTACATATGTGATTTGGGAAGGGGAGAGCAAAACAGTGTTTATGGATAAATTGACCTGGTCTGATTATTCTAATGGATACCAAGTAGAACTTGTGATTTCTGTTTATGTTTGATTATGTATATGACATGATGACATATAAGAACATTGAATGATTTCTCTATCTGAATTTGGACCTTTTTCTATAATGTGAGCTTTTTCTGTGCATTCATGTAAAAACACAGCTTACTCTGAAATACATAGATAAAGATGTTACTGTTCTGTATAGACTCAGAATTTTTCTTTAAATGTAACTTAGTGATCCTTGTTTTCAAACTTTTTATTTTATAGATGGTGACATTGCAGTATATATAATATTTGTAACCCTGTTTACATATTCTTTTTTCTTATTCTCACTATTCACAGCCTGATCATATTCACTCATCCCAATCTCTTTCTAAATTTAGACCTGAACCCACATTAATGATATATGGTTAACAGTTCACATTTTTATATTTTCAAAGACTTTATACACTACAGTTTTCTCTTACCATGTGATTTGGAGCTGGTCATTTAATATCACTGTGTCTCATTTATCTACTTATAAAATGGGCATTACTCATTCTAACTCATGTTATCTTATAAGAATTTAAGAGAGATCGCTTCTCGGGCTTTTGGCTAAGATCAAGTGAAGAATTTAAGAGAATTGTCACGTCTAAAGTGTTTGACCTCCTAGGGAAAAAAATTAGGTCTTGCAAATACTGGACATTATTTTATTTTTATTTTTGTTTTTATGTATTTTACCTTTTTAAAGATTTTATTTGTGAGAGAGAGAGAAAGGGGGAGAGAGAGAGAGTACAAGCGGGGAGGGGGGGCGGTGCAGAGGGATAAGAAGACTCCCTGCTGAGCTGGGATTCCAACATGGGATCCATCCCAGGACCCTCAGAACATGACCTGAGCCGAAGGCAGACGCTTAACCAACTGAGCTACCCAGGCACCCCTGGACATTATTTTATTAATAAAAATATAGACATCAAAGTCAATTGGTTAGGTATAATTGTTCTCAGTTTGATCTTTTCCCTATTGTTTTTTCCTTATCTGGATAAGTTGAATAAATCATAGAAATATTAGAATTTATGAATGCGCAACTATGTCAGACTAATACTAATAATTTCATTATTTAGTTCTAATCAGCAATTTATGTGTTAATGGTTCAACCATTATCCTGTCTTTCAACAAGTTTTCCCTATTAATTCATGTCCCTCTAAAATGGTCTTAGATATACAATGTGAGATTAGTTTTGTATGTTCCAATGAATAATATCTTATTTTAAAAATAAGCTTAGACATTATTGTTTTATATTATAATTCATTATGGCATTGCATATGAAAACAGAGGTGGTTCAGTCCTTTCTCACAACATATTCCTTAATGCAAGCTGGGCTCTGCCTACAGACATGTATACTTACCTCATATTCATGTCAATTAAAATTTGGAAAATCATCACATCACAAATTTTCTATCATCACAACATTTGACCTTTGATAAAAATCACAGACTTGGTTGTCATTCCCTCCTCTGCCCTCCCCACCTTCTTTAAAATGCATAATAGTTTTGCAAAATCTAATTTGGCTGTGGATAGAGGACAGCAATTTTGGCCTCCTTGATTATTTTACTTGGTCTTTAATGATTAGGCACAATTAATCTTTTTCTTCAGATTAAAACATGTAAATATGCTCCATGTGCTGCTTTTTCTTATATATTTTAACCTCATCACTCTGGCTATTATCTGCAGAGAATGTGTCATTCATCATTTGTACCATGTTTACTATAGATGTTCTGATCTTTTTGCTCAGTGTTTATTAAAGAATTGTTTATCTTGTCATTTCAGTGCTGCTAGAAGCATAGACTTGTTAGTCCTCTCAGTCTTCTAATCCTTGTTTTGTATTTCTTTGTTAAAATTTTCTTTCTTAGTTTTATGATTATAATTTCTTATATAAGATAAAATCTTTAGCATTGCTTCAATTTGTTTCTTTCTAACAGATAGGCTTTACTATAAACATAATTCAGGTAAACATGGCCTTGGGTTTGGTCCTATGCAAATGCTTTAGATCTAGCTAGCATATGCTCTTGACATCACAAAAAATAATGTCAATTTACCTTCCGTGGCCTTTGATGAGTTTTTGGGTACAACCTTTCAATTGTCCAGGGTATTCTTTGGGTGGATACTCTGAAAGATAATTGCCTTAATTGTTTTTATAGAAATAGCGTTTTCTCCTGTTGGAAGGAATTGACATGGTGAAAATTCAGTAAAGTAGGAGTGAATAAAATGAGAAAGAACTGATAACGGGTTCACATTTGTAAGTGGCAGCTGATAAAGTAAGGCAATTCAGTTCTTTTTCTTTTTTATTGTGAAATGTATCGTACATAAAAAAAAGCATTTCCAATGTATACCTACATTTAAAAAAATAAATATAGAACAGTTCCGTAATTGTCCTATAGTTCTCGTATAGGTCATGTTCATATTTTGTTTCCTTTGTGTTTTAGTGTGGAACACCTGATTCATTTCTTCAGGTTAATCTGCAGCTCTCCTGGTTTCCAAAAGTGCTTTAGCGTCTCTATAGATCTCTTTCTTCCTACTTTCCTACTCTCAGAGATCTCAATTAGTTTGTTTGATTAAAGCCCAGGTATCAGAATTTTTAAGAATTCCCCAGGTGTTTTCGATGTGCAGAGATTTTGGAGAATTATGCTGGGGTCTAGTGTGTCTTGCTAGTTCCTGCTTCCATCTTTTTACATGTGCTAATTCCTCCCCAGGCTTCTTGATTTCTTTTTGTCCCCTGATCTGCTCCTTCAATCACCATGTCCCCATCAAAACCTCTCTTCTTTGTTGTAGACTTCACAGACATTTTAGGGAGAATTGAGCATCTTTTACTTTGTGTATTTTCTTTGTAGCTCCCTTAGGTCTCTTCTCACACCATTGTGCACTCCTTGATGTGATATTGTTTTCCAAAACCATCCAGTTTTGCATTATCAGAAGGTAGCATGGTGCCTGGCAATTGTATACATTCATCACGTTTGCTGAGCGATTTCCAGATCAATCACGCTTCTTCCCCAAACATCATGCTTTTTTTCCTCTTATTGTAAATCACAGTAAAAGGTCTGTCCTTCTAGTTGATTAGTGCCAATTAGATTATGTCATTTGAATGGATTTTAAATTTGCATCCTTTATAAAATAATAATAAAGCTTTCTTACCAACATTTAGTGAAGAGTCTTTTTTTAATTTTATTTTATTATGTTGTGTTAATCACCATACATTACATCATTAGTTTTTGATGTAGTGTTCCATGATTCATTGTTTGCGTATAACACCCAGTTCTCCATGCAGAACGTGCCCTCTTTAATACCCATCACCAGGCTAACCCATCCCCTCACCCCCTCCCCTCTAGAACCCTCAGTTTGTTTCTCAGAGTCCACAGTCTCTCATGGTTCGTCTCCCCCTCTGATTTCCCCCCCATCTTTTCAATGATCCCAGATCAGCAAAATTTACAAAAAGTGCCAAAAAGTTGTGCCTACATTAATTTTAGGTGCATTTCTAACCTGTACTTTCTGTTTCACTCCTTTTTCTCATTGTTCTTGCTTTGGAGAGGTGGTGGTGGTGGGTGGGGTGGGGACCTGCATATGTTTCAAAGTTACACAGAGAACAGCTGGAATCCTAGTCTGCCTCTTGACTAGCTCTGTGACCTTGGTCTGGTTTCTTGACTTCTCAGACACCCAGGATCTTCCTCTGAAAATGGAAATAATACCTACTACCAAGGGTTGATGTACAGAGTAGATGAAATAATGCATAGGATCCCTAAATATCGATTATTTAGATATTAGTAGAGATGCAAACACTTTTGCAACAGAGTGGCTTCAGCACTATTTAAATAAGGTACTTTATTTGGAATAAAATAGATGATAGTTATTAACTGCATGTACACTTGTGTTGATAATTTTTATGTTTTGCGGATATTGATAGTGTAACGTGTAACTGCTACTCAGTCCCCACCCCCTACTTTTTGGGGGTTTAGTTATCACAACAATGGAACTATTTTGTAATGAAGAACTTAACAGGTTTGTAATACAGAAGCATTATTATTACTTAGAAGTATTGGTTAGAAGCATTATTAATACTTAGAAGTATTGGTAACACTTACTGGTAATAACACTTAGAAGCATTGGTATACAGCATTGTATATGTTTGTTTTAAGGGAAATAAAAAGAAAGCATCCCAAAGACATAATTCAGAGGATTTGCACAATACATAGAATCTTTGTCCCTAATGCTGTGCAAGGAGAAAGGGACCCACTCCACTGCCTGGTATAATCTTCCCCTGTACTTCTGTCAAAACCAGCTTATGTTCTTCGGCAAACCTGAGCCAACTCATTTTTGCTTATATTTTCTTTTTACCACAAACTTGGTATTTTATTAACTCCATCTCTCGAATTGATATTAAAAAGGAGTTAATTGATATTAGAAAAAAAGTAGTATAAAGTAGTAAAAAATCAGTTTTATGTTTATTTAGTCTTCTGGGGCTATCAAGCAAGCAATTTATTAAAGTCCCCCCCCCCATCTAGTTCATTAATGATGATCTATAAATGGAAACATTTTAGAGTTATTTCTTTTACTTTGTAATTGATGTATATTTTGTATTATTTTTTTTCCTGCCAAACACAGGCCAATGCTTGTATTAACAGAATTTTAAAATCTAGTCAAATCTGAGAATGAGTTAATTATTTTGTTGTCAAAAGGTAACAGGCTTCATGTTCATGCATCATGAGTTCAAGTTCTACCAAGGAGTACACAAAGGAACCTTGGGGTGCATTGCCCAGTTTTAAAATATGAATCGCTAAAAAAAGAGATGCCGAAGTTTAAAATAACAGCATGCAGATTTCTTTATAGAATTTAAAGAATGGAAAACACTTGCAAAAATATCAGCAGGCAGGGGCAGGAAGAACAAACGGTAACCAAATTGGTTCCTGTGACAAACCATAACATTTACTTTAAACCATCAGCGTGCTACTCAGTAAAAGGCAGGCTACCACTCTTTTAATAGATCCCAGGCCTTGTTAAACTCACTGGTCTGCAAGAATTACCCAGGTCAAGAGCAGGTCAAAAAGTGAAAACCCATGTGAAAGTAAACTTTGAAATATCAGCTTTTGAAGAGCCCCAGCCGACTGTCTCCTCTGTAGTAAATACACTTCCTTTTTGTGTACGATATTGTTCAATATACTGTACTTGAAATCCATACAGGTGATAGAAAGGGCATTACACTATTTTATATCCTTCCAACTGAGTGTAGTCTTTGCTTCTTCTGTAGTTTGGGAATCTTTCTTATTTGCTTTCTAAAACCTTAAAAAGATCTAAACTTAATAAAGAAAGAAAAGAGTTGTGGCTCTGTTTTGAGTAGTCACCTCTATTTTGTTTTGAAATATCTATGCTCTATTTAAAACTAGAGCCGTGATTTCCTCACAGCCAGAATAAAGAAGTGAGAGGGTGACTCACTGTGGAATTTATTTGCCTGGTAAACTGGGTATTAATCTGGCCTACAATACACTTGCTCCAGATTTTGTTCAAGTGTAAGGTCATACTGTGAAGCTGTTTTTCATTTTGTTTTATATGTGTTAATATAATGCCTTATGAATTACCCTAGAGTTTTGTTCTGACAGCTAAAAAGCATAATCGTTTTTCCTTTCAAGGGGATTGAAAGCAAAGCAATTGACTCTATATTTGAAATGATTTATCTAGGATCCTTTCCCTCACATCTTGCCTTAATGTTTATAGAGAATATTCTTTTGAGTTTTTACTGGTAGCATTGTATTTATCAAGCTCTTTGCCTCTTTGCCTGTTTCTCAAAATTGAGTCCATCTTAGGGTATGATCTTTTAGAGTTCATTGGCAAAACTGCCTGCAGAGTTAATAGGCACCATACTATGATTTTGATAGGGAAGAAATGGTCTCTTGAGACTTAAATCAGAGTTCTCTTAGTAGAAAAAAAAGAGATCCTTTTCCTATCTTTCAAAGAAACAAGTGGCATGATTTTTCATGCATTTGACTATATAGATGAAGTGTCTGCATATGGTGCTGTCGATTCACAGTATTAATTGTAAAGACACAGTTTCAGTCTCAGTATGAAGATAGAAAGAAGATCATGTAGCATCCCTAAAGGAGTTTCCCCGAACACATGTAAAAATAATTACTGCACAAGAATACGTAAGATGGGTGCCAAATGATGATCGTGGCGGCTTTGGTGGGCAGTGGTAATAATGATATAACAGCTAACAGTTATCGAGTACTTATTGTGTATGTGGAATGTTCCAAGTGCTTTATAGTATTAATTAATTTATTCCTCACAACAACCATATGAGGTAGGTTACCGTTATTGTCCTCATGAGCTACGGAGAGATTAAGTAACATGCCCAAAGTCCCATGCAGCCAGTGGGTTCAAACCCAATAATCTGGCTCCAAAGCCTATGCTTTTAAAACAGTGTTAAGTGTTCTAAGATTGAAGAGAATCTTAAAAGATTTCAGAGGGAGAAGAAATCACTTCCAACCAGGATTACTAAGGAAGGCTTTTGTGCGGGAGGTGGGGCTTCCATTGGTTTTGGAGGCTGAATAACTAGATTGTAGTTGTGTGTGAGTGGGGTCTGTGGCTGCCTGTGTCACCACTGTTCACCGGGTACCTAGCGCTGGGATGGGTGCACACCAGGCACATGACAATCAAGCATGCTCTGGGTGGCTAGGCAGGGTGTCATCAGCATCCTTGTTGACGTGTCCATACATTTTAATATTGCACTCAACACTATATGTAAGTGAACAGAGACTTTGAAAAAGCATCTGTCTGTGCAAGTTCTGCTCAAACTTGCCTCTAGTGAAATCTTTGTAAAAACCCGACATGATTCTAGTTACTCTGTCCACTTTTCTGTGTGCTCAGTTGAGTTCTAAGAACTACAAGGAACTGGTGGTTTGTGTTTGTTTGTGACCTGGATTTTAATATTCACTTGTTCTCTTCTCCCTAGTTTAGACTCTCCCAGGCCAGAGTCATAGTAATAAATTTATTTCAAATTTTGGCTCCTTTATGTTTTTTATCAAACTAAGCCAGTTCACTGCTAGCGATAAATAGGTGATATGAGAGAGGATGAAGCAACAAATTGGAGATTCAGACATGCTGTTTACTATATCTGAATAACACTACAGGAAGTCTTTTAATGAGCAACAGGCTTTTTGTTGAAGATCTCCAAAATCTTTGCCCACAAGATAGCTTTGGGAGGCATATAAAACAAATACATGAAAACAAGATTTGATTGTTGAAAATAATGTAGTCAGACACCTGTGCTTTCAAATCCCCATTCTTTTGCCTTTGGTCCAGTGAAAGAGGAAAGCTAGTTAAACTTTCTGAGTTCCAGGTTACTTATCTTTCCTAGGACTTTCATGAGAATTACATAATATGTGTTATCTTAATATATAGCATAGCACCTTGGGCACGGAAAGAATTCAATAAATACTGGAGGCTGTAATAATAATTGGTATTATCATCTTTAATATGGAAGGAATAAGAAGGGATTCATATAACTCTGTTGGTTGGGACCTTCAAGAAGCTTTCAAAGAAAGCTTTGAGGTGGACCTTAAAAATGAAGTGAGGAAGAAAGGAGGAGGAAGCACTTCAGCAAGAGAGAGAACATTGCCGAAGGAGTAGAGGAGAGAATAAATCTGTCTCTGTTAAGCCTTAGGAGTTGTCCGTCTTGGTGGGAGGTGGGGCCTGGCAGGCAGTCGGTCAATATTAATGGCAGTCCTCCATGATGCTGGAGGAATTCTTTCTGAGCATAAATAAGTAGTTTAGTGGCTCCTCAAGAGGAGATGGGAGATGATCAAAGTGGTATTTGAGGAAGATTTGATCTAGGGCTAGGATGTGGGTAGACTGGAGGTAGAAAGGGCTCTAGGTAGGAAAGCCAACAGCAAAGATTTTGTGTGATAGTCTCAAGACGGTTGTTAAGTGGGGAAGCAGTAGGAATGTGGAGTGAGGAGACCAGGGATCTGAGAGACTCTGCAAGGAAAGAAGAGATGACTTGGAATACAGGAGGGGTGTAAAAAATGAGAAAGTTGAAGAACCCAGCAGATTCCAGTTTGTGTATGAGGGTACGTGTTTTAATTTTTAGACATTCTAAAATTTTAAAATCACAGTTCCAAAATATCTTAGTGATTATTGTAAAAATGACACTGTCTACCACTCTTGTAGGATATTGTGATGATGTGAAACTGAACTGAGAATTTAGGGTTCAATATAAATAACTAGGTCTTCTAAATCTTATCAAATCTTGGACCTCATTGTTTAAATTGAGTTTTATCATAACTATCTCTCCTTTAAGTAAATTACTTTCTGATGTGCTAGAGGAAAAAAAATCCTTTCATATTAACCAGATGAAGTAACATCAGTTCGGTTTTGAAATTGTTCGTTTTATTATCTCATTATTCCTTTTTTTTCTGAAGAGTGAAACCAAAAAGCAAAAAAATAAAAAAAAAATCTGAAGACAACATAATTATATCTTTAATCATCTCAAAGGTAGAACTAAGATAATTTAAAGTAGAACATTAAGATCTTTTTACAAACGAGGGGGAGGGGATTCGTGTTACATTACTCAAGTTGATTCACTTGAAACTTGACCAGGAAAAAGTCACTTTCTCAGAGGGTAAATACATCATTCGTATTGGGGGGGGGGGGGGTCATGTAGTCCAGTATCTCATTTTAAAAAGCCGAAGTTCTCTCTTTTCTTTTTTTTAAAGAATTTTTATTGAGCACTTTCAAATCTTACAGAAACTCTGAGAATCATTATTCCCAATTTACAAATGGTGAAGCAGAGATTCAGAGTGTTTAAGTGATGCATCCAAGTTTACATAGCTACTAAAGGAAAAAAATTGGGGGTTAAACTTGCAAATGGGATTAATGCCTTTATACAAGGGACCCCTTGTATAAAGGCATTAATCCTGAGAAATGCTGCAACGTTCACGAAATCCCTCACACATGCAAAGATAGAAAGCCACAGGTCTCTTCTTAATGCCAGCCATGTTAGGATATTCTGTTTTAGCACGTTGCATCCAGTTATTTCTACAGCACACATGGCTGCCAAAATTACTTCTGCTTTCTGTTGCTAATAAGAAATAGTGGAATGAAAGAGTCATGGAAATAAAACAAATACAGATAGGGCCACCAATTTAAAACTATTTTGCCTCGTCAAGTCTCTCCTTTTCATTATCTTACTCGGGGCTGCAGGTTTTAAAATGTAAACTCCAGAGTGAAACGCCATGAGCTAATTTCTGAAATAGTAAGTTGTATCATTCCGGTGTTATGTGCCTACCAAAGAACCAAGTTATCACAGGTGGGATGTCTTATTAATATTTATTATTTTCCAAGTAGATCTATTCTGTGGTTATTTAATTTTAACTTACATGATATCCTAGGTGTTGGATATTTGGTGGCCAGTAAGTATCATTTTATAAACTATTTTACAATATATATCAGTTATAGTATTTCGAACTTTACTACGTAACTTCAAAAATAAGAGAATAAACACTCAGTAGAACACAAAATTGATGCAATTAGGTAAGAGTTATTGAGAAATGATATGCTGCCTCTTTTTATTAATTTGGTTTAATCAGAACTTCTTTTTGAAAAATTATGGCACGGGTGATAACTAAAAACTACTTTTAAAAAAATCCATTCTTTCTGGTTTTGCATCTTTCCTCTTTCGACTAGGAAAGAAAACAAGTCTCGAGATGAAGAATGGGAGCTTTTGTTACTGAATTTGCACCATTTCCTAGGTAGAACCCTGTGACAATCTCTTTTAATCTTTGTGTTTAATTATTAATTATTCTGTTTGTTTGGCTTTGCTATCTGGCGGCATTGTTATGGAGACTACATGACACTATTCCATTTCATCAGGGAGCTTGCATTTTGATTTCTTACCTAAAGACTACGTTTATCCCAGGTGGAGAACAGCCTGAGGTGTGTGGCAATGACATGTGAAATAATTGCTACTTCTTAATTTTTAGACATGGATTCATAATTTAGAAAAATCTAGTAGTTGTTCCTCTGCAGCCTGGATAATGTCCCTTGTATTGAAAAAATCACACCGGAGACTGTTTATTTACAAGGGTCTAAACATGTGTATCTTTATGGCTTTCTCCTGTCACAATGAATCACCAGCTATAAGTTGTCCTTTGTTGGTTTTGGTAAAAATCAAATGAAACCCAGCAGGAGATCTCAGAGTGCATTGTCCAAGAGTGTAAAAATGCTGTGTTGATGACAGATCATACTGTTTTTATTAAAGCTAAGAACATTGACTTTACTTTGCTTTTTGACCCCGGTACTCTACTGTCAAGGTGATTTTATTTCTACAAATTTTCCTTCTGCTGGCCTCATCAATGATTCACCATAAAACATTAGACAAATTCCCATCATCTGTATATGATTATAGCAGGTTCTGTTGTGCTGCTCACTGCAACTAAAAAGATGTTTTTCGGCTTTGTCTAAAGAGGAATCAATTTACTAATGTTCTTCCCTTGCGCAATGTCTTCTTGTTTTAATACCAAATTATAAAATGATAGGAACTCAACATAAAGCATCCTGATGTGCCGTTAAATACCATTTTGTAAAAACTTTAGCTAACCTTTGTGAATTTTTAAAAAGAGAAACAATAGTGTATTTAGCAAACAATGGGTTATGAAAGGGCAGGATATGTGGGATTATCTGATCTGTTTAAAACACAAATGCCCCGGGGCACTCAGTTCTCAGATCTATGACCTGTATTATATTTAGGAAATTGTTGACAAATAAGTTAAAAAGGGACTAAATAAAATAGTAATACAGACAAGATTCTGAAGCATGAACACTGCTGTGTAGCAGTCTGTTGAAGGAACGGACACTCTGACTCGTCTCCTTTGTAATCTCAAATTGGTCTTCATTACTCGCTTCTATAGTGCCGTGCTATTCTATGCCCTAAAACGATTTTATACAGAATGAGAATATTGACTACATGTTTTCAGGGGATATATATTCTAGAAGGTTACACGATAACAATAGTGAGTAACAGTCATCATTAACTGAGCATCCGGTCACTGCGAGGTGCTTTACGTACATTATCTCATTGCGTTTCAACCTAGCAATGTAGGTGTAACGATAAAACTGAGTATCAGATGGTTAAGTGGCTTATCCAAGAATTCAGAACCAACAAGTGACAGCACAAAGAATTGAATGTAGATTTGTCTAACTCACAGCTAGTGCTTTCCTATACTTTTTGTTGGCGGGCCTGAAAAAGAAAAAAAAAAAGGCGAGAAACCCAGGTCGTTGAATTCCAGTGTAGCTCCCTGTTTGTCACTGTTGTAATATGCTACCACTATGAGAAGCTTAGCTCACATAATACTCTTTCCAGAAATTTCTAAATGGCTATATCTTTGCCTAAGAAAGTATGTAGAAATATTTCAGTGTATCAGTTGGAGCACTCCCTAAAGCTCTGGCTCAGCTTTTCAACCTCATCCCTTACTATGTCATTTCCAATGTCCTGAACTCAACTTGGACTTCACAATAGTTCCCAATATACCTTTTGTTTGTTCTTGTTAGAGGAAAATGACTCTCCTCGCTCCTGGTTTCCATGAGGAGAGATTTCCCCTTAGCACACTATCGGTCTTTTCATGTCTCATACTTTTCTATCTCTGCGGAGATAGGGTAAATTTTCTGATGGATAAATTTGAGCAGAATGATGAGGCAGGCTTGGCAAACTCTGCCATTCTCGACTTGGGACCTAGCTGCTGAATCTGGAACTTGCTGTGCTAGGGCGCAGGCGTAGAGCTGCCGCCCACGCTGGGTCAGCGTGCTTCACTCCCGGATTCTGTTAGCCGGCACGTTTGGCTCTTGAGCTAAGCTGCATCCTTCAACATGGCATTTAGCACTAGTAAAGTCCATATTTTGACTTATTCTTTATTTTTCAACTTACTTAGAACGTGGATGAGGAACACTCTCTCTGAGATTTCGAGAATGCAATTCCCTCTACCTAGATCACTTCCTTCAATAACCACATAACTAAAGTCCCATTTTAACATTCAGGACCTTATCATTCCTTTTCTCCTGTGAATTTCCCTATACGACAGCTTCACATGGAAAGAATCTTCCCTTCCTTCAAACCTCCTTAAGACTGTGTTGTTATATCTTCAAATAGTATGTATCTTAGGGCTTACCTTTCACTTATTTGTTCACTTTATAAGTATAAAGTCAGACTATTGGCATTGTCCTTACACCTGGGGTTCTGGGTTTATGCCAGTTGATAATTCAGGTGTGGGCCCTATCTCCCTTGAATTGTTGGCTTAGCAGAGTAGGCACAACTGGAAAGTAACGACCAATGGAATGAGTGGTAAATGGCAGTGCAGGGTGCTGCGGGGCACATAGCAGGGGTGCCTAACCTAGACTGGGGCAGGGTCAACGTGCCAGTCAAGGTCTCAGCCAGATGGGTTCTTTTCTGGAGCTCAGTCTCCTTCCAAGCTACTAAGTCCCTTGAAGAAGTGACTTTTGTGCTAATACTGGAAAAATAAGTAGGAGCTACTTGGGTGAATGGACTAATTGGCTAGGGGGGATGACTATGGACAGGAGAACAGCTTACAGGAAAATGAAATAGCAAGTACAAAGAGCCCAAGGGTGAGCAGAACACATCAGAGGCATTGGAATTAGACCACATTCTTAGAGAGCAGAGCATCACACGGTATAATAAATATTTGTTGAATTGAGTTATTTTTCATTAAATGAGTCCTCTTAATCTTTACTTGGGAATAATCTATAATCATAATGGTTATTATCTGCAGAACATTTATAGTGTGCCAGGTACTGTGTTAAGCATTATACACACATTAGCTTATTTAATCTTGCAAATAACTTTATTATGGTACTGTTATCTCAATGTTAAGATAATGAAACCAGATTCAGATACAGTAAGTAACCTGTCAAAGGTCATAAAGCTAATTAGTGGCAGAGCGTGGGAGACAGGAGTCATCTCGCTTCCAAGTCGTCTCTTTTTCAGACAATGACTATGCACCTTCACTACTGGTACTGAATATCGCCTCTAGTCAGTGTTTACTGTGTGCAGTAAGTCTTAAGTGCTTTATGCATACTGTCTTATTTAATCCTCATAACAATCTTATGAGGTTTATGATATTGTTTATTACCCCTGTTTCACAGGGAAAGACATTCAGTCCCAGTGTGGCGAAGGAACAAAGTTCATAGAGCTGGTGGGTGGTGGGTGCCAGGACCTGAACCCAAGCCAGCTCTCTCTGGAGCTCAAGATTTTTTTTTTTTTTTTTAAAGATTTATTTATTTGACAGAGAGATACAGAGCGAGAGAGGGAACACAAGCAGGGGGATTGGGAGAGGGAGAAGCAGGCTTCCCGCTGAGCAGGGAGCCCGGTGCGGGGCTTGATCCCAGGACCCTGGGATCATGACCTGAGCCGAAGGCAGACACTTAACGACTGAGCCACCCAGGTGCCCCTGGAGCTCAAGATTTTTAATCACAATTTTCAGGAAAAAAAAATACAGCCATAAAGGTGTTTGCCTAGATGCTAAGAATCTTGGAGGAAGACGTGATGAAAAATTGTGTGGACTTTCGGAATAATTGGGATTATAGGAGCCATGGACAATTATTTTGAAAAGACCTGATTTTAGATATTAGTATATATTCATGTGTGGATATTACTTAGAAAAAGTGTATAAAGATAAATTGCGTTAGAAGAAAATGGGTAGCAGATAGTAAATAAGTTTTGTTTAGTTGGGATGTGGCCAATGTGGTATAGACCATGTATGAAAACAAGGTCAATTTTGAACAAGAAGCCATGGGGTAGTAGGCGATAAAGAGGTAGTTTTAAGATTCATGAGCAGGACATACTATTTGATTTAGAGAATATTAGCTATGTTTCCAATCCTAAAATAGGAAGTTCATGAGCAAAAAGATGCTTTAGGATGATTCCAATACTTACATAATCATAGATTTTTTTCCCCCCAATAACACACACAACATCTATAGGCCACCTGATATACAGAACTTTGCTTTGGGGGAAATTGATTAAAGGAATTAGAATAGAATTGGAAATGAATTAGGTGTATATTACTCAGAGATTTGCTTTCCTGGAATTCTGAGATTTTTCAGGTCACAGAGGATTCTGAAGATTCCTTCATGAATTTATTCCTTGTGACAGAGATTATGAAACTGCTCCTCCAATGGATATAGGGGTATGATGCCACCTTAAGTGATGATGTATTGGGAGTTAACCCATGGAAGAGTGAAATGGTCTCAGTTTGTCTTGAGCCACAACCTACTCCTTAAACCCCTCGCACGCTTGTTTTTATCTCATCTTCTGTCTCTCAGATTTCCAGCATCCTCAATCTGCCTCAGGCTGCTTTCCCGAGACTTAAAAAAGCTGGTCTTCTTTGGCCCAATCAGTGCTCCCTTTATCTTTTCCATTAAAAATCATCTGTCCTGGACCCCAGCTCTAGAAGACTTCAATCTCTACTTAACATGTAATTTAAGAAATCTTTCTGATCTATTAATGTTATTGTACTAATAGGAAAAGTCTAGCACCCGGTTTTCTTTCATGGGCACCAGAAGCACAATTTGATACTATTTTTTTCCCTTAAAAATATGACACCAGAGACTGAGACGGGGGTAGACCAAAAAGACAATATTTCCTGAACTATGTCTATAGCCTTCTGGCTGCTTTCAGGCAAATCATTGTACTTTTCTGGGATTGAGATTCATCAACTTTAAAATGGAGATAAGAAACTTACTCTTACTAATTCATATTACTAGAATAAATGAACTCATCTAAAGAATGATTTTACTGATCCCACTTGACTGTGAGTTTATAAAAGTCATGATTCAAGTCTTTATTACCTCTTAGCATTCAATAAACATCTTTGTATCTGAAAGTATAAGTGATTGATGTTTGGTTCAATGTAGTAACATAAAGGCAATTTCAGCTTAGGTCGAAAGAAGAAGGTAATGGGAAAATATTTTGTTTCGTCTGTTTGTTTGCTTATAAGTCAGATGGCATTTGCAAGCTTCAAATCATAAGGGCTGGATAACCCATAACACAACAGGAGAGGAACAGAAAAAAGGAGGAGGGGGAAGAAGAGTTTGGATTTTGAAGGGAAGATGGATTCAATTTTGAGTTTGGCCTGCTTGTGAGACATCGTGTGAGATATCCAGTGGGTGATATAGGGATGGAATTCAAGAGCTAAAGCTTCAGGAATCAGCTCATGATTTGGAAGGATATGCAGAGTATGAAGCAAGAGGTCCAAGTATGAAAGTTTGAGGGAGATCAATACTTCATAAATTAGCACAGGAGGATGAATCAATCCCTGAAGTAGGGTGATACGGGATGGCCAAGAGAGTGTGGTGTTGAGGACATATCAAGAATCAGGACTTTGTTCAGCAGTTTCAAATGTCACAGAGAAATCAAAGGTAACTAAAAAGGGCACTGAGCCACCACCATTAGTATAAGAGGTTATTGGTGACCGTGGGAAGCCAAGAGTGGGGAGAGAAGCAGAATGTTGAGGATAGAATGAGAAATGAGGAAGGGAAACAGTGACTTTGAAAGTGCTTCGAGACGTTTGAATGAAAAGAAAGAGAGAGATGAGTCAGTAGCTCTAGGAATCATAAGGTTCTAAGAATCATAAAGACCAAGAAATCTGAGGCTATTTCAATACTGTTGGGAAGTCTCTATTGAAGATGGAGGAGTTAGAGAGAAAGAATAATTGAAGAGGATGAGCAGTTTCCTAAGGGGACAGGAGAGCATAGGCTCTGGAGCAGAACTTGCTTTTTAAAAAAAAAAAAAAAGAAAGAAAGAGTTTTGCCACATGTTTTGGAGAGTGATGAGTGTGCTGGAGTTGTTTAATTTTCTGTAATAGTAAAATGGTCATTGTAATGTTTCCTGCCTTATCATGACTTTTGGCCTAAACTTTTCATCTGTTTATGTAATATGTGTATGTATGTGTATATATATTTACTTTAGTATAAGGTGTTGTTACTTAGAAAAATGTAATTGTGCATTATTGTAATGTGCTTTAATAACATAATAAAGTTATATTAGTGTTCCAGCATTGCCGAATTGAATATCCGTGCAAAAACAGCTTGTATATATAGGATAATGCCTAACCTTGCAGTCCCCATGCAATACCAGGAATAAGACATGAATTTGCTGTGCAGTAAATGTATGAATTATGCAATTTATTAAATAGAAAATTATTAGAACTCTTGTGAGTTAAAGAGTTCAATTATCTAGTGTTTCCAGTATATGTATATCATATCCAACAATAAAATATTTTTTCTGCTTTCCTGCCTTTCTTCAAGAACTATTTATTGAGTGCTTACTATGTTTATTTTTATAACAAGTCAATTAGAACCACAGGGACTCTCTCTAGCCCCTTGTATGAATGACTGAGTGTTATGCAGCCAATTACCACAAATTTCAAATCTTAAATAAACACTTACAGTCAGGAATCTGGGCCCTTGTATCTGGGACCTTGATTCAGGCCCTTCAAGGTGTTGGCCAGGGCTGTGTTCTCATTTAGGATTCAAGATTCTCTTCCAAGCTCCTTGGTTGTTGGCAGAATTCAGTTTCTATAGTTGTCATACTGAAGTCCTCATTTCTTTTCTGTTTGCTAGCTGTTGGCTGGGGACTACTCTTAGCAGCCAGAGTCTGTCTCACCTTCTTGCCATATGACCCCTCCATACATAGGGAGGACACATCGTGATTGCTTCCTCAAGACTACAAGGAGAAACTTCTCTCACTTCTGATCTCTTGTCAATGTGTTCATTTTTTCTCTCCAAGTTAATAACTGCCAAACCCCAAATCTGAATAACCATGACTTGTCAGTTGTTCATGAAATAAAATGGTTCTCCCTGAATAACGTGGCTTGTTCAGCTCAGACATCGAATGATTTACTTTCCCTTGAGATGACTCCTTGTCATTTTGTTTTTGGCCTCAAAACCCTTTTAGCAAGTCAGGAAGGTCAATAACATTTTCATAATAATACCAAGATGTTATTTATTTGTTTATTTGTTTGTTTTCTCGCTGTGTTGACAGTTGTAAAAGCAGTTGGCCAATGGGATGACTGGCACCTTAGCATGAGTCAAGGCAGGGATGTCAAACTCATACTAACTAGCAGTCAAGGAAACAAACAACAGGTGCACTTAAGAATGTCCTTGGTGTCCAATGGAAAAAAGACAGTCTCTTCAACAAATGGTGTTGGGAAAATTGGACAACCACATGCAGAAGAATGAAATTGGACCATTTCCTTACACCACACACAAAAATAGACTCCAAATGGTTGAAAGACCTAAATGTGAGACAGGAGTCCATCAAAATCCTAAAGGAGAACACAGGCAGCAACCTCTTCGACCTCAGCCGCAGCAACTTCTTCCTAGAAACATCACCAAAGGCAAGGGAAGCGAGGGCAAAAATGAACTATTGGGACTTCATCAAGATCAAAAGCTTTTGCCCAGCAAAAGAAACAGTCAACAAAACCAAAAGACAACCGACAGAATGGGAGAAGATATTTGCAAATGACATATCAGATAAAGGGCTAGTATCCAAAATCTATAAAGAACCCATCAAACTCAACACCCAAAGAACAAATAATCCAGTCAAGAAATGGGCAGAAGACATGAACAGACATTTCTCCAAAGAAGACATCCAAATGGCCAACAGACACATGAAAAAGTGCTCAACATCTCTCGGCATCAGGGAAATCCAAATCAAAACCTCAATGAGATACCACCTCACACCAGTCAGAATGGCTAAAATTAACAAGTCAGGAAACGACAGATGTTGGTGAGGATGCGGAGAAAGGGGAATCCTCCTACACTGTTGGTGGGAATGCAAGCTGGTGCAACCACTCTGGAAAACAGTATGGAGGTTCCTCAAAAAGTTGAAAATAGAGCTACCATACGATCCAGCAATTGCACTACTGGGTATTTACCCCAAAGATACAAATGTAGGAATCCGAAGGGGTACGTGCACCCTGATGTTTATAGCAGCAATGTCCACCATAGCCAAAGTGTGGAAAGAGCCAAGATGTCCATCGACAGATGAATGGATAAAGAAGATGTGGTATATATGTACAATGGAATATTATGTAGCCATCAAAAGGAATGAAATCTTGCCATTTGCAATGACATGGATGGAACTGGAGGGTGTTATGCTGAGTGAAATAAGTCAATCAGAGAAAGACATGTATCATATGACCTCACCGATACGAGGAATTCTTAATCTCAGGAAACAAACTGAGGGTTGCTGGAGTGGTGGGGGGTGGGAGGGATGGGGTGGCTGGGTGATAGACATTGGGGAGGGTATGTGCTATGGTGATCGCTGTGAATTGTGCAAGACTGTTGAATCACAGATCTGTATCTCTGAAACAAATAATACATTATATGTTAAAAAAAAAAAAGAAGAAGAAGAAGAAGATAGCAGGAGGGGAAGAATGAAGTGGGGGAAACCGGAGGGGGAGATGAACCATGAGAGACGATGGACTCTGAAAAACAAACTGAGGGTTCTAGAGGGGAGGGGGGTGGGAGGATGGGTTAGCCTGGTGATGCGTATTAAAGAGGGCATGCTCTGCATGGAGCACTGGGTGTTATACACAAACAATGAATCATGGAACACTACATCAAAAACTAATAATGTAATGTATGGTGATTAACATAACATAATAAAATAAAAAAAAGAATGTCCTTGGTGAAACATTAACAAGTATACACTTTATTAAATCTTGGCCCTCGAATGCATATCTTTTATTATTTTCAGTGAGGAGATGAGAATCCCACAAAGTCTTTGTGTTTTAATTATTCAGAGCTGACCATCTTTTTCTTTATGTTCCTTTATTTTGCTTTAATGTTAAGAAAACTTTAATTTTTGACATACCTGATTATATTACACTAGTTTTATTATGTACTTAAAAAAAGGTACTTAAATTTTCAATCACTTAGTGTTTCTTTTGCTTTGCTGTATTAAAGATGATCTGACATTTTCCCCCAAATTATTAAGTGCTCCCAACATCACTGTGTCAGAGTACTTTCTTTATCTTATTTTATATTTTAACATACAATTTGAAGAGCTATAAATTTGGAATTTAATTTAGGCACAATAAATAAAAAGGAATTCTTTCAACCTCTGTAACATTTGAAGGTTACCTAAAATTCTGAACAGAAAAAAACATTGAAAAAAATCTCTATAATCCCTTTTTTAAACTCCTAAATTCAAGAGAAAATTTTAAAGTTATGGCATAGTTTTTGTTATTCCAGTTTCATTAACTACCATCTTTATTGAAAATATTCTACATGTAAGATGTGAGAAAGGAGGCAAAGTGAAAAGGAAATGGGAAAAACTAGTGAGACAAAGAAAACAGTAAATTAGGGAAGTCAAAAAATGGAAGATAATAGAAATAAAAATACGATAAATTAAAAAAAAAAAAAACTTTGACAGTATAACCTAGATTTGAAAAAGGTCTATTAATAGAAAGATAACTGAATTTGAAATCAAACAACTTGCTTAATATTTAGAACTGTGACACTTAGAAGTTGAAAGTCCTTAGGCAGAGTGTTTTTTGTTTGTTTGTTTTCATTTGAATTTCATTTGTTTTTAGCTTCTCTGAACTACAGGGTCTTCCTTAATATGTAAAGCAAGGTCTAATTATTACCTAGCCCACAGATACGCTGTGAGGTTTGGATAAGAGCACCTATTTGTAGTATATGCTCAGTAATTGCTAGTGAAACTAACATTTGTAATAATGTACTTGCAGGATAATCCATCCTGAGTTATGGCTCACAAATGGTTATCCAGAAAAGAAACACTTTCTCAGTTTGGGGATTTTTATGAGAAACTTCCCCAAAAAACTAAACTTTGTGTGAGTAACATAATGCAATTTTGATGCATAATATTTTATGTATTTTTTTATAAAACTAGTAAGATATGAGGAATTTATAAACTGTTTTTGATTAATTATATTTTTCTCTTCTATGCTAATAATCTTGTTTGTCTGTAAAAAATCATTTATAAACTCATCAAATTGCGAAAAATTCAAATTGTCATCCTATGAAACTCTCAAAATAGTTATGAAAACAAAATGAAAGAACACTGGGAGAGATGACAAAGATATACATTTGTAATTAGACAGTATTTTAAAATTCTATTGTGATACACTTTCGAAAGAACGTACTCTGTGGACATTTAATGTAAATACATATTTGCATGGGAAAGGAATTCTTAAAATTATTTTTAGTAAATACACGAAACAAAACTCTACATAAACTTGTAAGTCGACAAATATAAATTGTGTAGTCTTAATAGTCCTATTTCATACACAAAAATATAAATAAATCTCCCATGATTGATAATCGCACACCAGGCATTTTCAGTATCTAAAAGATCATGTCTTTTATGATACACTTTTATTATTCTACTTTGCAAAGTAGAATAATAGTGCTTTATTTAAAAAAATGGCATTAGTTTTCTATCAGGTAGAAAATTAAATTTAATGTTGTTCAACAATAGCAGCCCTGCCACTTTAATGGATTTGCCACATTGATAAAAGGTAGGCAGGCCTCCAAAGGACTGATTTCTGCGTTTATTTTCTCGAAGCAAAGGGCACATAAGCTAAACATTTCAAATGCATGTTTTGCCCTGAAAGCATGAGCCCTATTAGGACAGGCGGAAAGGAATTTTGTTCACTGAGTGCCCCCACAGTAAGTCGTGAGTTTTAGGGCTAAGCCAAGTTGGCATGCAAAAGGGGTTGCTGTTGATCTTTTATACTAATTTTGGATTAATTGTGATCTACAGCACTGCGTAAACATGCTATCCTAGTGCTTTAGCTTCTCCACAGCTAAACATTAATCCTTCTTAATGCTCTAAGTCAACTTTTAGTCCTTAGCAGAATTTACCTTAATCTCTGGCTAGTAAGTTAACTGATTTACAAAACATAATTCATGAGCCCAGAATCTTAAGGATGTGTGAATAGAAGCAACCTACCTTTACAGAATTGACTGGACTGGATTCTTTAACTGCAACACAGTCCGGTGAAGGAGATGACCCCTAACTGTGCATCTTGGGAATCTAGCTGTTTTATTGCATTTTCATATAATAGGCCAAAAGCTGAACTTAAATTTAAGACTATTTGTTTGTGCATGTGCCGTCTGTGTGTGTGTGTGTGTGCATGTGCGTGCGTGTGTGTGTGTGTGTATGATTGCCATTTGTAATTTTATAAGTATTGCTAATAGGAATCAATTATTTCTCTGCTTTGTATTTTTTCTCCTTAAGTCTTTGCAACTAATGTAGTCAGTCATCTGAATTAGTGACAGATCTTTCTCCATGCCTAGGTACCATTTTATTTTATTTCCTAATTATTTAAACATGTGCATTATGGTCATGGAAGACTGCCCTGTATACCATGTCTGGTTTTAGTCTTTCAAATTGGAGTCTGACCATCAATATTAGCGATGACAACCTCAGATGGTTCTATAATGTAGTTTGGTTTTGAAATCATTCATGTTGCTTGGTTTTTTCATCTGAAACTTCCTTCTCTGTCGGAGTTTTCAAGGGTTTTGTTCTCTCTTACTTCTGGCCAGCCAGGCACTTTTATATTTGGTGGTCTGCTCCAAGAAATCAGGGCTCTCTGATTTCTTGCATACTTCCCTCCTTTACTACGTTTCTCTCAAATTATTAAAGTTCGATATGTCAAACCTTTCCAAGTTGATGGGCAACATCTTGTATATAGTTTGTAAGTATAATTCTTCTTTATCAAATTCTGATTCCATAGACCTTTTTTTTTTTTTTTTTTTTTTTTCATCAGGGAATTATAATAGCTTACATTGTCTCCCTTGTGCTTACAGAGATTTTGGTTTTGGTTGGGTCTTTCTATAGCCATCAGTGTAACTGTTGGGTCCCCATTGCTTATTCATGTATATGGTACACAACCCAGAAATGGAGGCAAGCAAGTGGGAGGAGTAGCCCTATCACCTTTGTGGGGAGAACATGCACAGAATATTCTGCATTTAGGGACTTGTTCTTCATCCTTAATATAGATCACTGTTTCTGAGTATGGATATTTCCTTTGGGTGATGTGGGTATGTGTAGGTGTTTGTGCATGGTTGTGCACTCACCTGCATGTCCTTGATTTGGTGTCACTTGCTGGATGAGCAAGGAGAATCCTCATTGTGTGCCTTGCCCATGTGAGGAAGTGTTGGAGCAAGTGTTGTTGAGGAAGTGTTGTGGTGTCTAAGGCCTATCCTGGATGTTCATGATAAATCCTGCCCCAGTCAGTGTGAGTTCAATTTAGACTTTGGAGGATGTACTTCCAGGGGTTATTCGTCACATAGATGGTCTAGTAATGGGAGGAAGAGCCCTGCTAGGGAAAGAGCAAATCCTGAGAGAGGGGGTGGGAATTGCCTAAAAGGATGTTCGTGAAGAATTAGGCTATGTGCCTCTGAAGTGGTTCTCTCTCCCCAGATGGTTGTCCCAAGGGTAGATGGGCAAGGCCAGGGATGGGGCAGGTCTACTGAGAGCCCTCTTTGGAATGATCTAAGATTCTTGCTGCTTTGTGCTTTTCTGGACTCCAAAGATAGTCCTATAAAACGGACTTTTTAACCACTCCCCCCCTCCCCCCCCACATTTATTCTACTGTGATTCTCTTCAGTTAGTCTCCACCTTTGGTAAATTGTGATACTTGATCCAGCCTTGAGGGAAAGTGATGGAATAAAGACATGGGGCAGTGAAGGAAGTCTGTGTGAGCAATCAGCATCGTGTCAAGAGATGCCACGATCCTCTGGTTCCAGGGGCCTGTGAGTGGTGGCAGGTACGCTTTGAAAAAGCAAGGCAGGGCAGTGATAGGAAATGTAGCAGCCAGCAAGGAGACTCAGGAGTGGACTTCATGCATTAAACAATTCCTTATTGAGTGCATATTGTAGGCTTGGCCCTGTTTTAGGCACTTGGGAGAACCCAACAAGGAACAAAACAAAAATTCCTGATCTTGTGGGGCCTACATTCTAGTGGAGGATGGAATGGAACAGAAAATAAACAAGAGAAATGATAGAGAAATAAACTGTATGATAAGTTAAAGGATAAGAAGGGTTTGGAACACAGAAAAACCAGAGCAGCATTAGGGAGATGGCGAGTGCTAAGGAGGCATGAGGATGAGATTTCAAATGGTCATCAGAGTGAGTCTCTTGAAATGATGAGCTTTGACTTTGGGAAGGACTTGAAGGTGGTAAGAATGAGCCATGTGATTATCTGTAAGAAGAATGTTCCAGACAGAGGGAACAGCGAGTACAAATATCCCGAGGAGGGCATGAATCCAGGTTTTTCTGAAGGGCAGAAAGAAACTGATGCCAAGATCATGAAGCAGGTGAAGGCAGAATGAGGAGAGCGGTCAGAGTTGGGAGCTTGTCCTGTGGAGCTGATAGGCCTTTGCCACCACCTTGACTTTTATTTGGATGCAAATGGAGTGCCATTCTGGGGAAGTGATATGACTTGACTTAGGTGGTTTTTTTGTTGAGAGTTGATTGCTAAGTGGTAAAGTTTGGAGCAGAGAGAACTTTAGAAGTTAATGCATGTTTCTGGCAAGAGCAGGATGTTGCAGTGATGGTGCTAGATGTGTTTCCCTGTCTACTGAAACATTTATTTCTTTAAATTTAGGTTTTCGAGATTGTGTGGAATGCTATTCTCAATTGTCTCAACTTCGTTCTTAGATACTAAGTAAAATATTGTTTATAGTTTCCATAAGTATTTGTTTGTTATTCTTTTTTGCCTTCCTGATTTACACATTATGATCTAAAGTGCATATTTCATTCAAATTCTACCCCTGGATTCTGCAGATGAATGGTTCCTATAATATTTTGTCTTAGTGGCTCAGAATTCTAAGGGAAAAAGTATCATTTATTGGTGATTTCTGGTGGTTGGGATAGTATCATAGGAAGCTTTAAAGTGAGGTAGGAGGAGGCAAATGGAGGCAACAAGAGAAATAAAAATGTTATCACAATGAAGATCTGAAAATAAAATATGGAAATCTGAAAATAGCAATGAGTACAGATGTGCCTTGCTTTAAGATGATATGATATGTAGAAATTCAAAAGTTCAAGGCGGAATTTCTTTTTTTAAAATTTATTTTATTATGTTATGTTAGTCATCATACATTACATCATTAGTTTTTGATGTAGTGTTCCATGATTCATTGTTTGCGTATAACACCCAGTGCTCCATTCAGTATGTGCCCTCTTTAATACCCATCACCAGGCCAACCCATCCCCCCACCGCCCTCCCCTCTAGAACCCTCAGTTTGTTTCTCTGAGTCCATAGTCTCTCATGGTTTGTCTCCCCCTCCGATGTCCCCCCTTCATTCTTCCCCTCCTGCTATCTTCTTCTTCTTCTTTTTTTTTTTAACATATAATGTATTATTTGTTTCAGAGGTACAGGTCTGTGATTCATCAGTCTTACACAATTCACAGTGCTCACCATAGCACAAGGCAGAATTTCTAATTTGACAAGAGAAAGATCAGATTGTCAAACCCTCTCACTTTTCAGGTGGGGAAATACGTGTCCAGCGAAGTTAAGTGGCAGAGTTCAGCTGACTGCAGATTTCCTAACTCCAGGTGCTCCCCGCTGCTCTGTGCTGCTAGTCTATAAAGGGGGTGATTATGGGTGTTGTAAAACTGTTCCCCTTTGAACAGCTAGTTTCCCTAGTGATTTTAAGTATTTTACAGGTCATTAACTATGCATTAAAGGGACTGGTGGCTAGAGGGATGTCTATCAAGCTCTTGCAAATATCAATGAATTAGAAACAAATAAGAATTTTTGAAATTAGAATTTTAGTTAGTGGAAAACATGATTTAATTTTAAAACATCAATTAATAAGTAACTGATGCCATAAAGTTAAATATTTCCCTATAGGTTCACAAAGACTGGCAGTCATATTATATATATATATATATACACACACACAAACATATATATATGTTATAATATTGTAATATATTGTTACACATATATGTAACATATACACATATATTATGTAACAATATAAATACATATATTACATATGTTATATATATATATAACAACCAAGACTGAGCAAATTGAAGACAGAAGATAGAAGATTTGTTTTTGTGTTCTCTCTGCCCCTGGTACAGTGCCCTTGATATAGACTCTTGAGTTGATTATTAAATTAAGTTCAGTTTAATATATAGAGAATCCTTCCCATATAGGAGCCCAATGGCAATCCTGCAAATGTGTTTACATGTTATATACAACTTGGCCAGGACTTTCCTTAATTATTTAAAAAATTGAAATGATTTGTTCTGGGTTTTTTGCTTGAACCTCACAATCAGACAAGTAAGAATCACAAGTATTCTTCAGTAATTAGAGAATTCAAAGGGAAATGTCAACTTTTAATAGATGGATATATCAAGACCTTCAAATATATACCTATATATATTTATTTATCCTCACGAATGGTCTTCATCTTACTCCAAAATATTTGGGATAGTAAAAAGAAGTTTGAAAAACAGAATAGTGAAAAAGGGAAATAAGAAAGTATTAATATTTCTCAACAATATCCTTCCCCTTTTTATGTGTTTATACTTTTATAAACTCTGTATATTTGTATATAGAAAAGCAGTAGGCTGTAGCAGTTAAAACTATGGCTCTTGAATCTGACATTTAATCTTGGATTCCAGCTCTGCCATCTCTTCTTTGTGGGACCACAGAAATTTAATTAACCTCTTTGTAAATCATATGTGATAACAGAACCTACCTACCTCAGAAGGCTGTTGTGAGGACATTAACCCTTAAAACTTGTACATATGGCAAACGTTTACTAAAAATGTTAAAGTCAAAACTATATCTACTTCAAATATTTTTGTCTGCCCTTTTATTTTAGGCAGATAAGCCAAAGCCAAAGTAAGCCTTAAGTACGTTTTTATGAGCTTTGGTAATAAACTTATAATCATAAAGAAGCCATGGCTATCTATATTATTTTGGAATACACAAAAGGATATTCTGAAACGTAATAGTTGAATTGGAACAAGAATTACACTAATTAAAAAAACTGCTCACATCCCTTTGCATTTCTATGTTCTTATCCAAAGGTGAAGGGCTGGCTAGAAAGAATAGAAATAGTAAGGTAGAGAGTTATTAAACTTCTAAAGATATGTATTTGAAAGAACTATTTAAAAATTTGTGCACTTATACAAAAGAATTCACAGACACAACCTAGGTCGCCAATTTAGGTCCTAGAACCACCAAATTTTAAAGCTGACAACAGGGAGCTAGAGGAGCAAAATTCCAATCTGTAGTTTTACAGATGTAGGAGCAAATAACCCAAGTGTTCTATGGCTTGGTTTTGCTCTTGGGGAGCACTTGTGTCCCTCCCCTGAGGTTTTCTTCCACTCGGAGGCACCTCCATCTGGGGCATTACTTCTGACTTTGCTCAACCCTTCCACTTGAGTAGGGTCAGGTGCTGTCCTAGTTTAATACAACAGAAGATTATTCTTTCACAGTTCTGGGGGCCTGAAGTCAGAATCCACGTGTCAGCATAGCCATGCTCCCTCCGAAGTCTCTGGGGGAAGGATCCTTCCTTGCCCCTTTCCAGCCTTTGGTGGCTCCAGTCATTCTATGACTTGTAGCTGCATAACTCCAAGCTTTACCTCTGTCTTCACATGGCTTTCTCCTTTTCTCTAATATAGACAGTTACCATTGAAATTAGCCTCCCTCCCCAACCCCCATTCACTATTTATCTTGAGATCATTAACTTAGTCACATTTGCAAAAGAATCCTTTTCCAAATAAAGTCCCAGTCACAGGTTTTGAGGTTTTGGACATGGAGGTGGTTTTTTTTTGGGGGGGGGCGCCATTTCACCCACTACAAGTATGCTCTCTATCTTCCAAGTTATTACAGACAATATGTTTGCCAGGTTTTCTGTCCCTGTATAATATAAGTGCCCTATTTTTCCAGTCTCCTAAGAGTCATCTTTTTTTTTTTAACTATTTTTCTAGCCTCCAGGAAGAGTTTCCTCTTGCTTTTTTGGCTTCTGCCCTCTATCTAATCCCAAAAATCAATGCCACATATTTTAGGCATTATTTATTTGGCAGTAGCCCTTTCCAGTGCACATTTCTGTGTGAGTTATAAATCAGTTAGTTATTTACTGGGTATATCATTCCACAGCTTAATGACTTAAGACAGTAACTATCTTATTTGCTTAAAACATTGAAGGCCAACATATAGTCCTGGGTTCAGATAAATAGTTCTTCAGTTGATCTTGTCGGAATCCCTCACGATTGCCATAATCAGATGGTGAGTAGGCTGGGGCGGAATAGTCTCAAATGGCCTCCCTCACGGGTTTGGTGGTGGTGCTGGCTGGCTGCTGGACCTGTCTCTCTCTTCATGGTATCTCATACTCAAGGAAGATCCAGCTACCAATCCCAGGTCAAGATTCCCACCTGTATAGGATGGCGAAGAGCATCACAATCCCAATCATCAGAAGTAGGATTCCATTGACCTTAGGCCTTCTGCATCTTCCATGATTTTGGAGTCACCAAAAAGGACTCAACAACAGGCACGGGTTGGAACAGGTCTTACTCACAGAAAGGAGAAGAAACACAGCAAGATCAGCGTCTGTAGTGCGAACCGGTGCCCCATGGCCAGAGAGTCCCTCTGGGTAACCCATGCAGAGCTGTAGACTGCATGCCTCTTGTTGCTAAGTGAAGACCTCATTCCCTCCCTCTGGAGTCAGGGAAGGGGACAGATACACCGGTGGGGCTGGCTGGGTGCCATAGTATGCATATGCTTAAGCAATTCAACAAGTGCACTGTGGACCCAGAACATGGAAAAGTTTTTCCTGATAAGGAAGAAGAATCTGGAGCCAAGAGGCTGCTGGGTACCAGGCTTCAATATGGGGGAATGTTCCAGGACCAGGGCAGTGGTTGGGCAATCCTAGAGAGGGACAGCAGGTCACACAATGTCTGCTTCTCCAACACTAGCCTGGGTTTCTTTACTTGGTGGCAACATTCGAAGAGGGCAAGAATTAAAATGCCATACAAGCTGGGGTGTGTAGGTTCAGAATGCACATAACATTACTTCTACCACATCTGTTGACCAAAGCCAGTAAAACACTAGCACAATTCCCCAGTGATGGGTGGAGAAGTGAGAAACCTCTCTTTCTGGAATCTTTCTGTCTGCAGAGAGCACACATTTTATTTTCTTTCTCAATTCTCTGTTTTATAGGAGCAGTGTCTGCTTGGAGAGGCTTGTAATTGTGCAGCATCAGTGGGAGGATAGATTCTTTTATTCAGAGGTTTAGGGTTATGAAGCCTAATTGTCTGCAGGCATATGTCACATTCTCTGATATCAACCTTATAAGCAATGAAAGTGATGGGGCACCTGGGTGGCTCAGTCGTTAAGTGTCTGCTTTCGGCTCATGTCATGATCTCGGGGTCCTGGGATGGAGCCCTGCATCTGGGATCCCTGCTCAGTGAGGAGCCTGCTTATCTCTCTCCCTCTGCCCCCCCACCCCCACCGCTTATATGCTCTCTCTCTCTCTCCAATAAATAAAATCTTAAAAAAAAGAAAGTGATATTGTGTCCTCCTTCTTCTTGAAGTACGTAGCTCTTTTTTAATTGGTTCAGAATTCATGCAGAGTATAGGGCGATCACTTACTGGGCTTCACATAAACTCAATGAATAAGCAAGCAGTAAGCGGCCAAGCAATACCTAGAGCACAGGTCTCTTGACACAAAGTGCAGTGTGGTTTTTTTACTCTATTACCTTGGTAAAGTAATATCCTGTACATATGCAAAAATCTAATACTCTCTGATTTGAGTCTAATATTCTGTGTAATGCAGAGAGTCTTCTGGAAAATGCTAATAAAAATCTAAAATAATTCATATGATGAATAAATTCACTTCATGAGTGGGATGTTTGAACAAAATGATAATACAGATAATTATATGCGATATATACTGCACACATACTATAAATGCCGTACTTAAAAATATACATGCAGATAAGAAAAATACGCAGGAACTTAGCTACTCTCAGTTGACAAATGAAGCATGATAGAGTAGAGTAATAAGGTTGGTAAACCTCTAAATGATGTCAGCGTTTCATGCTTCTCTGTATAGGATATTAGCCACAGACATTTGTGTTATTTATTGCTGTCATTATGCATTTTTTCTTATTCATGGCAACTTCTCAGAAACCATATTGTTAGTTCAGATGATGAAAGATGCTATTTTAGGTTTTGTCTAAAGCATCTTAGTGGTATTTTAACTATATATAGGACCTGATACTATTTCAGACTTTGTCTTGCAATATCTATGCTTATTGAGGTTGCAATTAACACTGATATATTCTTTTAACTTCAGATATATTCATAATATTGCAATAAAAATACTGCTATATACTAAAGGAGGATACCTCTCTTTTAGACTTTAGTTTTCAAATGAATTATACCTTTAAGAATAAAAAATGAAAAAAAAAAATCTTTTTTACCTTGCTCCAAATGTTTGAAGGCAGTGATGGACTGTGTAACACGTGACTATGTGACTTTGTTTTTCTATGTATCTCATTTAGACATTAGGCCTCACAAGTCTAGCAGATTTAAAGCAAATCCACGGGACATGAGACAGCATGAATGAAAGAGTAATTATATCAGAACAGCAATTCTGCTCCTCTCTTTTGTTATTGTTGTTGTTATAATGATTTCTGCATTGGAAATCTTCAAAGTGCAAGAATGTGGCCAAACAATCCTTTTCAGTATAAGGATTTAAGGACTTGTATATTTACACACACGTGCGCCCGCAGACATGCACATGCACACACACATTCTTGTGTGATACTGAGTGAATATTTAAATCATCTGAGTTGTTCTCTTGGCTAAAAAAAAAAATATTCTTGAGGCCAAGGTCATGAGTTCAAATTCCAACTGGTCAAGAGAATTTTGCATGGAAAAGGACTTGGTTCCAAAGCCATGGATTGCCTCCTTCATCCCATTCTGTCACCCAGCATTTTCACTATTTTATACATCAGGTTGAGCAGGCTGAGAGTTTCATGCAAGCCCGTCAGTGGGACTGCCCTGACCCCTCAGCAAAAGACAGAATTGGTCAGTCACCAGCCTTCTCTTTGCACGTAAGGAGCCTATGCATTTCACATGGTTTTCATGCTTGCTTTGCTGATGCAAGATTGAAGAAAAGCACAAAAATAATATCTACTTTTAAGCCACTGGTTTTGGGAATTTATTCTGAGAAGAAAGACTTCAGATCAAAATATCTATGATACAAAGGGCCAAAGGGAGGCTTAAAGAAACAAACCTGGCTTTTATTCTAAAATTTTTTTTTTCTTCTCTTCTTTACATTTTTATTTTGTCTCCTCCATCTTCTAGCAAAAATTCTAATTGAGAAGCAACATATAATTAGAAGCTTTCATAAAAATTCATGTGGTCTTGAAGTTTCAAGACCAGTGAAAAGCTTCCTTTAGGTATTAATGATGCAGATATACATAGTAGTGAACTTTTAAGCCAAACCACATGCAAATAAGTAAATATAAATAAAAATTATTATGGCTTCTGAATTTAGCTGTTTTTAAAATTTCCTCAAAGCTGTTAAGATCAGATATGCTTAATTAGTGTGTTCTTTCAGTATGTTCACCTGATAAATGTCATGCACCAAATAAATTCAGTAGAAAGATGCGTTAAACCTTTTATAAATAGAGCATAAAATAATTTTAGGCTTGTGTTTTTGTAGATCCACACATATTACTGAACTCATTTTCCCTGGAAGTCCTTTTTCTCAGTTTAATGCAGGCGAGAAATTCTTACAGAGGCAAGAGGTGAAAGGTGGCACTTAAGTTTTTGCTATCTTGAATGTTCATTAGATAAATTTTATCTTTTTCAAGTTAATATTATGTCTTTTCTAGAAAATTGGGATTGAACATCAAGTTCAATGTTTGAGGTTGTCCCTGATACCTGGGATGTTTAGTAGCCCTGGTTAATTCCTTGATCAGGGCAAGTGTTTGCAGGGAAAAAAGACACACTGATTGAGAAGTGCCCCCATGACCCTCGATGAGCCTAGTCCAAGTGGGTCAGAACTCTGAACTAATTAAGAAAATTACTTCAAAAAATGGGGCTAAAATTTGTTCTAAAAGTGAAATAATTCTGGGAGCTAGAAGTTTTCCTCTTAAGCTTCCTGAAGACATTAAGCTTGCCAGGGCATTTCCCTAAAAGGGGGATTGCTTTTCCTTTTTTGTTCACAGCAGATCCATGAGAAAGCTTACTGTTTTTGCATAAAAATCCACGGAGAAGGGAAATTGAAAATAAACGTAGTATCACTGTTGGTTGGGCTGATGGCCACAATACTGCTTACATTTTAGAATTTGGAAGCTTGAAGCACAATCAGGTTAAATACATGGCTCTCAGAAAACAATAAAGAAAGATAATGAGACAGCATAAGAACTCATGAAGATTTTAGCTTTAGTCATATGCTTGGGGTATGGATCTATACTATTCTAATGTAATTTATGCCTTTCTTTTATATTTTTTCAGTCATCATGAATTTTGTTTTATGACGTCCAACTCCAGATTCTTTACTTGTTGTAAACTGGAAATTTATATGAGCATGTATGTAATTTAGAGAGACAGAGCTTCTTTCCAGGAGTGTTCTTCAAAGTGGGTCTATGTACACTGACAGCGCTAGGCGCGTATGCTGATCTTCAGGGTCATCTCCTCCTCCTCCTCGTGGCAGAATACTTGTAACCTGTGGAGAGAGTCCTGGGTGCTATTAGAGTGGAGGCGGCCAGTTATGTCTATTTTATTCTATGTCTTTTATCTGATCCTCCTGAAAATTGTTTCTATGACAAAGCCTACTGGTCTCTCCTCGACAAAGTGAGGAGAATTTAAATTTTAAGGACGACACATGTTCATATTTTTCAAACAAATCCTAGATAGCCGGGGGTCGACCGAGGTGATAAGAGATGTCTGGTGATTAGCACCAGACACTGATGTTAAGTGTTGAGTGCATCTCAGGAGCACACAGCTTTAATGACATGATCTCTACGTCTTAGTAGTTATGTTTACACCGGATAGGTGAAAAAAAATCTTTATTTTGATGTATAGGGAAATGAGGGTCAAAAGAATTCAGTGACTTTGTAGAGGTATGTGGCAGCTCAGAATTAGATGTGAGATCTTCTACTAAATTTAACAAGAGTTCCTTAAATCTGTGAGTGTGATTTTAATATTTGAATTCTAGTTATATTCCCAGATGAGCTATGCACACAGAAAATAGAGATGCCTACGTGTGCAATTTATTGTTAAAGAACTCATTTACAGAAGTAATTGAATAAATCATTTAATTAGTGGAAGACAGAAATTAGATCATTTAAATGTTTTAGCAGTTACCAGTGATTAATTCCAAGTTCTGCAGAAAATTCCCTCAATCATCTCCAAAAAACCAACCCTACTTAAACCTTAGGTTTCTTAATCATATTTTTCAAGAATCATTGGTTAGTGGGAGAAAAACTGTGTTTATTTAAGTCCCAAGGTTTAGCATCCATTGACCCACATTCCCCATCATTTATCCTGAGCATGGTGGCCTATAAACAGACTAAAAACAAATAACATACACTGTTATTCTGCAAATGAACGTCGTCTAATAACTGTAGGAGCTTACTGGAAAGAACGAGAAGTCTGAGTCCAGATCTGGTTCTTGTACTGACTTGACATCGTCTCTTGGATGTTTCAGGGACACCTCAAAATCAGCATGTGTGAGGCTGCACTCATGATCTTCTCTCAGACCCGGGCATCTTTCAGTGTCCACCCAGTTCTGCAGCTCAGAAACCTAAAAGTCATCCTTTATACTTCCATTTTCTTAACCCTACCCCCCCATCCAATCCATCACTTGATCTTGTGGATTTTACCCCTGTAATGTCTCAAATCTGTTTTATCTCCATCTCAGGCCGCCTCCACCCTCGTCCAGGATGCCATTGTTTCTTGCCTGAACTCATGTCTTCTAATCAGCCTGTGAGCAATCACCCCTTGTGTACACTACAGCAGAGTGACCTATTCAAAGTGAAAATCTAATTGGACCACCTTCCTGCATAAACCTTGTTACTTATCTTCAGATAACTGGGGGTCGGGCAGAGACCTCAAGCAGAACTCTGAGGCACCACATGCTTTGGCTACTACTCACCCCCTCGGGCCCACATTTCCCCATTCTCCCTCTCTGCTACAGCCAAATGAAATCACCTTTCTTTTGCTCAATCATATTTCCCTGCCACAGGGCCTTTGCACTGGCTTTCCCCCCAACCTGGGACACTCTCCATTTTCTTCTTTGCCCTGTTAATGCCAACTCATTTTTTTTAGGTCTCAGCTTGCCTCCCTGATGTCACTAGGTCAGATCTCCCACTCAGAGACTTTCATTGCCCCCTTCGTATCAGTTGTTTTGGTAGCACTGTGAAATATGTTGGTGTGGTCAATTACTATAGTAATAATGGCAGTCACTCCTCCCTCCTCCCCCACTCTAGACTGTAAGTTTTATAAGATTGGAGACAGGGTCTGTGTTTCTTTATCAGTATGTTTCTAGTACTGATTAACATGCTGAGTGCTTGTAGTTGCTTGATAATATTTACTGAAAGAATGAGTAGATGATCCTTCTATATTTCTGGATAACTTACTAACTAGTCGTGTCATGGTATCCTTATCTCTAAAATGGAGGAATATTTAATATTTTTTAAAGGTCCTTTCAGAGTTTTTTTTTTTTCTAATTGCATCCCAAATATGGCTAATTTGAAATTAATATGTGAATTAGTTTGGAAAACCCATTCAGCCTCACTCATTGTACCAATCCATAACTATTGAATTGAGGGGGGTCCAGGTAGAGCGCAAAGAGGAGAGAAAGGGGAATGTGAGGGGAGGAGAGGTGCGAGAAGATAAATAAATGTAAAAATCCGGGAGGAAAGCAAAGAAATGAGAAGTGAGGTACAGTGAAAAATGGGTAAAACCAGCAAAGTGTCATCTTTTTCTTTATTCACATTATTAAGGAGTAATGGTAGAGAAGGAAAGTTTCAACCTTCACACAGGCTAGTGTTTTCAGGCTTGCATGCTCTTCCTCTGCAACACACACACACACATACACGCACGCACATGTGCACACACACAAATGCACACGTGGACAGACACAGAGTGAGTGTTGTCTGGCTATGTGCTGGACTGAATTAGTGAGTTAATAGAGGATTTGTGATCTGAACTCAGATCCTTGCTGTTCCTTTTCTGAAAATCTCTGTACATCCTTTGGGGTAATCAGCTTAAAGTATATTTGAGCTGTCATTTAAAAAATTGTAGTCTATAAGGAAATTAAGGGAGAGGGGAAAAAAGAGAGAGAGGGAGAGAAATCTGGATTGCATTTCCCTAACCCATAAGGGATTTTCCTAAGAAAACAGGCTTTAATGTAAACAACCTCTATTTTTCATGTTGTCTTTTAAAATAATGATTCTGTAAATAACTTACTTTTCCAAAAATGAACAAATTGGATTCCTAAGGTCCCTGCCATCAGAGCCTTGGTTCAGATTCAGCCAAATATAAAATCCTCCAAACTTTTGATATTCTTTTGCTCACTGCAGTTTTTCAAAAGGTAGATGACTAGGAAATGCACTTTCGTTCTCCGCTTAGTGCTTGAGCATTAGTTTGACTTTAATAGGCTGGGATGATTTCAGCTTATAAATCTTCAACTGGAGGATAAAGTTCAAGTAGATAAAATCAAACAGATGTTGGTGGGAGGATTTCTTCATGACCCATAAAAGTGCTATCATCAAAGCCGAGAATCATTTGTTTTGAATTATTACACTGTTATCAAAAGGCCTGTAGCAGTCTGTTTGTTGAGGAATTGGATCTGTTTATCTGAAAACAGAACAAAGATGCCATGCTAAGGCGTTCCTGGGAAAGTGTGGTTCAGGACACTGTGGGGTAGCTCAGAGACATTTTGATTGACACTTGTCAGCAAACATGGTAATCAGACACGTCATTCTTGAAGTGGTATGGAGGTGCCCTGTGTTACCCAGAACTTGGCCAAAGGCAGGGTGGGAAGGAAACCCTAAGTAAAACAACAAAAAAAGCTCATTCCTAAGTGCATAATTAGCTTTTAGTGGGGGGGGGGAACATAATTAATCTACTAAATATTTAAATGAATGGTTAGTAAATGGTCCAGGGGTGCTCACCCAGGAGCAGTTGTCCTGAAACTGGTTTCGGCACATAGACCACGTCCCTACTAATTAAGTAGGAACAGATCACACCTGTTGATCACGCCGTTAGAGCATGGAGCTGGCCCATGCTTTGTAAAGAGACTCTCTGAAATGTCTTTAGTCATTCTACTAAGTTGGTTTATAGGACCAGACATGTTTCAGTGTGGGAGTACTCTAGGGCAATGCAGAAATTCAGAATATTAAAATATAACATGAAGAAATGACTCTCTTAAAGCCGAAGGTGATCATGATGCCCCAGGGTGAAAACTATGGAGGTCAGAGTTCTTTTTAAAATGGATACATTCAGAACACCTCCCTTCAGTTGTCGAAGGCGTTAGATATGTACTGATTGTACTAGTAGTGGGACCAGATGAGTAAGGCGTTTTCTCCTTCACTAATATTAACCGCCCCTTTTGAACTTTGCAGACCCTCTATAATCTGGTCCCCTCGAACCTAACTTTTCTTCACTCCAGCATTTAAAACGCGCTCTGCTCTGTCTGGTTCTTTTGCTTTGATAGCTGTTATCAATTTCAAGTGCCTTGTCTTCCCCTCTCATATCTGGCTCTCTATGGTCCTCTGCCTTGTAATTCTTTTTTTTTTTTTCTTTTTTGCTACGAAAGTTCTTTTGAGACTTTGATAAAAGCTATAACCATTTCCCAGAAAACACAATTATATTTAAATTTTGCATGCAATCATAGGACATTCAAAGATCTTCTGAAGTCATTTTTGGTTTCCATCCCCACCCCTGAGGATATGAGCCTCTGATAAATCCTTTAAGACACAGCAAAAGCCCTATTTCTCCATGAAACTAAACTATTGTAATGCATAGTCTGGACTGTTTTGTACAACACTTAATGAAAAGGGCCTCGGTCGGATTTAAGAGGCTGGGTTCTAGCCTTGTTCTCTGCTCTCTCTGTAACTCTAGGACCCAGGCTCTCTGGAATTTCCTCCACCATAAATTAAGGGACTAAGCTTTCATTTGCTCTAAAAAGTTTGATTCATGGCTTGTTCTTAATGTTCTAACTAGATTGTGAACTCTTTGTGGGAAAGAGCCGTATCTTACCAGTTCTCTCTTTATTGTAGATTATCTAACATAATACTCACTTCTAGAGATTAGCCAGCAAATACTGATATACCACTATATACTTACAAGAAAATAAAGCAAGCAGCACACTACCTAGCTTTTTCTCTAATCTGAAATTTCTTTGTGCCTAATGTAGATGCAAAGAAATTTTAACTTAAATAAAAAATCGTGTGATGTCCCATTTGCTTTGTTTTTTGCACTGTACCTCTTTCCTCTGAACGTTGTCTACAATGTCTACAATGCTGTATTAATGAAGAATCTTGGTTCTCATTCCTAAAAAGTATTTTTCTTTTTGTATAGAAGTCATTTGAGTGGATATATAATCATACCACATGAAATATTTCACATTCGCTTCCGCATAAATCTTTGCCAAACCCATCTGATTGCAAACATGCAATGCTTTCCCTATATTTTCTTTTTTCAAAGAACTAAGAAACACTATAAATGGGAAGGTATTCCATGATGGGAACATGCTTGGATGGACATGCCATCACAGGCCTGCAGTGTCCTCAAGAGAATGCCTGGTCCATCTGATGCTCCAGAAAGGGACACATTTAAACAGACAATAGATGTCCTCTGATACCTGGTTGCTCTGGTGGTGGGGATGTGAGGTGGTGGTTGTGACATCTCTAGCAAGCTATTCTAACAATCTGGGAGTTTCACAGTGAAAGTTACATGCTTAACATTGCCCTTATCATTAGGGAGCATCCAAAGGTCTTTCTCTTCCCCTCTTCTTCTCCCAAAGACATCCCTCAAGGAAAAGGAGATTTGATATGAATCAGAGATTCAAGGGGTGACCTTAATGGCAGAAGGTTTCTGTAGGAGAATTAAAGATATTTAACTAGAATTAATTAAATTAGGACAAAGGCTTGTCTCTCTTCCTTTTTTTGTTCCCTCTCTTTGATTGCCAATGTTTGGGATTATACCTCTCCACTTGGCCCACGTGTTAGATGGGCCCTGGGTGTGTCCCACTTCCACCCCTATTTCCCCATCTCTCTCCCAACACACACACACACACATACACACACACACACACACACACACACCACCCACTTGTGATTAGGTGGAGTTCAAATAAAGAACATGTAGTGAGAAATTTAGCTAGGGTGTCCTCCTGATTTTGTTAGGTTCGGGTTCCTTGTGTATTTCCTACTCACCTCCCTCCAGGGCCAAGATCAGGGTATAAACTTAGAGGAAAGGAAGCAAAGGGGCAGACTGTGGAAGCCTCAGGCTCAAAGGATTAAAGATTCTGTAGCAGACTTTCGACAGAACCAAGTTGGCCAGCATTAAGATTAGCAGGAAGTTGTGACAAAAACCAACTAGTTTAAAAAAAAAAAAAGACGGACAGAAAGAAGGAAAGAAGGAAGGAAGGAAAGAGGGAGGGAGAATGGGAAGGAAGGAAGGGAGGGAAGAAGGAAGGAAAATATTTATTTACCTGTTGTGTTCTCAGTGTAAATAATTAAAAACCTAACATAATGGTTGGTGATAGACTTGTGAAAAATTATTCTAATTTCTTATCCCTTTCAAAGACCACTGACATTAAACTTACAACAAAACAAATACTTTCAGAACTCTGGCCATACCCAGGACAACGCCTGTTTTGTTTGGCCTGCACAGTAGGTTTTATTTTGATTTTTTTTTTTTAAATTGCCAACATTTAAAACATGGAAAATTTCCATTAAAAATTTGACTTTCAGAATTTTCTTAAAAGATGGGAAGCTCTAGCAAATATGGGTCTAAGTTCCCACAGGGTGCACTCATCTGGAGCTCCTTAGCAGCTGACCATGTAGATAAGGAATGCATTCTCTGGTTTGCAGCAACTGGTATCATTCCTTAGTGCTTACAGCCTAGCATCACACTTATTTAGAGTACTTGCCCATCACTGTTGGCATTTGAAGATGCCAATAGTGCTTTTAAATGTCCCCAGGTAAAGTCTAGTAATACATATTCTTCAGTCAGAAAAGTTCTGTAACGGAGTTATATAGTAAAAATCATCCTACAAAAGCCTTCATTTTTATGAAGACATGTTACCAAGCAGTCATTTCTTTCCAGGCAAAATAACTCTTTCTATTCAATAATTATTTTCTAGAGTTTTAACCATTTTTACTGTTTTTCAAACTACTTTGAAAAGCTACAGAAAGCCAAATCTGTAAAATTTTAAAACCATATAAATATGGACCTCTTTCGGGGCACCTGGAAGGCTCAGTCTGACTTAAGCACAGTCATGATCTCAGGGTCCTGGGATCGAGCCCCACGTCTGGCTCCCTGCTTAGGGGAGGAGTCTGCTTGTCCCTCTCCCTGTGGCTCTCCCTCTGCTTGTGCTCTCTCTCTCTCTCTCTGGCTCTCTCTCAAATAAATAAATAAATAAATAAATAAATAAATAAATAAAATTTAAAAATATATATGAACTTCTCTCTGTTTATGTCAGGAAAAGGATTGGGAGAAGAGCACTTTTTAGGGACTCTTTAGTATCCAATGGCTCTAACACAGTTCTGAGTAGTGTTAAGTTTTTTATATAAGATGTTTTGCAGGGCACCTGGGTGGCTCAGTTGGGTAAGCATCTGCTTTTGGCTCAGGTCATGATCTCAGGGTCCTGGGATTAAGCCCCTGCATTGGGTCCCCTGCTCAGTGGGGAGTCTGCTTCTCCCTCTTCCTCTGCACCTCCCCTTTCCCCTGCTTGTGCTCTCTTCCTCTCTCTCTCAAATAATTAAATAAAATCTTTAAAAAAAATGTTTTGGTATTTTTTTTTATTTGACTAAAATTTGTAGATGCTTTTAGTTCTCTTTGGAGTCTATCTGCATCCATCCATCCATCCATCCATCCTTCCGTTGGTCTTTCCATCTTTCCCTTTCTCTACTTACCTACCTATAAATGGCCACAACTAACAAAGGAGATCATGAATTTTAATAAGTAGGGAAGCCAGGTTCCTCTTCCCCTTTCTCCTTCTCCTTCCACCCCCTCTTCCTCTTCCTTCTTTAGGTTCATTCTTTCACTTATCTATTTAACAATTATTTATCTAAGGAGTCTCTATTTTATATCAGACACTGTGTTAGGTACTAAAGGATTAAATAAATATGAGTCATAATTTCAGATGTCAAGATTCACCATTTTACAGAAAAAAGAAATGAAAGCTGTAGCCAAATAGTTGGTCTAAGGTTGAATAATTAATTAATGTAGAGCAAGGATTTGAACATTAGTCTATGGGATGTGGAAGTCCCATCTCTTCCACTGCTTCCCTTTCTAAGCATCAGATAATCACAGGTAATCAGCCATAAATAAACATGACCTAATAAGATGTAATTCGACCATGATTTTGACTTCCCTCACGTCCCAGTTCTTGGATGTGAACTCTGCCAGATTCTATGACTTTTTTGGTCACTCTTAAATAAAGTACAATAGTCATTTTAAATCTCAAGCAAAATCTCAATTCAGAAATCAGAATGCTACATGGATTATATGAATCAACAAACCCTTCTCCCTCCCTCCCCTCTCTCCTCCTCTGTGTCCTTTTGCTCCTGTCTCTCTCCATCCTCCAGCACATAGCTGTCTGCATTCTTCAGTCTTGCCTGTGGGTGCTTTTATAGGTTTCAAGAAAGTCTCCTCTTCTGGGCCCTTTGAACTGTGAGTGGCTGTACTCATGCAGCAAGTATCTCTGCTCTCCCAGAAGTATGATATTAAATAGCAGATAAAGAGCACCATCCTAAGTTGAAAGAAAGAGACCGTGGAAGAAAGAAAAACAAATATATTTTCACATCTTCAAGAGTAGTTTTTCCTGCTTTTTGAACAAGGGGCTCTGCATTTTTATTTTTCACGAGTGCCTGCAAATTAAGTACCTTGCCTTGTGTTGAGACCAGACAGGGAACGGCCAGAGTAGAAGCTGTGAGAGCATTCTTAGGCAGGGTATTAAATCAGGCCCAGGATGATAGTGCCTTGGACCGTAATGGAAGCAGCAAAATTGGTGAGAATAGGATTTTCTTGTCTCCTCATGTCTACAAATATGGCAATTCAGATAATTCTTAATTCCAAAAGAAGAGTAAAAAAAAAAATCCTATGGACAAATTGGATAGAACAGGCATAGCCAACTTTTTTTTTTTTTTTTAAGATTTTATTTATTTATTTGACACAGAGAGAGAGACAGCGAGAGAGGGAACACAAGCAGGGGGAGAGGGAGAGGGAGAAGCAGGCTTCCCGAGGAGCAGGGAGCCCGATGCGGGGCTCGATCCCAGGACCCTGGGATCATGACCTGAGCCGAAGGCAGACGCTCAACGACTGAGCCACCCAGGCGCCCCGGCATAGCCAACCTAATGTAAAAACACTTCCTAAAACACTTTTCTGCCAAATCACAGTAGAAATTTCACTTAGTAGGTGCCCTTTATTCAGCAAATCCTTAATGTCATGCTTTGTTACGGTTGTCAGTGGCATTTCTTTCTAATGGATGGTAAATTCATATAAAAAATGTAGATTGAACACACCTGTGAATAACTCTCCTAAGTGCAATACAAACTCCCCTGAATTAAATGTTATGTATGCATTTTTTTTTTTTTTTTAATTTAGTGCCATCATAAAGGAGACCTAAAGGCATTTGTGGATTTTAGAAAAGCTCATTATTTGGCTGGATAAGAATCCAACTGTCACCATCATATGTCCACTGTTGTGATTCTAAACACCATTCAGTCTTTTAGGGATGAAATACACTGGGTTTCTTTTTTTCTCATCTGAGATGTCACGATCCACCCCAAACCCAAACTGGTTTGGGGCATGGGCTCAGGCACTCTTCACCTGGACGTTTCCCATGGGATTCTTTTTCTTGTGTGGCAAGTCCGTTATTACCATCAGGAGATAACTGCTGTTGAAGAAGAGGGAACGTGCTGAAGAGGTAGTGAAACGAAGCAGGGGTTAAGCAGAGACTGCCCCCAAGTAAAGTAATTGTGTCCCTGCATTTTGGCTGGATCAAGAATTACAGTCGCGGTAATTAGCAGTGCATTTTTGTATTACGACATGGATGCCCATGACTTCCTTTCTTTTTTCTTTTCTTTTTTTTTTCCTTTTCTTCCCTGAGACTTGTCCTAAGGAGAAAGCCAGGGGGAAAATGAAGTGAGAATTAGATTAAAGCTGCCTTGCCCTGCTGAATGCTGAGCCTACATGAGCTGCTGGATCAAGGGCCAGTCCTGGAAAAGCTTCACTACAGTTGCTAAAAGTAAGCACGGCATCAGAATTTTGTCCTTCCCCAATGCTATCTGCTTTTAGTAAGGGTCACTGGTGGTGGTGGGTCCTCCCTGAAAAATCAAGGATAAAGAATAAATAACTGTAAGCCTTACTGGCTCAAACAAATTATTTTCCGGTTGGCAGACAGAGTGCTAAGTGAGAGGCAGTGAGCTTGAACCGGAGAGTCTTGATTGGTGATCAGTGCCTGCCCTTCTCTGTGTCTGAAAAACGTCCAACCAAGAAACACATTATTAAGGTTGAGTAACACTCCTTGAGCACACAGAAAGCACATAGAAAGACATTTAAACACCGAGGGAAAAAAACCATGCAGCTGTCCAAATTTTTGTGTGTTCTTGGTGTGGGAGTTGGAAGATGTATCTTGGACAAGTTTATTACTTTTAATATGGAAGAAATATTTTATACAACTCGGTTATTGAATCATGAGTCTCTTCTCATTAGTGGCATAAAATTTGATATGTCTTTTGTTCACCACACACTTTTAAAATTTGGCAAATTCTAGACAGGCAACCTCAAAGCAGCTTTTTTCCTTTTTTTACTGGGATTTCTTTTACTACACTTGTCATGCAAATGTTTGAACTATTTTATTGAAATGCTGCATGTTCTATGGTGGCTTTATATATTCCAAGCAACTATTATCCTTAAACATATGAAATTCAAGGACAGAAAAAAACCCAGCCCTTCAAGCTGAATTTCCATTTGTGGATGGCAACACATATAAACAAAATGTCCGTTCCTTGTGCTGTGGGCAGCCACGGCCAACCTGTCAAAAAAGTACTGTGACTATTTCTCATTTTCTAGGGGGAGCGCTGAAAACTTACAATCTCTTTGGGAATCTCTATTTTCTCCATGAAGCTATAAGGGAAGCCATTTTATGTAGTTTTAATTAGAAGCTATTTTGAATGTTGAAAGTTCTTTCCCATCACGTAAAATGAGAGGAGACGTTGAAAAATATCTCTGGTTGCTCTAAACAATGGTAAATCAACTTTACTGAAATTTTGTTTAGCTAAAAACGGCACATATAACTGAACTACTTATAATGGAATAAGAACATCAATAACACCAAGAACAGTATCACTTGCTTTTTGAGTGTTTACTATGCACTGGGCACTGTTCTATGTACTTTCCACGCATTAAAGTTACATTTAACTTTCTCTCCACAGTTTGTGAAGAAAATAATACTGCTTTATCATCCTCATTATGAAGCATAGACAGGTTAAAAAACTGATCCTAAGTTAAGAAATTGTTCCTAGGTCATACTGCTTGTCTCTTTGTCCATTCGGGCTGCTGTAACAAAATACCATAAACTTGGGAGCTTATAAACAACAGGAATGTATTTCTCACAGTAGTAGAGGCCAGGAAGTCCAAGGTCACGTCACCAGCAGATTCAATGTCAGAAGAGGGCTGGTTTCCTGGTTCATCCACAGCTATTTTCTCATTATTACCTCCCATAGCAGAAGGATGGGGGAGCTCTCTGGCATTTCTTTTACAAGGGCACTAAGAAAGCAACTCCCAGAGGCCTCCCAAAGGCTTCTTCTCCTAATACCATGACGTTGTGGATTAGGTTGCAACATTCAAATTTTGGAGGAACACACACCTTCGGTCCTATAGCAGCTCGTACGTGCACCACACACATGGAGCCCAGATCCACATACGTAAGCATTAGGCAACATGTAGTTATAGATTTCATTCCAAATGATTAATTTCCACATTTCCTAAAGTTTAACAATTCTGAAAATATGCATTATTGGCATTATTTTCTTTTAGATGTGATTGTAATTAGAATTTCGAACTAATTGCAATAAGATCCACTTCCCCAAATTTCTAAAAAGTGTCTTTTTGGGTGATAAGGAAATATGTCTCTTCTATTAACACTTTAAAAATGGCCGAGAGTGAACATTTAGCCACAGAGGATCAAAATGTTGGGCCATTTTTCAGATAAGCTCATTTTCTGTTGTTGTCATCTTTCATCTACAGAAGACCTAACATGATATCTGTACATTTGAATCTATACCTGTATCTTTCCATCATCTGTCTGTGATAGAGGAAACAGGGGATTGCAGTTAAAGAGAGATGAGAGGGCTGAGAGCTGTGAACTGTGTGTGGAGAACATTTGGTCCAGATCGGATCAGGTCATAAAGGTCCAAGGAGAGTTTTCTTTAAGAAGATGAATATCTAATGCTCTTAAACATCTTGACCATTGACAGAATTGAATTTTAACTAACAAGGAGTACTAGAAAAGTACCAAAACACTAGGTAAATTAAACAATAAGACAATTATGAACTCCAGGGAAGGTAGAATATTGTGCAGAAAATTCAAAGAGATCATAGTGTGCCAATGTTTCAGTTGTGGAAATAGTTTTATAGAGTCACAATGTACCCAGCATAGTTTTCTAGCCAACAATTACGGTATAAAATATTGGGATGATGGAGCAAAGGTAGTATACATCTGTGGCTTATTAGGTGGGGAAGAGGTATTGGTGGTAAAAAAAAAAAAAAAAATTGCAAATCATAAGCTCCCAAGTGGGAAATCAATTGATGATGCCCATAGCTGAAAAGCCACAGTAAGAAGAGAATATTAGTTAGAGATAAGAAGGTATGTGCCCAAATAATCAACTAAAAGAGTTGAGAAGGGCTCCCTCTGAGATGAAAAAAAGTTGAGAAAGGAGGGGCACCTGGGTGGCTCAGTTGGTTAAGCATCTGCCTTCGGCTCAGGTCATGATCTCAGGGTCCTGGATCCAGCCCCGCATTGGGCTCCCTGCTCCACGGGGAGCCTGCTTCTCCCTCTTCCTTTGCCCAACTTGTGCTCTCTCTGTCTCTCTCTGTCAAATAAATAAATAAAATCTTTAAAAAAAGTGGGAAAGGAGAGCAAGAGACTGCTGTTTTTTTTTTTTTTTGTCTTCTTAGCACTACTTGACACTTAATGCATATGTACAACTATTCAAAAAAATTAAAAAAAATATTAATTTAAATCATATTGCAATCTGCATGATATAGCGAAGCTTTTATATTTAATTTTCCATGCTGTCTTTGCTCTTCACTGATGTCTAAAAAAGGATCTATGTCAGTCTTCAGAGACATTTTTACCATAGAGAAAACATTTGGGAAAATATGTGCATAATAGTAATTATATTTGGAGTATGTGTAAGTAGGAGTTCACTTTCCTCAAAATCATGGAGCTTTAGAGCAGGAAGTGACCTTGAAAGATCATCTCATCTAATTCCTTCTTTTAACTGATAAACAATATGAACGTTGACTTAGGTAATGTGGTCAAGTGAAGCATGTTCTTTAACCTCATTCATTTGTGTAAGAACAAATATGTTTTATTGACATAAGAATATTTAAATAATATAATAGTTTGGAGGCAAAATATACATTAAAATATAGATTTAAATCTGTGTTTATGGTGTCAAAAATAGACAAAAGATGTTTTCCTTACCTAATGTTTCCAAGTGTTGCCTTTTGCAATGAGTCCATTTTTAAAAAATAATTTTTATGCTTGAATCCAAATGATTAAATAAGGGAGAAAGTTTCAGGTTATTTTGAAGCACTATTCAAGGAAAAAACATGGGAATGGGGTAGTTGTAATTCTCAATAAATGAAAGTCAACCTGATATAATCATCACAATATTTTCTGTTTTTCGGACACCAGAGATATTTTGATCAGATGAATTTAATACATGGATCTGGTGGAAATCATCTTGATGCAAATTTGAAATATTAGCTTTCTCTCTTTGGTCTGTTTGTTTCTCATTAACTTACATTTCAACATCGGTGTTTCTTATGTTCCCTGTATTTAACTAATGGTCCATTATAGACATATATTAAAATATAGATGGGAAAGAGTAAGTATAATTTAAAACCACATGATGTTTGAGACCAGCACAGTGACAGGTGTTGTTCAGCTGAGTGATAAACTGAGTGACTAAATCATGAACATATGCATCTGGTCTTCCAATGTCTGCACATGCACAGTCTCTCAACACTTTCCATTCTGAAGGCAGAAGATATTTAAATGGTTGTTCTATTTAGTTAAAAAAAACACAAAATGGATGCCATAGTTCAATCACCATTCCTGTACCATGCTCTAGGTCTCTAAGTGAGGGCCTATGTGTGTGTGCGTGCACGTTTCCAACACAGTTGAGATTATACTCTGCTTTTGCTCAATATTATCATTAGCATTTTCCAATCATAAATATTCTTTGACGGAGCACCTGGGTGGCTCATTCCGCTAAGTGTCTGCCTCAGCTCAGGTCATGATCCTGGGATCCTGTGTTCTAGCCCCACATCGGGCTCCCTGCTCAGCTGGGAGCGTGCTTCTCCCTCCTCCTCTGCCCTTCCCCCCTGCTTGTGCTCACTCTCTGTCTCTCTCTCTCAAATAAATAAATAAAATCTTTAAAAATAAATAAATACATACATACATACATACATACATACATATTCGTTGACAGCATGGTTTTTTCCTATACAATATTTCAAGGTGTGAATGTCTCCAACTTGTATCCTTCTTAGGAATTGTTTGATCACAAGAGGGCAGAAACAGACTCAAGCTAGGTTGGGGAAGGGGGTTTTGGTTAGGGACACATGGAAATCTCGTGGAGTACTATTCAGAATGTGCAGCTGAGGGGAAAGCTGAGCCCATCTCTCTTTTGCTTCTGCACTCTTTCATTCTCTTTCTGGTTGTAGCCTCTGGTGTGAGATTCTGATTGAGCATCTCCCTCACATTCCCTCCTGTGTGCAGACCAAGATCTTTTGCAAGGCCCTGAGTATCTTCTACCTTCCCCATAGCCTTGCCTTTCATGTGATTTGGGCTGCCAGAGAGCCAATTCTCCTCTCAGCTCTGTGTTAACTTTACCACTACAGACCTTACTAGTTACATTCTGTGCGTGTGTGTGTGAGAGGAGGCGGGTGGGTGGGGAGAGAGGGAGGATGAAAGACATCATATTCTGGAGAATGAATCTGCTGGGAGGTTGAGAGCCATGGATTGGGTGTTTTAAAATCACTCCTGGTGGAATTCTCTGTGGAGGTGAGTGGGCGTGGGAGTCTAGATCATGTAGCCCACTTTCCGCTGAGTTTGGTCTCTCAAAGTAGTTTCTCCGAGATGAGTTATTGGCAGGGATGACAAACTGACTGACTTAACAACTGCATAGCCCAGACTCCTCCTTCTTCCTGAATCTTAACCTTTGAACAGCAGGGATCTGTCCCCCTTTGTTTCAGTAGCTTCCTTTCTGTTCCTGTTAAGCTACCATTTCTCAGGGTGAGGTGATGTTTTTCTACAGTGAAGATGACATTTTGCAGCTTTTCATATATATCACTTTGATGAACTGAATTGAAATGGACTATTTTAATTTTAGAGTTTATTTTCATATGCTCTTCAATTATATGTCTAAACAAATTTCTTAAGTGCTTCCTCCCTAGTCATATGGCTTTTATCCACCAATTAAGATCACATTATTGCATTTGCTATACCTTTTCTTCTGTGTAGCATCCCTAATTTTACTTCCAGCTAAAACTCAACCCTCATTAATTTTAAATTAAGTTTTAAAAAATCAAGCTGTTCCCACAAGCACTTGAAACCAAACAAACAACAGCAACGACAAAGCAAAAACAGATTTCGCAAACTTCCCAAGGTCCACATCAAAAATAAATATTTGAGGCCTTTAGTGAGGGTGCAGTTAGAAGTAGGGACTCTGCCTAGGGAAGAGGAAGAACAGATATGAGGTTGGGAAGAAAAGAGAACTGTGGTAAAGGAGGTTAAGGAGAATTGAGAAAGAACCACGGTGGCATAGTGTAAAGTGACAAGGAGCTTCCAAGGTGGGAAGACAAAAGAAATCAATAGAGAGATCAAGTAGAGTCAGGACAGAGAAAAGATCACTGGCAAAATATGGTGAAGCTAGTGCATCCATATTTTGATGGTTTGCAATGAAAATTGGTAGTATCTTCATCAGGCAATCTGACAATACATTTCAAGAGCAATAAATAGATTCATATCCTTTGACTCAATGTTCCTTCTCCTAGAAATTTATTTTAAAGATAGAATCAAGAAAAGGATATGTTAAATTGATGAAGACCTTCTTCCTCAATTTTTTTTTTTTAAATGGTGAGACAGTGAAAACCCCTGGAGTCTAGTTATAGGAGAACAGTCTAATTGTAGCACATCAACAATGGACCTCCTGTACATAAAAGTTCCAGTGATAGTGTAGCAACTTTGCATACTAGTGTATACAAATTCACCATTAGTTATGACTAGATGAATGCATGTGTAAGGATGGAAAGTAAATAGAAAAAAAATGGAAACAGTTAATTCCTAGTATGATGAGACTCTGGGTGATTTCCACTATTAGAAAAGGTTATTTGATTTGGCAATTACAGGAAATTGTTAAAATTTGAGACTGTAATTTTTACACATTACGGGGGCAAAAAGCAAAACTTAAAGAAGCAAGTTGGGAATGGATGGAGAAGAAATAGAAACTTTGGGAAAGTGCCATTTGTAGTAGAAACATGGCTATGAAAGGAAAGAAGGGACATTCTCACAGGGGGTTGGTTGTAATAAGGATGAGAGGCCGACCATATAGCAAAGGGCTGATCAAATAGAAGACACTGCAGGCTTGAAGCTGAGAGGGGAAAAGCCAGCATAGACAGAAAGACTGAGGATGTCAGAGAGAGAGAGAGAGAGAGACAGAGACAGAGAGACAGAGAGAGAAAGAAAGAATTTTAGGGAGACAAGATGTAGTCAGGACAAGAGAGTGTTCATTCAGTCATTCAACACATGTTTATTGAGTGTGCTAAGTGCTACAAATGAATCTGAATTGGTAAACAAAGCAGATACACTTCCTGCTTTCATTGAGCATATAGTACCGTATGTGAGACAGGGGTTATGCAAGTGAAAACAAATTTACAAACTGGAGTTAGGGATGTGTACGAAATGTACAGGGTGTTGAAAGAGAAATAGGCAGTGGTGACCAAAGAAGTCCTCCATATGGCAGGATTTATAAGCTGAGACATAAAGCAGAAGTAGAAGTTCACTAAGTCAATAGAAGAGGAAGGGGATGAAAAGAGTGCCCTAGGAAGAAGAGTCAGCAGGTGCAAAGACCTGGGGAAGGAAAGAATTTGATGTCTTGTGGAACTGAAAGAAGGACAGAGTAGTTGGAATGTCATGAATGAGGAGAAGAGGGGTTTCTGGTGAGGGCACACTCAGAGACAGAACTAGATCATACTGAAATTTATTGGTTATAATATAATGGCAAAGATTGGATTTTGTTCAAACAGCAATGATAAGGCACTGATGGGTCTGACCAGAGTATGACATGATAAGTTTTGTGAGTTTAGCAACTTACTCTCACAGGTAGCAATACTGACTATGGAATGGAAGGGAGAAAAGCAGAAACCTATGTTCGGGCTATTGAGATGGTCCAGTTGAGGGTTGATGATGGTATAACTGGAGATGGTGTTTAAAACAATGTTGCTTCTCAGTAGTCAGGTTTTGAAACTGAAGTCTTAGCACCAAGAGTTCTGCTGCTATGTTTTTCTTCCTCCTTTCTGGAACTTTGCTTAATGAAACCAGTGCCTTCATGACCATCTTTAATTTATTTGTTTAATTGCTATTGACAACTTGCAGAATACCAGTCTATGACAGACTCATCATAATGTACAAATAATCCTTTAGGTTATTCTCCAGAATAGCGATTACCTAAATATTTCATTGCTTATATTTGTCCTCCTCAAACTTTCTTATTGAATTAGGAAGAAGATCCCAGTGCCTCAATCTGAGTATTAGTAGTTCACTGCTCTTGGGATTTCTAAATGTTAAGGTCTAGAGTTGAGCTCTGCAGTATGGCAGCCACGAGCTATATGCAACTATTTAAATACAAACTAGTTAAAATTGAATAAAATTTAAAAATGGTTTCTCTGTTACACTAGTCACATCTCAGGTGCTCAATAGCCACATATTGGCCATAGCTATATGGCTATGGAATAGATGGTGTAGATATAGAACATTTCCAGTATCCATAAAGTTTTATTAGGCAGTGCTGATCTGGAGATTCTTCATGTTTCCTTGCACAGATAAGCTTGTTATGAGCTGATTAACTACAGTGATTGGTCTAGATTCTTGAAGAATATTCTTTTGAAGCTTTTGGTGCATTCATAATAGTGGTGGTCTATTTTTCATGACAGTGGCCCTTATTTGTATAAACATACTTTACTTAAGTCATGTTTACTTAAGCCATTAGATAATTTAATAATACAATAATCATTGTATTTTCGATTAGATCTTTGAAAGTGAAGAAAGCCCTAGAATTAACAATAATAATTAAAACAACAGTAAACCCTTACGGCTAGGTACTGTTCTATTTTGCATGTATTAACTATTTAATTCCCAAACCAACCCTACCTATAACTCTATAAGAATTCCTTATTTTTTTTTCAGATGAGAAACCCAAGGGACAGATATTCTCTTGTAAAAAGATTTTTACTTGTGAATTCTGAACCTTAATTTCTTTTGAAAAATTGCTTAACCTCTCTGATCCTCAGTTTTTTCTCTATCGAATTAGTATGTCACTAATCTTAACACAGCATACATATGAATCTGCTTTTTAAAGGCCAAGTCACAGTAACAAAGATTTCCCAAACGTTAATGACTTACAGTAGAGGCTCATGTCTTGTTCTCTTTACATGTTGACTCTCATATCTTCCCATTCTGGAGTCTAGGTAAAAGGAGCTGCTCCTATGGGACATTTTCACAGCAGAGGGAGAGAGAGCTGACAGAAATGTACAGTGCTTCCTAAAGCTTCTACTTAGAACTGGCACACTCATACTCTTCACGTGTCACTGGCTAGAGCAAGTCACATGGCCAACCTTGTCAGCGGGACAGGAAAGCGTACCTCTTCTTGCAAGAAGATACCTTAAGGCACATGGAAATAGACTGGGGTATATAATTCTCTTACAGGGAAGAGGGGAGTTATGCTTGGGACCAACATTACAATCTACCACAACATGGACTAAATATAATAATATAGACTTAACTCCACGCTTGGCATCTCGTTCACCGCAGTTACAGTTATGACTTCCTTTTTCCTTCCCCTTAATGCCTTTGTGTAAATCTTAGCGCTTTCAAAGTACTGATTATAGAACAGACCACTGATAATTATTCTTTCCTCTTGTTCCAGAGGAAGTTTAGTCATTACTTTGCATCATTAAACATATATTAAAAAATATTTGGACTTACATAAGGAAGATTTAGAAAAAAAAATTCAGATTTCAGATTGTTTTTGCTGTTGTTTTCACTGACCTGGTGTTCTGTAGTTAAGAAGCTTATCTTATGGAAAGTTATATTCTAAACAGATGGTGACCAAGAGTTAAGTTGGTCAGATATTCATGTGAAGGGGAGAAATATCTAGTTATCTAGGAAACAAGACTATTTTTCTTTTTTTTTCTCTTACCAAAATGAAAGACAGAGAGGGATAGTTGAGAGAGAGGGAGAGAGGGAGGAAGGAAGGAAGGAAGGAAGGAAGGAAGGAAGGAAGGAAGGAAACAAGAGAGAGAGAAAACTAAGATTAGTTAGATATCTAGAATATAACGTGTATTTATGTAATGGGTATGAAATTATAAAATAAATAATAAAACCGAGTAGCAAGAAAACTATTTGGATGAGTTTCACGTCCTATAAAAGGGTTTGTTTAAAAATGTTCTCTATTATGGTTGCTTTAAATGAGGTTTTGTTGCTGGAGCTTCAAAGAATGGTTTCATATACAGGGAGGTAGTTTTTATTTTGCATATTCCATAATAATGTGGTTCATATCAGTATAAACATCGTGTGGTTCTCAAAGTCAATAGTTAATTTCTTCATACTGATTTGTACTTTCAGAAAAAAAACATACATCAAAGTTAATGTATGCACAAGGTTTTAGGCTTAAAATACGTGCATAATGCTTAGTGTGAAAAGATTATTTTCCACCATTATCAGTAAGGAAAGAGTTCAGTGGAAAAAATAGAACTGTCTGAAAAATGAGCAAAATATTCATTCACCATAAATAATATGTGTTTTGTTAGATAAATTCAGATATTTATGTTTGGTAATTTTGACTATATTAATCCTGTAAGAGAGATTCTATGAGGACTAGCAAGGCAGTAATCTGTCAGCCTATAGGTAATTACTTCTTTATTCTTTGTTTTAACATGTTTGTCTTATTTCAGGATGATTTTGTATTTCTGAAATTATGGATGAGTGTGATTATTACTGTCATTAAATGGGCTGCAGGTATTTTCTTGGTTAAAAAAAATAGAGTGACAGGTTTTTGTAGTGTAGCCTGCTTTTTAAGAGATAAAGGTATTTGTTTATATTTTGCTTTCGGCCAACATAACCTTTTGTAGACTGAGTTCTGGTGTGCCCAGTTGCAAGTTCATTAAGAAACATAAAGGTTCTGTCTATACGAGTATCTTTTGGCTTTAGAAATTTTTAGCACCAGAAAAAAATGGAAGCTTCCATTGTTTTCCTTTGGTGAAGACTACTTTGATGACAAGGAATATATGTAGCCCCAAATAGAAGGAAATAATATATACAACAGACTAATTTCCACTGGAAAAAAATTAAAATAATTATAAGGACTGTTTTATTGCTAGCAAGAAGAACATGGTCATAAGCATGAAGCAAAGACATTCATTGAGTTTTTAGTCCTCTGAAAACTGTTTAAAATGACTTGAGAATTATTGCCTCATCAATTTCTTTAAGCACTAAAGTTAGTAGGAAACACTTGCCATGAGTATGAATTTGATGATCATTGTTTTAAAGAAACATTCTTAATTGCAATGAAAGGGAAAATCATAATCTAAAACTTAATTTTCATGGTTACAAATATATGACAGATATCTTCCCTTTGGATATTATTACAAAATTGAATATTCTGTATTTTAGTTCAGTTATTAAGTAGGAATATAGGCAAAAATGCAATATATATAAAGTGAAAAATGGCTAAATGCTTTCTTATTAGATCATTTTTGTTGAAGAAAATAACTTCTTCAATATTCCAGTTCTTCTCTTCATACTTTAAAAATAATAGGGATTAATAACTGGGATGATTCTATTACCACAGAGTGTTTGGAAGATTACACATAATAATCCAGAGTTCAATAAATGTTAACAATAATTTATTAGTAGTAAACCAGTTTTGCTGTGTCATTAATCATTGTGTTATCTTGGATCGGTCATTTTAGCTTTTAGGTCCTCATTTTCTTCATCCAGAAAATATGAGGAAGGTTTGGAGTAGATGATCTCTTATGTTTCGTTAAGCTGTAATAATTAAATAATTCTATTTTATGGTGTACCAAAGGTGGATGACTTCCAGAATCTTGGGGCTTGGTTTAAATGGTATTGCACTTGTTATGTAAATATACTGGCTATTCGTCGTAGAGATACTATTTAAGTATATCTTTTTCTTCCCTAGAAATGTAATTGGCTGCCATTAATTAATTTTGATAAAGAGCTTTGAAGATGAAAAGTGTCATATAAGTGGTGATTCATCAAGCATGAGGAGTGCAAGTTCAACACTGCTGTAATATACAGTTAGACTTTGAAGGTAAGATTAAATTATGATGAGTTTTAATGACACCAAAGAAAAGCACGGATTTCTTTTATGAAGGAAAACGCTGCATAAAATTATACATATGTGATAAATGTTTTAACATTTTATTAAATACCTTTACAATGACAAAATGCTATGTATGATTTTTAATTCAAAAATTTCTGAAATGAGGGCTTCTGGGTGGCTCAGTCGTTAAGCGTCTGCCTTCGGCTCAGGTCATGATCCCAGGGTCCTGGGATCGAGCCCTGCATCGGGCTCCCTGCTCAGCGGGAAGCCTGCTTCTCCCTCTCCCACTGCCCCTGCTTGTGTTCCTGCTCTCACTATCTCTCTCTGTCAAATATATAAATAAAATCTTAAAAAAAATTTTCTGAAATGAATACTAAGTAGAGTTGTCACTGAAATACAGGGGACGTTGCTCTTGAAAGTTTTTATATACATAAATTGTTTGCTATTTATGATGTGCGTGTTGGTGATTATGACTAAAATCTTTTGGCTAATCAAGGATGTCAGGGTCCGTATATAGTTCCATTTCAAGGAATAATTTGAATCATGGTGTCTCTAAATCTATGAAACAATGAACCCTGCAAAGACCTAGTGCAGTCATGCTAGGTGACATAAAAGGGTTAAGCTATTTAAGCACACACTAAATTTGTTTCTATAATTCATTAATTAAGTATGCATTATAAATGTGCTTTTACTTTAGCATTTTATTGATATATATATTATCTATTTTTAGAAGTTTATTCCTAAAACATATTTCTAATAAAAAAAGTGTATTTTTCATATGAAACATTACTTACATAATTTGTAAACCCAAGGATGCTTCCTTGGAAGGAGAGAGAAGCAAGGGAAAAGAATATCTATAACCCCGAGGTATCCAAATCTAGTATAGTCTCATATAGATAGGGATGGATAACATAATATAAATATTCTGTGATGTTCAATCACCTCTGCTCTAAGAAGAATGCCTGATAATCATTTTAGAGTACCATGATTTAAATATATGTATATAAAATATAATCCAGAATATATTCTAGTTAAAATTATTTTATCTAAATTATATATTCACTTTTTCAAAATCAACATAGAGTAGCATGTTCATGTCTATAATCTTTCATTTTGGTACATAAAGAAAAAGTAATTTAGTTTTAGTTAGTAATTTAATTTGTATCATTATAGGTGATACAAATTTTCTGATACAAATTTTATACTCATTCTAATCATTTTTCATGGCTTTATGTAGAAGACTATTCATCAGTTAACCCAAGTGTTTCTTAATTCTAAATGTTTAGAAGAAAATATTGGCAAAAGAATTATCATCATCTTACAATAAAAACACACACAAAATGAGGCTATGATTTGTGTAAATATTTCACCATTTGTATGGCCAACCTTAATTTCTCATAGCACATATTTTTCCTTCATGGTAATCCTGTGTTTGTGTATTTAACCAAGTAAAGCTGAGAGATTTTGAGTCTCATAAACTTCTTAGCAAAATCTCTTGGCATCATAATTTGCCTGTTGACTTTTAGTCCTAATTGGTTCATTTCTTTAAAGATGAAGAAACAGAAATGTTATAACTTGCTACTATTTTGCCTTCCATATTATTGCTCTTTCTTAAACATTAGAATGTAGTGTTTAAGAATATTTGTTATAAGCATGTCTCTGAAGATATTTCCCCAAGGCAGTATTCAGTTTCAAGTTGTGGTGACGATTTTGATGGAAAAGAATTGATACTATAGGATGAATTTTTATAGGTCAGTCAACGGACCATTCTGTGACAGTGGTATTTGTTTTCTTAAGGCCTTAGCAGGTCTGTGAGGAAAGTCAATGCAAAAAAAGATGGATACACTGGGTGTAAAGTATGAATTATCAATACATAATAGGTTTAAAGTTTTTCCCCCATATAATTTGAGAGTTGGAATTAAAAAAAAAAAAGAATAGTTTCCAAAACTTTTAATTTTTCTGAATATTTTGAAAAAATTCATTTCCAGAAAATATTTATAATCTAGGTATAGTCATATTATTCTCCAGAGTTGAGATGCATGAAGGAACAAATAAATTTGGTGGGAGGATACTACAATAACCAGTTAAAAAGTAAAAATTCAGTGAGCCAATTATTTGTGATAGATGTAGCCTCAGTCATGGCTCACATCTCATTGAGACCTCTTAGAAAAACCTCCTCCTTTGATTTCGAGTATCAGAGAGTAGAACATTGTTTCGGACACCTATCTCGAGGCTTGACCCAATTTCTTCTCTTTACCTTATTGCTGAAACTCTTGGAAAGAGGGTATGATGGAGGAGAAAATAGTTCCATGGGAAGAGAAAGAAAATCAAGGACATTAAACACGTGGTTTGATGTATTAGAGAACTCTAAATCTATTTTCATATCTATCTACCTATCTATCTAATCCAACTGTCAATCACACTTCAAAAGCTCATCTTTTAATTCTGCTTCAGTTGGAATGATTCTACCTCCTGTTGATAGATAGTGTTCCAGGGCTTGTTGTAGTTACCACTTTCCACATAGCTATACACAGAAAAAAAAAGAGACACGATGTGTTATAACCAAGCTCCGTTGCACTGAATATCGTGGATTCTTCTGTTTGATCCTGACTTGGCTCAGCAAACCTCTCTCTCCTGCTGCCTCATTTTCTAAAAAGATTTACAAAAGAAGACATTTTAGGTTTACACATGGAATTACAGTGACTTGGAAGCATTTATGTTATCTAGACCTCTCCACTCTGGCCATTATTTTAAATCTAAAATTATTTTGCTAACATCTGTTTAAATATTGAAACAGATGACATCAACGTGTCCCTGATGTTCATTAGTGCAAATTTTCCCAGATACTGAGTAGTCACTTAAATTTTATAGATGTAGAAGTTTTCCTGGGAGGGCTCCAAAGTTCAATATTCAAAGTGTCCATGAAGGAAGGTATTTTCATTAAATTATTGGAAATATTGGAATAAAAACAGGTCATATTACTAGGAAATAATTAAATCCTGATGATGTTATATAAATTTCTTAGCTGATCAAATGTTTCTTTTACTTCTTAAAATAAGTATATCATCAGCAGTTTAAAAACTAGTGATTTATTAGTTTAACTTTATAGATATTTATTGCAATCATTTTTGGTATGATGGATTTTATCTTTAAATCAGGAGTAACATCCCTGTGAAAGTTCTATATCCAAATTTCTTAAATCAATTTGAGTAATCATCTACTCTTTTTGTTTCTTTCAAAATAAATATCAACATTCATCTGATGTTTGATGTGTTGATTAACAAATGAATAAGGCTACCATTTTTTTCTTATGTAAAGTATATTTTTCTTCCTTTTGCTTGGACCAAATGTGGGATAGCAATGTAAAGTATTCTCTAGAAAAACCTATCATCATTGCTGATTTCAATTGTCACTGAGTTGTCTCTCAGTTTCTCATTGTTTGTGTCAATGATTCAGAGACACACAAATTTTAATAACCCTTTAATATAGTCTGTATTACTTTTAAAGAACGTACAAAACTTAACACTTCTGATGTGACCAGAACAAGACTTCTACCACTATGATACATACTTTCTTCTGTTAATAGAGGATGAATTACTACATTTTGGTTGGTCCTCAGCTAGAAACACAGAAAGAAGTATGCATAATAACAAGATCTATTTTGTACAATTTAATGAAGAAGTATTTCAAACAAAGCTGTGTGAAATAGATAGTTTTTCTGAGAAACACTTTTACTTTATAAATGCCATGTTTATTTTTAAGTTTTGAATCGCTTCTCGGCCTTTTGGCTAAGATCAAGTGTAGTATTTTTAAGTTTTGAAACTTATTTGAAAATATTTTTACACCATTCAATGAATTCTACTTCAAACTTATACATGACATAATTAAAAACTATTTGAAATGGTTTTGTTTTCTAAATGGTAAATGGATCTTTTAAAAATACCAATTTTAAATACTCTTAAAGAGGGCACTGTGTATGTGAGACTCGTATTTTTTCTTACCATGAAATTAACAAATTAAATTCTTTATATTTTTAGGGCTGTTCTTTCTCAAATATTTTTTTGCCACTATACCGAAGGATAAATAATTTCTTTACCAAATTATTGTGGTGGTTTTGAGCTGCTAGTCAGAATACCCAGGCTTTGCAGGTTCTGGCAGCAGGGCATGGAGATAAGAGTTTGTAGGTCCTGGGAATTTTTCTCTCCCCATAAGAACATGTACCTACTTCATGACATTCAGCAGATTCCGAGGGATAAAGCTCTCAGGAGAACCCGGGGCCTTCAAAATTAATTGTGAGCATTTTAAAATGCTGTAATGTATAAAGCAGTCATTGCAAATTTATACCAAAACAAACAGCAAAACCAAAACAAACCAAAATAATCTGTGTCCCCGATGTTTTTTTTTAAATGAGCACGAAATCGTTTATTTTTATCTCACATGTAATCTAACCAGACTGGTTACTCATGTCTTAAAAAGGTAAATCCTTGTGTGGCCCTCAGTGCATTGGTCTTTTTTTTTTTTTTTATTCCATTTGTTGTCCCAGTTTAAGTATTTCCCAAATATTCAAGATTCTCGATACTCTACATGTGTTTATACAGGTATTAGGATGAGAAACAAATGTATTCAGAACCATGAACAGTTAATTTATGTGCCCAGAACATATTGATTTATCTTATTATTGTGAAACTAATTTCTAAAATAGAATTTCATTCAAAAATCCAAATTTTTAATACTTAAATGATTTATGGAGTTTGTCATTTCTTGGTCGTTAAATAGATAATACTTATTTTGAATTCAGCGACACGCAGTGTTACTTGTATGGAATGTTCGGATTGTCATGAAATCTTGAGATGGAAGTTGAAATAAAGGAAACTACTCCAAAAGAGTAGTAAGAAAGATTTAAAATGTTCTGAATTGTTTTCTGGCTTTGAAGTGTGCGACCTTTAATACATGTGTTTGTCTTATGTTGTCTTTCTAGGATATTATACTTTGACATAGTGGTTACTGCCAAATCCATCTCTCTTTTTTTTTTTTCTGAAATGATTTAGCTGTAATAAGACACTTGTTTTTCTTTTCTCCCTTTTACACTTTTTCTGCACAACTTTGCTTTATTCTTTAACCCCTCCTACCCAAATCCAAACGGAGTATCACAACTTAGACTTCAAAGCAGTTTTTTTTAAAGTCCGGTTACTTGAAAGATGGGGTAATTCTCTTCCATGCTATATTTGATTTTTTTCTTTTAAATTAAATACTTCAGCAATTTAAATTTATTTCTAAAGTGTGGGTGGAAAATTGATTTAAAACATTTAAAATGCACGGTGCATTAAATATTAACTTTATTCTAGTTTATCTCAACTGGTTTAAGAGCCCTAAATTACACTTGGATGCTCAGATCAAAGTTTGTTATAAAAAATAAAGCACTAAAAGCTTTTGAACTTATTTTGAAAACCTAACAAGGTTTCTCAGTTTGTTATTAGGATACCATTTAAAGAAGAGATAATTATTGTATAGAGTAAAATATGAGTTAATATGGGTAAAGGCCCAGAGAGCACAATCTGTATACATTTTATTGCCCAAATGTGTAGCCCAGAATTAGGCATGTGGGAAACCATCAACATGTACTTCTAGAGATTGAGAATGGTTAAGCAGGGTCTCAATCACTGCAAAAAAATTCTCATGTTTTAAGATTGGTTTTTCTTATGTCAAAGAAGCCCCAGAGAACCTAAAGTTTGAGACGTACTTGCTATAATTTGTCAGTAAAATTGTAATTTTTGTATAATAATCCTGTAGCGAGTGTCATTAATAGTTAATGAATGAAAGATAATGCTTGTCTTGACAACAAACCAAGAGGATAGTGAGTATAAATTTGATATTGTCATCTTTATTTCTCTTCCCCTATTATGTAGTTTTCTTTCTTTCTTTCTTTTTTTTTTTTTTACAAAATTTAATAAGGAAGTCAACATGGATTGAAGATAAAGCTTTTCAAAAGTCATTTTATATTTACTACCCTGACTGATAAGGACATCTCTTTACTTTTGGGGGCCACCGATGGTCTTCAAAAATCAAAACAAAGATACTGTTTTTGTAAATAATCCTTTGTAATTTAGTACTTTTAAATAGGAAATCTATAAACAAATTACTGACCACATTATTTAAAAACACTTAAAATTATATTTTGTCTCTATGATAACTATTGCTTTGTTTTTTCTGTAGTGTTTAGCCAAATGCCTTGCACACATTTAAGGACTTAGGTTTGATATGGTAAGAAGAATAAGGTCACTTTGTTCAAGACCATTCGGTGTGTGGCAGTTACTCCATTGCAAAACCTGAAAGAAATTTCAGAAATTCTATCAATGAAGGTGCTTTAAAACAATATACATTAAAAAAATCTTTGACTCATTAAAAAAATCTCTAAAATAAACTAAGGAAATACAGCTGGCCTGGAGGCGATCTTACTCTATGTTAAAGCTGCCTCTTTGGGTAGGTGTATGGGTGTGCATTTGTGTGTAAATGTGAACACACGTTTACTATGTCGACATAAACCCATATACTCTGTGTGTGTGTGTACATAGAAGTGTATATGCACATGGAGTATATACATGCCTATGAAGTGAATCATATTTTCTTTTCACACGCTGGTTCCATGGATGCTTTATTTTCCTCATTTTGATTGATCTCCAATTGGCAGCGTCTCCCTGCACTTGAGCTTTAAGTTCTTCTGCCCCCATAGCCTCTTTGTCAAGGAGCTAATGATCTGTAAACAAACACTTAAATAGGGAGCTCCCGATTTACAGGAAGCCATCTGCGAATTCTTTTGTGATGTGAATAATCACATCCTAATTTATCTGTTTTCCAAGTTATCTGGCTTTTTTAAAGAATGGCTGTCTTGTGGTATTATTTTAGAATATGAAAACAAAGAGAATTGATCTCTCAGGTACTCCCGGTCTTTGAAAGTCTTGAACATTCTACAAGATTTAAAAACACATTTGATGAAGTGAGAAACATGCAATTAAGAACAACACAGAATTTTCACTTAGCACCGTATGGATCGAGGCCAATGAGAAAATTAAAAGCTAGGAACTGCTTAATATGCAATAATATATAGCAATCTTATAATTCGGGATAATTTGTTATAAAGATACAGACAAATGAGTTATACTCCATATTTCTGAGTAAAATAAAACCAGTATTATTTGAGGAATTTACTTCCCCCTGAGTCTCTTTGTATTTATAGAAATAGGCTTATTCTTAAAAGATATTGTGTGATTGAGTATGTGTATTCAGAGTAATTTATTTCACCATCATGTTTTAGGGGGTGTGAAAATCACCAGTCAGGCTTATAAAAACCTTTATAAAGACCAATGATTAGAGTCATTGTGGTTTAGAAATGCTTGAAGTGGTTTCTATGGAAACCATGAAAGTAAGCAAAGAGATAATTTTAGGTAGTATAATATTTGTATCTACTCTCTCTATCATAACAATAGCAACCTAAACTTTTCAGGTAAGGACCTTTTTTCCTGAAATGCTGCATTTCAAAATCCACTGAAAGATATGGATAAAAATATGAATTAAAATGACAAAGTATGTTTTCTATGAAGAAAAGTTCTCCCATCTTACTTCTTCACACATAAAAAAGACAATTTTGTCCAGGCGCTGTATAAACCTGAAACCCAAAGTATACTGGCTAAACATTGTAGTGAAATTTGAAGGAAAAATGCAGAATTTTGCTAAAATGCTAAATTATTGATCACTGGATAAAAGGATTATATAATTCTACACGGTATCCCATTAAAGTTAAAAATTTTATCTATAGGTGACTAAAGCTTTATTTATTTGTTGGGGAGGGCTTGCTTATAGAATGTAGTTCTTCACTACAGTAAAATGTCTTATTCACTAATATCAATGTTTTGTTTCAAGAGAATAAAAATATGCCTATTTAGTTAAATATTTTGACACACAGAAGATCCATGTTGCTTGAAGACCATATGGAGCTGTAGTGTAAGATTTTTGCTGGAGCTTCCATTAAAAACTTGAACAGACACTTTCAAATAAGATCATTTCTTATTTTCTAAGGAAATTTGTTCTTTTATGTATAGTTCTTGGAGTTTTTCTGGGAAAACGAAATATCTCCAGCTTTAATTTTATGAAGTCTAATGATACTTTAAAATGCAAAATTAGTCAAAACACATTTAAATTAGTGTCTTGGAATTTAATTTATAATCAAAAGCCAATACTTTTATGAAACATCCAACTGTCCTTCTTAAAATGCATAAAAATACTTTAAGTAGGGAATTTAAGATATATTTAATGCCGTAGCATTATTTTAGCGATGTGTGCTTTTCCCCATCTTTTGTGTGTAACCATTAAATTTTATAAGCAAGTTCTTGCATTTCATGTATGACATCAGAAATTTGTTCTCCTGTTTGGGTAATATCGAGGTTGTCTACAAGGACCTGTAAAATAGGATTTGGTTGGGGATAATCCACTGTAATCCCAATACAGAAATCAAGGGGGGGGAATGGTCAAAGCAATAAATTATTCTTTCATTCATTCTTGTTACCACCAATTTTTTTTTCAAATCCCCTAATTAAGGTCACTGCCCCCACCTCCCCATTCAAATATTGTCTTTTAACTAATACAGGGAAATATCAGGTAAACAAATTAGGTCAACAATTTTGATTTGGTTCTAGAATTATAGAAGTTACTTAACAATTGTTACATAGTAGGATTGTAAATATGGCATGAACCAATAGCTGTCAATTTCCAGTTACATATTGTATGAGAGGCGGAAAGGTTTAGAATATGGCTCAATATTCCAACCTTACAATCCTCAGTAATGAAGTGGGTAATGTTTTACTTTCCTCATTTCAGTGCATGATAAATTTAATGTTTTCAAAAGTGAATATTTAGGGGCATAATACAAACTGTGCTGTATCATTGCATTTTGTACACATCCTCCGTAAAGAGTAGAATGGTTATCCAGTATTAGCGTAGCTAGTTTTAATTCCAAAGTCTACCAAGTTTCCAAAAAGTGTTAATGTATTGCATATGGCATATGGTATCTTTCTAAGTACTCAAAAAGTTTCAGAAACAATGCTAGAGAACTCAGTGCTTCCACCAGAATGCAGTGTCTTTAGTGATAAGAATGTCAATCCATCCATTTTATGGATTAAAACTGAACCTGTGCTTTGTGTTTAACACACTGGAAGTTATGGAGCCTTCCCATTTTATAGTTACTGCAGATTAGATGAATAAATTAAAATTTCCTTCCCATCTTCTATAAACACCTTGTTTCCATTTTTTTGTGGACGTAGCCACACTTCTGGGGATGAGCTTATTGTGTCCTGACTTTATCTTCCAGGTGGTTTTATGACGATGAAGAGGTATTTACAGTGCTGCGGACCCCGTGCAGGTCACTGAATGGGAGACACTTCATTTAGCATATTTGTACTCTCTAGAGAGACTCTTTAGGAATCCTGAAGTTCCCGGATTCAGTCAAATTTCAATGTCATCATACTTAATGTATTTATTTTCTCTCCTGGAAATAAATGTTTTCAAATTTTACATAACCTCAAATTCCAAAAACGCAAGGTGCAAAATCTCAATTTCATGAAAAAAGTATTATTTCTTAGCATCATGCATTCATAGATTAGAATACTTTGATATGTCTGTTAGCAACGCTTTGACTCGTTTAAAATGCAGTTACTTAATAATATGAATTTTTATTGCTGACAATAAAAATTGGCTATGCAATATAATATTTGTTTCTGATCCAATATACAAAACGAAAGCTTTGCTTATTTATTTGATGGAAATGCAAAAGTGCAAGTGCATTCAGGTTTGTGTTGTATAGAATAGAACTTCTTTTATCAGTCACTTTCATAACCTTTAAAGAGCCTTAAATAGTACATATGAAAAACACATTCATATCAGGTTCCCCTTGGGGATTTTTTCTTTGGTTTAAGAAAATTTTATTAAAAATCGGCATTGCAAATAACATTTTTCATAACTATATGTAGACCTGTTAAAATTTTTATTAAAACTGGAGTTCGGCCTGTTCTTTTTCATCATTCTATCAGATATTAAACTCCTGCAGCAGCTGTAGGAAATAGAGAAAGGGATTTTCAAAGGGATTTGAGTCTCCCTGTCTCTGTGCCTTTAGTGATCATATTATCATAACTATCACACATAACAAAGCTCTAAATCTGTAATTCAGATAAAGTAGTCAGGACTCTGAAATACAAAAATCCAAACATATGCCGTAACATTTTTTTGCATTGCTGGCTCCTTTAACATGGATTTTGTAAACTTGGAGAGGCATTCAAGAGATTTTGTGTACGAGCACAAACTAAACAACATTGTTAGCGGTATGTTTGACAGAGATTTAATTAAAGGTATTTTCCTACATCCATGCAGTGCCATTAAAAGACCATGCCTGCATGCTCTAGCAAATTATGATCAAACCTCTGAAGGTTAATAAGAATGAAACTGGAAACTTCTATTGCAGCCAGGTCTATACGAATCTATGGCTAACTCTTCAACAGGGTCTGAGCTCTCAAGAGAGCAACATTCCTTAAATGCAGTGTTAAAAAATGGTAAGTGTGACCACATAATTCTTTTATGAATTAAGTTAAAAATGAGGGTAATAAAATTGTGAATGGGCTGACAGAGAAATGAAAATTATACAAAAAAGAATTATACATGTTTTTTCTTCACATTTATAGGGCGAATTTATAACAATGTCTACGTGAAAAGAAGATTTGCGCTGTGGAAAGTTAGTAAAACTCTCATCAGAATTTCCAACCGGTTTGTAAATGAGCAGCCGTATGTATATATTTATTGTAACAGTGCCTTCTGCTGGTCACACCTTATTTATGATGTAAGTGAATATATTGAATAGTAATGAAAACTTGCATTTATCCTAAATTATTCTTGGGTATATTTATTGCCTTGGCAGAAGTATTTCTGTGAATTGCAATTTATATGCATACAAAATATAGTGTCTTGGAGATGAACACATTTTGTTTCTGTTATACTTTAGCAATAATTGGACCTTTTGAATAGTTTCTCCTAAGGAGAAAAGTATTTCCTAAATAATACAACTTGAAATGTGAACTATTTCCACCTGTTTACTCTTACCGTCTTTCTGATTTTGAGATCTATCTTGGACTTACTGGCATTTTTCTTTTTAATCATACTGTGTCTAATTAAAACTGGTAGAATCCTTATATGTTATCAATATCTATAAAATTTGTGAATCATGGCAATTATTTGTAAATTGAGAAATGCAGCAAAATTTAAACTATAATTGAAGTGGCTCAAAGTATTTAACAATATTTAGTGAAAAATATGTAGGATTCTTCTAAATATGAAGTCATAACAAAGAATGGTTGGTTTTTAATTTGCTTGTAAAGAGAATCAAAGAATCAAAAAGGAGCATGTATAATGATGAAGAAAAATTGTCTTTTTAAGAAAAATACAGCCAGTGTGGCATTGTGTTTAATTCATTGTTAGTTTGCAATAAAGATGCCAATAAAATCTATTTATGAACCATTTATTTCAGTTTTAATTTTAAATAATATTTAACAAAGAATGTACATAAACAATTATAGAATAATCATTTTTCTACCAAAAAGAAATGCTCCGATTAATTTTACATAGGTATAATTTATACTGAATAGGATATCTTGCTGAAATTACATTTTAAAGAAATTCCGACCAGGGACATTTGACTATCTGTAACCAAATTAAAATCTATGCTGTGGGGAAAATATTTTACTTTGTTTTGTCAAGTCATTAAATTCTGCCTTTATTGCCTGAAGCAACATTTTAAGAAGCTTTATTACACATAAATTAAAATTCTGAGCATATGATAAAATTCACTTTATTTCATTAGAAAGAATTACTTCAATAGGGACAATTCTGCTTATGTTTGAAATAATGTAAAGTAGAAGGAATCTGCATCATTTCCTATATCACAAGCATTGCATGTGAGTGCTAACTCAACTCAGTGGGAGGGACTTCCTGAGGGATGTATCCCAACAGGAGCGAATTGTTAAGGATGTTCAATTTAGAATTCAGAATAACTCACGGGACCATACCATGTAATGGAGAAAACACCGTAATTTTATTTCCCCCAAAATGATGTATTTCAAATAATTGTCTTCTCTAGAAGTGAATTGCTATCATTTTAATTATTTCTTAACATACATGGAAGAAAAGTAAGCATTAGAAACACAATGTACAATATATTTAGCATTGAGTACCAGTGAGATTTCAATCAAAGCTGATTTTTTTAAACGGGCAAAAGAGGGCCGATTAGCTCAGTCGGTAGAGCATGAGATTCTTATATGAGGGAGAGAGCTAGAAAGAGAGTTGTTAAAGATGAAAGGGCTCTGTTTCAGGTTCATAGACCAACATCTTCCTCCTTTCACCTGTGAACAAATGCCTAATTTGTTTATAAGGATGGCTTTCGTTTTGTTTACCATGTGGCATCCATAACAAGAGTAGAGATGTCCCTTGTAAAATTTTGTTTTTTGGAATGAAATACAGTATGTATGTACCTTCACAAGCAAGTGTCTAGTTGCTATTTATCCATGGGTGACTATTTCCATATTATATGTGCACATTTACACTTGCATAGATGCACCCATGAATAATGAACTGTGGAAATGTGTGCACAAGGACATGGAAAGAGACAATACATGACAGTGGGCAGTTAATGCACTTTCATTTCCATGAGTTAGGGATAATTGCATAATTCATGAATGGCAGAGAAAAGTCACAAGTGTGAATTGCATATGGACAACTTAATATATGTTTAATGGTGTCCCTATCATGCTAGTTAAAGGATGCATTTAAACTTCCATCAACTGTAGTTTGGAATTAAACCATTTTAAGTGGCATATTGATAGGAATAAAAAATTGGCTCACCATAATGTAATTCTTGCCTAATAAGGATAGAATATTTATAATCAGTGTATTCTGTTTTTGCTTAATATGCCAGCACACTGGGTTTTCATATCTTTGTGCTAACTATGATTTATTCATATTTTACTTTATGCAAGGCATTAATATAAACAAAATTGTGTTCTCATTTTTTTTTTTTTGAAATTTCTTTGTGCCGTCACTTAAGCTGTTAAATTCACTGAAGACATTCAGATCGTATTTACACCATGCTTAACATAGACATTGTAATGATGGTGTGTATTCCGTCTTTAGCCAGAACTTCAGGCATTTCACTATTTTTTTTGAAATGTATAATAAATATAATTCCCTATGCTTTTTTTTTCTTGGTTGCTAGATTTAATCCATAGTACTCAGTAATTAAATATTCATTGAGAAATACTTACTAGTATTATTTAAGTAGTACAGACAGATGAAATAGTTAAAGATGCTTCCATGAGAAGAGCAATGGATAGCAATTTTAAAAGATTTCGAATACAAACTGCTATCAGGTCCACTAATAATACTATGAGGAACTTGTATATTTATATACTTCTACACACTGTATATGAATACAAAATCCATAAGCCTGTGGGCAGACCTAAAATTATCCCTGAGAGTTATAAATTTTCATCATCACTCTGAGAAGTTGAATTTAACCTTATGCTTTATAACGAAACCCCAATATGCCAGGACATTTCAATACCCTGCTCCATTCTATCCTTGTCTGGGCAACTTCATAAACACCAATTTGTAGTTGTTCCCATCAGGGCCCTGGGCTCCTGCTGCACCCTGGGGGTCACCATATACCTGGGAGGAAGCAAAAACACTGAGTCTGATGCCTCCCGCACAAAAGCAACTACTGGATATTGGTTTCCTGAGATCCGTACTACTTAATGAAATGATACATTTCCTCCTGTAGGGAAAAAGAAAGTACTTGAGATTCAACTCTATATTAATTTACATACATAATTTTAAAATGTACTAGTTTTATTACATGAATGTACTACATTTTATTCTCACAGGAAGAATAACATTTTTTAGTCTAAGAACACAATACGGTGCCATTCATGAAACACAGCACGGAATTTCTGTCTCCATCATTAAAATGCCTACAATTTGTCAACGTTGTAAAGCAGACTTTTCCTCTTCTATTAACTGGAGCAGACTAACTGTACATTTTCAGGGTAGTTGTTGGAGATTCCATAGTCAATGTTATCATAATCATTCCTGGGCATCAGACAGGTATTTAACGGTTTGGTTCAGGCTGTCTAGGACAACACAAGTGTTGCTAGGCTGCATCTCCAAGCCACTGGGATGAAATCAGTTGTGACAAAGCAGTGAAGATTAAATTTGTAACAGATACAACACCTTTGAAGTACTAGCTTATGATTTCACAGTGGCATTATAAGTCTTACTGCAGTATTTAAGCAGTTAGAAAGAATGCTGGTTATTAGCAGTTGAATTTCGTAAAATAGGATTTTATTGTCTTTAAATAGCCATGGCAGCAGTTTGTATTATCCTAGTACAACATTTTTATAGCCATGTATTAGAGTTGGTGAGTATTTTTTCACGCTCCTCTTTTTCCAGGTAAATTCTTTTATCTATTCGACCTTATGTTATGTAAATACAGAAATACACATGTATGTCTAAATACGAGCGTGGATAATACACAAAATTTAACTATATATACATATACAATGTATTTTAAAATTCGTAGTATTTTCTAGAAGACCGAAGGAAGAAACTCTGCTTTATTTCTCCCAAATAACATTTCAACGGTGAGATACCAAAGTAGTCCGGACCTCACAGAATAGTATGGATAAAGTAACTGAAAATATCTAATACCATAAAGCTGAACTGTTCCCTTAATAATCTTGAAAGTACAGCCTTAGCAATACATAAAGCAATTATGCTGTGTTACTAAATCTGATCACATTGAAATTTCCTGTCTTATCGTATGTCAGAAAGAGTCTGGTTCCTAAAAATAATGTCTAGAAATTTTGAGGTATGCAATAAACCACTTCTTGATGGGGGAATGTGATCTCCGCAGATGTTTTATTAGGGAAGCATCTAAGGTTCAGGCATACAAATTTGAATACCAAAATTTTATGTCAGTTACTTAGTATTAAACTGGTGTAATGCCACTTTGTTTTAATGACTACGTAGACTTTAATGGGTTAACTTTGTATGAGGGTCAGGTTTTATATGTTTATATTTTCTTAGCCTTGGTCAGGAGAAGTGGTTTTGCTTGCCCTTGTGTGGTGCCGGAGTGGTAGGGTTTCACTCCGTTTGAAAACCTAGCACATCCCAAGAGGTTACCTTGGTGTAGATTTCTTTCTTTCTGTATTAAATCGCTCATTGTCGCAAAGTGACTGGTGCTGCTGGGCTTTGAAAAGAACTTCTAAGAGGTTAAAAAAAGCTTCTGTATGAAAGGATTTTTTACTTCTGCAGACAGAATACAGTTTGCAGCTGTTTGACTTGCGACAGTGATACGGATCTGATTGTATACAGTGTAGCAGGGGCCGTGGATGCAGCTGGAATAGAGGTTATAAATTTTAAAAGCGATGCAGATTTTTGCCATTAATTGGCTGCTAATAAAAGCAAACTCGATGGCTTCTAACTGTGGGAGCCTGTGGCTCTGTATCTGATATCAGGAATTCATACACATTACACAGTTTTAGTGATTCAGACCACGACTAATTGAAATATGAGGCATACTGATCAAATTTAGCATTACCAGCATGCACTATGGTTTGGGACTGTATGGCGACAAGGTAGCATTTATTACTTATTCTCCATAACACTGCTTGATTGAAATATCTAGCTATGTTGTCAGCAGAGGCCCAGCTGGGCTTTAGTACAGCTAATTAAGTCATTAAAAGAGAGGTCAAGCAATCTAATTCTTGCATACTAAAGTACAAAAAAGTCTTTTATTATATTTTTTTAATAAGTTAAGATTTGAATTTTTAAAGAAATTTCTTTTTAATAATAAATGCATTTGCTGGTTTATTCATTAAAGTCTTAATTTAAATATATAGAGGTAAGACATTATGAACTTGTCAATACACAATTTCCAACGCAGTTTATATGGTTATGTTCTTTAGTAAGTACATTGTGTAGGTGATTTTTGAAAGTTGTTCAATAAATTAAATATTTATTTAAGGGGTATAGCTTCTGATACTTTTCAACTGATTATTTCAGTACGGTGGTCTCTTTCGGGGAAAATTTTAAAAAATTATACATTATTGCATACGTTATGCATCCTGCAAGTCAAAGCAAATATATTCTATGACATTCTTTGTTTTGAGGGCTTTTTGGGTAAAGGTGTGAGGTTCTAACCGTTCATTCCTTTGTAATTTACCAAGTGCCTCTTGAAATGCTTTTCTCTATTTGAGAGAGCATGTGAGATTGTTTGTGTCAAATGAGTCAGTGGGAATGGAAACATTAATTTGAGTGAACATGTATTAACATTGCTCAATTTTTTTTTAGTTGTGGGGATTACTGACATATTGCCCAGAACATTACTTATTTCAAAGTGTATGAATGGTATAATGATAATCTAATACAATAGTTTAAAGATGACTATTTTGCTTTCCTTTATTGTTTTAATATGTATGGACAGTCCAATTTACATTTCCTCATGATAAGCTCCTCAGGTAAACAATGAACACAGTAGGTGTTCTAGAAATAATTAACCAACAAATGAATGAACATCTTCGATGTACTGTATCAATTTCCTTAATAGTTTGGAGAACAGTTTCTAACTTTTGTGTCTTTTTTCCCCTTTCACATTAACTCTCAATTAGTCATCATTTCCAAAGCTAGAATAGAAACTAGAGCTCAAAGCTCAAATTTGTTCATTTTATTACTATCTAGAAATGGATCTTGGAAAATGTTTGGGGGAAGAAAAATATTTAAATTGCACGTTGAATTAAGTTAGCAATGAAATTAATTTCTGTTATAATTTTGGATCCTTATTCAGTATACATCACGAATAACTAGTAGAATCGGTCTTCTTAGAGTACTGTATTATTATGAAAATTCAAAAATCAAGTGAGTAGTAAGAGGAGAGTGTTTGGAGAAGCTTTAGAAAGTATGGGCGAACTGATACAAAATAGTTCAAATTACAAGTGCTGTCTTAGTTAGAAATGGTTTGAAATATCAAATGAGGTCTGCTTTGGAAAAATCCTAGAAAAGAACTATAGAGAGATGTAAGACTTATTCTAGTTTTCATATCTGTCGAGGATCTGCTTTCAGCATGAGATTGACATGGGACAACTGTTACTAATTTTTACACTTTTATTAGAGCAGAGCATGCAGCTCTAAATAAGCTACTGCTATTTTGGCAGGAACTGTACATTTTTAAGTAAAATCTGCGCAGACATCAAATAGTTTTATGATAATGGCTTTCCAGAGGTTGAGAAGCTTTGCACTATGTAAATATAGCCAGTTGTTCTGTAGCTGTTATTGCTTCAAGGCTTTTGGAAACAAAATTGATATATAATAAATGGTAATTTTTTTTTAATGAGGGCCAAGATACAGCTCCCCTTGCTAATGTATTTAATTCTTTTGGAGAGTCATTGTTATTTCAGACCTTCTGGAGAGCCTCATGCAATATAATAGAGAGTGGATGCCGGTGCACCTGTTGTGGGACGTAGAGCACAGGAAGTACGTATTCACAAATCAAGTCATGAAAACAGTCCTTTCCCGTGATCACTGTATAAGTTCTGTGGCGACCACATTAACAACTAGTTTGGGTCTATTTCATTACTGCTTATTCAGTCTATATCACAGCGCTTTTTTTTTTTTTTCCTAGAGAAGAATAAAATCATGTCCTACTCAGAATCATACTAACAAACACAGGAGTAGTTTATTGTGGTTCAAAGTTAATATCAGAAATTTATTCTTTGTACCAAAAAATAGTATTGTGACCTCTTGTCAAAGGAACTTTCTTCAGAGTAGGTTTTGTGAGTAATGATAAATCTCACATGAGTCATTTGAGAGACACATTTTAATTAGACACATGATAATTATTAGACCAAAGAATGATCATATTCTTTGCAGGGTAACCCTCAGTGTGCTCAGTTAAAAGGAGTCCCTCCCTGCCATCAGATTAACAGACAAATTCCTTGTCAGCTCTTCCAGACGGACTCCCTCTTTGGTGTCCCCGGACCTCCTGCCCGTCTCTCAGGCTACTGCTCCCCGGCAATCCTGGATGAGGCTTTGTACCAGTCAAAGGCCTATTACCAATCTTCACGGATGAATCAGAACACACACGAAGAGTTCACCTGCCCTCAAAGACATGTTCAAAAGCATTATTGTTAACATTGTTCCAAACTGGATCCAAATAACAAGTAAATGTTTTTTAGAAATTTCCTTTCCTCCTGGGGGGGCTGGGGGGGAATATATATAAACAATATATATATATATTGTTTACAGTTTCTCTTCAAAACTAAAAATGATACTATTTTTGTTAGTTATATACTTAAAAGTAGTATCTCATTTTCCAGGACTCTGAAAATTTACAATTTCCTAGCATACATTGATTATAAGGCCAAGACTGCGGAATAGGACTGAAGACCAAAAGTCTGGTCTCAAAGGAATTCTAGCTCAGTTTTAAAATTAGAAGTTATGGAAGGTTTTGGGTAAGCTCGAGAATCTCTGGGCACCTGTCCAAAATGAACCTCTAAGTCTTTTGAAGTCTACCCATCACTAATATACACAGTACAGTCTAATCCAGCTGTCTGCCCCTTTTCCTGTTTCCCTTTCTCTTTCTTCAGTCTGTCGTGAGGTACCAGCAGCGACATACTGTGGGAGAGGTTTGGTAAAATGAATATTGCCTCTTGGAAATATTCCCATACAGCGTATCTAGGGTTTTGTTTGGGAGAGGTGTTGGGGGGAGAACAGGTAACACTTTGGTCATTTGTCTTTCTGATTGACATATGTTTACACTGCAATAATCCCTACCCAACTTTCAAATTACAAAAACTATTTTAGCTAATCACAATCATATCTTTGCAAGATTCGTTGTCTGTTTCAACAAAAGATTATACAATTTTAAAGAGCAGTACAGATTTACAGATGAAAGTAAATATAATTTTAAAAAATCGTATTAATTAACACCTTTTATTACCATAAGCATTTATATTATACACTATTCAAATTTTTGCATGGCTCAGGTCAGTGGAAGTTTAAATTTGTTAGCATTTTACAGCTGATGGTTTGGCTAGTGACCTTACTATTTTAATATACATTTATTTCAAATTCTTTTTCTTTAAAATAATTTTTGGCCAAGGATGGGTGTTGGCTAAAGATAGAAAAATTGATAACAAAGTAAAATCTGAGCATAGTTTCGAAGAAATCTTTGTGATATATGCATTAAAAAATCCAGATTGTGGTTAGAAGATATTTCAACCAACCAAAATACTTAAAATAGTGTGTCTTTTGAGAAGCTCTCCTTTCTTGGTCATTTTATCATGTTCATAATTGGATATTCATTTTTTTTGAGGGACCCATTCTATTGAACTGTTTCTGAAACGGAAATTCTTTAAATATTTCTATGCATATCTTCCAAAAACAGTAGCAGAGTCAATTTAAAGAATTTTATGTTGTTATCACAGAACCCACACAAGTTAACTAAAAACACAGGGTGAGAGCTGGGAAGCCAGTTTCATCACTGCTCTGACCTGTGTAATAAAGCCCCATATTATGTAAATAAAAGACTGATGAGTTTGAGGGAAGAATGAGCATGACTGGAGGAAAGACTGCAAGTTCAGATAAAGAAAATATCGGAGGCTTTTCTTTTGTCTTTATTCACCATGTCTTTCTTCTTGTCTTTCTCTTCCTCTCTTGGATCCAAATCCGCAAAACATTGAGCCAGTCTTCTGTGCAGATCACCATCTCAAGGACCGTGAAGTGTTATTGATGGAAAAAGGGAGATTCACAATTTTAAAAAATACATAAATGAACAAACCAATCACACACACACACACACACACACGTAAGCTCCATTTAGAAATCTGGGTTCTTGGGGCATCTGGGTGGCTTAGTCGTTAAGCGTCTGCCTTCAGCTCAGGTCATGGTCCCAGGGTCCTGGGATCGAGCCCTGCGTCGGGCTCCCTGCTCCACAGGAAGCCTGTTTCCCTCTCTTCCACTCCCCCTGCTTGTGTTCCTTCTCTCACTGTCTCTCTCTGTCAATTAAATAAATAAATAAAATCTGGGTTCTTATCTCAGCCTTCCTCTATGATATTGGGCAGGTTACTAAACATTTCTAATATACGTATTTTTCATCTCTAAGATAGAATAGTGACCTAATTACCTTTTGGATTTTTGGGGAAAATGAGATGGGGAAATGTCTGTTAAAGAACTCTGAAGATTCAAGTACATTCAAAATTTCAACAGAGGCTTGTGGGACGCTTACAAACTGATCCTAAAATTCATATGGAAAGAAAAACAGACAAAGAATAACCAAGATACTTTCTGAAGATTAAGAATAAGGAAGTATTGGTACCATTAGGCCATAGTGATCAAGATGAAGTGTTACTGAGATGGGGCTAGACAAGCAGACGAGAATGGAGAGCCGGGACAGAGACCCCTTCATTAGTGAAGGCCTGGTATTGAATGGACACTTCCTCATGAGGCTGTGGCGACATGATATATTACTCAAAAATAGCACCAGGATAAGTGGTTTAGCTACATAGAAAAAAAAAAAGCAACATAAAATTCTAGATGAGTTAAATATCTTAATGTGAAAAGCAAAAGTTTAAATCTTTTAGAAGAAAATATCAGAGAAAATATAATATCAGGGCAGAAGAGCATTTCTTAAGCCCCAAAGAACACAAATCATAAAGAAAAAGATTGGGGTATTTTGATTATATGAATATAAGAATAATTCCTGTATATCAAAACGTTCTATAAAAATAGAAAAAGATAAGTTAAAAAGGGAGAAGACATATGTGATGTATATAAGTGATAAAGAATTAACATACAACATATATAATTTCTACAAATCAAGAAGAAAAAAAACACACAACCCAAGAGAAAAATAGGCAAGGAATATGGACTTTTCAGAAGAGGCAAACTAGGGGCGCCTGGGTGGCTCAGTCGTTAAGCGTCTGCCTTCGGCTCAGGTCATGATCCCAGCGTCCTGGGATCGAGCCCCACATCGGGCTCCCTGCTCAGCGGGAAGCCTGCTTCTCCCTCTCCCACTGCCCCTGCTTGTGTTCCCTTCTCTCTCTCGCTGTCTCTCTCTCTCTCTGTCAAATAAATAAATAAAATCTTTAAAAAAAAAAAAAAAAGAAGAGGCAAACTAATAGAACAAATGACAGACAAAAAGATGCTTAGAACCATGAAATGCAGATTATAATAATGATAAGTTATTATTAACATCCATCAGGTTGGCAGAGATTAAAAGTCTGGAAACTATTGAGTGTTGAGAAGGATGTGAGAAGTGGGAACTTTTATGTACTGCTTGCGTGAATATAATTTAAAACAATAACCTTACAGCATATTTGGCACTAGTCAATTGGAGAATGCACATACTTTCAGGAAAGTTTACTAAAAGGAGACAGTGATACAAGAACAAAGAAATACTCTGTCTCTTGCATACAAGACAATGCATGAAGATGTCTATCCTAGCACTCTTTACAGTGGGATAAAAATGGAACATCTTAAATTGCCATCAGTGACCATTGGCTAAATAAAATGTATAATCATTCAATAGAATACTATAAATCAGTTCAGATAAGTAGGTGTGTATCAACAGGGATAAAACTCAAAAGCCTAATAACAAATGGAAATATAGGTTGAAAAGTCATATGGAGCATGATATCATTTTATGCAATTTGAAAAAAAAAAACTGAAACATTGTATATTGCTTATAGACAACTGTGTGTGTAGTAAAAAATATGAATTGAAATATATACACCAGGGGCACCTGGGTGGCTCAGTCGTTAAGTGTCTGCTTTCAGCTCAGGTCAGGGTCCTGGGATCGAGCCCCGCATCGGGCTTCCTGCTCAGCGGGAAGCCTGCTTCTCCCTCTCCCACTGCCCCTGCTTGTGTTCCCTCTCTCGCTGTGTCTCTGTCAAGTAAATAAATAAAATCTTTATAAAAAAATTAAAAAAGAAATATATACACCTTCAATATATTTATTAACTCTGTAAAGGGAGCACAGGGGTGGGGGGAAATACAATCTGGGCTATGTTCAAAGGGGCTTCAACTTTATTTGTAATATTTTCTCTTTTAAACAATGCAAATATAACCACATGTTAAGCATCCTTTTCACTCATATTCCATACATTTTTCTGTTTCATTGAAATATTTAAATTTTGAGGCAATTGCTAGACATTGCCCATGTTTATTAAAAATAATTACTAAAAATTAAATTAAATTAAATTGTTATCAGATGAATGCTACGAAGAAGTTGGGACTATTACAATTCAGCAGCTTAGAGAAAGAGCCATGCAGAGGTGGAATCGACCTCGAAGGAGGAGACTCTGGCTGGCTGGAGGTGTTGTCTCCGAGGGGAAGGAGGAGGCTGGATGGGAGTATGACAAGACTATAAACCAGAGACCCCTTCTGTTACTGGGATAAGTAGCCACTGCCAGGTTGAAGAAGCCTCGCTGAGGTCATGCTAGAGAAACAGGATGGACCAAGTCCCTTCTTCCTCTTCCAGCCTCCCAGTCTCCTTCTGGTCCCCCACAATGTCAGAATTAAACAGGGAGGAGATGGGCAAATTGAAATGTCATTTTCCGAGTCCAGCACCAGAATCACAAACCAGAGCATAGAAGGGTGGTCTTAAAACTGAGAGACAGGGACAACCATGTGATACGGTTGGTCCTTAACCATATCACAGAACACCTACTTCCTGTCTTCCTCTCAAACTCCAGGATATCACTTTATAATGATAAAAGTAGGGGCCACTTAGTTCTTCCATGGTCCATCTTATATAAGCTCTGCAAAAATTCAGAATTATTCTAGCTTCCTCCTGCTGCTTCCTTGCAGGCATTCCCAATGCAAATCCTCATGTAAACCCACCTCCATTAATAAGCCCTCTATTTCCCCTGGTTTGGGTCTTCCACAGATTTCATTCCCACTCGAAAAACTTTGACAAATGACTCAACCTTTCTCTGTACTTGAACTCTTGCCATAATCTTGCAGGGTAACAGTGTTTATGTGAAAACCTGTGACAGACCCTCATTTCAGGGTTTTTCCATCTCCTGGATTTCTATACCTCCATTTTGACTTCACAAAAGCCACCCAGCTCCACCGTTCCACGTTAGATTTTGTGATTCCCTGAACATCCTCCCATGGTCAAATCTTCATCTCCAGTTCTTTATGTTTTTAGAATAAACACAGAACCATCTGTCTCTTTCAGGATCTTTCTTCCATTTTACTTGTTTTCTGACTTCGTGAAATCACTACTGTCTTCCTTTAACCCTTCAGTTTTCTCCTCGTTTATCAGCGCCTCTCTGGGTTTTTCTCTTTATCCCACTTGCCTTTGACCCCAAGAACAACACTTTAACAATATTATTATAATTAGCTTTTACTGTCTCCCTCTAGCCTTATTCCCTCATTGTAGACACCTTGCAGACCAGCAATCCAGGTTGAATACGGGGGTCCCGGTTCTTTACTCTTGTACGAGGAATGCTACTGGGGCCACTCCAGATTCTTGCCTCTTCAACCAAGGTTCTTGTAAGTGTAGTATGTTTTTGCCACCTCCATGTCTTCACCTCTAACCCATAGCAGTCTGTCCATTGCTTTGCTGAATCTTCTTTTGTTGAAGTTAAGGTTGACATTACAATTTCAGAATCAGTGGAACTTTTCAATCGTTATTGTACTTGGTCTCTCAATATATTTAACATTATTGAATTTTTCCACATTTGATTTCTGTGTTATTTTTCTTCAGATCTTCTTCCACTGCTCTACTCTTCTTTCTTAGTGCACTTTTTAAGCTTTTATTTTTCAGACTGTGTTTTAAATATTGGTGTTTCTATGGCTCTTATTTTATATGCTTTCCTACCAGGGCTGCCTTTCATTCCTGTAGTTCCCATGACCACAAACACTCACTTGCTGTCTCATCTATCTTGTCTGGATCCTACCTTGTGTGTGCACATTCCTACCGATGTCCCATATCCACTTTGATCTATCCCATTCCGTATCTTGTCACCCACTCAGTTTATCAAGCCAGGAATATGGTGGTAAATTAAATCCCAGACTTCCCTCTTCTTCATTTTGCATATTTGAGCGACACCAAGTCTTAAAAGACTCTACTTTCTGAAAACCTTTCAAGCGAGACCCTTCCTTCTAAGTCTCCCTCTTTTGTCCTTGCTGTCTTCTAGGCCATCCTCCATTCCACCATGAAAGTGATTTCAAAAAATAAAATCTAATCTTCTTGCCTTCTTGCCTAACATCTTCTTATAGTTCTCTCCTGCCTACATAATACCTCTGCAAGGTTTACAAGTGTCTTTGGAGTCTGACCTCTGCCTCTTCTAACTTTCTTGCCCATACAGGGTGCAGCTATTCTGAACTTCTTGCCAATCCCTAAATACATTCTGCATATTCATGTTTCTCCATGTCTGTGCATGCTGTTCCCTTCATCTGGAACAACTTCTCCCTCCTCCGTCTCCATCCCTACTTAGTCTGCTTGGAAACTTTCAACTTTTTTTCCTTGCCTGTAAGTCATAAAGCATTTTTTCCTCTGTGAGGCCTGTGGAGACATCATGTTTAATGATGAAAATATGGGGCATGGCATCACCCGTATATGGTTTTCAAACCTGGATCTGCCTGGATATAGTGCATAACTAATCTTGATGAGCCTTTAAAATTCAGTGATAAGATGAACCTCACAGACCAGGTAAGATTGAAAGTGGTAAGTGATAAAAGGGGTGAATGAGAGAAAATACGCAGCCAATACTGGGCATCTGGCAGACATTCAGTCAGATGTTGTTATCATTATTGTGACTGTGAATATTAATGTTAAGAGTGATGTCATTAACAGTAACATTTCAGGTACTCTCAGGCAGTTAGATACTCCATTCTATAGATACTATATAGGTCTATATCGTATCTTTCCAAATATGTTTTAAATCGCTCTTTTAATGAAGAAATAAAACATTATAGATAAAGTTATGTTTCTTTTCCATTCACTTTCCTCTGCCTTCTTCCTTGAAGGTAATCACTACCGTGAGGCTGGGGAGTATCTTTCCCATGCAAGCTTTTATAGTTTACCACTTATGTGGGTATATATCCATAAAATATATTTAAGTAAGTACTTCTTTTGAAGCTCCTCAATGGAAACCCAGGGTAGAGCATGAAAACCTAATCAGTAAGAGCAATTAATACAAAGTACAGAAGCTGTGTGAAAGAAGTGCTTTTGGGGTTAACCCAGGGAAAGAATTTAGATTTTAGAACTATGAAAATAGGTGGAAAAAAAAAGAACGGATGGGCAACATTTCGTTTTGGTAATGCTCCCAGAGGAGAATTGGACAGGGGAGAATTCAGTATTCTATTTAGTAGCCACAAGACAGTAGCAAAATGACAGTACTGGTGTGTCAGCATTAAATTCCAATACTTTTTTTCTTTTTCTTTTTTTAAGGAAGAGATGTTTACCACCTTTCACTCCACTCCTTCTTTAGATGCTGCTCCACTTGGGAGAGAGGAAAGTGCCAGGTAGGAGGGCCCACTGAGCTGGAGGGAGAGGTTCTGATAAAACATATAATCCTATGGGACGCCTGGGTGGCTCAGTCGTTAAGCATCTGCCTTCGGCTCAGGTCATGATCTCAGGGTCCTGGGATCGAGCCCCACATTGCGCCCTGCATCGGGCTCCCTGCTCAGCGGGAAGCCTGCTTCTCCCTCTGCCTGTTTTGCCTGTTCTGCCTGCCACTCCCCCTGCTTGTGTGCTCTCTCTCTCTCTCTGACAAATAAATACAATATTAAAAAAAAATATATCATCCTAGCAGAAAGCAGCCAGGGCCTAGAGAATGGAGCTGGCTCTGGAAGAAGAAAGGGCACAGGGAGAAAAGAGAATCTAGATCAAGGAAAGGATAGGGAATTGGCCCTGCTGACACTCTGCCCACTCTTTGCTCTCATCCTCCACTTTTCCACCCTCCACTTTCCTTCTGGGTATCCTTTAGAAAATTCTTCCCCCCACCCTCGAATTCTGTGATGACTCCATTAGGATCTTCTAAAAGTTTCCCAAACCTGTTCTAGAGAAAATACAAATGACCAGTAAGTGTAGACATGTCACAAATGTAGAAAGCATGTTCAAATTTACAAGGAAGCCAAGAAATGATAGTTCAAATGACAGAAAATACCTTGGAAGGGTTTTAAACCTAAGGAGAAGTGGTTGGAATACTTTCAAAATGAGTGCGACTTTGTTCAACTCTCAGCAGCTTTAGTTCTCTAGGTATATCTTAAGCATAAATTATTTTGATTTGAGGCAATTTTCAAATACCAAAAGGAACGGTGGTGTATGAACAAAGTGAGCATTTTGGCACTTAAAAACAGAGCAGAATTCCAGATTTCTGAGAACCGATGAAGCAATCACTAATTATGTTCTCTGGTAAGAAGCTGGAATGCAAAGGCAAAATCGCTACTCCATTAGGTATAGTCAGGGTGTCAAAGGGCGTCATGAAAATTGCATATTTACTCATCATGAAACTGTGCAGGATATTGAAAAGGTGAACATTAAAAATCTGGAGACTGGGATAATCTACATTGAATACATTATGTGCTATCATTTGCTATTCTTTATGTGCTATCTTTTGCCCATCATGTCTGACTAGCTGTGGAGGGCAATATAGGAATTTGGTGGCGGTGGCTGTAGGAGAGTTTACCAAAAGCTATGTCAGGTAGGAGAATGCTCTAGACCACTAGCGTGCATGTTCACTAGGATGCTGCCTTGCTTGATCATTCCCTGATTCTTTGGTGAGCCTGGCCCAGCGATCTTCAATAAACTCTCACCTTTACGGATCATAATGACAGGCTGTCCACTCTTGCGTCAAGGTGGAAGATGAATGCCACTGCCCTGGGAGATTTATTACTACTATTATTAATTATTATTGTTTTGCTTTTGGAGTTTTTATTTTCGACGTGGTCTAAATTCCCAAGGGTAAAGGTTAGTCATTTCAGGATTTCACTATAATCTTTCCTCCCCCCTTTTCAACCATTGTTCTACAGAATCTTCCTAGAGAAGTGAAACTAAATACAATAAAGGGAACACGTACAGAAAATGTTTAGGATTTTTATGCTTGGGGAAATGATGCTAACTTTCCCACTTAAAACTTGTTTCCATAAGAGAGAGGATGACTTCAGTGCGGCACCAGGGAAGCTTCCTTCCCGTCTATGTGGTAGAGTGTAGTCATTCTTGATGTAATGTCTGTGATACCGAAACGTCAAAACTTGTCCTAACCTGCATGTCGGCTTTACATCTCTCTTTTAAAGCTCTGTTTGTTTTCATTAAACCTTTTCGCTTTTGACTCAAGTGATGTAGTTGTGTTTAGCAATGTATAACTTTGGCTTCCCTGGCTCTTTTCCCCTCATGCAGATTTTCTGCAGGTACATGTACACTAAAGGGCATTTGCTTCATCTGGAAGGTCTGTGCACTTGGTATGCTCCTCAGCACAGCCCCGGTCAGGCATTAATAATGTTTTTTGATGAGTTGATGAGGATGATACTGATGGTGATGAAAAGAAAATGAGAATATAACTAGTATAGTGAGATTTGAGCACAGAACAGAAGTGTGTTTTCATCTTTACATTAAGTGCTTTGCAGGAAAAAATGTTTTACGCGTTTACCAAAGGAGAATGTCTGGGGCATTCGTGCTGTCAAAATATTCATGGTTACTTGCTCGTTGACTTAAAATAGGCATAGGCTTGATTTCTGTTGCAAGTTTTTTTTTTTTTTTTTTTAAAGATTTTATTTATTTATTTGAGAGAGAGAGAATGAGAGAGAGCACATGAGAGTGGGGAGGGTCAGAGGGAGAAGCAGACTCCCTGCCGAGCAGGGAGCCTGATGCGGGACTCGATCCAGGGACTCCAGGATCATGACCTGAGCCGAAGGCAGTCGCTTAACCAACTGAGCCACCCAGGCGCCCCTTCTGTTGCAAGTTTTGTGGCTATTCGTTCCTGTGAGGCATGAGAGAAAATCATCGTCCTCTATCATTTGGTAATTTAAAAGTATCATAATTATGTCTTATGATTCATAGTTTGTAAGAGGTCACCAGATATTACTTAGCTCTATTTTTAGATGGACCAGTCTATATTGTTCCACACAGAATATATATTTTTAATTGATAATATGTTACTTTCAGCTATTCCGGGATTAAATGTTACAAAACAAATTCCTTGATTTTATTGGTATTGGTATAGAAATTATCATAGGTATAGAAATTGGTATAGAAATTATCATAGGTATCTGTGTAGTTCTTTGTCTTCATATGTTTTTTAGAAGTATTGGAATATTGCTTCTTTCCCCAAGAGTGTGTTATGAAAACTTTTAATTGTTAGTGCTATATTGTAGGTTATTTTCTACTTTTTCTTAGCCTGCCATGATTAATGGTCTATTGGCCCTGCTACTTAGGTCTGCATCTATTTTTTTTTTCCCCCTTTACCTCTCCATTTTGTGAACTAGAACCTACCGTAGGACTTAGAAAGGTGGGCTAAGTTGGCCTGGTTTCTTCCCACCTTTTTCTGTTTCTTATTACTAGAGCTTGCTCAAGAGCGACACATTTACATCTGAGTCACATGGGGTGACTGTAAAGAGCAAAGGTATGCGTAGATTTGCTTGAATCATAATGTATGGCAGTGGAGCCAGGGAATATACATTTTAACAAATTCCCTAGGTGACTTGTGTGTATTAATATGAAGAATTGCTGGACTGGTAACCCCTTATACTGCTTTCACAACTTTCCATTGTGACCACAATAGTATAGTTGATCATTAGTACAGCCTTTTAGACTTCAGCCAATCCCTGGATAGGAAAAGTTGAATAGCAATATTGTACTAGATTGGACTGAAGTTTGCTAAGATGTCCTGAGGTTCACACTGAATGTCATCTGAGGCCTTTCTGGGGTTGATGGGGGTTTGGCTCTAACAGGGCAGCCTTTCTATTACAATTATTTTGCCCCAGCCTCCAACTGGATGTAATTTGGTTCATTCCTTACTTGTTCTTTCTAGCTCAAATGGCAAGTCATCAGAATGTTCTGGGGCTACTCAGTATCAGCCTTGGAATGGAATATGTCACTTCTCTGAGGAATGAGAGTAAAGATATTAAAGTAATGATAATATAGAGAATTTATTAGTTGTCCAGCTTCCTTCCAGCCAACCAAGACATTTATGGGCATCTACCTTCATTCTTTCCTTTTAACTTTTTCTTCAAATGGATAAGTGCCACTGCCCACTCCCTCCCAGGTAGGCCTCTTTCCTCCATCTGTGCTCTAGATCCCAATTCTCTCAAACTCTAAGTAACTTTGATTTATTGATTACCCCATTTTCTGGATCATCAATCTCTTCTTCTTATTGGCTCCTTCCCCTCAGGTTTTTCCCATGCTCAAATCTTCCTCATCTTTTTGGAATTCAACTTACTCTTTGACGCCTCCATATCACTCTTCCCCTTAATGGTCCCACTTAAGGAAAGTGTTATCTACACTCTAATCTTACTTCATCATTTTCCACTTTTTTTTTTTAAGATTTTATTTATTTATTTGATAGAGAGAGACACAGCAACAGAGGGAACACAAGCAGGGGGAGTGGGAGAGGAGAGGGATAAGCAGGCTTCCAACGGACCAGGGAGCCCGATGCAGGGCTCAATCCTAGGACCCTGGGATCATGACCTGAGCCGAAGGCAGACACTTAACAACTGAGCCACCCAGGCACCCCATATTCTCCACTTTTTTCCCCCCGAACCACTGTGATTTGATTTGGGGGCCCTCACACTACCAAAATGGCTTTGCCAGTCACCGAAGGTCTCTTTACCAATAGACAATTTGCAGTCTTCTTCTTTGTTAGCTTGGCAGTGTATGGTATCATTGACCACTTCATCTGTCCTGAAATCCTTCCTACTTACATGGCATCCTTAGCCCTCCTTCATCTGCTACTCTACTTCTTGTTCTGGCCATGCTACATGTATTTCAGTTCTTTGAGTTCTTTATCTTCCATCTGAGCTTCTTGTTTGCATTTCCATCTACCTAGACTGTTTTCTTCCTCATTGATGCCTCCACACTATCCTCTATTCTTTTCCATACAGCTTCTCTGTTTCTTCAACTCTGGCTAAGTTGCTCATCCTATTCACTTCCACAGAACTCCTTACATAACATTTTTTCACTGTAAATTAATTACCCATTTGCCTACATTCCTCACTAGAGTATAAACTACATAGGCTGAAGATTGTGTCAATTATTTTCACTGACTTTTCTCTGGTGCCTAGTAGTCTATGATAGTGACTGGTATAGGAATCAGGTACGAGCATAATCTACATATATATATATATATATATATATATATATATATGATAAATGAATAGAAATACACGTGTACATACACTTGCACAAGCACACACACACACAACTATGGTTCTATGGCTATTAAGGAAAATCTAATTGAGTATGTGACAATATTTCATCTCTAGGCCATAGATTTAATCAGCTACTATTGGGAAGATATATTCACAAAAGATTGCAATAAAGGACAAGAAATGCTTAGAGAAAAATGAGTGATACAGACAATATACATGTTAAGGAAAGGGTGACTGCATGCTCACCTGAGGTGAGCAGTATCTCGAGAAAAAAAAAATTATTTTGAAACTTAACCCTAAAGGATAATGTGAGTTTTGAAAGGGAGATATAGGAAGAAGGTGTTTCTTGAAAGAACTAATAATGGGGTAGAAAAGCACAGTGTAAAAATGGGAGATAGTGACAAGCCAGGTGTTCAGCTGGAGCAAACATATTCCAGGCAGGAATAAAAGAAAAGATTGGGAAGGTTGACAGGTTGTCAAAATTTGTAAAATAAATAAATAAAGTTTAAACTTTAGTAAGTGGGAACTCACTAAAATACTAAACTTAACATTTTTTCTCCTCATACTAGCATAAACACGCAGTCATTAATTCACTCAGCCTCAGCTAACATCAGAGCACTAGCACTGACAGAGGTCGTGTGTCTCAGTCCTCTTTCAATGACCTGATTGCATGATGCTTTTGTATATGAAATGATTGTCCTGGACAACTTATTGTTTCACTATTTTAAACTTTCAATTAAAATAAAAAAGAATTTACCATGATCCCTAACTGTTCTAATTGACAATTACTTAGTATTAACAGAGAATTGAATTAATATGAAACACATCATTCCAGATAATTAGGGAATTGTTGAATGAGTACAGATCTAATTTTAATTTCTGCAGCACGTACAAACATTCTCCTTCAGTACCTTGTACTACGTCATGAATTGTTGCCGTCCCTCCACAGGTTTCTGGTTCAAATTCAAGCCTATCTGAATTTACTTTTGAATATTATTTATATTTATATATCAACTGAGTGACTTGCTAAACTTGAATATATCCTTAAACATGAATTATCTTCCCACAATTAATCTAAATGCGATTTAAAAACAAAAATTTAGTTACTTTGTGTATTTTTATTATATACTTTCATGGTGCCTATATCTTATAAATGAGGCATAGCCTCAAATACCGCTCGAGTACTTTTATTCACTTTATGTTAGTTTACAGTCTAATTCCAAGAGTAGTTGATTCAATCTCCTTAGTTTCAGGCTTTCAATCCCACAATCACTTCTCTGCACTCTTAGAAGATGCACTTCTAAGTTACTGGCAAATTCAGCACAAATGTTCTCTGGGGGCCTCCCAAGGAAACCCACAAACGTGCTCCTTGAAAGACCACCTTCTGGACGCTTGCCGTGGCGGTGCTGGCCGGCATTAGCTAAGAAAGAACTACAGACTGCACCAGCTAGGTGAAAAATACATTTTCTTCCTTTTCTTAAAACCCCCCTCCCCCTGCTCCAGCCCTGGAATATGCAGAAGTGGGAAGGAGAGAAGATAAGAACACGGAAAAAAATAGCTGCCATTTTGTTTTCCCAGAGCCTGCCCAGGCTGGAGCTGGAGCGGGGGCGGGGGCGGGGGTGGATGGGGGAGGTGGGAGGAGAGGGGGAGGTGGGAGGAGAGGGGGAGGTGGGAGGAGAGCGGGATGATTTGGATCGGAAGTTAAATTCTTTTAAAATCCAGAAAATCTAAAGTAAGTATTGATTTCCAAAATGAGTATTGTTTTAGCTGGAAATGCCTGGATAGCTACTGGCATATGCTGGAAATCGAGCCATGGAAAGGGAGATTTGAAAGAGCATCTTGAAGACAATGGTGGAAGAAAAATAAAGCCGTTTTCTATCTGCACCTTATCCAGTTCAGTCCATTTAATTTATCTGCAATAATACTTATGTTTGGTACATTAAAGTTATCTTTATAATTATATAACTGAAAAAAAATCAGCCTCCAAATTATCTTAACCCTTTCCTCCCTCTTATAGTCCCTCCCTGTTTTCCCTCCTTCTTTCTTCCCTTTCTTCCTTCTCTCTTTCCTCCTATCCTTCCAAAAATATGGAGACCATAATCTCTGTCAGGCAGTGTGCTAGGTGTCAGAGATATGCAAGGGAAAGAGACAGAAATAACCTTTGCCTTCATACCAGAAAATACTTTGTTAATAATGGTTTTGAACTGAGACTGAGTGAATTGAGAGAGCATGCCATAAGAATATTTGGTAAAGAATAGTCCATGTAGAAGGAAAAGTAACTATAAAAAACGTTAAGAGTATGATCAGTGGTCCTGAGGAAGAACAAAGGCTCAAAGAGGTATGGGGAAAGTGATAGAAGATAAAATTAAGAAAATGGGGTTGGGGACAGATGATGTAGGACCGTGGGTCTTCAGATTTTATTCTAAATGTGATGAAAAACCATTGGATGGCTCCAGTGAGCAACATAACTGGGTTTGGGTTCTAAGTATAGATAGACTATTAGGGAGACAAGAGTGGAAGCCAAATGACCAGTATGGAAGCTATGCTAGTAGTCCAGGCAGAAGATGAGAGATGGTTTTGCTAAGCAGACAGAGGTAGATACAATGAGACATGATTGGATTCTGGTTATAATTTGAAGATGGAGTGGACAGAATTTATTGATGGATTAGATACAAAATATGGAAAACAGAAGTCAAGGATGATTCCCAAGTGTGTTTTTTTATGTGTTTGTTTTCCAGAGTAATTGGCAGAAGCTTGATGCATTTACTATGATACAAAAGACCACAGAAAGCAGATTTTGGGGGAAAAACCAAGAGTTCAATTTTTGTTATGTAAGTTTGAGATGTCTATTAAACATGTTACTTGAGGTTTAGGAGTCTGGAGTTGAAAGGAGAGATAGAATAAGAGATACAAATATGGTACTCACCAGTTTAGAGTTGGGAGAGGAAGGGACAATTATAGGGACAGAGCAGATAAGGTGAAAAGGGGATGAAGTACAGTGAATCTTTGATATGAGCAATGACATCAGTTGTGTCTTGCATACACAGAAAGAATAATACTGGATCTGGATACCTGTATTAAGAGGATCAGGTCATGTAGATCATGGAAAATACCTTCATAAAAGGGAAACTAGGGATGTAAAGACTTAATATTTAGTTGAGCCATATTTACTGATCAGATGGTCATGTCACCTACACCACACAGATCCGTTGGCATATGGGGCTTAGACATTGCTGGGAGAAGGTGGCAGGAGCCTGAATTCCTACATATTGTTTGAACACATAGCTTTTATATACTTAAATCAACAACAAGTACTGGAGCATCTTTGGTGTGCCAGCTACTTAGGCTCTGGGGATACAGTGATGGAAAAAACAAAATCACTACCCAAAGGATCTTACATTCTAGGAAAGGGAGACAATGTATAGAAAGGTGAATAAATAAATAAGACATTGTCTGGGGACACTTGTTAGAAAAATTACAAACAAAAAACATATAGGGAAATATGATAAACTCTAACTTCATTCCTTTGAGATTGAATTTATTAAGTATGGGGCCCGTGTGCCCCAGAAATACAAAATTTGTTCTGGTCACTGTGGCAATAATTGTCTGTCATTCTCACAAACTTGTGAGATGGGTGATGCAAGACAGAAATAATTCTCACTTTTCAGATGAGGAAGTGTAGATTCAGGGAATTGGGCACAAGTTGTAAAAGAAGACTCGAATACAAATATTTGGGCCTCAGGCTTCCTGATAGCAGGAAAAGGTGTGTGTGTATTGAATGTGCTTATTATCCACTTTAAAAATCATCCTATTTAAAAAACAAATGCAACTGTAAACCTACAAAAATTAACATCTTTTAGATTTTAAAAGGATCTAGGAAGTTTAGGTTTGTACTTTCTAAGAAAAATGTAAAACTTATTAATCTTCTATAATGACATTCTTTTAGGTTGTGAGAAATTTTTTAATGTCATATTTTAAATTATTTCATATTACTATTGTTATTCTTTAATTTGTATCTTAAACATTAATATTTACTCAGGGAAAAGTCATTATAAAGTGTGTGTTTGGGGGGGTTGGGTTTTTTGTTTTTGTTTTTGTTTTTGTTTTTTGTTTTGTTTTGTTAGACTACAGAGGGAGATTTTTCCTAAAGAGAGAGATAAATATTTTAAACTAATACCCTCTAAAATTTCACTTTGGAAACATGAAACCATTTGGGGAACATAAATGTGCTGTACGAGGCTGTTGGCTAAGCAACTCTAAAGCCACAGAGTCCTTGTTAACTAAATGCTAAAGCAATGGATAAAAAAAGTATGATTGCTACCCTCTTTTTCCTTGTACTTAAACTAGGCAACAATTTGGATCTGAAAGACAATTTTATCTTTTAAGCTCTTGAAAATTTTGAGTCATTGGTATTTGTGCTGCTAATTCTATCCAACAGAATTTTGTCATTTATTTTTCAAACTTTGTTTGTGGTAACATTAAATAAAACCTTAACTACGAAAAATGTAACGTTTCTAAAAAGACACTGTGTAATATTCTAGGCTGCCTTTCTTCATCCCAGTTTTGCAGATGTAAGGTCTAGGTTTTTAAATGCTTTGACAGATGTTAAAATGTACTGTGTTCATGATGATGAAGGAGAGCCATATAGTAATTTTATGAACATGGAGCAACTGAGAATCAAGAATCAAGCAGCTTAATGGTGATTTTTTTTTATTTTGGGGTTCCAGACTTTTGGTAATCTTATGCATAAACTTTGGGAAGTCAAATATCACAGGGAGTGTCTAAAATCTTTGTCTGAAAGTCTTTTTGTTCTTAACTGTCAGAGAATATAAAAAATCAGCTGTGGTATTTTCAGAACTATCCAATTTCAAATGCCCTTTTATTCAGTGCTTTTATGACCAGTTGCTTGACAACATATAGATATGGTTACTTCATGTGAATGTTTCTGTGCCATGGTCCTGGCCTATTTTTCTGGACATATGCTGATATACAGTAATTCCCAACGTACAGATTTTAAACTGGCTTTACTTTTCTGCATTTGCACAAATTTTAGAGATTTCTGTGACCTAAAAATTTTCCTCTATGCACTCTTTGAAATGTACTCTGAGACAAGTTTGAGTCACTAGATGTGTAATGTGTTGGGTGTACTTTAACAGAGCTTTGGTATTCATTAGACATTAAACATGCTATGTGCAAACTTAAGCTTTAAAAAAAAATTCTCTGTTCCTGTATTAGTCAGTATTTGAGAGTGAATTTTTGTTGCAATAAGTAAGCTGAAAGTTTTAAAATATAGGCATTCTAAATAGATTGTTTTTTATTGAAATATATATATAATTTCAAAATATACCTGTATTTCGGTAGTAATTATGATCTTTAATCTCCTCCATTGGCTTTTAACATCCATGTTGTTAGGGATATGTATCTACACGCACACACATTTGAGTTGTTTTTCTGCACTTACAAATTTCTATAGGATATTTTATACACACAGATAAGAACATGCTTTTATTGTATGATCACACAGTATGTCCAATGATTTGGAGCACACTAGAGAGAGATAACCACATAAGGAATCTTTTCACTATATTTTGCTTATTATATCATCTTAACAATTACTATAGGAGTGATTAGATTAATAATACGATAGATCAAAAAGAAAAGAAAAACGGAGGATTAACTCAATACAAAAATGTAGGTAAATGATTGAATTTCAAATAACCACTTACTAGATCGTCTAGCTTTAGGAAATACCTTACAGCCAAATGTTGAGACTGTTAACTTGGTGGAGAGAATGTCTTAGACCACAGTTCCAGGTTAAAGCAGTTGTATGTTTGAACTAAAAACAATGTGCGTGGGGGTCCCGAGCAATTCTAAGGGATTATTTTTTCCTTTTAAGAAAAACACCGCCTTGTGGATCACCAAGTCCCGATTTGTACAAAGAAAAACTAGTTCAGGGCTGAGAGCGAGAGCTGATACATTTCAAGGAGGACCGGCCGGCTGCACTTGTGAGTGGTGACAGATTTCTGTGAAATATAATCCTGATTAAAAATGCATGTGTGAAACCTCTTCGAATAAAGCGCTGTGTCCAACAGCATTTTTGAGCTCCTGCATGCAAGAAGGGAAGACTCACGTAGCTACTCCGCTAGTCTCTATCCCATCATTTGGTGACTGTTTTACATTTCTGAAATGGTCTCTATCTATGACTTTGAACTGGGAAGAAGTGGATGTTTTTTGTTTAAAAAGAAAGTCAGTGCCCCTAGCAAATTTGGAAATTCAGAAATTCAATGCACACACGTACACACAGCCTTTTGTACAAAAATATGTCTAAACCAAACCGGTGCGCTAAGTGATAGAAAGTCATGATTTAGATGAACGCCCAGGACTATGACATTTAGGCTTTTACTAGGGCTAAGTCATGCAAAATAAAAAGAGGCATATGTGTGCAACTACTTCACACAGATTAGCAACTCCATTGTCGCCGTGCTATTACCCTGGCAGTACCGAAGCTTTCATCAACCACTGAACAATTTTGAGTGTGTATATAAGCCAATTTGCTTCATTTGGGGCCCAGATTTGACGGAATTCAGGTATAAAGCTTGAGAGGTTTCTCAAATAGAGATGAGATGAATCTGTGTAGTATAAAATAAAAACAACTAGCTCAACTATGGAAATGTTTGGTAAAACCTGCGGAAGCCACGTTGCCTTTGTGCCCATGTGTTCCAGTGTCCACAGCCCTGTGTAGTTTCGAGCCTGTGAATATGGACAAGAATGCCTGTTTATAGCCTTACCTTTTGCTGGGATCCAAAAGATGGGCGTAAATCATGCAGATATTCATTTCTTTAAAACCTTAGGAAATTGGGGAGAAAAATCAGGAGCCTGGCCCAGTGGAGTAACATAGATTATCTGGCGTTGCGCATGTCTCTATTGAGTTGTGTCATTGCGATACACAAAGACGGACAGACAGACATATACACATATACATTTATGTAGATAAAACAAATACATCAGAAATCTATTTATTGAGCTTCTCCGATGGGCTCCATGGCTTTATAGTGGTCTGAAGCTTTCCGCATAATAATAACTCCCTACCATAATGTAATTTCTCCAAACACAGTGAAATTTTCTGAATCTGTCTTTTGTAAAATGTGTGTCGGGGTCACGGCCCATGTGTGTTTCTTTGTCTTGCCTCCTTTTTCGTGACTTGGTCTAGTATCCTCTTCCTAGCTGGTAGTCTCCAGTTCTTCACGGGAAAACAGGAAAATTAACCTACAAATGCAGTGCATTTAACATATTGCTACTGAGTTTCTTCTTGATCATGTGATCATCAAAGTATTCAAAATTTTAGGATTTCTAATTTTACACAACCAAGTGAGCAAGGGAGAACGATGTTATTTGCCTTCTTTTAGGCCTCAGAGCAGAATATATTATTAAATGCACAGTTGCCTTCTCTCTTTTTTTTTTTACTTATTCAATGACCATGTATTGAATACTTACTCCATTTGCAGATACTCAATTTCAATTGAAATATTAAAATTAGTATAGTTTGAGGGATAAGTAATAGCACTTATTTGTCTTAGAGATTTAACTTTATTATGTCTTAAATTTGATATGTCCTTCCCTAATATTTGTTTATATTTCCAAGAGCACCTATTCTTCCTTCCAGGACTAATCCATTAGAAAGACTCTTTAAAGTGCCTATATTTAATTGTGTATATTATTATATATTTATTACCTATTTTGGTTTTCCTAAAATAAATGCAATTATTTCTTGAGGATTCTAGTAGATCCAGTTTCGTGTCAATATATAGAACATGACATAATGGACAAAATTCTACAACAAAATATGTTGCAAGTACAAACCAATGAATAAAAATTACTCTCATTGAGAACAACAACAACAAAAAGCTTTCTAAAACCTTTAAGACCCTGAATGTTTTTCTAATCCCTTGGTGCCTTTTAACAAGTGAAACTGTTTTTTTTATAAAATTGTCAATGGCTTTTCTTTAGATTTATTGGGGGCCCTACTCACACGGAATATTTGTCTTTTGTGTTTCAACAATATACAAAGCTTTCCTGTGCATTATTTTCCTGGTACACAGGCACACACAGGAAAACGCCTGTAGAGAAGTTTATCAAAGTGAAAGCCTGACCACCTTCAGGTAAAATGTGATCCTCTGTGTCTGGTGCAAATATAAAACGAGTAAGGCATACATGCATTTTTTTCTTTGCTGCTATCCTCTTAGTAATGAATGCTTAGATATTAGAAGCGAAATGTAATTTATCCTTATCATTCTGTACATTTTACTTTATTTGCGATTAATTCTCTTGCTATATTACATCTATGTTAATATATGTTTTCTTAGAAATTCTAAGGAGAGTACTGCCTCTAATTTATTTCCCATCTTGCAGTTGATTTAAGCAGGGGTTTAATACCAGTGATCTCCTTTCTTAGTAACAAATATACACAGTGAGTGTTCTGAGATTTACGTAGGAACCTAGAATTCAGAAATGGGTTTTTATTACTCCTTTTGATTTAAAATTAATTATCAATTATTAATTTAAAAATTCACAATGAGAATTAGTAGTCTCGGGTTGCTGTTTAGTTCATTCTGATTATTTTAAAACTTTACATTGCTACTAATATCAATACCGCTGTTTTTGAGCAGCCATTTCTAGTATAAAAAGGTTATCTAATATTCAGAGTTGGTATGAAATCATCATGTGTATATGTGTGTGAATAATTCTTTTATTTCTCTGCTCATGTAGAGAAATTCTATCAAGAATTCTACCAAGACAATAACAAAAATTTTTGTATATATTAAAATGCAGTGGCTTTTAATTACAGCTTCAAAAATAAAAAATATTAAGAGGAAAGTCACTCAACGGAGTTGTCGATAAGAATTGTCATTAAACTTTATTAAGTGCTTCGTATTTCAAATGCCAATTTTGATTCATTGGAAAAAGACTATCTGTGAAACAAATGTGTTTAGGAAACAAAAAGCTGTAACTTTTAAACCAATTCTAGATCAATAGAAATAAAAATCTATCATGATTATAAAATAGTTACAGGCCTGACAGGGAGGTGGAAGGGATAAAGAGAAGAGAGAATGTTTCAAACATTGGAAAATGCCTAATTTCAGTGCGTACACTCATATGTTGAGCACTGAATTTGGCAGCACAATTTAAAATAATGACTTTTGTGACAATTTGTGGTGAAAGCTTCCTCACCATTGGAGACCTCGACAGACAACGCACGGCCTTTCCGAAGGGTTTGTATACAAGGCATGAAACTACAGTTCTTTCCGAGAAAGAGTTTGAGGTTTCCTTTTTAAATTCTCATCCGGGGTATTGTACTTGCCATTGCAGTACAGTAGTAAATGGAATGTAAAAAATTCAAGAAGCCCTACACGTAAGAATGTGAATACTGACCCTTTTCTGATTGACCTGGTCGATATACATTCCAGATATTCAGCTGTTTGGCCTCGAGCGCTTATTATTTGAATAACAAATTTCGAACCCAAAGAAATATGTTTCTTCTTAACATTGATACAGGTACAACGGTGGTTACGCCCCTCCTGGCCCAGGGTCCTTAGTTAAATCATCAGTTTGTTAACTGCTGTTTGCAAGGTAAACCCTCCCCCTGGAATGAACTTCTTTAAGGCAAAATGAAATAAAATAAAGGTAAGTAAAAGTAAATAGATTTTCCTATTGAAAGTTATTACTTCAGGAATGAAGAAGATGGATATTGATCGGCCCCATCCTTTGTCATTACTGTCAGGTCCACGTAGACGGCTAAGACACTTTATTCTAAGCAAACAGCCATTTTCTCTTCTGACATGGGATTCCAGTGAGAATTGAAAAAAGTAAAAGGTTTGTAAAAACATTTTTCTGTCCTTCTTACAGGGACAATTTATGTTGAAGTAACAGTTTCTGAGATACTTGCACCTGTTATTGATTTATTTCTTCTTTGTCATGAACAATCTCCCGTTTCATAATACAGCTATCCTTGTATACTGCTCTTAGGCAGTAATTTGGAAATAATTTTCATTGCAACAATGGCCCAAGAAGCTCAAAAGATAGGAAGCATGTGAACGAAAACCCTAAAACGGTGTACGTTTTAAACATGTTCTCCGGTAGACGTTGATAGTTGTGGTATTTGTTTTTAGCCCTGATGAAGGCAAGACAGCATTAGAAGCCGTTGTCCAACATCGCAGATGGAATTCTAAATCCATGAAGTCCCCATGGTTTCTGGTCAAATAACCCTTCCGTATGACCTTGTGAATCCATGGAGTGGAAACACAGAAAAAAAGTGTGACTAACGTAAACTTAACGCAATTGGGGTATAATTTATTATAGCCAAAGATGGGCTAAATCTCTATTGATAAGAAAGCAAATCTGAGTAAAAAATCCAGTGAATCTGGGGACAAACTGCTGTTTAAATCACTGAGCACGTTCGATATGCAACTATAAATTTGCACACCGGTACATGTATAAGCATCCACTTTATCTGTGTGTCCACCAATACAGTACACAATTGTTTCCTCCTAAAAAATCAATATGGCTGTGATTTCTCTATGGTTCGTCCACTGTTTATGGATAGGGATTAATGTTTGACCTTCCCTTGCCTTCTTGACTTGAACCAATTACTTTAGAATAATTTTTCTGGTTTAACTTTTTATCACATCTTCTGACATTTTAGTGAATAATATTTGACAGCTATGAACATCTGCAAAAGTTATTGTTATCATAACGAGCTCAGTGGAACTACCGTCACTGATGCTCTGAAGATCATATTGCGCTGCAGAGTAGGAACACACTTACATTTAAAAAAAGATATTTGATTTCTTAGTAGGAATCTTTGCTTCGTTTGCTTTAACAAAAGCAGACTGTTTCCAAAAAAAAAAAAAAAACACAAAAAAACCCCTGACACCTGGAGATGGAAGTCACATTTGCATTCTATACAGAGGAAGCGTCAAAGTATTTATTTTTCATTTTGGAATTTTATGCATTATTGTCATGCATAAAAGAGCTTTTAATCTTCTCTCTACATATATATTTTTTTCTCAAATGAATAAAACAAAAATCCTTGGGAACGTTAACACTGCAAACCAGCTTTATGCATCAGAGGTTTGCAAATAATTTCTGATAAAACTATTTCATTTTAGTGTTCTGATTTCTTATTCAGTATGCACCCAGGGAAACTGGTATATTGCATTCTCCTTGAAGAAAGCAATAGAGAGAGAAAAATGCAGTTAGTCATTTATGTGCATGTAACAATATAAATCGCGAAGATTAAGGGGAATCATTTTGGGGAGCACCACAATTTTGCAACCAAAGGCGCTTAAATAATTACCTTTTTAAGTAACTTTTATTGACTATGCAGAAGGATAAAAAGTAATCTTACTTGTTTTAAATGGCATAAAGCAACCAAATGCCATTAACAGAGTGTTACATTTCTTATTTCACTAAGATTGTTGAAGCTTACCAGAAAGAAATAAAAAATGTATAAATTCAGAAACACTGGCTAGTAATATCCCAAACCATTGTCAGTGGACTCCTACTTTCTCCTGCCAAAATATGTGGAAGCATGCATGGATTGTACTAGATTAGTAAGAGGGGCTCGTTTCCGTGGCATTAGCCAGGTATCTTAGCAACAAGACCATACCAGATTCTAGCAGTGCTCTGTGGTGGTGCATGTAATATCCTGGACATAATCTGTCTTTTAATTTTCTTTGGATTGTAGTGATATTACAGATACATGTGTTCAGTTATAGATCTTTATTTAATAAGAAGAATGCCTTAGCTGAAGATTTGTACTACGCCAGGACTGGGCAACTCACAGTAATGTTGCTGGCGGTTTAGCCCAGGTACCGCCTTGTCTCCCATTGCAGATTGACAGGAAAACTTACTCCCTTCATTAAGATGTGCCTCATAGTTCATATCTTTATGCTGTGGAGATGAGGATGCTGCTGGAATTCATAATACTAAGAACGTTATTTAATGTCAGATAGAATGCAAATTGCTCGTACAATTGAAATGTCACCTAAAACATGCCACCGTATGCAACACCACTTTATTATAAGTCACTGAGAGCAATATCTTAAATTTGGAATTGCACTAATCCTTCATCTGCTTTGTTTACCTTTCATCTATAATAGAGATGTCGAATTTCCTCCAAACTGGATTTGCATGTTTTAACTGCTTGCTCACACAGCTCAAGATGTGTGGGAGAACTATATAGGGGTACTTCCTTTGATTTTCTTGTCTTTTTGTTGTTTGTTTAATGCAAATTAACAGCAAAAGATAGCTTTCAAATACAAGACAAAATGCCATGTCGACCCTTTTGGGGAAATAAGCTAAAGCTTATGGAAGAACATTTGATTATTTAAAGGACGAATTATAATACAAGTGCGCTGTCGGTTTATTGGTAATTGATTTTCTCAGTAATTTTGCTTTATGCAGTATTTTCTTGTGTTTAACTGAAACAGTAATAATTTTATAAGATTAATTTTGCACACAGTAAAATTACATATAAACTGTTTAAGACTTTTTATGATGCTTGCTTGGACAAAGTGTCCAGAGCAATTGCCTTCCAAAATAAAGCTATCCTGACATTAAAAAAATATTGTTTGTACATGAGAGTTCTTGAAATTGGCTTCTAAATATTCACCTAAGACTTACTGGCTTATCTTCTATGGATCAGTTGTCAGTACCCAAAAAGGCCCAGGACACCCCTTTTGTTAGCACATTATAAGGTTTTCCACAAGGAATTACATTTTTAGAGAGAGGAGAGTTATGCGAAGGAAAATGGGAAGAAAGAAGAGACTTCTTAAAACCACACTCCTTGTTTTTATCCGCTCTGACTCAATATCCCTCCCCCTCCCGGCTTTTCTCAAAGAATTTTGGCTCTGAAGTAGTACTTAGTATATTTTGATGGGCAGCCCTGGAGATTCTGTTTTGTTTTGTTTGACATTATACAGTATTTTTATTGTTCATAACAGAGTATTGCGTAGCATCCACTAGTAGAACTCAAAAACCTTACCGCAAACCATGATTTCTTCACGAATATTACTGATATAAAGCCTATATGAGTACAAGGGGTCCCCAAATTAAAGCTCTTTGAGTTGGATACTTGTCTCTTTATCTGTCGTTTGATATAGGTATCTGTATAAGACTTTTAGGACATCTATTTCTATTCATGAAGATATGCCTTGACTCCTAAAGAATGGCCTAAAGAAGCCACTTTAATATGAATAATACCATGGTGTTACATCATTCACTCTGTTTTTTAAAGATCTCTAGAACCATTTAGAACAGCTCCTCAGAGGGTTGTCTGAAGATTTCATGACAGAATTAGTTGATATTTGTGGAAGATTCAGATTCCTGAGTTTTTGCCCAGATTCGTTGTATAAAAGCTTTTTAGGGATTCAGAAATGCCATTTTTCTTTGGCACATTAGAGTTTGAGAACTATTGGCTTAAAATAATGAATGACAATCAAGAGAAAACTCAGTTTCCATAATAAGGGTTAGTTTTGACAAATTAAATCATGTTATATGAGATACATGTATCTCTCACATATATATTTATTTATATGTTTATATATATGTATTAACATAAAAATAACTGGAGATTTTTACTAAAAATAATTTGAAACAAAGGGCTTGGAATTTTCTTTAAGCTTATTAGTTAAAATTATGTAATTTGTCATCAGAGGTCATTTTCTTAGGTCTTATAAGTGAGAATATTAACTTAAAGTTCCACAATATCTCTTAAACTCATTTGGGAAAGAGGATAACTCTTTTTTCATAGCTAGGAATTTTATTTGAAAAATTTTCTTAAAATACGAAAACTTAAAAGTGTGCTTTTGTAAATACATAATATCAAAATATAATTTGTTGCTTTCCGTGCATTCCTTAATGGTAAAAGGGGGAATCAAGTCAAAATTGAGAACAAAGCCTTTTAGTTTAATGGAAGCTTTTTTTTTTTTTTTCCGTTTCCCTTCATTTTTCATTTCATCTATCTTTGGTCAGGGTGTTGGTTTTGAAGCTAAATTATGTTTTTGTTCCTCCTTGCATAATTCTTGGTGACCAACAATGATCTTACGTTTACCAGCTTTTTGGGTCTAGAAGCATCCTGATTTTTGTGTAAAGGAAATACAGACATCAGTTTAGCCAGCTGCGAAGTATGGTCATCTCTTGGATGTAAAATTGCATCTGGTAAATGGTGAAGTGCATTATAAAGCAGCACTAAAGAGAAAGGGAAACATAAGAAGGCAAATGAAAGAGCAATTCAGAGCCCATGTGAACACAATGGACTTATGATATATGACTGATTTCTACCCAGACCATCAGCAAATGGTTTTGTAATAGATGTGCACAATTCCAGAGAGTAAGTCGGGAGCTGGTCTCAGGTCTAGAAATGTAAGAGCAATTGTTCTGTGATGCTTCTTTGCACCTCTTTGTACATGTGGTATACCAAAATATAATTAAACAAGAAAATATTTCTAACATTCTAAGCGGTAAACATTACTTAGAAGGATGTACCTGACATATAATTTGGTATTCTACCATAAAAGTCTTTATAGAATTAGAGCAATTACTATTTCATGACTCCCAAATATTCCTTTATAACTATGACCTTTTTCTTACACAATAGTTGGCATCTCTGGCTTCCTATTCTTAAATACTCTGCCATCATCTCAAAAGCAGCCTTTCTAAAATAAAAATTATTTTATTTTATTGTGTTCCTCTGAACGCAAGATATAGTCCTGATTTCTCAGTTTCTAATTGTGGCACCAATATTTTCCTTATCACTTGTATTCAAAACCTCTCAATAATCTATGGTAGGTCAAGTGCATATACTAATATTTCTAGTCAGTTTTTTTGTCACCGTGAAGTAGATTTATTTTGAAAATGGTTCACAGGTTGAAAAATATTTTTAATTCAAGATGTGAAACTGGATTTAGCAACATCCAGGGAAATGACTTATCTTCTAACCAAGTAAACTGAGAAAATGCGAAATTTTCAGGACAATGTTTGATCATACAGAAAGGTAAAGACCAAGTAGTAGAATTTTTACCTGAAAAATTCAAAAGCTCGTTTTTTTTTAAGAAAACAGAGTTGCTGCTTTTATCCAAATCATTTGTTTGTATAAAATGGGAATATTTCATCTTTCAAGTCTTTATCCATCAAGATGAATTGAGCATCTGTTTAAAAATATAGCATGATGAGGCGCCTGGGTGTACAGTGGGTTTATCGTCTGACTCTTGGTTTTGGCTCAGGGCATAATCTCAGTGTCAGGAGATCAAGCCCTCCATCAGGCTCTGCACTCAGTATGGAATCTGCTTGAGATTCTCTCACCCTCTCCCTCCGTCCCTCCCGCTCATGCTGTCTCTCTCTCAAATAAATAAAATCTTTAAAAAAAAATATGGCATGATGATCTTTTGTTTTTTTCTTCCCTTCTTTCTATCTGGTGCTTCTCCTAGGCACAGCCCACACCAAAGATAGGATAACAGAAGCAGATACTGGTGATACACCCTAAGGTCAAGACTCGGATAACGGCACACGAGACAGAAATTAGGAGGCTGAGAAGAAGCTGATGAGATCCTGGGGTGAAGACCAAGAGGATGAGGGTGTCAGCTCCCTAATTTTAAACACCTTTGTCAGGTAAACTGGGGAGGAGGGGGGAGAGGATTTCAAGAACAGGAAACGTACCTGACCTACTCTTCCTGTCCCATTTCAGACTCTGTGTGGGTTGGAAGACACAAGTAAATCCAAGTAATAATGACTGTTTTATCCATGCATCTGGATCCTGGCTGACTAGCTCAGTTTAAAAATGAACTTTACCACTTTTCTCTTCTACAACAAAGGCTATGATACTGGAGATACAATGTTATTCAGGATGGAGTCTTGGGGGACTTCTTCTCTAGGGCAGTATCGCATTTTAAGTTATGCACATTATAGAAATGGTGACAAGAAAGCTCAAGCAAGACACTTCCGAAAGATAAGGAAGGAAGATCCAGCCCTTGGCAGGACTGATTTTTACCCCCAACTGTCATCATGAAGATGAATATTGGTGACTATACCTTTTTCCAACTATAATTACAAACACAGTATTTTTATAAGGTAGCAGGGCCACCTTGGAGATGTTGGAGATCTGTGCAGCAGGATGAAAGTAGGCATAGCCACCTTTTTCAGAGGCTGTCGCACCTGGAGGGGTGCTTTTGTACACATATTCTTGTATTTTTCAGAGTAGTTCTGTCCTTTCTGCTTATTATCTCTCTGATAAGTAAGAGGAGGAGGGAGCATTAGTGATAACTAGAAAATTAGTGAGAGTCCTGGCTACTACAGAATTCATTATGGTTCTTTCTTTTTCTTCTTCTTTCTTTCTTTCTTTCTTTTCTTTCTTTCTTTCTTTCTTTCTTTCTTTCTTTCTTTCTTTCTTTCTTTCTTTCTTTCTTTCTTTCGGAGAGAGAGCGAGCGCACACACAAACAGAGGGGAGAGGGGCAGAAGGAGAGGGGGAGAGGGAATCTTAAGCAGGCTCCATGTCCAACACGGGGCTTGATCTCACGACTCTGAGATCATGACCTGAGCTAAAATCAAGAGTCGGATGCTCAACTGACTGAACCACCCAGGAACCCCCATTATGGTTCCTTCTACTAGAGAACCGAGAGAACCAGCTTGTAAAAATTACCCATGAATCCTGAGCACTTCCTACAGACCATGGATTTTGTCAGGGGTTTGACATGACTTACCTTTTTCAATCCTTGTCACAGCCCTATGAGGTGAAGATTTGTATTATTCCATTTTAAGGATGAAGAAATAGATTTGATGAGGATAATTATCTTTGATAAAAGTCAGTCAGCTATTAATAATGATGATAATAATAATACCTGATAGAGCAAACACTTGCATAGCACTTATTATGAGCCTGTTATTGCTAAGTGCTTAATATATAACAACAAATTTAAAACCAAAACAACCCTATGAGGTAGGTACTGTAATTATTCTCATTTTTAGAGATAATTAAATTGAGGCTTAGAAAGATTCAGTTACTTTCCCAAGTCACACATCTAGTAAGTGGCAGAACCAGGCTTCAAGGCAGGCATTCCTGCCTCAGAATCTATGCTCTTGACTACTGAGAGGCTAATACAATAATAGAGCCACAAGGTAAATACCTGTCTCCAAAATCCAAGCTTTTACCATCAATATCTATGTGTCATCCTTGAAACATGGCTACTGTTATGAATATATTATAGTTTTGCCTTTTTATAGTTTTTATACATGAATTTAGATATTTGATATATTCCATCGATATGATAAATACCTTTTCAACAGCAAAAGTTGTGATTAGGGGCTCCTGGGTGGCTCATTCGGTTGAGCGTTGGACTCTTGGTTTCGGCTCGGGTTGTGATCTCAGGGTTACGGGAAGGAGCCCCAAATTGGCCTCCACGCTCAGCAGGGAGTCTGCTTCTCCCTCTCACTCTCCCCCGCCAAATAAATAAATAAATCTTAAAAAATAGTTGTGATTAAAGCAATGGGAAATAAGAACAGATATATTTGAGCAACTAAGCAATTTGAGATATTCATCTCTCCTTAATTTTGAATTTCAAATAAACTTTATTTGAATGTGTTCATAGATTAGTAAATTAAGTGAACTGCGGAAAATTATACTGTTGGCCTTTCTTTGTGGTTATGCTGCTTAACAAGGAAGGTATCTCAAAGAAAAGCAGTCCTCTGTGAAAGCATATGCTATTGAGTGAATGCATGTGCATTTACTATTAGTTGTGGGTGATAATAAATATTCTGTTAATCTTTAGAAATTACGTGTACCTTATTCTAATCAGCACTCAGAACAACACCGCAGACTTCCTTCATAATTTGATCTTTACTTTTAATCTGAAATTGATTTTACATGTATAATTATTGGTCTACTATGTGGGGTTCTTTTGGCCTTTAGTAGCTATGCAAACGATAGGGTGAGACTAGTAGACATTTTAATCTTACTATTCGTATTATTATTGAATGGTAAAAATATGTCACCACTTTTATGATGTCATTTTAAACTTGAATAATCTTGGACCACTTATTGAAAAATCCTGAGTAATTTTAAATTGATGTTGACATTAAAGAGGATTGCCTGTAATAATAGTGTCTTGTAGTTTTAAGTAGCAGTCTGAAGTAAATCTAGTAATAATTATGGTTACATCTTGATCACTTGCCTTTTCCTGTTTATTAACCTTGTAAAGAAACATATTGTTAGAGTCATCTTTAATTCATATGAGAAATTAATCCCCTTTCCCTTCCATCTCAGATCTTAAAACAAAGATAGAGAATGTCAATTCAACGCTTGAACTTTTTTTTCCTGGAGGGATTCCCACATGGAAAGCTGAAGTGATGCCACCAAGAGCTCAGGTACCTTGATCACACAGCAGTTTTAGTGCCTTCTGTCACCGTCCCTCCGTGAAGGAATGCCAACACGCACGACCAGTGTTTTCCCAGGGCCTGCTGGAACCAGCCAGCAGCTGAGCTGTCAAGACCAGCCCGTTCGCACAGAAACTCACTAAAGACAAAAACTCACCAGCTAACCTGAATGGCTGATCCCTGGAGGGGACTCTCAGGAAAGTTGGAAAAGATGATGTAAAATAGCTCTCATATGTTAGGCAGGAAAAATGACTTATTGCCTCTAAACAGAAAGACTGTAAACAAGGTGTCTTATTTTTATAGTAAAAGAAAAGATCAGCTGCATCAGATGCTGTCCTCAAACATAGCTTTCATAAAGTGCCATCGGGTTTAGATTCATCCACTTACGTCTCAGGGAGGAGGGGAGAAATGGGAGAGATTTCTCTCTTATTTCTGAGCCCCCTTCTGTGTTGAGCAGAGCCTAAAGCCTATGCAGGTGGGCTCCTCTATCCCAAACCCACTCCTGCTTTTTCGTTCTACACCCGGAGCAGAACAGCTCGGCAGTGCTGTCATCAAAGACACAGTAACATATTTTGTAAAGATTTGACGCTGAAGATGTGATCCAATCAGTATTTATTTACTGTCTTTCCTTGGTAGTCAGACTATGCATTAAAAGCGTAAGTTTAATTTGTATGATTTGTACTTGACTTTTTTTTTAAACCTAGGAATAAACTAATAAGGTTTATAGTTATGCCAATGCTGTTATGAATGTTAACTATGTTATAATTTGATGCTTTGATATATAAATGGTATAGATAAATTAATGAATTTTAAAGTATATGTGATCTCTATGTGGTAATTATGTATATTTAATGACATTTTTAAAAAGTTGCTAAATAAACATGATAATTTGAGTTGCTGTTTCATTCTTTCGAACCCTACTTAGGCCGAGTACTTAGGTTTCTTGTCGTGCACCCTTTCTTGGCTGTTCCAGTCCATAGAGGCCTCCCACTTATAATACACTCAAAGAACAGTAATTTTTAAGCTTACGACTACACAGGAAGTGAGTTTCCATCCCTTTGGACCCTCTGTTTGCAGATTTTATTTTATTTTATTTTATTTTATTTTATTTTATTTTATTTTATTTTTTTTAAAAGATTTATTTATTTATTTGAGAGAGTGAGAATGAGAGCGAGTACATGAGAGGGGGGAGGGTCAGAGGGAGAAGCAGGCTCCTCGCTGAGCAGGGAGCCCGATGCGGGACTCGATCCCGGGACTCCAGGATCATGACCTGAGCCGAAGGCAGTTGCTTAACCAACTGAGCCACCCAGGCGCCCCAATGTTTGCAGATTTTATTTACCAAAAATGTATTTGCTTACTAATTTGTTTCTTCACATTGTATTTATAGGTCCTCTTACCAAGCAGTAGACAACAGTGGCATTAATCAGCTGAACTTGAGATGGGATTTGGGATTTGGACTGAGTGAACATGGGCAGATGTGGTCCAGGTGCTTGGAGGATGCAGAGGCTGCAGGCCTGGGGCTCCTTAAGCGGAGCCGAGTGGTGTGGATTAAAGGACTTGGCCAGAATTGGTGAGAGCTGGTGATAGAAATGTGTGACGGCCAAGGAGGCCGCACTAGGCCAGCAGTGGGTCGGGAGCTGGATAACCTAATGTCCACATAGGATCTGATTGCAAGTGACAGGCGAGTAGCCCAAGAAGATGCCAATAGAGAAAAATGAAGGGTGATCACACACATGCTATATATTCCATAGAACCCACGCAGGGTTCCACTCAGCCGGGGAGCCACAGTCGCCCTCGCTCCCTCCCAGCCCTGGAATGGCATTCCTCCTTGGATCTTTAAGGGATCCTGGATAGTTCTGAAAGAATTGCATCTCAGTGTTTTGTCTCTGGTAAATGAGTATTAGCTTTTTTTTAAAATATATTTTTTAAGGATTTTATTTATTTATTTGAGAGAGCATGAGCAGGGAGAGGGGCAGAGGGAGAAGCAGACTCCCTGCTGAGCGGGGAACGTGATGTGGGGCTCGATCCCGGGACTCTGGGATCATGACCTGAGCCGAAGGCAGATGCTTAACCGACTGCACCGCCAGGCGCCCCAGCCTTTTTTTTTTTTTTTTATATTAAAAATATTTAACGTTTCTGAGGAATCACTGTGCTGCCTCTCTCTGTCAGAAGACTATTCTTCCCAGCCCCAATTTCCCTTGGCCAAGGAAAATGTAACTGGAAACAATGTGTGCTATTTCTAAACAACGGTTTTAAGAGCTCATGTGTGGTTCTCCTGTGCTATCTTTTCCATTGGCCGTAAGACAAATCCCTTCAGGTAGGAAATAGAGAAACATGGAACAGATGTCATTCCTGACCCCAAATGGACATTAACGTGAGTGAAAAATAAGCCTTTGTTTCGTAAGTCACTGGGATTTCTTCGGTTGTTTGCCATCACAGTATTATTTAGCCTGAATTGCCTGATATACCACCGCCATTGACATGATTGTCTGTACTGGAGTTCAGTAAATATTTGTACGCCCTTTGGTATTTCTTATATTACTGTTTTTAAATCTTATGTACCATGATGATACGTCCCTTGAGAATAACCTCAGTGTCTTTTGTTTGTTTGTTTGATCTACCATATAAACTGCATGCCTCTAAAATAAAATATTTAAAAATATATCAAGATGAATCAATGAATAAATACTTAACATATGTTCCATTGCAGTAACTATGAGTGATGTAAACATGTCAAAGAGAGTGAAATTAAGATAAATATTTCCATGTTGAGAAGTCTATGATAATTATCAATTGGTTCAAGTGTTTCTGATAGTAAATCAAATGATCCTCTGCTTTCTTAAACACGGTATCTGAAAGGGCAGCGTTCAATAAAAACTCTTTACAACTATATTGTCAAAATGATATTGTAAAAATAAAGTATCACAATTTAACTTGCACCGCTGAATACTGTGTTATGTGGCAATTATTGCACACTTTTTCATGAAAGAAAGAAAAATATTGCTTTAAAACTAAAGCAGGTCGAATTCCAAATGGGGGGCTTTGCTGATAAACTCTGAGTTGGACCCTCATCCTTCACGTTAGAAAATTAGATTTCATCATGTACTGGCTGATAGATTGAAATTAGTTATAATCATAGCCAATTGAAATATGAATAAGAATGCTAATTCATTTATTTACAGAATAAGAGAAGAGCTATTTCCAGTGTCCTAATTGCTAGTACCCTTATTCAGGGCAAGCCCGGGACTTGGAAGTACCTAGAGTTTGAACTAGTTGTTTGAAGTTTGCTTGACGAGAAGTACATAATTACATAGCCTCAGTTGAAAGTGACGGAATGTCTTTGCCCTTTATTAGAGAATAGGTCTCCAGTACTAGAATCCAACATTCTTCCTTTTTCCACTAACACTTTTCAAAAATTTATGTTCAAATTAGGCTGTCTGTCCTCTTTATATGTGGATATGTATTTTTTCTTTAGATGTACTTCTGTTTCTGATAAGTCGGATGATATATTCTTAACATTCAGATGATAAGGTGGCCTAACCATGTGTTTGGTTTAATGACTTGAGGCATTTAATGAGTTGAAGGGCATCCTTCTGGCTTGTAGGAAGTACTCCCCGGTTGCTAACAAGTACTGTTTCTGAATGTATAGTCTTAGGGCAACATTCAACTGTGAGAAAAAAGTACAGTTGACTTTTGAACAACACAGAGGCTAGGAGTGCTGACCCCAACTCCTGTAGCTGAAAATCCATGTATAACTTTGACTCCCCCAAAACTTAAATATCAATAGCCTGCTGTTGACTAAAAGCCCTAGTGATAACATAAAGTTAGTTGACATATTTTGTATATGTATCATATACTGTAGTCTTACAATAAAGTAAACCAGAGAAGAGAATATGTTATTAAGAATACCATAAGAAAGAAAAAATACATTTACAGTGTTGTACTATATTTACTGAAAAAAAAATCTATGTATAAGTGGATCCATGAAGCTCAAACCCATGTTGTTCAAAGGTCAACTGTAATTTGTTTAATAGTTGGAAGACTTCGGTTCTAGATGAGGCTTCGGATTTTATTACCTATGTGACCTTGGTCAATTCACTTAATTTTTTTCTCATTGGTGAAATGAAAGTTATGATATCTTTCTCATGGAATTGTAATGATGATTAAGTAATACACAAGTATGAGGTAGTCCAAACACAGAGTTGGAGGAGTCATCGGGGAGCACATCCAGAGATTCATGTGTTCTCAGATTTTTCCTCGAACAGCCAGGACATCAAAGCATTGACTGAACCAGGGACCCAAGGAGTTCTATCAGCTCCTGCAAAGGTCTCACACCTCCTCACACTCCCACCAATTTATAGCTTCCCACCACAGTCTGATCAAAAGACCCTTAGGAGTAATTTGGTCATGGCTACGTCCTGCTTACCTCAGTCAACAGAAGATGCCAGAAAACTCTTTAAGTCATTTCTCATCACTCAAACTCCCATCCCTGTAAAATTCTGTATACCCCTAATTTAATTCACTCAAACATTTTCCTGGTCAGTCATTAGCATAATCTTTATATCAGGAGTTGGTCATTTTTTTAAAGGGTTGTTTAGTAAATATTGTAGGCCACGGAGGCTAAAAGACAAGATCAAGGATCTCATGGATATACTTGCGTAACCATTTATAATGTAACTATTTAAAAGTATAATCTCCCAGATATGAAAAATAGGAGGCTGGCTGAATTTGGCCATATTGGCTGTATTCGTTAACTCCTGCTCTGTATCTTTAGCTTCTTGACAAAACCACTTGGTTTCAGTGGATCTGGCTCTCAACTGACGATACCTCTTTCTGCTATTCTCTTCAGCCATGACCGTTTCTTCTCCTAGAACTTTATACCATTGCTCCTGGAGGTAGGGTTAAGGGTCTTCTTTGCTTTCATTGCTGCCTCCAGACACAATAATACCACCCTCCAGTTTAAAACATTCCTTCTCAGCAACTTATACTACCTCTACTCTTCTTTGCCATGATCATAAACAGATTCTTGAGACACTATTCCCTCATCTTATTAACTTAATAACTCACAATCTATCCCCCTCCAACACAAGTCCTATCATAAATCTTGGTGATTTCAATATCTATGCAGACAAATCCTTCCAATACCATAACTGTTCAGGTCCTTGACCCTTTCAGGTCTCCTGAGTTTGCCTCCCACACCACCTTAGTCACTCACTCTAGTTACATCTTAGATTTTGACATTTTAATTTCAATTTCAAGCACTCCAATCTCAGACCACTACCTGCTTTCTCTTGATCTTTCTCTCTCCTTTTCTCACTCTCTGTAATACCTTGACTCCAAAATTCCTTTCTTTTCAATTTTCCACTGTTTTACTGTTCATTGCACTCCTCATCTCCTCACTTCTGTCCTTACCCAGCTTAGATGCCGTGCTCCATCATTATGATGACTCCCTGGCTACCATCTTAGTTTACTGGCTCATTTTTCCTGCCCTTACCTTGGCCTTGCAAAACCCAAAGGCTATAAAATTCAACTCTTCACCCACGATGCAGCCGCCCGAGCAGTTGACTAAAGCTGAAGAGAAACACCAGTCAGGTTCCCGTGTCTCTCTTTAAATGCATGACTATCACCCTCAGGTGGGCTCTTAGTGCTACCTTGCAATCCTTCATTTCCTTAGATGCTATGCTTTTCTTCTATAGGGTTTTTTAACACCTTTTTATCTCCTCTCTAACCTCCCACTCTTTTTCTTCTGCTTTCTTTCAAAACGTGTCCTTTCTTCTTATTTCACTTAAAAAAATAGAAATAATAAAAAGACAGCTTCTGTGCACTTTTGCATAAATCTACCAGTCTGCTCACATCAATCCCCATTTTGTCTTCCTTTTGATTACAAGGAATAAATTGTGTTTGCTTCATCTAAGACCAGTCCCTCTTTTTTTTTAATTTAATTTTATTATGTTATGTTAATCACTATTTTTTTTTTAAGATTTTATTTATATATTTGACAGAGAGAGACAGCGAGAGCAGGAACACAAGCAGGGACAGTGGGAGAGGGAGAAGCAGGTTTCCCGCTGAGCAGGGAGCCCAATGAGGGGCTCGATCCCAGGACCCTGGGATCATGACCTGAGCTGAAGGCAAACGCTTAATGACTGAGCCACCCAGGCGCCCCTAAGACCAATCCTTCTTCTGTTCATTGTTTTTCCCTTCTTACTTTAAGGACATTGTTTCTGCAGTTGTCCTCTCTCTCCTGAATCAAATTATCCTTGCGTACAAGAGCATTCCCAATATTATACAAATATTCTGTAATATCACACGTTATGAAAGACTTTCATTTAATCTCAGTATACTTCCAAATACCTCACCAGTTCTGCTAGCTTCTCTAGAAATCGCCACAAGATTGTGTATAATCTCCCACTACTTCCTTCCCCGTTCTCTCCTGAACCCCCTTTATTCTGGTTTCACTCTCTCACCGCTTAACAGGAATAGCTTTTGTCACATCACCAAAGAGTTCCATATTGTAAAATCCAGTGGCCGCTTTTAAGTTCTCGTTTCACTTACTTAGCAGGAGGTTTTGACACAGATGATGACTTCTCCCCTCTTGAAACACACTTGAGCTCTGGTATACCACTCTCTTTTGGTAATCTTTCTACCTCACTAGATGCTCCTTCTCAGCTTGTTCTAACCCACATCTGAATATTGGAGTGCTTCAAGGTTCAGGTTTTGGATCTTTTCTATTCTTTCTATATACTCAGCCTTTGGTAAACTCATCTGGAGCCCTAGCGTTAAATGTTATTTATGCAGTATTGCATTTCCCTAGAATTGCAGACTCTAATATCCCACTTCCTATTCAACGTATCCAACCAGATGTCTGATATGAACTTCAAATCTGATATGTCCAATCCAAATTACATATTTTCCCCTAGATTCCACCTTCAAAACCTGTTCCTTCTGCAGTCCTCTCCATCCCAGTAAACCAGAATTCCATTTATCCGTTGCTTGGGTCAAAAATTTTTGAGAATTTCTTGATGTCTCTTTTTTACTACATCCCATACCCAACACAATTCTGCTGATTTTAGCTTTAAGTTTTCTTTAGACTCTGTTTCTCACTAGCTCCATTTTCATCCAAGGTATCATCATTTCTTATCTAGATGTTTTTAGTTACCTAAGTGATTTTCTTGGTTCTACCTTTATTTCTCTGTAGTCTATTTGCTACTGAAGCTAGAATATCTTATTTTTTTTTTAAAGATTTTATTTATTTATTTGAGAGAGAGAATGAGATACAGACAGCATGAGAGGGGGGAGGGTCAGAGGGAGAAGCAGACTCCCTGTTGAGCAGGGAGCCCGATGTGGGACTTGATCCCGGGACTCCAGGATCATGACCTGAGCCAAAGGCAGTCGCTTAACCAACTGAGCCACCCAGGCGCCCTAGAGTATCTTAGTAACATGCAAGTCATAGGCAGTGTCCCTGATAAAACTCAATGGTTTCACATTTCTAATATTTCTTTGAGAATTTTCTGCCATTTTAATTTTTATAGCATGGTGTTAGAAATCTTAGATTGGCCCTTCATGGTTTCTTTTTTCCTCTTATATTTAGATTCTTTGTATTTTTTTCCATACTCTTGGATATTTCCTTGACTTTATTTACAAGTCTTTTAATTGAAAATTTGACTTTCAGAGACCATATTTTCACTCCTCATGAGCTTTCTTTTATGGTTGTCTAGTTCCTTTTGTATAGTATCCTATTCTTTTTTTATGTGAATATAATATTTTTTGAACCTCCATGAGTGTGTTAATTATAATTCTTTAAAATTTCTCTTCTATTCATGAATTACTTCATTCTAAGATTTTTTTCTATTAATTTATATAGATCTTTTTCTTCTATGCTATTCCTTTTCCTTATTTGTCTGAAAACCCTTGGTTTTCCATTTATATTTATGGAAGAAGTATTGGTTGGCTATTGTGCATGTCCTCTGCTAATCGGTAAATAGTTCAGTTTGTGGTTAGACATAGATTATTGACTGGCAGGCTTACTTTAAGTTCAGTGAGCAGAGAGGAACTATCAGGTCTCAGGTCCCTCAAAAAACCCAACTCAAATTCTTGTCAGGGACTTTCACATGAGAGACCTTGACTTAATTCGGGAGGTACATTCAAACTTGTCAGAAAAGAATCCCTAGGAATTTCACTTAGAGGAGATATACTCTGAATTTTCAAATTCTGCCAATTGGAGGTGCAGATTGGCAAATTGTCCCATATTTAGATTTTCATTTAATATCTCTGTTTTCATCCTCCTCATTGTTTGTTCTTTTTTTAAAGATATTATTTATTCATTTGAGAGAGAATGAGCATGAGCAGGGGGAGGAGCAGAGGGAGAGGGAGGGGGAGAAAATCTCTAGCAGACTGTGCAGAGCACAGAGCTTGATGTGGGGGCTTCATCCCAGGACCCTGAGATCATGACCTGAGCCAAAGCCAAGAGTCGGAAGCTCAACCAACTGAGCCATCTAGGTACCTCTCATTGTTCTTGACATAATTTCTGGAGCTCCCAATGGCAGATGGCTCCCACCTCCATTTCCTTACAGTCCTTCATAGCATGTCTCGGGCTCCAACTTTCTCAAGTGGTTTTAGCCATCCATTAGCTTTCATAACTCTTTGACTTTCAGAAATGAGTTAAAATCTCCATTTCCCCATTTTTATTCTCTTTCTGGTTATGAAATTTTTATTTGTATTTTTTATAGTCCTACAACACACAATGCATAGCTAGTTTTGTAACATGGAAAAAATAGCTCATATGTTGCAGAACTGGTCACTATTATAACTACCAAGACCATCATACTTTTCCTTTGGTTTTCCATTATGGTGAATATTTGAGTCTCTTGGATTTTCCCTAAAATTCTGGAAAGGATATCTATATTGATCTATACTAATTATAAAAACAATGTCCTTTGTGTCAACTAGAAATTCATCTTCATGGAGAAAATAGTATTTACTATAGTCAGTATTAAAATCTGTATGAAGATGAAATTGGTTGGGCAGGATTTCAGTTCAACAGTATTTGGTAAAAATGTTCTTCCTCTATGGAACATGGCAAAATGTGTTAAGTAAATAAAAGGTCTTGTTTTCCTTTAGTGGCACCATGATGATTACTTAGTATGGGGAATTTTCATTACTTACACATGTTTGTTGCTTTTTGATTTGTTAAGTGTATATGATTCAGCATCATTTTCTCTAATACAAGATGACAAGAAAACCCTCAAACCACAATGGTTTCTGCTGGGATATCCTCTCAAAGTATTTGCATTTGTCAACCAAGTATGACATGTTAAAGAAAAAAAAAATGTAGGAGAGACTTTTTCTCATAATAAAGTAAAAGTAACTCATAAATATTTTCAAAATAACTACCAAAGTTTAGTTTTTCATTGAAAGGTTTTTGCGAAGCTGAAGGCAATTTTCTTTTTTGTATTTTTTTGCATTTTGTATCTTTAAAACTGTCAACATGTTTGAATATTTTCCTTGGGGAAAGTCATATTTAGTTATTTCACTATCAATTTGAATTTACAACATCTGTTTAATTATAAATTACTTTTCTAATATTAATGATAAGCATATTCTCAGCACACAAAGGTAGATAAACCCAAATGACTGTCAATGTTTTGTATGTACGTTAGCATTCTCTCACGCTCTTTCAATGTTATTTAGGTGACTAAGAGGTTGAAATAATCTTAATTCAAAGTTTCTTTAGTGTTTATTAATATATTTTTTATAGAATAAAAGTTAGCCTAGCTTTAATTACTTATATCATGTAAGTTAATAGTTAATATGTAATATGTTTCCTATCTATAAATGAATTGTTTGGTGATACAGTAGTATTAAGTTAGAACACAGGTGAATTTGAGTGCTTTAATTTGAAATACATTGAGCATGCCATATTCACACAGGGCTAATTGGAATGCCATTTGAGGTAAGGAGGGTCTCCAAAAGCTGTTAATTCACTATTTTGTGATCCTCACCTGGCTCCAGCCTCCCCTTAACAGCCTGCTACCACCTCCCTTCACTTCCCACTCTCCCTCTGTCCTGCTCTTTTCTCCTCTAGACCCAGTACTCTGGCCTGACATCCTCAAAGATCCCTGTTTGAAACAATTTTTTTTTCTTTCTCTCCTTGCCACAAAACATACTTATCTAATTGCCCAGGGTCTCCAAATTTGGTTCATGTAATTCCATCAATAAACTATTTTCAGCATTTGACCCAAAAATATTATTTTTGGTTATATGTAAATTACATACCTGTATTTCTGTACTAATACATGTGCATTATAAAACATAGACAAAAATGGAAATTAAGAATGACTAAGAAAAATCTCATCCCATGACCTCATTTTGTCTTAATTATCTCCTTAAAGGACCCTATCTCCAAATATAGTCACATTGGAGGTTAGTGCTTCAGCATATAAATTTGGGGGAACACAATTTTGTTCATTACAATCCATTTTTAAGAAACGTCCAGAATAGGCAACTGCATAGGAACAGAAGGTATATTAGTGGTTTCCAGGGCCTGGGGAGAAGAGGAAATGGGCAGTGAGTGCTAATGGACACTTGGTCCCTTCTTGGGGTAATGAAAATGTTCTGGAATAAGGTAGTGGTGATATCTGTACAACTCTGTGAATATACTAAATATTATAACTGTGCACTGTCAGTGAGTGAATTTTATGGTATGTAAATTATATTTCAATAAAGCTGCTTAAAATGCAACCTCCACGTGGTCAAAGCCCACGTGGAGATACTTTAACAAAGAGAATTTAATAAGTACTGAAGAACTGAAAAGACAAGAAGAAGAGTCTAAGGTATCACAGAAGTAGCAAGTGCCACTCTTTGGGATGGGGAAACAAAGGGAAGGGGCTGGAGTTATGAAAAGTTAGCAGCTTGGAGACGAAATTCAGACTTCTCGGAAGACGGACTACCTGGCTGATACTAGTGTCTCTGGACGTAGGAGACAGATTCTGTGAATGTTAGAAAAACTACAAAAGGAATTCAAGTGCTACTGGGGGAAAAAACTATCTCTGTTGGAGTGAAGATGCATGGTATCTGTCAGGAACAGGAAGCAAACGGAAAGCCATCAGGAAGCAGTGTACCTTGCCTCCTTCTCTTCCCTCTCGCTTCCTTCTAGAGTTCTCTATTGGTGGATCCTAACAGGGAGCAGCTGACTGAGGAGAAATGTGGTTTGCATCAGAAAGCTGATTATCCAAGAGTGGGTTTGAAATTCAGAGACAAGGGTAACCTAGGGACATACAATATGGGGCTTAGCATAAACTAGAGAATCCCTATCGAATTTGCTAACCCCAGTGATTATAAGATCGAACAAAGGGTTCATAGTGGAACAATAATGGCCAAAACTTAGTCCACCTCCAGTCCAGAACAGTTGGTGATGAAGTTTTAGTCAGTCTGAAGTATTTCTCAGACCCTTATCAGACTCCAGAGTGTTCCTTGCCAGATGGTCAGTACCCTGGGTCCCCTTATTAAACTGGCAACCCAGACACTTGCTTACCTGGGCTACTTTCTACCTCAGCAGGCTGGGAGGTGGCCAGACATGGATGGAAGCCCTGAAAACTGTAATCCCTTTGTACTCAAAAATGTTACAGATTAAGCAAAATGGCTTTAAGATACTTGTCTGCATTTTCAATAACATAGTCTTATAGAACTCCATTTTAGACATTGATAAAACAAAGTTCAGAAACAAGCTGAACTTTTGAGCTTCACTTCATATTACATCATATATGATACAAGCTACAGACTTTTTTAAGAAAAATTGTACGCTGAATGCACTGTTACATGTTTTTTTTTTTTTTTTTAAGGTTTTATTGAGAGAGAGAACAAGCGTATGGGAGAGGCAGAGCGAGACGGAGAAGCAGGATCCCTGCTGAGCAGGGAGCCCGATGCGGGGCTCGATCCCAGGATTCTGGGATCATGACCTGAGCCGAAGGCAGACGCTTAACGACTGAGCCACCCAGGTGCCCCACTATTACATGTTTTTATGTTGTCATTTTCTGCATTCATATTTTTAATGCATCCTTTTTGGAGGAAGAGAGAAAATGTGTCTACCCAAGTTGGGAAGGATGAAGCTTCATTCCAATATTAAGTTCTTAATTTGGGGAGTTAAAATACCAAGTGCTTTTTTGTTTGTGAAAGGATGGTGAGCATAGTGGCAGGTTTTTTTGTTTGTCACTAAATATTTTGTGACAACATTAAAAATGGTAACTTTATATCAGACCATCTCTCTTACTTTTCCTTTAACTGGTCATTTGCAAACATGGCAATGTATGTGTGTTCTGGCAGCCAAACTCCAAGTGACTTGTCCACTTTTCCTTTCCTCAGTTTTTGCCCCAACGGTTCTGCAGGACAGACAAGAAGTACCCTTTCTTTCTTTCTTTCTTTCTTTCTTTCTTTCTTTCTTTCTTTCTTTCTCCTTTCTTTCTTTTTCTTTCTTTCTTTCTTTTTCTTTCTTTCTCTCTCTCTCTCCTTCCTTCCTTCCTTCCTTTCTTCTTTCCTTCCTTCCTTCCTTAGATTTGTTTATTTATTTGAGAGAGAGAGAAAGAGAGAGCGCGAAGAGGGAGGGGCAGAAGGAGTGGGAGAGAGAAAATCTTAAGCAGACTCCCCAGGAGGAACCCGATGCAGGGCTCGATCTCATGACACTGAGATCATAACCTGAGCTGAAAACAAGAGTCCAATGCTCCACCACCTGAGTCACCCAGGTGCCCCTGTATTTCTTGAGTATATGTTTGGGGCCATCAGTCTGTGCATCATGTATGACAGTATATAGCTACTCTAAGTTCAGGTGGCTAAGGGATCTGGGAAGCATTTTGTACTGTAGGGCTGGTTCACAGTTTTTTTTTTTTTTTTTTTTTTTTTTAATTATTCCCCAGTTCCACTCATTGTTTTTGCTGTCTTCCCTATATTGTCTTCCTTTTCTTTCTCTTTTCTTTGTAGGGCTCCAGAATATCAGGAAAGCAATTCTTACTCTTTCACAGTGGTAAGCTTCCCACCCCAGGTTTGATTTCTTGTGTAGTTGAGTCACTTTTGGACTTTTGGGAGTCAAAGCTTATTATACTCTAAGTACAAAATATTCATAATTAAAATTTTCATTTTCATTTTGAACAATTCTATTAACATAAAAAGTAACTTTTCAGTTTAAAATTCAAAGTTATCAAAATATGACAGTGTTACAGTTTATAAAACTCTATTCAACTTCACATTCATTTGACAACCAATTAGATCAATTAGCTAGGATTTTGATCTATAGTTCAAAATCCGATTTGAGAACTCTTGTGCTAATAGACCCACTCTGAGGTTTTTGCATATAAGATTGAGCTTGATTTGTGTCTTCTGCTTTCTCATCAGCCCAAATTCTTAAGTCATTGGGCTGCTACATTTTGCAACCATGGAAGCTTCTGGGTGATCAGCCAAAGGAGATGTAAGCAAAGCTCCCCCCAGTAACGAGTCTGGAGGTCACCAGACATGGGAAACTAAGGTTAAGGTCTATAGAAATGAGACAAGGTCATAACATGATAGTGAAACACAGACATAAATATTTTCGACCATCGATGCCACTTGGAAATCCAGTAGCATCTGGTGACTGAAGCACTTTTCTGGTCTGCAAACCCCAGAGGTAAAGATAAAATCTATTCTTTCGGTTAGGGTGGCTGAATCCCTGGACCCCATTGCTTGCCCAGCTATTTTGGCAATTCCTCACTTCAGAAACTAAGGAAGGTACTTGGATTAAGCTGGTCTGCAAAATTAGCACAAAGGAAGTGATCGACTTATACGCATTATTTATCCATTTGGTTTTTTTTTTTTTTTTAACACTAAATATAAAATAGATTAAAATTTAGTTTCCTTTTCAGGGGGCAACAATTACTACTCAGGAGAAGTAAATGCTTCTTAAGGGATAGTTTATCTTCTATCTGTTAAGAATAATGTCATATCTATTTTGTTAGAGCAGTGGTAAATTTCTGAGGATTTCCCATGGTAAATAATGCCAAATGGGACAGGTTATTAGGCTTGCATGTGTGATGCTGCTATTTATCGATCATTTTGCTCTTTTTAAAAGAAAGTCTGTTATATTAACTAATGAAAAGGGCAAAACTTTATCTTTTTCAACAACAAAGGTATCAGTGGCTCACTACACTGACTTAAGGATTACCAATAAAAATAATACATTGCTCATTATAGTCATCTCAGTCTTTTAAGTGAGAAGCTTCATCCAATACTAAGATGGGATTTCAGCCACTGTGAGATCAAATGCTAAATGTTTTAGAGATTTAAAATATAAATGCTGTTTGGTATTTGACATGTTTAAGTATGAACCAGGTTTTAACAAATGAGTTCCTGGACTAGACGATCTCTAATAATGTTTCCAGGCCTTCAATTTTATGTGTTTATGCGGCACCACTAATACACACTTTTATGTATCTCCGATGTGAAGTTATCTTGTTAAGACTATAACTGTTTTTAAAAGTACGTGATTGCCCCAGAAAGTCGTATCAGTTGTTCTAAATAAACCACCCAGCAACCCAAATTTACATGTTGTTGGTAAATTTGCCAGGAAGATAATGTCACTTGTTTAGATTATGTCATAATCCCTGTTTTTTCTCATCCACAGCTTACTACAAAATATAACGTACAGTCATTTGTATGTGGTGCCAGGATCAGTGAATATTTTGTGCAAGCTAATACCTCTAACCTCTCTGCCAGACTTTGGAAATCAATGTTCATTTCACACAGCAACCCCCCCCCCAATACTGCTCAACAAATACCAATGCCAGGAGAGATGACCCCTTTTAATTCCTTAATATAGGCCACAGTTCTCTTTGATTTATAGAAGACTGGTAGTCTATTTATAAAATATGTATCTGCAAGATGCAGTTTATGAGAAACTTGGCTTTGGGGACACATTAATTCTAACTGCAGATGCAACTTTCATGTTTTATAATATAACCCTGACAGCTGTAATTTCAGATTAAAGATTTTTCATTCACATTCCCACCCTGATTGTTCTGCACGGTCCTTATATTACCTTATTGTCGATAGCAAGTGTTCACTCTATTGGGAGGCATTTAATAACCAGCTGCCATTTAAAGTGTGGACAGAACATTTGTCTCAGCCAGGCCATCTCAAGTAGAGTTCCCTAGCATACGGAGCTGGGACCTCTTCAAGAAAAACAACAGCTGGCCTTCACTATTGTCCAGACTTTTCCTTTTTTGTGGTGGCTAGTTAAAATAAACATGGACACTCTTGGTGAATTTCTGAATGCATTTGTGAGTTTGTTATTTTAGTAACTGAATCGTTTACTCCATCAAGCCCTCATCCTCAATCCCTTATCCCAGCCTGACCCCCATCTACTTTATGGGTCAGACTTTCTTTCTTTTCTGAGTTCTATAAATGTATATTCCTCTTAAAATCACTTGTATTGGTCACTAATAACTGAGCAATGTGAAGATTGTAAGTTAAGTGGCTATCATCTGCTTTGGGGGAGGCTAATGTAGCTGTTTGTACAGATTATGTTTGCAAAGGATGAGGTTGGAATTAAAATAATATTAATTATAATAATAGGGCAATCTTCCAGAGATGTAATTTTAAATCCCAGTTTGTCTATGAAATCTTTGAGATCTATGGTTGATGTATGAAAATGCATTCATGATTGGTAATGTTTTTATTTAGCGTCTACCTTTAAATTTCCTTAACTTGACAGCTGGGGATTAACTTCGATAGCAGGCGGTGGTAAAAGGAAATAAAAAGGAAAAGTAAAGGAAAGCTTACAAAAAATGGACTCTTTCATGGCTAATTAAACTAGAATACAAATCAATCATTGGAAATAAGTGATGAATTTTTTATGACTGTAAGATTACTGTACCCTGTAGTGTTTGCTGTACACCGAAATTACAATTCCCATCAGCTTATAGGGTAATCGTTTACCTAAAGCTTTACCTTTATCTGTCATATTGATCTGGAACTCTCAGGGAAGAAGTGGATGGGTGGTGGTCTAAGTAAGTGTGGGGAGTAAAAATGTATCAGCTAAGGAACATTGGAACCACTACCTCGTAGACTAAGACCTTTTTTTTCCTCATTGCATTTCAACTAATAGGAATGTACCTCAGTCCTAATTCCTCAGGCAAATGTAATCATGGTAAATAGGGGAGGAGGAGGAGGAGGAGAAGGTAGCCTTTGCAGAAGCCAAGTGGTGGATTGAGTGACCAATTTTCCAGTGATTACGTCACATTACCTGCTCCCCACCAAGAATGGGGTTTTAGATTGTATCATCAAGTTATTTGGAAATGATAGATTCATATCATTTGCAATGATAGATTCATACTACCATATTAAATGTTACCATTAAATGTTACCATTACCATATGGAAATGATAGAGTCATATCATTTGCAATGATAGATTCATACTACCATATTAAAATGTTAAATTAAGGTTGAGATTCTTTTTTCTGATTATTTTCTAAGCTGCTTCCGTGTATAATTTGTTTTCTGGGTGGACTATAATAATGATTTTTTTTTTCCTTGAGTGTTAGGCAAACTTTTCACATAATGACAAGGTTTTTCTTTCTACAAACGTCACATGCATATCATGAGGGATCATTTAAGCCTCTAAATCGGCTCCTGATTTTTGCACTGAGAGAATATAATAGCACACAATATATCCAAAATAAATTATGGTGAATTTATCAATATTTCTAGAGATGTATATAAATGTCTACAATTTTCGCAAAATGATGACCACGTCCTCTTTCCTAGACACAAGGTAAGAGGTAAGGAAGTGACTGAAACCAAAGGAATGGTGATAAAATCCAAAATGTCATTAGAGCCACTTCGTAAAAGAAAATTGCTGACCTAAATCTTCCCTCTTGCCAATGTGGGATTCGCAGACTGGCTCCTACAGGTAATTTTCCTTCTCTAGAGAGAGTGCCATCACTAAGCTGTTGAACTCTCAACCCTGTGAGATACTCAGGGCTCTGATCCGGCTTGGTGACCTTGTCCACAGGGCTGCCAGGGCTGCTTCTAGCCATCTTAACACAATTCATATATTACCACTCCCAGAGTGAAAAAAGCATCATCCAGATCTTGGCCCAGCTCTCGTACGTGTCATCATCTGAGGGCAGCAATAAAGAATTAGGCCAGCTGCACCCACTAGAAGAGCCTGTGGCCTGAAACATCTGCATTTCAAATACAGCTCTAGATGAATAATAAATTGAGATGTCTCTGCCTTAAATTGGAAAAGAGGTCCCATGACTAATCATGCCTATAAGTGCGCTGGTATTAGAGTTTAGGAAAAAAAATGAAGGCATCTTCATTTTCTGCCTCTGCACGGTGGTGCTTATCTGCAGATGGTTAAATACGATGGAGAAAGCAATGGTTTTAAGAAAGGCCATAGATATTTACCTTTCATTTTTTCCTTGTTTTAGTAAAAAGAGAAAAATAAAACAAGTAGTTATTTAAAAATAGAAAGCAGAGAGGGTGCCCCACAGAAAAATCTTATATAAAGGCAGACAACATCTCAGTGAAATAAAAAATTCAGAGGGGCCAGGCCTCCGAGTGGAGTGCTGGCTGTCTCACTATTTACTATAAACAAAGTATGGAGACCTCTGGAGGCTAATGGAGTTGTTGATTGGTATTTACTCATCCCAACAGGATCTGGTTTCTGATAATCTGGGACTCCTGTGTATTGATGAGTGTAGGCTGCTGGTGAACTCGTAGAGCTCACTTCAAGGTAGGGAGAGGGGCTTATTAGCGCTTGGTGGCTAGGTTGAGCTGAAAGACTGTTTATTTAGAATTCCTCCCAAGTCCTCCAGGACCCCTAGCAAAGGCGACAGAAGTCAAATTCCCCAAAGCCCTGTGTATCTTCGTAGAAGTATCTGGTTGGTGAAAGACTAAATAAGAAATCTACAACATTCTTTAAAGGAGCCCGGGGCATTTTATCTGATATTTGCTGTTTTATTATTATTATTTTTTATACAGTGAGTTTTGGTGGAGCATCGTTTAAACATAAGCTATTTCAAGTTGAATATGGGTAAGTGCAATTCTTAACATTTGCCCTAATAGTAAATTTTTCAGAAAGAAAATTAAAAGTAATCCATGCGTTTAATGACATGTTAGTATTCTTTGCTTTCATAGGCATTTTAGATTTAAGGTTTTGTATTTTCCCTCAGTTTCATTGAGATATAATTGACATGCAACACTGTATTAGTTTATACCTATAGTTAAAGGTGTGCAACATAATGAATTGATACATATATATTATATGTTGGGAAATAATGACCACAGTAAGTTTAGATAATATCCATTACCTCATACATTTACAACTGTTTTCTTCTGATGAAAAGTTTTAAGGTCTAGTCTCCTAACCTTCAAATATACAATACAGTATTGTTAAGTATAGTCACCATGCTGTACATTCCATCTGCAGAGCTTATGTATCCTATAACTAAAAGTTTGTACCTTTTGATGACCTTCACTCATTTCCCCCATCTCCTATGCCCTACCTTTGGCAACCACCAATCTGTTCTGTTTCTGAGTTTGTTGTTGTTTGTTTGTTTCTGATCCTACACATAAAACTTTCAAAGTTTTAGGTTTAAGCACATACCAAGTCTATTTTGACAAATTATCCCACAGCAAATGGAGCCTCCTTAGCTGTAAGTGAGCTCTCATGAAAAAGTTTATTCTCCGTGATTTCTAACCCAGTGTTCTAACCACGCTGGTCATTTTGGATAAGACACACAACTCTGGATGCTTAATCCAATGATTCCAGCTGTGTGCAGTGACAACTACTGAATATGGGATTTTGATCTTAGAACCGTGAAGACAGTGTGTTCAATAATGGCATTGTATGAACTCAGTGACACTACATTTAAATCAGAGTGAGCGACAATACTTAGTAGCTACTTAATCTTGTCAGAATCATTTCTTTTCAGCTTTCAACTGAATTACGACCATTCTGCTTCTCCACCAAAAGAAATAAGACCCCAACTTTCCATTTATTAAATTAAGCTTTGCTGAGGATCACATTTTGATTAAAATGCAAAATTTGAGAACACAGTGATTTGTTTTAATTTCAGTAGCTTTGATGTATGCATTTTAAATCTGCTGTGGTTTGGAGGATGTTTCACATTCCTTATCATTTTGCTATTATGTCTTAATCATTTATCATTAACACCCTTAGTAAAGTTTACCCTACTATTTCTATTCTAGAATATCTGTTTTTAAAAACATTATAGCTTAAAAGATGATGGTGTATAAACAGTGTGAGAATATAGCAGGTCTCTCAATTTGTTTCTAATTCTTCATCTCAGAATGATGTTTTATGATATTCAAATACACATATTAGAATTCTCTTAGACTATGTTGGTTTTTTAGCATTGATAGAAATGGACAAAGGCAAAGCAGTCATTTAAAGAAGTAAATTGCTGATTGTATAAGAGTATGTAAACTTTTTATCTATTAATCTACCAAGCAATGTTTGTTGGGTACCTACCATATACCTAATATGGTGAAAGAATTAGGCAAGGTATAGAACAAAATAGAATATTTGCAGTTCTCTCAAGGGGATTATAATCACATGAGGCAAACGAGATACACAGGAAATACTTAGATGATCCAGAGAAGCATGTAAATGTGTGCGGGGCTATGCAGTAGAGCTGATGAGAAAGATGGGAATTTGGCGAGGAGTGTGGGCTAAAGAAGGAGGAGCTGTTTGGAAGAGGTACAGCTTGAAATGCACCTTAAAGGAAGGTCAGAAATTAGATAGAGAAGAGAGACAGGAGAAGTAGGACATCACACATGGTGTGTGTTCAGAAGCCAGTAAGGGAATTTACCTGAAGAAGGGAGCTCGTTCTAAGGAACCACATTTGAGTAGCAAGAGGGATTGAAATCCAGGAACAGAATTTTGATTCCATGTGGTAACTGAGAGGGAGCCATTGGTGGCTTTGGGGCAGAGAAAGGAAATTCCATAAAATATGCAAAATAATTGAGTAGAGAAAAATCTGGGGCAAGTGAATAGGAGGCTTAAGCAAGGCTGGGCAATGGAAACTGAGAGAAAATTACTGGTATTACTTTTCCATTTAAATATGAGTTTTAGGTATGCTGTTGAATATTCATTTTAAAGAACTGTAATTTGTTATGTTTTGCTCTTTTATAGCTTTTTTTTTTTCTGGAAAGGTTTTCTAATAATTTCCCAAAACTACGTTAATATTTTTCTTTTAAAAAGTTTTTATATTTGGGGTGCCTGTGTGGCTCAGTTGGTTAAATGTCTGCCTTCAGCTCAGGTCATGATCCCAGGGTCCTGGGATCGAGCCCCACATCGGTTTTGGGTTCCCTGCTCAGTGGGGAGTCTGCTCCTTCCTCTCCCTTTGCCCTTACCTGGCTCATGCTCTCTCTCCTCTCTCTCTCAAATAAATAAATAAAATCTTTTAAAAAAGTTTTTATATTTATGTTCCAAGAATGATGCGCGTATACCGAAGAGCTTTTTAAAAATGTTGAGTCAGCAAAAGAAGAAAATTGAACTCAAGCAAAAGTCCACTTTATTTTGAAATCATTACCATTAATATTGTAGTACACAACTTTTTAGTTACCTCTATACTAATATTTTTGTTGTCACAAAATAGCATTATATATATATACATATATATATGTATACATATATATATATATATATATATACACACACACACTTGCATAAACCCACAAAGTACAAAGTAGGGGGAACATTTGAGCTGGGCTTTAAACAATAGGGGCAGGGTTTGCTTCGAAGAAGAGAAGAGAAATTTCATATCAGAACTGGAGTTGCCCATTCATGCTCTAACAATGGGAAATTTTGGTTTTAGGGAACACTAGGAAATATAGGCACTAAGAAATGAGCTAGGAGGGTGATTTGGGGCTAGGTAGTGGGAGATGTGAAATGTAGCCGAAGGAATTTATACCTGATTCAAACAAGATTTTTTAAACAGACTTCAGTAGACAAAGAGCTCTCCAGTAGAGTGATGGCGGTTTACTGGTTGAAGTGAAAAGAAGACTCTTTATATCTAGGGAGGCAGAATGGAAGGCAGCTATAATTTTCAAGGTCCTTATTGGATGGGGTGGATGATCATGGATGATGAAGAGATACAAACACACTGTCAAGATCCCGGCAGATATTGAGTTTAGCTCATTATACTTATACACACAATACCCCAAATCCCAGCTACTCTTATTGTCTACTTGGCAATGTACTTTTCCACTTTCTTTTCACTTCCATCAGTAGCAACCACTCACATTACAGGCTCAGTAGGCAATCACACCTTCGAGAAATGTGTCATTTCCATGAAACTCCTAGGTAAGCATAATTTTCTTCCTACTTAAGGGCGAAGAAACAATGTCCTTATATTAAAATAAGCCTCCGCATTTAAAAAAGAAACTTTTCGTAATGTAGTTCTCAGTTTTACTTCTCTGAAAGGCCTGGAGCCAAAGACAAAATTATCAATGGCAACAAAGGCAGTGCTGGAATAGAGTAAGGAACTCCTGGATCTGCAATTAGTTGTAGTGGAAGAGCCAAGGTTGTTTTTGAAATTTAGACTGGAACAATGAGAGGGGATGAATATTTTTTGGTCAGATGTGCAACACCTCTCAAATCACAAAGCAAGTTGAATGAAGGAACAAAAAATAAAATATGAAAACGGAACAGCTGAAGAACAAATTGTTATATTAGTAAAGGTCTAAAATAGTTCATTTTTATAAAATTAACTTATCCTTGCATTGCATATTATTTTAATAAACAGATTCATTCCCCATCAAGCATTTTTTATCAAGCATTAACTCCTTCGGGTAGCCTAACAGCTATTAAATGAGAATCTCCTCTGACAATAAGAAAAATTTTTTTTTTTAAGCTTTTCTCCCCTGCCATTTTTTATCTTGTGACAGGAACTGCCCATTTTCTGCCCAAGTTAATCTTTTTCTTATTTTATAACATAAAAGTGAATTGTTATTGGGTATTTATTATGTGCCACTCAGGTGCAAAGTATTTTATGGGGCATTATCTTGTTTCCACTTAACGCCACTGAACTTTTCTTTGAGGAATGCTTTGCCTTTCTGCTATTGCTATTAGCAATAGAGTATTAAAATGAAGAGTTATGGTATGGATAGTCCTGAAATCTTGTTTTGATGTGGACATCCACTTGTGTCTACCTAACCTTTCTGTATCTGGATGCGAAGGTTATGATAATTTCTACTGAAACTAAGGGATGCATTCAAAACTTCACTGCGGGCTTCTATTATCATTGCTGGTTACTATAATTATGACATTGTTTCTGTCTTAGTAATGAGGAAGTTTGAAATATGTGATTCCTTTGCAGATATAAATGGGCAACATAACACAACTCACGTAATGCATTTGGCTCTTGAAAGCAAGGTTTTACTCAAACCTAAATAAATACTTTTGTATCTGAGCAATGGAGTGATTGAAAATTATCTTCCTCTGCCTCCTTCAGCTGAGTTTCCTTTCCCATGGAAGTTTTCCCTCTTCCCTGCAGAAAATTTGGCTGTAAAAGATGTGTGTGCAAATGTCCACAGGTGTGGAGCCTGTAGCATGTCAGGCATGCAAATGAACAACACAGAAGCTTAGTAAACCATATATGCATCTGCAAATAATTGCCCAGGGTTACTGAAATTGGGCCAGCAGGTTTTTTGTAAGCCCCCTTGTATATGCTGCTCTTAACTTGTTCCAGATTTCCTTTCTAAGTTGCACTCGCAATTTCTAAAGGTACAGACATCAATAAGGCCACCCTTTCCCTGTGGAATGTTACGTAACCCAGCCCCTGAAAACCATAACATAAAACCTCCATAGAATAACATTTTAGTATATGCTTTCAGTTTAACATATAAGAAAAAAACCTGAGAAGAAATGCTTGCGCCTTCTGCAAAATAGGGTATGAAGACACAATTCATTCTGTACTTCAACTCCCCCTGAGAAAAGACCTGCATGATAAAGTTTCTGTTAGAACTTAGCAACCGCAGAAAAGGTTTGTCTTAAAAAAAAAAAAGGAACAGCTGTACAGCTGTGCTGCATTTTATTGGCCAATGGACAGTAGATAATTCACTTTTCTGAGTCCTTCGGCCTGATCTAACAACTTAGTGTTGTGTGGACAGGTTATATATGATAGATTATATCTATTTATCTATCTATCATATATGTGTGTGTGTGTGTATCCTTCAGTTCAAGTCAGTATAAAATGATACAGCTACATAATTGGCTAATGCGTTCATTAGGAAGAATAATAGTAACATGCTTTCATGGGAACCACAGTACTCATATTTCTCTCTAAGAGCTCTCTCAGAATTACTAAAGATGGTATGCTCATTGCCCTCATCCCCATTCCCAGGGTTATTTTTTTTTTAGTTCAGGTCTCAATTTTCTCTTATATCCCAGCTAGCCTCCTTCATTCCAGTCTTGTTCCCTTTAAAGCCATCCAAAATAATGTTATCAGAGTTTCTCTATAATGAAAATCTTAGCATCTCTCTCACTTGCTTTTGAGCCATAAATGACTCCCCAAGGATGTTTCACAAAATAAAGCATTGTGGGATGATTTGTGCCTATTGTATCAAAAAAGGTATTCTCAGGGCGCCTGGGTGGCTCAGTCGTTAAGTATCTGCCTTCAGCTCAGGTCATGATCCCGGGGTCCTGGGATCGAGCCCTGCATCAGGCTCCCTGCTCCGCAGGAAGCCTGCTTCTCCCTCTCCCACTCCCCCTGCTTGTGTTCCTGCTCTCGCTATCTTTCTCTCTGTCAAATAAATAAATAAAATCTTTAAAAAAAAAAAAAGGTGTTCTCCACTTAAATATTTTGGAAAGTTTCTTGGAGTTAAATGGATTTCTTCATTGCAAGACTACTCAGAGCCTTTAGTATTCCAAGTTTCACTGGGAGCTACTAAGAGAACTATAGGAAAATTTGCATAATTTTCCAGACATATGTATCTACAGGTTTATTTTTTTTAAGATTTTGAAAGTTTTTTTATTTATGAGAGAGAGGGAGAGCGTGCATGAGTGGGGGGAGCAGCAGAGGGAGAAGGAGAAGCAGACTCCCCACTGAGCAGGGAGCCCCGATGTGGGGCTCGATCCCAGGACCCTGGGATCATGACCTGAGCCGAAGGCAGGCACTTGACTGACTGAGCCACCCAGGCGCCCCTCTACAGGTCTATTTTTTGTGGTCATCCCAATCTACCTCACCAGCCTTATCTTGGCGCACATATATGCTGTAGTTATGCTGGAGTACTCTGTATTCCTGGGCCATATCATGTGCTTCCTCATCTCACTGCGAGTTTCTGCTGTTCCTTCTGCCTGTGAACGCACTTCCTCTTTTCCACATATGAAATACAGTTCAGATTTAGTCATTTTTATGAAGACTTTTTCTAAGGCAGAACATTCCCTTCCTCATGGAGCGATTTCACATTTTCTTAAATGTTTATTATTGAACTTCTCACTATAGGTTATTTATTTATTTTCTCACGCAAATCTTTTATTTTCATAAAGAAATCATACTGATGATTTAAACTTCCAACTAAATTTAAAGGTGAATATAGTAGCTAGTTACTATAGATGGTTCCCTATTCAGTGAACCATGATTATAACATTTCATGCTGTTGAGTACTCTCTTCCTCCTGAATATGGGCTGGCTCTGTCACTTGCTTTTGAGCACTAGAAAAGACACTGTGGAAAAGACACTGCATGACTTCTGAGACTAAGTCATAAGAAGCCTTGCATTTTCAAATGGATCTTGTGGAATGCTCATTCTGAGGGAAGCTAGCCACATGTAAGAAAGTTGACACTATGCTGAGAGGAAGCCCACACTGGTTATGGGAAGAGATGAGAGGATGAGAGAGAGAAAGAGATGCCCAACGGGTACCCTGCTGTTCCAGATATTCCAGATAAGGTACTAGACATGTGAAAGAAGTTATCTTGTATATCTAGCCCAACCACTATCTGACTTCAGCTGAAAACCCACATGACAATTGTCTAGCTGGTTCCAGTCAACTTGGAAGTGGAGTGATGTTCACACACACCCACACCCCCCCGCCCCCTACACACACGGCATTTACTTCAGGACCAGTTGGGAATGGAAGCTGAAAGGACATAAGGATATAATTGGTAAAGGCTATGTTAAAAATGTCTGACTTTTAGTTGTCCATCTTCAGATTTGGAAACAAGACATATGAACAAAAGAAAAAAAAAAAGTCAGGTTTGCAAGTAACATCCAGAGGAAGTATTGCTGATAATGTTACTTGTTAGATTCAAAAATAAAAATATTTGTCATTTCCAGCTTCTCCACCCAGCAAAAGACCCTCAAAAGAAGAAATGGCTCCAAGTGAAGCATGAAAACCAGGGTGCTACCAGGAAAGCATTGTCTCCAGGTAAATATTTTAAGATTCTTTGGTAAGACCTCAAAAATATTTATAATGTGCTTGGTAAACCCTCTCAGGGAGACCATGGGTTGGCAAACTTTTCCTGTGAAGGGCCAGATGTTAAATAGTATAGGTTTTGCCGACTACGTAAAGTCTGTGTCTTATACCCTTTGTTTGTTTATTGTGGCATAATACACATAACATAAAGCTCACCACTAGTGACATTTAACACACAGTGTTGTGTGACCATCGTCACTATCTAGTTGCCAAATTTTTTATCACTCCAAAAGGAAAACCCACACTCATTACGCAGCCACTCAATGGTCCCTACTCCTCCCTGCCTCTGACAACCACTTTCTAACTGCTTTCTGACTCCGTGGATTTTCCTTTTCTCAGTATTTTATATAAATGAAATCATACAACATGTGGTCTTTTTTGTCTGTCATCTTTTGCTGAACGTAATGCTTTCAAGGATCATCCCTGCTAAACCAGGTATCAGCATTTCATTCCTTTTTATGGTCAAGTAATAAATATTCCAATGTGTGGAAGTACCACAGTTTGTTTATTCATTCATCAATTTGTGGATATTTGATGACAGTAGTCACCTTTTGGCTATTGTGAGGAATGCTGCTATAAGCAGTCATGTACATTTTCTCTCTTGTTTTCAATTCTTTTGGATATATACTCAAGAGTAGACAGCTGAGTCATATGGCAATTCTGTTTGATGTACTGAGGAGCTGCTAAATGGTTTCCCACAGTGGCTGCACCAGTTTTACACTCTTACCAGCAACGATGGGTTTTCTAATTTCTTCAAGGTTTTGCCAGACTCGTTATTTTCTGATTTAATTTTTTAAGTTTTTAAATTACAGCCATCCTACAGTGTACAGGGTGGTATCTCCTTGTGGTTTTGATTTGCATTTCCCTGATGACTAATAATGCTGAGCTTATTTTCATGTGCTTGTTGCCATTTATAGATCTTCTTCAGTAAAATGTGTTATTCAAGTCTTCTATCCATTTTTATACTAGGTTGTTTGTGGTTTTATTGTTGAGTTGTAAGAATTCTTTATATATTTTGGACATTGAACTCTTATCAGATATATAATTTACAAATGTTTTCTCCCATTCTGTGTTTTTTTAAAAATTTTAATCCAGTATAGTTGATCTAGAGTGTTACGTTAGTTTCAGATACACAATATAGTGATTCAACAATTCTATACATTACTCATTGCTCATCATGATAGGTGTACTCTTAATCTTCTTCACTTGTTTCACCCATCCCCCCCACCCACCTCCCCTCTGGCAAACCTCTGGTTTGTTCTCTACAATTGTCTTTTGGTTTGTCTTTTTTCTTTGCTTGTTTTGTTTCTTAAATTCCATGTATGAGTGAAATCATATCGTATTTGTCTTTCTCTGACTTATTTCACTTAGTGTTATACTTCCTACAGCCATTCATGTTGTTGCAAATGGCAAGATTATACCCCAACTTCTTTATCCATTCATCTATCAAAGGACACTTGGGCTGCTTCCATAATAATGGAATAAATAATGCTACAATAAACATAGGGATGCATATATCTTTCCGAATTAGTGTTTTCATATTCTTTGGTAAATACCCAGCAGTGGAATTACTAGACCCTATGGTAATTCTATTTTTAATTTTTTGAGGAACCTCCATGCTGTTTTCCACAGTGGCTGCAACCAGTTTGCATTCCCACCAACAGTGCAGGAGGGTTCTTTTTTTCTCCACACCCTTGCCAATACTTGTTGTTTCTTGTGTTTTCTGTGGATTTTATTTTCACTCTATTGATAGTGCTTTTTGATGCATAAACATTTTAAATTTTAATGAAGTCTGATTTATCTACTTTTCTTTTGTTGCTTGTCTTTGGTGTCATATCTAAGAAACTATCAAATCCAGTATCTGTGAGATTTCTGCCTTTGTGTTTTGAAAGAATTTTATTATTTCAGCTCTTATTTTATGTTTTTGATTCATTTTGAGTTAATTTTCATATACAGTATGGGGTAGGAGTCCAACTTCATTCTTTTTTATGTGGCTGTCGAGTTGTCTCAGCATCATTTATTGAAGAGATTATTCTTTCCCCTTTAAATGGTACTGGAATCCTTGTTGCAAATCAATTGACCATAGATGTATGGGTTTATTTCTGAACTTTCAATTCTATTCCATTGATCCATATGTCTATCCTTATGCCAGTACCACACTGCTTTGATTGTTATAGGTTTATACTGAGTTTGAATTTGGAAAGTGTAGTGTGATGATTAATTTTATGTATTAACTTGGCTAGACCAAAGAACGCCCAGATATCTGAATAAACATTATTCCTGGTATGTCTATGAGGTGTTTCTGGAAGAGATTAGCATTTGAATTGGTAAAGTAAAACAGATTGTCCTCCCCAGTGTGGGTCGGTATTATGCAATCCATTGAGGATCTGAAAAGAACAAAAAGGCAGAGGAAGGGAAACCTTTCTCTGAGACTTTCTCTGCCTGACTGTTTGATCTTGGGCATTTGTCTTCTTACCCCTGAGATATTGGCACTCCTTGTTCTCAGGCCTTTGAACTCAGACTGGAACTTATTCCATTGGCCCTTCAGTTCTCAGGTCTTAAGACTCTGAGTGGAACTATACCACTAGCCCACTAGCATTCCTGGGTCTTCAGCTTGCAGACAGCAGGTCATAGGAGATATATATATATATCTATATATATAAAATCTCATATTGGTTTGACTTTTCTGGAAAACCCTATTTGGGATGTCTTATAACTTTAGAATCGTTTTCCCATTTCTGCCAAAAAGGCTATTGGAATTTTGATTGGTATTGAACTGAATTTGTAGATCACTTTGGGTAGTATTACCACCTCAGCAATATTATGTCTTTCAATCCATGAACATAGGATGTCATTCCTGCCCATATCCCCAGAGAAGTCTTCTCCCACTTGCCAGTGATTCCTCGTAATTAGGATATTGGTAAGGCTAGACATCAAACCAAGAGGGCTTCTTGATGGTTTCATCCTTTAACCATATCTGTCCTAAGAGACACCTCTTTTGATATAAAATTGCAAACAGAGGCTTTGCCATGCATATAGTGTCTACCTTTAAGCTCAATATGCAGTCACCCACAAATTAAAAGGGTGACCCTGTAAAACCAAATGCTCCTTGATATCCTGACTGCAGCTCTAGGAGGAAACTATGCTTTATTAAAATAGAGTGTTATGGATAGACTCCAGATTACCATAAAAATGTATCAGGATAACTAGAAAATATGAATATTCAAATTGGTGATTTAAACGATCCCTCTCTTCACTTTAATGATTGGTTAAACTCCTCAACTAGAGGAAGATTTTGGCCAACCATCAAAGGTTTTTATTTGGGCTTCTCTTTGTCATAATAATAATAATAATATTTTGTCTTTGCCAATGTCTGTCCACCTGATGCCGAGATTCCTCCACTGCCATAACTTCAAGCTGACAGATTATCCTTTCTACTCAAGGAGATTCATACATGTTGTTTACCTTTGATTCAACTGCCTCTGTCATTCGTAACCCTTACATAGAAGTTCCCAACTGACTAATGTTGACCCATAGGTAGGGATATCTCTATGCCCCTCATTCAGCAGGAAGAAGCTACTGAAGATGAGACCTCCCCCTAAATGCCAAAGATTTGTCATTGTTGATTTGCCAGGGGGAGAATATAGAGGCTGCTTTTAGGCAACATGCTTGAGCAATGAAAACTTGATCAAGGCAAAAGGGCCCACAGTGACGACCACCGAGCTGAATGCAAACAGGCAATGCAAATAGGCACCCTCCCCCTCCACCTCTGCTGAAATAGCCATGGACCCTAACTGACTACGACTAGGCACATTTCCTAAGATTGCCAAAAAAGGGAAAATTTCATACATTCCTATACTCCCTCACTCCACTCTATAATTGTGGCCCCTTACCACCACCTCATCACAGACAGTCTCTCCCTTGCTGTCCTGCCTGCCATTCCCTTGGGGTATATTCAATAAACTTCTATCTCCTCTGTTCTGCTGTGGGTCAATTCTTTCACTACACCCCACACCCACCCCCCCTCGCCTCCACCCAATTGGATTGCCCCACATTTAGTGTCCCTCCCATCTGATTGGGAAACCCCACAGTTCCACTTATTTGACTTTAATTTCTTTCAGGAATGTTTGGTAGTTTTCAGTGTAGTGTTTTTTGTTTGTTTGGTTGTTTGTTTTTACAATCCCTTAAAAATTTTAAAACTATTATGAGGTTGCATGCCTAACAAAAACAGGCTGTGGTTTGGATTTGGTCTGTGGGCCATAGCTTACTGAACTGTGGTAGACAAAACAGCTTCTAAGAATCATAATGACATGCCTCTTAAACCTCTATGGTAGAAAATTAGGTTTCTAAGAATCTTAAGTATGTTTCTTCATTGCACCTTGACTCAGCCCAGGGAAAGGAAGAACATCTTGAAGAGATTTTCGGTTTTTGTATTTGTCTTCCAGATTACGGTATAATTTTATACACAGGAAGCCCATGGTGTTTTTGAAGGAATTATAATTGTTTGGACTAAAAGGAATGGATGCAGTTCCAAACAAAAAGAAGCTTTGTGGTTCCAATTGTTATTAGCAGGAAGCAAGCATAAAAAGTTACTCTGTTGCAAACATGGACCATTGCTTGCCAAAATGAAGGCTAATGAGAGAGTAGAACCAAAAGCCCAGAGAGTGGTATTAAAACCAGTAAGAACTATCTTAGGGTTTAGGGAGTAGGTTCTGATCAGAGAACTGGCAACATTTGCTCAACTGTATTTCAGAATTACTGTTATGTTGCTGCCATTCCCCCACACCCTTTTAAATGAGTGTTGATTGCAGCTCCACTGGACTGTGTATCTCCATTGTATGTTTGGTATGTCAGGAGGTGGGACAGATCACTTGTCCCTTTAGTTTGCAGGTCTTCCTATTGAGAGAAGTACACACAGCATGCGATATGTGAATCTGATTAAGATGAAGTGATCTTGGACTTTAAGTATGATTCTGTAATGGGAGGAGACTTTTGGTGGCCTTGTGAGGAGTGTATGCATTTTGGAAGAATGTAAATGATTGTTGGGAGGGATGGGAGGAATGTAAATGATTTGTTGCCAGAGAGATGATAGATAACTACCAGTTCTTTGTCACACTTTCCTTCAAGAATCACTCTTCCTGCCCATTAAACCTGGGTTGGCCATAGAATTGGTAATGGAGTGATATAACCCAGTCTCAGTCCTAAGCTTTAAGAAGAGCTAGAAGCTTCAGCTTTTAGACTGTGGGGGAATGATGGATCTTCTTCATGTGAGAAGAGAGACCACATGGAGAAGATGGTGTGATACTGTAGACAGAACAGAGGCTCCATTGTCCTAGTGTCTAACACCTCAGGCAAGGATCTCCAGTGACTCTAATCAGACTACAGTTACATGAGAGACCCCAGAGAGGCCAACAGAGAAATGACCCAGTTGAGCCCAATCAATCTACAGAACCATGAGAGATTATAAAATAATTTTTTCTTTAAGTCATTCAGTTTGGGGTTACATTGCTATGCAGCAATAGATAGCCAAAAAAATTGAGGAAACTTCTGGGCTTAAATAGGTGGGCAAAATGAATGCAGCTACATAAGTAACATGAACGAAGCTACTCATTCTGGAAGAATAACTGCATGCACAATGCAGATATTAAACCAAAGACATACAGGAATAATTTCATACACATTACAATCTATACCAGATAACTAGAAGCAGACAAAGAGCAAATGCCTCAGTGAGGCTCATGTAACAACAGCTGTTTCTCTCATCCATGTATTGCAGAACCAATAAGAGGCTGGATTACTTCTGGATAAACCAAAGGAAGACTCTTGATCATTAAGGAAAAATTTTCTCCTGAAGTTAACAATGAGGCTACAAATAACTATTCTGTTGAAGAATATAGAACAGCACCAAAGCATCAAGTGGGAGATGAGTGTATCAGGTAACATATTTCTTTAATATCTAATACTTTTGTGTCTTAGAAGCCCAGCAGTAGAATGGATTCCACTGCCCATGGACTTAGCCCCAAATCTTCCCCTTGACAGTAGCCAGGGTACAACAAGAAACACAACACTTCCAATATGTCTGGTATTACCTGCTGAATTGTGAGTCAGATGACTTTCCAGGGTGGTGGAAATCAGCATTTCCTCAGGTTAGTGTATCTCTGGATCCATCTAGAAATTCCCTTTTTTTTTTCTTTTTTGGTGGTAGTGGTTGTGATTTTGTATTTAGGAATTGCTTTTTTTCTCTGACCCTTTTGTCAACTAGAGGCCCTATTTCCTGAAGCAGGCAGTCTTTATTGAGGGATTGGAGCAATTGGTGGAGACCCTGGAGGACTAGTACACTCAGCAGAGTCTGTGCCTGAATGTACATTTATGGTGATGCTGACTCTTTGACCATTTGCTTTGGTAGGTCTGTGGTAATGCCGTCTCTATCTCAGAAGTTTCTCATTTTCATGATCGTGGAAAACTATCAAGTGCTTAAACTATTTTTGCATGTAGGCATTGCTGAGAGATATGGCAAAAGTAATGTTAATCCAGTGGATAGCAGACTTGAGTTAACGTTTGAAATGAGCAGTGGAAGGAAAAAGAGAAAATTGATCCGAGGGATGCATGGCTGGTTTAGTTGGGAGAGCATGCAACTCTTGATCTTGGGATCGTGAGTTCAAGCCCCATGTTGGGTATAGGGATTACTTAAATAAACTTAAAAAAAATGATCCAAATCCAAGACTTGTCTTCATTGGCATTTTAACATGATTGCGTATAGTTTCTTGACTTTCCTGCTATACTGTGAGCTACTTAAAAACAACTCCATCTTAGTCAACTTTGGGTCCCTGATATATATCATAAAGAAGTGCCAAATTATCTTATTAAATTAGTTTAAAAGAGAAGTAGTATATTGTAGTGGTTAAAAGCTTAAAAGCATGGACTCTGAAATCAGACTGCCTGGGTTCAAATACCTACCCTACAAGTGCCAGCCGTGTAATCTTGGACCAGTTACTTAACATTTCAGGGTCCTTTGTTTCTCCTCCTCTAAAATGAGAATTATGAATGTATCTCCTGAGGTCTTTGTGAGAATTAAATGAATTAATGTGTACAAAATGCTTAGAAAAATGGTTGGCCCAGAATAAGCATTATAAAAACATTACCTATTATTGTTATTATTAACACTAAACAGATATGCTTAAAATCAGAACTTAACTCCAGATAAATAGACACAAAACAATGCCATAAGGTCAAAGCAATATCAACCATTAAACTAAACAATTTCCCTCTTTATTTTTTCATTTAAGAGGCAGGCATTATTTTTCCTATCTTATATCTAAGGCAACAGTGGCTTAGAGAAGTTGTGTGATTCCAAAATCACACAGCTAGTAAGTGACACATCCAGGATTGTTACCAGGTTGTTTAATTTTAATGGGCCCTCTTAACCTATATACCTCTTCATATACTATCATAAATAATATGGAAGTACAGAAGAGAAAATGACTCACCTTGCTGAGGTCCCTTTGATTGAAATTTTTTAATTCAAGTTGAAAGCACTAAATTTCCCTTTTAAAAATCAGTCATATTTTCAAATTTTGTTAAATTACCTTAAATAGTTCAACTACATATATAAATTTAAAAATATGTATTTTATATATTTTATTATATATATATATATATATATTTTAAACTCTTAAATACCTGAATGATAAATTTATTACTCTACCAAGGAAAAGTTCTCAAAATGCTTAAATGACTGGAACTCTAATAAATAAATCTTAAAAACCAGTACTTTTGAAAATACAACGTTTTACCTTTGTTTTGTAAAATGCAGACTCTTATCTTTATAGATTAGGAAATTGATTCTTCTCATTATTGAGTTTTTCTAATGTATATCAAATTAGCATGAGTTCCAAAGATAGACTGTGAATTTTTTAAGTATTGAAATGTAATTAAACACTTAAAAACTAACCTATATTGCCCTTTTACTTTTGACTGATAGCAAACGTACTTTGGTGTTGTTGGGAAGTCATCATTATGAAAATCATTTACATTGAGTAGGCTCAGCTCTTTTAAAAGGTATTGATAATATACTTTTAGATAAATAACTTACACTTTTGGATAAAACACCTTAAAATATATCATAGTTTAGATTTTCTGGACTTTCATTAAATGCATATGTCTTCCTAGATTTTTTTTGTAACACCATCTTAATTGTTCCTTATCACTCAGGCAGCTAAGGAAGCAGTGTTCCAAAATGAGGAGATTCAAGGGCTATGCTGCCATTTTATTTATACCATGTTAAAATATTTTTCTCTATGTTTATGTGCACACAAACTTCTTTAGGTAGTCATGGGAAATCAAAAGTGGAAGTGCAGAGATGATTATTTTTACTATCTATAGAATGAAATAAAAGACTAAAAATGAGTCATTAGTTTGAATAATTTTGGAGTGCTGAATTGCAAATAATTAAAAATTAATTCATCAAACCTAAGAGGCGAACAGCAAAAACAAGACACAGAGGAAAAAATAGTCTGTTTATGGTAGAAGCGAAATAAACAGATTTCTGTGATGATTTTGCTAATGGAACTGTTCTGAACCAAGACAGTGGGAAACAATAAAATTGTCTGCAACTTTATTTTCTTTAAAGAAAGTGGGCAGATCTTTGGCATTGACAAAAGAGGGAAGGAGTTATATTTATAATACCAGATAATAGCTTGAAATCCAAGAGCCACTAGACAGATGCAGGGCTTTGAGCTATCTTACTTTAATGCAGGGACCTGTGCATCTTTTTACATCTGTGGCAGAAAATACTCTTGAGGTTTCTTTACATTTTTTATCCTCTTATTGTTCACTCAGCAGATCACTGTATTATCTTTTTGATATTTTGTTTTTCACAAAAATACTATAAAGTTCATGTTTACCAGTAATTTGGTAACATTCCTTCTTTGTCCCAAGAAAGACATGGTGCTGGAGAAAGTTTACTTCGGGTGAGGCAAATTACATGTGGGTTCTCCCAGGGGCTAGAGCAACCTTGCACAGGACCTATTACTTCTGGGTTATGCTGGGCACCTGACCCTTCTTGGAATTTCCTTTATGAGTGTGTGTTTGTTGGGGGAGGGGCACACACCCTTTTTTGTTTTTGTTTTGTCTTGTTTCTGAGCTCACTTTATAGATTCTGGAACCCTGATCTGATTCTTCCCTAGAGAAGGTCTGACCTTGTGTAAATTGGAGGGAAAAAAAGTGTTTTCTATGTTTTGAGCTCAGAGAATGTGATCACATTGAGTTAGATTGTCCTAACCCACATTTCATAAAGATCCTGCACTTGGACAGTAAAGATGGAAAAGGCACCATTAGACAGCAAAGTCTATGATGGCAAGTGCTTTGTTTTTCCTGTAGTCCCTTGAATAGTGTCAAATACAGTAGGTTTCAATACATATTTGTCAGATGGGCTAAGAAGTAAAAGAGGAAAATCAAATCATATTATTTGTCAACCTCTGCTATTTATTGTTTTGGTTCATTTTTTATAAAGTTGAGGTCTTAATGTCTAGACAAAATGGGTACAATTATTATTTATAAATATAAGATTATGTATATGGAAATATATAATATAATACATTTTGTTTATATTTTACTTTAGATTATGGTTGTTTATTTGCATGTTAGTATTAAAATCATGAAAATATAATAGAGAATGACTGTTACAAAAATTGAGAACCAGGAATTCCAAGAGCTAAACATTTTACGAATATTCTTTAACTGTGTTTTGAATATTTCTTAATTCTAAATTTAAGTTCAGATTGTTAACCTGCATAGTTCTGGTACTGTTAATTAGTCTATTAAAAAAGATGTTTAAATACAAATCAGATGCCTAACCACTTTTAATTTTTAAATTGCTCATATTTCTATAAAACGTAAGAAAGGGTATTAGAAGAGAGAAAAAGGAGAAACAACCATTGCTAAACAAGATGGCAAAAATGTTTCCCATCCTTCAATTCACTTCCCATTCAGGTTTCCTACTAGTTTTTAACTTACATGTCTCAGAAGCTTTTCTGTGATACTTGAACAGTTATGAAGAGTATAAGTACACATAGATATTCAATATCTGTATTCAGTATCAATTGAATATCTATATTCAATATCAATATTCAATCAAAAGTACATATAGATATAATTTATAGATAAACCTACATGGTTTATTTGTTATTCGACACATTTAGGAAAAGAGGGAGTGAAGTGATTGCAATGTGCTTATAATATGACATTTATCATGAGAGGTAGTTACATTTAACCAACACAAAGATTTTTCTTTTCACTAAAAATCTCTCTATTGATTACAAAGGCCAGGTTCTATGTAGTCATGTAGCATTAATTGTTACTATTTATTTATTTTTTACATTTTTTTCAGAAAATGAATAGCAAAAAAAGGCAAGAAAAGAACAAAATTGTTTTGTTTCCATATTCTGTGGTCTTTTAATTGCCCTAAAGCCAGTATGATAATAAATAATATTCCAAAAAGTCTTAAATTTGTAAAACGTTAATCTCAGCTCATAGACTACTTTTCATAAGTAATATTATTGCACAGATAAAATAGCTAAAATATATGAAAATCAGTGAGTTTCCTACACTCCTATTGGAAGAACAGAACTTTGCCTCCCTGTCTTACTCCGTTTCTCAACAACAAAACATAAAGCTCATATTTGACAGTAATCTCAGTGTACATAAGTGGTTTTGTACTTGGCCTATCACAATGCTCCGAGAATGCACATTTTACATGTACATGTATAATATAGTATTTATCATTTCATGGAAGAGACTCACCTCTGTCAGAGATAAAGAGAGTTCAGAGAAGAGGTCACGCAGAAGTGGTTTATGCATTAATGATAGTCCTTTACCCTCTTCACTTAGATTGTTTGTAAAATTATTTGGGGAGGGTGGTGTAATGGATTCACTACTTAATTAATAGAACTATCTAAGTTATTCATGGCAGCTGTGTCAGTAGGTCAGGGCAGGAGGAAATTATTCATCTTTCTAAGGTAGTAAAAAGTTTTCAGACTCTGGCATATGTATTATTGAAGCCTATTAGAACTTGAAATTCAGTTTATTAGCATTAGTTTAATTCATTTGCTCTACCTCTCTATTTAAATAGGCACAGACATAGGGCATGAATTAAGTCTCTTGGTGAAATGGAAACCAAGAACATAATTTGATCTATATATCACCCTTTTGAATTTGAAATTATAGCAACCCAATGGAGCATAAAGAATAGAAACTTCTACTTTTTCTAACTATATAAACAGGGCAAACTGATTAGCCTGAAATTCATGATTTTATCAGGTTTCTCTTTTGAAAGGTTATGGCTATTCCCTTTTTTTGGGTTGATGGTTAATTTGGATAAATGCAATATGCTAACAGCTACAATGCTACAGATAAAGATTATGGGCATGAAAATGATAGTGTGGAAAATAAAATCAACCTGAATTTTACTAAAAGTTATTGGAGAAAGAGTTTAGAAAAGATACTCTAGTATTCTCCAAGCTCCATTAACACAATGGAAGAGGACTCTGCGTATGTGCGTGTGTGTGTGTGATCGTGATATGCTCACAGTTGGTTGAAGATTGATTGTCGGTAACAGCTGCCACCAGTGTCAACAAGCAAGGACAATGAAGTGTAGCAACCCCCCAACTGTTTTCCATTCAAATGAGTTATGAGTTCTCACCGTTCAGAATCACTCTCATTTAAAAAAAAAAATCATAAGTCGAGTTGTGAGAATTGGGGAATATCCACCTGGCAGGGAAATTTTCATGCTTTGAAAAAAAGTGGAAAAAAGAGATTACATTAGATCAATCAAAGTCACTAGAAAATGTTAAAGTGGGAAAAAAATCAGAGCAGCAAAGAATAACAAAAAAGCAATCCAGGGGAACCCATTAATGAGCATGAGTGTCAGTTTTTCTTGGTTCAAGGACTCTGCCACAATGGATTAGAACATGGAACACCATATCAGAAATGCACAGAGGCAACTGCAGAGCAACAAGGGGCCCGCTAGACCCCCAACATCAAAGCCTAGTTGGAGGAAAAAATGCTTAGTTCCTTGTAGCTTAATCCAACATTACACCCTTCTTTCAAACATCAAAACTGCTGCTCAGCCTTTGGATTGCTGGGCATTCTTACTACTAATCCAGCCTTAATTATCAAAATGTTATACTCCCTCAGTTTCCTGCCCCCCGCACCACCAAGTGCCTGTTGGGAAAGAGAGACATTGAAAAGTAGGTGAAAAGAAACTAGGCAACACTATATGGTAAAAGAGAATTGTTTCTTATTGGTCAGAGCTAGCTAGTATGTTCTAGGAGCATCTGCATGTAAAAATCCTTTTCATAGACGTATTAACTTGACTTCAAGTCATTCCTTTGCTTGGTAGGCAAACGAGCTTTTTTTTTTTTTTTCTTTCTTTCTTAACTCTCCCTAATATACTGAAAGTTATTCTCACTCTGAGATATCTCAAATGGTATTGGAGTCCCACAGATCACTTCAGGCTACTCATCTCAAAATGTCAAGGCCACATATTTCTCTAAACAAGATTGTACCCACAAACATTGATTTGTGGTCTTTCTGTGCCCTCAGGTCTAAAAGCACATGCTGTTTGTGCCCATGTACTCGAACTTGAATGATGCCAAGTCACAGAGTTACATAAATTACCTCAAGAGGAAAAAAAAATCAGTAAATTATTCTAGGCAATTCCCATGAATATTCCTAAGTTTATGGCTTCCTACTCTTTTCCTATGACTAACATGACCTTCATTCTCTTCCCATAACATCTCTCTAAATGCTTGCAGACAATTACCACGTCTCTCTTCAATTGTCTCTCCTCGAGCCTGAACATGCCCATTGCTCACAGGCCTGTCTTATTTCCAAACCTTTTATCAGTTCACTTGCTTTCCTTTGAACTCACTCCAGTTTGTCTTTCTTTTCAAACATATGATATCCAAAACAGAACACAATGCTCAAGTAGGCCTAGCTGGAGCAACTCAAAGCAGTAAATGTGGGCTTTTTCTTTTTGCATTCCGCTTAAAATCTCATTGCATTAAAGTCTTTGCCTTTATTGGAAATAGATTTTTTTTAATCCTTCCAAGTTTATTGCCCACAATCTGTAACACCAGAGCCTTTGGCTCTATTAAACTCCCTCTTGTGTTAATGTGAACAGATTATTCCTTCATACCACTACTTTATAGATGATTTCAAGCAATTTTTCCAATGAAATAAAAGTCATTCTGTATTAATATTGCTCCTTGTGGTATTTATAATCACTCTTACTTTCTTGTTGCTCATGAACATGTTTAAGATATATATATATATATATATATATATATATATATATATATATTTTGGTTATCTTTTGGATTGTGTTTCCAATTTACAACACGTCGTTGAATTATACACTGGGGAAGACAGTGCATAATGTACATTTTCTTCCAACATAGCATTGGTCTATTAACAATTATTCTGCTGCCCAAATCAGAAACAATAGGCTATCCATCTTTTAGTAGTTTCCTCTAATCCATATTTCTCTGGTTTCTCCATAAGAATGCCACCCCCTGCTTTTGAAAAGAGGACAGGTGTTAAGGGACAGCTGCAGTAGGTCTCTGCTGGCTATCTCCCAGCAGTGAGGATCCTTCTCTACCCCTCCTCCCCAATTTTCCTCACCTCCTTCACAGACCCCAGACATGTTACAGTTGGAAGGGAAACGGCTACAATCCAAATTGGGATATATAATGGTTAATTATCTATAAAGTCTTTTTATTTGTAAATTTTACTAGAAATGGATGATGACTTTAGCATGTGCCTTCTTCAAGAAAACCAACACTGTAAGAAATGGTTTGAGTAAACTACTAAGGGACTTTCTGGGGAAGGAAAATATATTTATGAAATAAGACATTCTCATAAATTATAACTACGAGACATCCAAGAGACATTTATTCTTCACCAACACCTGAGAGTCCATCTAAACAGTGGCAAAATAAATCCATTTCTGAGCAGCAGAATGTGAATTTTTCCAACAAGGTGTCCTTTCTAGGAAAAGATTGAGAACTTTATCAGCAATGTTCTGAGGTATAGTCCCTCAATTATAAGCACAAAAAAATTATAAGCACAAAAAAATTACTTTGAAATCTTTTATTTTATCCAAAGCGTTCGTACAGATTTTGCATTTTATTCCATAGTATGCTTATGGCTGTTTTCATAGAAAAGTAATACTTTGCATTCAATACCAGTTAAATTCTTACCTGGATTTTTTTTTCTTTTGCCAAACATGTGAATCTAAGAAGATTTATCCTGATATTGTAATATATAATATATTTATTGTTTGTTTGTTTATTATCTGATTCTTGCCCCAACAGCTAAGTGCTGGGGGCAGGAAAAACCCACTGGGCCCAGAGGAGTGCTTTGTATTTGCTTGGGTGCTAAACAAATACTTGTTGAAAGAATATTTTGACCTCATGTGGCTTTCTATGCCTCTTGTGTAGGAACACCCATAAATTTTATACTCCCTTGTGAGATGCAGGGATTTAGATCATCTTTGTGATCAAGACTCATCACTTAATCTTGAAGTGACTGTGTCATCTAACCAGTTTGAACAAATAAAGCTAGATCACTTGACTTTATATACTTCCCACGTAGCCCTAAACACATTGTACTTAATGTTTGTGTACCCGTTGGCTTTCCTCATCAAACTGAGTGGGGAGGAAGAGAGAGAGAGCACCCGAGGGCAGAAAGAGTATATAATGTATCTTTCTATTCCCAGCTAATGAATGGTTGAAGGATTAAATGAATATATTGATAGATGAATTCGTGATTCTGCCTTAGCTGGTAAGAGAAACTTATTTTTATGTGACTTATGATATGGGCCCATGTATCTGAAGGCCCTCCATCATCTGATGACTTTTCAACCACGTTTCCCACTTTGTAATAAACTGACAACAAAGTCAGTGCTCAGTACGTAGAAAGAGAACAAGAAGTGCTAGGTGCCATGCACAATGGAATGTGTGTGGCAGCTAGTAGTGCTTAGGGAAGGCTATTCACCATTTCCTTGCCCTATTCTACATCTTCAGCAACAATCTTTTTTTTTTTTTTTTTTTAAAGATTTTATTTATTTATTTGACAGAGAGAGAGATAGCGAGAGCAGGAACACAAGCAGGGGGAGTGGGAGAGGGAGAAGCAGGCTTCCCGCCGAGCAGGGAGCCCGATGTGGGACTCGATCCCAGGACCCTGGGATCATGACCTGAGCCGAAGGCAGACGCTTAACGACTGAGCCACCCAGGCGCCCTCTTCAGCAACAATCTTTACTAACCTCCCTCCCCAAACACACAGGTACATATAGCAAGCTCATATTTACTTTCGTTACTCCTCTTGTGACTTCTGTACTTTGTAGCGGACCCTTTACCCATTTTCACTTACATGCAGTCCTGTTTTTACCTTTTTTCTTCCAAGATCTCTGGTCTTTTTTTTATCTTTCTCCCCTAAGAAGAGCTATAGTTGACACCCCAAAATGAGTATATTTAGTAATATATTATTTTGCTTTGTTCACAAATCACTGCAAGGATTATTAGTCTTCTCTCTCTCTCGTCACATTCCCTAGGATTGAGGTCATATAGAGAGAGACAGATATCAAGTACTCAAATATATTTTCAACAGACTTATAAATATCTATCTTTCACGGTTCCTAATTTTGTTTCTTCCTCTTAAATTATCAGAGTTCAAAAGCTAATGAAAGCATGGTAGAAAAAAAAAAAGATTTTTAAAAAGTTGCTCCCGTGAAAATTTATTTTAAATTCCTCTACTTTGCAAACATCCATTTGGATGTTTGTTGGAATGAGAAGACAACATGGTTTAGTTAAAGATTGAAAGGTTCTCATATTTATTTGATCTGTGGGATCAATTTTGCAGTTCTGGATTACTTTAACCTTCATGGGAGTCATTTTGCAGGAAATTGCAAATTATTCTGCATCAACTTTCTTTGTCTCTTATTCGATGCTGCCCTAACTTAAAAGGCCGCAAGACTCCATTCTTGTCCTGAGGGCTGTCGTAAATTGATTTGGGAGTGAGCGAGTTGGGGGTAAAGGGGACTGCTTCTCACCGTCGCATTTAAATGCCTCTTCAGTTTTTGAATACCTCATCGATTCTAATAATAAATGCTTTGAATTAAAGAAATTTTTTACTTAAGAGTACGTTTTCTTTATTTAGAGTGTATTTAGACACATTTAAGTTTTCAAACATGGTCTTTTTAATGTAGTCAGAATATCATCATTTATGTATTAGTTATATCGCGCTAATACTTTCCAGAAGTTAGAGCAATATCCTCTTAATGTTTACTTAGTACTTGTTTCAAAAGAAGATTGAATTAATCTGGTAAAAAGAACCTCAAGTACCTGTGTTTCTTGTCTGTTATTACACTTGCAGCAGATTGCCAATGTCCTAGAACGACAAAAAGTCCAAACTCCAAAGGGAAAATGTGACGTGCTATTTCCATATTTTGGCCGGCAACAATAGCTGAAGGGTTTAGAAGCATGCGAAGATATGCTCGTACTTTTCCCAAAGCTTTGTTGGAGGTATAGAAGAAACAGTCTAGACATGATATAGGATTAAGAACTAACAACAAAAAGTTAGTGGATTATAATAGCAGGAAAGAATAATCTTCTGAATACTTTGTTGGGCTTACCGTGTATGTCAAATGTCAGCTCTTTTTCTGCACACTTTCTAAAGACAATAGCTTGGTTGATAGTTTTGCCTGGGCATTTGCAAGGATGCTTTGTTGGAACCAGTCTGTCTTTGGCACTTGGAAGCAGGACTGTAGTTGAAAAAGCAGAAAGGAAATGCCAGGGAAGTTTCTCCAAAACTATAATATCTGTTTACATTTTTGTGTGGGTGAGAGAAATGAAGCCACTTGTTGAGTTAAGAGACAAAGTACTGAAAACATAATGTCACAAGATGTTACTGTCACAGAAACTTTAAATGTATAGTATTTGGTGGAACTTGACACCAGTGCTTGCTTGGGGATAACCCTTCGGGTTACTCATCCTATCCAGTCGGCTAGATTGAAGAGGCTTATCAGAAGATTGTGTGATCATGGGAAGAGAAAGAAAGGAGCTGAAGGATGAGTTCTCCAGGGTTTTACAAACAATTTGGACAAATTGCCCCAGATCTGTACAGGAATGAGCCATTCCCATGTATTCTCTTGCCACATCACCCCCCACCCCCAATCTTCTTTTTTTCTTTTTTTTTCTTTTTTTTTTTCATGCTCTCCTTTTGCCATTCTACAGTGTAGGCTCAGGGAAGACGGGATACAGGAGCAAACTGTGCCTTAGGGGGTTTTGGATGTGTGATACCAGCACCCTACATGTAGACTTCCCAAATATCTCTCATATTTTTCAGCAAGTAACAGCATACAGGTGATAGCAATTCACCCACCAGGGGACTGTGCCCCATAACTCTCGTTCCTTATTTTCTGTCCTAGCCTGAAATGATGATTATTTTTTAAGTGAATAAGTTTATTGCTATAGGTAGTCCTTAAATATTGCATGATCTTTTAAAATGCAGAGTAAAGGCAATATCGTGGGTAAATATTGTGGTAGTCTGATTGTCCTCTCTTTGCAAATTGTCTCCAAAAGACAAGGAAATTTAGTGTGTGAGTGTACTTCGTTTGACCTGTGTTCCTCTCTGATTATAATCATTTTCCTTACCTATCTGCTTGTGGAATTTCACTGTTTAAAGGTTATTCTTTTTTTTTTTTCTGTCCAAATGATGTATAGGCAGGTTGTACTTTATTAAAAAGTTGCTGCTTTTCACTGCAAAGCTACTTACATTCCTATGGTAGTTGAAATGATTAGGATATCCTTATTTATTTATAGCTATATAGGTAAAAACAGAATTAGAAGACATTGATTATAGTTTCTCTCTTTCATATTTCATTTGGTCATAATTTCCTCTTTTATACTTCATTTGGGCATAATTTCCTCTTTTCTTCTGGACATAAAATCATACTAGATAATTTCTTTGCCCCACTTGGGCATGCTTGAGCTTGATTACTTCAGTCAGTTGACATTATTCAAATATAAGATGAATGCAATAACTTCCCTTCTAAGAAAATGGTTTTGAACTTTGTATCACTCCTTTAACTCATCTCCACGTGATTATAGTCTTCATCAGGGAGGGAGAACAGAGCCAAGTCTAAAGAATAACAATTACAATTTTTTTACATTGTAAAGATTTTAAAATGCTGAAAATTACAGTTTTATGTGTTAGCTTTACAGTTAGACCATCTTACTGACTTCGTCATTTCATGTTTTTGTAAAGACATAAAGAGACGGGAATAAAGTGTCCAATTAAAAGTACCTTAAATACAGAAAAACACCTAGCCCACTTCCTGATTTAAAAATAATTTGTTGGGGGCCACTGGAGACAGGGTGATGATATTATACATTATACATGTGTTTTAGGCTGATACTGTTATCTTCAGGACTTAGGGTAGATTGGAAAGAAAGGGAGCAGTCATCAAGAAATATAATCTGCTGCTTTTGAATAGCTGGGATGAACTAGTTAGCAGCAATGGGATTGGAAGTGAAGGAACTGATGAAAAATTTCTCATAACCCAAATAGATAGGGATTAGAAACTGAATTTAGGAGGCAGAGAGGAAAGAGTAATTAAAGACCCAGTGTTTAAAACCTGAACAGCTCTGGGCATTGCAATGACATCAATCTCTATGGAATGTAGAAGGGGGATAGGTTTTGAGAGGAAGATACATTCTATCTGAACATCATGAGTTTGAGATGCATATAATATATTGTTGTGGTCATGCTAGACACTTAGAAATGTAGGTCAAGAATGTGGATTAAAAAGCCAAGTTAAATATTAAAAAACAAGAGTAGATTCATAGAATTAAAGTCCACTGGTAAAAGCAGAAAGAGGAAGACTTCAGGCAAGATCATATGAATGAAAGCATCCAACTCCTCTTGCCCCTCTACCACTTAATTCCCAAAGAAATTAGAAATCAAGTAGACAAAAAGGTGTTTTGTTGGGAGGGGAGTTTTAAATCAGCATGAAACTTAGAAACAGTGTTTCACCTGCCTCTTCCTCTTACATGTTCATTTGTTTATTATCTGACTCCTCCCCATCAGGATATATGAGTCTCAAAGTTCAAGATTCATCTACTTCTGTCATTACCATATCCTCAGCTCTGAAAAAAATGATTCTTGACTGAATGAAAATTTTACATGATAAAAACTCTGAGAACTGCAGTTAGATGTAGGATAGGCACAGAGATCTTGAAAAAGACGTTGAAATCTCTGAAAATTCCCCTTACTGTAGAAGAGCATTCCACGGCATTCATGGATGACATATGGGCAAAGATCAATTTATCTTTTAACTTAAAGTGAGGAGGTCAGATTGGAGAACAAGCAGAGGTAAGAGACATGAAGTTGGCCCACTGGTGAAGTCCCCATCTGCAGCAGACACCAGCAACCAGCTGAAAACTGATACAGTAGAGGGGTTTCCACCTGAACCGAGATGTCAGAGGACTAGAAAAAAAAAAACTTTTTCTGTGCTTCCCTCGCAGAGTGGATTGCTACTCTTATCAGAAACCTGTTATGGTTCCTCCCAAGGGGACAGCAAACTAGCAGAAACTGCATCCCAGGGCTCCATCCTCCAGGGAACCAGATTAAAACAAGCAGAAAATTTTCCCAATGACAGAGAAAAGGTACTAGGCCTCTCAAAAGATACAGGTGTTAGAAATTGTACCCCTAAGTATTTACAGGGACATCCCATTGATAAAACTGAACCTGGTATCTGATAAAAGAAAACATGCGATTGGTAAAGAGTGTACAAGGATAAAAACACATATTTGTGGAATTAAAAACCATACTGGAAGCTGTAGTGAGGATATTGGAAACTTGAAAAAATAGAATTAACAAAATGGAAAGTGAACTAATAAATTATACGGAAAAAATTTTGATGAGTGAGAAAGAGGGAGAGAGAGAGGAAAAAGAAATACAGAAAGCACAATACATATATATAGGAAATGCAAAAAGAAAATAACATAATTTTTTAAAGAGCAAAAAAATACTTATACTGACTATTCCAACAAAAAAATAAAAATAAAATAAAAGGACTAAGAAAGAAGTAGAGAAAAACATTATTTAAATAAATAATAAGCTTTTCTAATTTGAAGTCAAGCCTGTCTGCAGATTCAATGTAGAAATGTTATTTTTGTTGTCAATGTGCCAAGAACATAGAAATATTCTTGATATTGCAAACTGCTAATATGCCTTTGAAAAAATTACTCAAAGACAAATTGAGGTATACATTAAAATAAAGTCAAATGTGGAGCATGGGTATTAAAAATCTCTCTATAAGCAAAGTCAAGTCAGCAAAATACAGAGTGAGTTTTTAGAAAACTGTTAGTGAGACCATAAATATTTTAAAAACAGAGATCATTTTTGAGAGAGAAATATATAAGGTCAAAACTATAATTTAATTATGATAAGCAGGAGATAAATTCTAAGTTATATGGATGATATTAGGGAACATATGAGAGGGAGATAATGTGGAATGATAAAATACGCTAAATTTTTAATCCTCTTAGAGGCTTAATAGATGAATGTTCTTCTTAATATTTATTTTATTTTATTTTTTATTTATTTTTTTTAAAGATTTTATTTATTTATTTGACAGAGAGAGACACAGCGAGAGAGGGAACACAAGCAGGGGGAGTGGGAGAGGGAGAAGCAGCCTTTCTGCAGAGCAGGGAGCCCGATGCGGGGCTTGATCCCAGGACCCTGGGATCATGACCTGAGCCGAAGGCAGACGCTTAACGACTGAGCACCCAGGGGCCCCGTTAATATTAATTTTAAAGAAAAAAATTAATCTAAAGGAAACTATTAGTAGAAGAAAAATAAGCTTTTAATTTTCAATTCATTAGCACAAAGGAAACATATATCAGAAGAAGAAAGAAAGTAAAAAAAACAAAAAAGAGAGAGAAAAAAGAACAGAAACAAAAGCACAGACTGGCTAATTTATACTGTCGAGCATTTGAAATATATGGGGGCAATGGTGATCAGAGAGCCTGTGGAGGGGTTTTAGCCAACTATCAACTCAGGGCAAGTCCTCTGTGAGCAAGAGCCCACTGAAGGGGAGGCCAGGACCCCTTAGAAAAGACCCTGCAATGCCACAGCTGGTGTAAATAGTAGTCATTTCTCTGATTGTTCACTAAAGGGACCTACAGCTATTTACCAAATTCACTGTCTTCCAGGGAAGTATATTCTTATGGAAAGGTCCTCAACAAAATAGAATAAAAAGAAAGAGGAGAGCATGGGGCATGAGAAGTAGGGAAGTCATGTAGAAAGATAGTGAAAGGAAATCCCAGAGTGATCACTTTGTCAGGGGACTAGAGAGCAGAGTCTTGACCAAAGCAGAAGAATAAAGAATTCTGTAGGAAAATCTCCAGGAACTAAATGAAAGATTTTGAGCATTGGTGGAAAAACATGGCTGAGAGGAGTCTGACAGTTCTGATAGGGTATCTCTCATTTTAACCCAGCAATATGAAAGATTCCTAAGCATAGAACAAAATCACAAAGCCATAAAAGAAAAGATCAAAAGATTTCCTCACATAAAAATAAGTATCTGTGTACAGTGACAAACTTACAAAACACAATTAAATGATAAACTTCTAAAACAAGGTTATCTTTGATTTTGTTTAGGGTTAACAACCATAATATATAAAAGCGCTTCTGGAAGACTAATATGAAAAATACAAAAAATCCAATCCAAGTGAGCAAAGCAAAATAAGAAAATAAAAGAACCACAATGTTGAAATAGGTATTTTAAATATATTCAATTCCACTAGCAAACATAGATATGAAAAGAAAGCAGAAATTCTCTTTAAAAACAACAATTAGACTGAGAAAAAATTAAGTGTTGACAGTATTTAGTGTTTGTATAAATTAGAATTAGGGTACCCACCAATATTTAAAATATATATATATATTATATATATATATATATATATCCATTCAACAAGTCTATAAGAATTTATTCAACAAATCTATTTGCACATGTATACAAAAACTTCTGTAAAAAGATCACTGCTTCACTAATTTTAAAACACAAATCTAGAAGGAATGGATAAATAAATTCAGTCTAATCATATACTGAGCTACTGTGGTTTGGTTAAAAACAACGATAGCAACAAAAGCAAATAGGGGAACAACAAAAGAGTAGATTCCTATTTCCTGACTTGGAGAAATCTTTTTTATTTATTTATTTATTTATTTTTTTTGCGAGAGAGAGAATGAGAGACAGAGAGCATGAGAGGGAGGAGGGTCAGAGGGAGAAGCAGACTCCCTGCTGAGCAGGGAGCCCGATGTGGGACTCAATCCCGGGACTCCAGGATCATGACCTGAGCCGAAGGCAGTCGCTTAACCAACTGAGCCACCCAGGGGCCCTGACTTGGAGAAATCTTTGAGATGAATTGTTACATGAAGAAAACCTGAGATGCAAAGCCATATCTATTGCATGACATCTAATTATAATAAAATTACCTAAGTTAACTCTCACTCTTTCTTCTTCTCCCTCTCTCTATTATAAACACACACGTAAATATTTATGCATGTAAATATGTGAATGCATATAGAGCTACATTTTTGCATATACACATATATATTTATATATGTGTATATTTGTATAACTATGTAGGTATATATGTATGTATATGGGAATAGACGAGGGTTCACTGTAATATAAACATATGGAATCTGCAAGATTATGAACCATAGTATTAACATAGTATCTCTTTGGAGGAGGGCAGATTGGTCAAAGTGGAAGGTGAACTTCACATTTTCCTCTCTATCATTTCTTACTGTTTAAACTTTTTGTTGTGATCTAGTAATTAGAGAAATAACTAAAATAAGATACTATCTCACCAATTAGATGAACAAAAATTAAAGAAAAAAATTTGACAATAAAAAAATTTGGCAAGGACTTTATAAAATTCCCTCAAGAAATCCCTGAGCCAACCCCATTCCTGAGTCTGAGCTACAGGGTTCAGGATTCGATGGGGTCAGAGGCAGGGTGAGACTAGGCGATTGAGTAAAGATGTGTTTAACAACCTTGAACATTAGCAGTTTTTTTTTTAAACCCAAAGGTTAATGTTTTGTTTTATAGGCCAAAAGTTGACGGCTTGTTTCATAGGTAAAATCTAAATATGTTTGTATCATAAACAACCTTGAACAAGTGGCCAAGTTGCACCAGCAGACATCTGAATTGCAAATATGTATTTGAGAATGGGCAGAAAGAGAGAGCCCAGAAAAAAGGATCAGTAAGAACCAGATCATATAGACTAGGAAGCAAATTTTAGGATTCATGTTTTGATTATTCCACTTTATGTTTTCCAGATTTCAAGACATGTTAGGGTAAGAATAATTCATGCCTGGAAATATTCCAGTAAAGAAAGTACTCCAGAAAGAGACATTTAAATATGTTAGTGTTGCCATGTTTTATTAACAACTGGAAATGATGGCATTATATATTATTTTAATACAAATTGGAATAAAATCTTTGAACATATATAAAATTAAGACAAAAGTGAAAGATAATCACCCCACAAAGCACTGGTCTCATACAAACTCTTATATGACTTTTATAGTCATAGTATTTTTTGCATGTGTTTGATAGTTTTTTAAAAAACATATGAATACATATTTTATATAATGGTCATAACTGTTTTCATAGGCTCAATTTCATATCCTACATTGTAATCACTTTCCATATGATTACATAGTTATTCCTCATTTGGCAAATATGAGTTGGCTCCTTCTATATGCTGGGTATAGATTGAAAAACAAAACAGAATCTTTGAAGAACTCCCAGATTCACAAGGAAAATAGCTTAAGAGATCACTACAGCTCAATGTTTTAACTTGTGCAATGGATAAGCACACGAAGGAACACACATAAGACGCACTTTCCCCACTTTGGGGGTCAGGGTAGGGACCTCAAAGGAGGATGTGGTATTTAAACTGAGAGGAAAAGGTCAAGAGAGAAGCAGGTTAATGGAAGGTGAAGAGTGTTACAGGAAGAAGTGCTACGTGCAAGGAGCCTAGGGCTACAGGGAAAAGAAGAGAATGTCGTGTGTTGAGTAAGCTGGGAGCAAGTCACATGATATTACTGGAGTTAAGAAGATTATGTAGAGTCTTAAGTATCTGAAAGTATACACACCAACAATAGTAATTTTAAAAATTACAAATGCACGGTAAAACACCTTGAAAACGAATCATGTAAAGGGATAAGAGGCATGAAGTCCAGGTGGAAAATCCTTGAAAAACGATAGCAGGGTAGCAGGAAGGTAATGAGGTGAAAGCTTGTGTGGTAACTACAGCAGAGAGAGGAGGAGAAAGAGGGATTCAGCAAAAAGGAATTTAGCAGAATAAAACCAAAGAGGTGGTGGACCAGGATATCGAGAGCTAGCAGAAGAGTTGGATAAAAGAGCCGAAGATCGCGGGTGAGGGAAAAGGCAGTGAAAGTCCATCCTTTCCAAGATTTTAGGAAGAAGTTAGAGCCTGAAACCACATCTTTACATTCCATTTGATTCTTATTCCCCAGCAATCTAGATTGGGTACTTTTGAAACTTCTGAGTCATTTGACCCAGTTAAATACTCCTTCCTTTCTCAAACTTGCTCCAATATTTATTTATTTATTTATTTATTTATTTATTTATTTATTTATTTATTTATTTATTTTTAATGTTTTATTTATTTATTCATGAGAGTCAGAGAGAGAGAGAGGCAGAGGCAGAGGGAGAAGCAGGCTCCCCGCCCAGCAGGGAGCCCGAAGCAGGACCCGATCCCAGGATGCTGGGATCATGACCCGAGCTGAAGGCAGACACTCAACCATCTGAGCCACCCAGGCGCCCCTCCAATATTTATTTCTAGACACCCTCTGACCAGTCCTTCATGACCTCCTCGGTGGGATGGTCTGTCCTCATCCATCCAAAATGTCAGAGCTCTCCTCTCTCTCTCCACAGCCCTCTCCTCCCAGCCCATGTTTCCTGGGCAATCTCATTTATGAATTAGATCAGTGCTGATGGCTCCCAAATAAAGATCTTCGAACCAGACCTCCTTCCTAAATTTCAAAACCATTTTTTTAAATGAATTAAAGCCTATTTAATTTACATTTTCCAACATGGATTTTTCTATCGCAACCTTACTACAATGGAATTATTTACAACTCTGCTCAAACTTGCTCCTTCTCCCGTGTTCCTCATTTTGGAGTCTAAATCTATAATCTATTAATTGAACCAGTTATCCCACCAAACCAGAAACAGAGAGCTTCCCTTTACCCTTTCCTCTCTTGCTTCCTTATTGCTCCTGCCCTCCATCCCTTGCACATCCAATCAATTTCCAAAACCTATCAGTAAAATTTCTTGAATAGCTCTCAGATGTGTTGTCTTTCACCCAGACCCCCTCACTTTCCACCTCCAACCATTTTGTTAGTTGCTACCTTAGTTCAGGTTCTCATTATTCCTGGTCTAATTTCATCACTGATGTCCCTTTACTCTTCCTTAAAGCCTTTCCAGATTAACTTCCCATTCCCCATATTCAGTGGCACTCAAGACAAAAGAAACAAACAGATTTCTCTAACACTGCCTACACATCCTTTTGTTTCTTGTTTGGTTCCTTCTCTCTAGGAGTGATCTTCTTCCCTTTCTCTGATTCATTCTATGTTTTTTACCTTCATGAGCCCGTAAGTTCTGGGTTTTGTGTCCTTTTTACAGGCCCTCAATATCAGCACTTAGATAAGTACATGGTAATTAATTCACAAATGTCAGTGATTCTTTAAGATATTGAAAATAGAGAAGTTTTGTTAAGTACTTCTGCTGTGCGCAGCACTAAGCTGAGGCATTTACATTGATTATCTCACTTAATACAATATATTTGTAAGGAAAACATTATTATTACCTTTACAAGAAGATGAGGAAGCTAAGTTACAGAAAGTCAAGGTCAAACAGGCAGTCAATAAGTGGCAGAGCATCGATTCCAGCTGTACTAAGTTTAACAGCATACTCACAACACAGATGGTCAGACACGTAGCATTGTTTTTACTTTTTTTAAACTAAATTGAATCTGCTTCTGAATCCTCATTTCTGCTTGGTGGAGGGAAAAACAAACCCATTAAGTGAAAACAAACAGACTAATAAATCTTCCAAAAAAAGGAGTCAAAAAATATCTTAATCCCTTTTCTTCCCACCATAGGCTTCAGAGATCTGAAGATCCCTACCAGGATGTCCAAAGCCTCAATGATGACTTGGAGGACAGTGGATACACTGATGACAATATCTCAAGAGAAGAACAGTAGGTGTGGAGAACAATATCACAGCCTAATATTGCATGCTTAAAGCAATCCTTGGCTCACCACTTGTTCATTTGTATCATGCCCTGTATTGGTATGATCACAGCATGTCTTAAGGAAAGGAAGAAGCCAAACTACCTGGAATGAAGAAGGCTTTGGACAAGTATGGTCTGGCTAATGCGGAAGATGCTAATGGAAATAAAACTATGTATAGTAAAGATGACAATGGCATTGTTCTTTGGATCTGATAAGGATGAGAAACGTGATGAAGGAAAGAGGCAGACAGAAGAATGTCTTACACAACACGGGTCAAAGAAAGCCAAGAAACCTGAATTTGTTGCTAAGTGTTCTGGATCTGAAATCCTGGGATGGTGAGTCAGGGGAAGCTAGATTAGAGGAATATGTTAGAGTGTTCAAGCAGATGGCTCAGTCTGGGGCTCTTTCAAACTAGTTCTGATAGGCCACAGTATCAGGAACCTTCAGAAAAAAGGGTGGAGTTAAAGATATAGTCAGAACAGTGTGCTGGAGGAGTAGGTAACTCCTTTTGAGGATGTGTGTTTGGTCAATGGATAAGGCTGCTTTCAGCAGGATCCAAACCTATCCTGTTTGTCTCTTCTGGTAGCAGGTCACAATTTCAGGTCTCATCCTGCTCACTCAACCTCATGGTGGCTTTTACTGCCTCTGAGAATCTGAGTTACCTCTGCCAACCCCAGTATGACAAGAGGTAAGCCTGTCTGACCTCAGATATCAAAATTCTCTGGTTTATTTCCCTTGTCAAACTCCCTCCCCCCTCCTCTGGGATTTCAGTAGAGTAGGGATAGAGCTGAGGTTCTCTTAGAGACCCTAACCTATGTCCATCTCCCTTCATCTCTCTCTCCAACCCCAGCACTGATGGGATAAAGTAGAGAGGCAGGGTGGAAAGGGAGGGGAAGAAAGGGCAGAGAGAACACCCTGAGGTCCTGATCACCTCATTCAAGTTGCTGGGGGAAGCTCTGGAGTTTTCAGTCCCATAAGAAAATTAATTTCCTTCATTTTCTAGGGTTTTCTCATGCTTTCAGTATGAAAAGTCCAAATAAAATCAAAGAGGTAACTCAAAATTTTCAATGAAATGTATCTTTTAGATCCTTTGATGGTGAAAATAGAAGGTGGTGGTAAGTCATGAGTTTGGGGATTTATTAAGGTGTCAGTTCATATCCATTGTGAACGTCTACTGCATATGGTAGTTGAGTCAAAGTCGTTTTGACATGTAGCATCTTTGCCATCTTTGTTTACACTTTCTCAAAGTCACAGATGATGGAGGATACCATGAGTGGTTTATGACTGAGGTTTCATACTTTATGGAGATCCTGGTTTAGAATTTGAAATTGGAAAGCTGTCTTGAATTTTTCTGATGTCTTTATTGTCTTCTTGGTCAGTCTCAAGTTGAATTCTATCTTCATTTCCTCCCTTCCTTTCTCCTTTTTCTCACCATTGGGAAAATAGGGCCAATAATTCAATAAAAGAAACACTTAACTAAAAAGAGACATTTTTCAAGTAAATGTCATCTTCTAATGGAGAATTATTGCACTATATATATTATCATAGCTACAGCTGAACCAGTTTGAGGATGAAATGACTTGACAGTTGTTTCTTCTACATATATTGTTTCTCCAGAAGAAGAAAATACTAAATCAGCCAGGCTCCTACCCTGTAATGAATAGAAAAAATAAGGAGGAGCATAGGCAATATAGTTAGAAAAAATTTCTGTTGAGGTAATATTCCACATGTCATTATTAAAATATTAGTCTGATAAGGAAACCTCAAAGGATAGTATTTGACTAAAATTATGAAAAACCTAAAAAATTTCCATCAAACATTTTAAAATCATTTTTTTCCTGATTAAATAGTCATAATCACTCTTTATAGTGAATTTTGAAACTTTAGGAAGAACTACAATCAATTAGTCTTGAAGTTGTCACTCAAGTGTTTAAATAAAAAGGATAAAGGTCAAATGACTAAATACCGCTAGTTAGTAACTATTCTCAATTTCATACACAAAGAGATTTCAGGACTCATAGATTTGTAGCTCCTTAGTGGCAAATATCCTCTGGCACATAGTTTTTTTCACATAAACTCAGAGTTCAATAGCTACAGGCTATAAATCTGTTGAAAATTGGCCTCGCACAGAGGCAGAGCTAATACAGATTTTTCCTTATTTTTCCCTCTGTTTCTAATGAATAATCTGCTTTTTGAAGGTGGACAGAACAGGCCAGTGTCTCAAGGCACATAGGGAGCTGACAAAGTTGGGTGCAGAGCAGAACCAAAAGGAGATTACCAGGAAAAACAGTCACTCACCATCCCACTGTTAATCTGAAATTCCGCCTGATGCAAGAATGGATCTTCTGCTTTCCCAGACTTCTCTAAATGTGATTTCCATGGTCAACTGTAAACAGAGTGTGCTCTGGCTGTAGCCTACCTGTGTTGGACCCTGATTCCTCTGAGTCTGTGACCTCTGGGCAAGGAAATTACTGATTTTGCTCATTCCTCAGTTTCCCCAACTACAAAATGGAGAAAGTGTGACAAAATAAACTCGCAGGGTGGTTTTGTATGAATTTGATGATAAAATTCATGCCATGTGTGTAGCCCACTACATTGTACAACAAATAATTGCATCTCACCAGATATTTATAGATCTCAGGACTATGCTCTGTGTAACTTGGAAGTTTAAAGACTGAGAGAACCCCAATAGATACACACTCAAAGTCATGCTGTAGAATGTGAAACAGATTTTTTTTCTAATAAGTGTTTGTTAAATAGGTATTTCCAGGGTTTGTCAGGGATTATAAAGAGCCATAAACACCGAGGAAGCCCATCATTTACCTGGCTGCAGGAGCATTTCCTTACCTTCCTTGAAGCTCTGATCTGCAGTGATAAGTAAAAATATTCTCTTCTTTCTCCCTTCAGTCTCAAAGCAAACTGCCTGCACTGAAGGGAGCCTGGTGTTATTTTGAACTTAACAAATGAAAAGGGGATTTTTCTAATTTTTTCTCTATTCAGTGGACCATAATTTTTAGGTACACTCTGATGTATATATCATATCATCACGTAAGACTCCCATTCACTTCAAAGAGAACGGCACACAAGGCACACAAAGTGGTAAGAAACATTTCCAGAACATAATGAAGTATTATCTGAAGCAGTGCTGAAGCAGATGTCTTGGGAGAGGAAACAGTAGCGGTGTAGCAACTGTGTGAGCTGCCACAGTCAGCCCCGGGTCACTCAGACTTAACGAGATCATGCTGACGGCCAACCAGAAGGGCAGAGCTGGGGAAAAAAAAAAAATGCATTGTAGTCACTGTTGTTAAATAAAGGCCAGCTTGTACATAGGACTTATTGGCGGAGAGGGCCGGTCATTCATAAATCTGCCGAGTTTCAGGGAGCTGGGGACATTGGGAAATGACCAAGACCCATGTTGGGAACCCAGGAAGCTCCCAAAGTTGTATTTTCCTACTACATCTGGTTTTGTACTCTACTAAAAGTTAGGCATTACAGTCAGAAGCAATATGGGATCCTGGAAGAGAGGTTGGGCCCACCACTCCTGATTTGCATGGGCTTTTTACTCCAGGTCCTGTTATAGGCACGCCATCCCTGACTATAGTTCACCTGTATCTCAGCAAGGTTGGAGCCATGGACTCATGCTTGGCTTGAGCATGGTGAAGAGAAGATTTTCACCACTGAGGAGACTGCCTTGGTTCTACCCTAAGCCTTCCCCATTGCCTCTTGGAAAACTCCAAGGCTCCATATTCTGGGACTGGGATAAAGAGAGGCAGATGGTCCTTAGACAGGCTTAGAATTGGGTTGAGGGTCTAGTATCCCAAATGTCATTCTATGGAAATCTCTTTACTTAAGAGAATCCTCAGGGCTGCAGCTCCTGTGCTTGGCCTTCAGATGGGAAATGCAGAAGACTATGAATTGAGCTGAGCACAAAGACCAGAGGTTCTGCAGGTAAAGAGCACGGGAGGGGTAAAAGGATCATTGCCCTTTATTTTAAAAAATTTCCCGGACCTCTTTTGTGACTGTAATACTTACCTTTTAAGAGAGTACAGAACAAGATGTAGTAGGAAAATACAACTTTGGGAGAAAGCAGATTTTATTGCCCATGACACAGTGTTCTTTGGGTTGCACCAGAGGATTACCCACTGCCCACTGCCTTTGCTGATGAGTTGCTAAGGGATCTGATTAATGGAGCAAATATGGTTTTGGCATAACAATCAAGATGGGCTCTTTAGACAAAGCAGGATTTGTCTACTTTACCCAATGCCCATTCAAGATGGACAAGTCGACATTTAAAAAATGGAAAACAGATGTTTCATACAAAGCTTTAAAAGTGTCACGTATAGATGAAGGACCCCGGCTACTCAGATGGATTAGATCCAAGAAGGGAATGTGGAAAAATCTGGCATTTCATCTAGCAGGCGTAGTGTGCTCTAAAATAATCATCATTTACCTTTGAATAAAGGGAAGGTATTCAGAATTAGTAAATCAGGATAGAATGGGTTCTGAATGACTCAATAGTCCTCACACTAATTGTTCTCTAGCTTTACTGAGGTATAAGTGACAGATAGAATTGTGTATATTTAAGGTGTACAATGTGATGATTTGATATATATGTACATTTTGTAACAATTACCACATGTTAATTAACACATCCATTACTGTCATCATACAAATTATTATTCTAAATAATTGGTTTGCCAGATCATTATCACCAAGTTCCTTTTAATAATGCAACAAATAAAACTTTGAATAAAATTATAACTATGCCTATATGGGTAACTGAGTATCATTATAAATTCAGTCCACTGCACAACACTGCGTAAACTATATGTGACATATTTAGTAAATTTATTTCATTCTCTTAAAGCAAAGCAAAGCAAAAGGAGAATCTGAAAAGACATGTGTATATTTAAACATTCTAAGTAAATACATGGTTTTTAACTCTCCAGTGGAACAGTGTCTCCTTACAATGACCCAGGGAACCTTTAAAAAGCACTTATGCGAGGCTTCATCCTTAGATATTCTGACTTCATTTGCCTGTGGTGGAGCTGAGATGCTGGAATTTTTTAAAAGCTCCTCAGGTTATTTTAATGTGTAACCCAATGGGAAACTCCTGCCTCAAAGTAGCCAGGTATCTAAAATGTAGGGCTACGTTATAACTTTTGAACCCTCCCACTGACAGAGATGTGCTGGACAACGCGCTGGGGGCCACGCCCTGTATTTATTACTAGCAGCCTGCATCTCTGTTTAGGTGCTCAGTAGCAGTGCGCCGCAGTGAGTGAGAACATGGACTCTAGCGTAGAAATCCCTAGTTTGGAATCCTGGCTCTCCACCTACTACCTATGTGACCCTGGACAAGTTACTTACATTCTCCATTCCCCAGTTCCCTGTGTGGTAATGGTGATCATAGCAGTACTTATCTTTTAGAGTTGTTGTAAAGATTAAATTAAAACTTACACATAATTAATACATATAAAGTCTTTAGGACAATTTTTAAAGATCTTTCCTTACTACTGAAAAGAACCTGGCTCTGAATCTTACCCTCTGTCCCGCACTCACAAAGGGGCCAATAGCTATAAAGTAAAAACAAGCATTAAATTTTTCGTTTCCAACAACGTCACCCCCAGGATTTCACATCATTTCCCAGCTTTGTTAACGAGACTTTCTAGTAAAAGAGATGAGGATGCTTTTGAGGGGTCTCTAGTTTTGTGTTTCTCAAGCTTTGGTCCGCGGAAACCACCTGAAGTACTTCTCAGATACTGAGTTGCCTGCGACCCATTACCAGATATTCCGGAGATGGTTCTTACCTACAGTCAAGTCTGACAGCAATAGCTCCAGCCCACACTATTGAAATGGGCATTTGTAGGAGACTTATTTCCTCTTTACCTTCTGGCTCTCGTGTTTCTTCAGGAAGAATTTTGAAAAAAAACAATACAAGGTGTCTGTTAGAGGACACGGTGTTGCTGTTGCCAATGTGCCTATGTAGGAACTGCATCACGACTGTAGATTTTGGGGCGCCTGGGTGGCTCAGTTGGTTGGGCGACTGCCTTCCGCTCGGGTCATGATCCTGCAGTGCCGGGATCGAGTCCCGCGTCGGGCTCCCTGCTCGGCGGGGAGTCTGCTTCTCCCTCTGACCCTCCTCCCTCTCATGCTCTCTCTCAATCTCTCTCGCAAATAAATAAAAAAGCTTAAAAAAAATTAAAAAAAAAGACTAGATTTTGACTTTGTGTGACGAAGCAGTTTCTCTCTAAAGGAATATTTACCACTTCATATAATTTTTGATGTGTGGAATTCATGCTAGAATCCAAAAGCAAAAATTCAAGCATAGAAAAGGCAATATGCCCAAATTAAGAGTGCTGTTTGTAGATCAGGAATACATGAGTAATTTTTCTTTTCTTTTTTTCCATTTTGTTTTTTACTTTCTGTTTCAAATATCCCATAATGAATATATATTGTTTTTATGATGGAAAATTATATAAAATACACTAGAAGAGAGTAATGTCTTAGAGAAAGAGAAAACTAATGAATTTTTAGTATTAGATATAAAACCAGGTTATTAACTGGTGGATTAGTTAGCTGTGAAAAATGTTTTCCTTCCCTAGAAGCTTAAAAGTAATATTTGCACTCATTAATTTGGAGGATAAAATCCAGTTGAGTGTTAGAGATGACTAGGAGAGCTCTATGGTCCACCCCAGCTCTGGATTTGTACCAAAATCTTTTCCTTCTACTTTAGACAATTCTGTGAGAGGCATAGCTGCTTCTCAAATAGAGGATCTCTGTCTATGTTCAGCTTTTAGCATTTTGTATTTATTTGGCTGTCCTTTAATTACTTGATTTTGATGAGATCTGGAATGTTACTTAGGACCCTTATAACATATCTTAGGTTTTTACTGAACTTTGAAAAAAATACTAAATAATCAGAGGTTTTGAAAGGGCATATTTTTCATAATTAAAAAATATTCATAGTGACAGATAACAGAGCAGTGGTGGCTTTGGAAGGAGGACAGGAAGGTGTGGAAGGATTACAAGTGGCATGGAGATACATTTGGGATTGGTGGATAAGTTCATCCTTTTTATTTTAGTGATAATTTCATCTATATGTTGTAACTTATCAAATTATACAATTTAAATACAGTGATTATACCTAAATGAAGATGTTTAAAAATAGAATTCAGTGTATCCTATGAATGGTGGTTAAGGGGCTTTATCTTACATTAAGCTACTAAGCTACAACTAGATCCCCTAACATTAAACATTTTTATCAAACTTAGAAGATGGAATGTAGCTTTTCTTTCCAGGTAAAGACCTTTAATAAAATCTTTGAGAAAGAAAAAAAAAAAAAAAGAAGTTGGAATGTAAAATTTAAGATGATACTAAGCTAAACAGAACAACAAGAACTGTGGTGCAGTCAATGTCTGTGTGAAATGAGGATATGAAGTTAACAAACTGGAAGTTAACCAGTAACTAAGCTACTGTGCCTTTAAGTTATAAATATACTTCCAGCTTCTATGGTCATAACTCAGGCTAACTAAACAGAATCCCTACCTGAAGCAATTTTGTTGGTAACTGTTGGTTGTAATCTACCAATGTGTCTTATGGAGGGTACCTACCCACGTGTGAATTTGCAGATAACACTCAATGAATGATAATAAATAAATTTAAAATTCCAATGAACATCAACCTGCGAATGTTGGCAGTTTTGCAATGGGAACAAAGTGGGGCCTCACTGTAACACTTGGAAATACTGTTCTTGCTATATAATATGATTTCTTTCTTTCTAATCTCAGTATATTGAATTTGGGGGTTCGAATTTTGCTTTAAAATTCAGGCAAATAACCAAAATCATGCTAAGTCTCCAATCATAAGAGAAGCGATTTCTACATGAAGAAATGCAGAAGTGAGGTGAAAATATTCTTTTGATCCAACAGATCAGCTGTGGTACTTATGTTCTACAAAGACACAGACATTTGAGTCACTTTGATCTTCCCACCATTTACAAGGGCCACAGCTGATTGGATTAAGAGACACTTGCTTTCAGAGTTATCCTACTACTGAATATGTAGAAATAATTTAAGTCTAATTAACAAAATACTTTTAAATTCTAGTATTTCATACATCCAGTTACAAAGGACATTTGTTGACATTTTCATGTCAAACTGCTAATGTTTCAAATAATAACTGAAAACCAACTGGAAAACCTACTCTTATACAGAAAAAGGTCCTGTATGAGAGTAAGTTTTGTATATTGGCCAAAATAGGCAGACAGTTTTCAATACATTTTCCCCCAAGCTCTTGAAGTGGAACTCTGGAAGCATTACATTAAAAAATTTGGAGGTTAATTTCCTAGAAGTGGATGTCATTTGCCAATTCACTCTGTTTAGCAACTGGCAGAGTAACTCTTCAGGGGAGGAACTAAACATGTATCTGGATTTTAAAGACCAGCAAGATTAGATTCAAATGCAATTTAACTAGGCCCAGGCCACAGCTAACTAATGAAGTTCATGAACAGTCATTAGAGTTCTTTGAAACTTCTGTCTCAAAATAATTAAGTCAGCACATAGGTACTCACCAGGTGTTTGAGTAACTGGCTGGGGAAGATGCTGGTGACATTGAAAACTGAGGGAGAGTAGGGCATCTCTAATAAATACTCAAATCAGGAGTCTGGAAAATTGTGGTTATATTCACAGAGTAGTAACAGTAGTAATGCTTCTCATGGACAGTGTTTTTTTCCTAGAACAATTTGGGAAGTGGGGATAACAATAGATATGCTAATAATCAAAAGCTCAGGTCTATAAAATAAGCATTCGGTGTCAAGAAAAAACTCGGGATCTTTATAAGCCATGCCCTTATTGGACTCATGAATGTAATCAGGACAGTGGCATAGATGGCTTGCTGTTCGTTCCCAAGCCTCTCTTGCAATTTGGTGTTATCATGTGACTAGGTTTTAGCTAATGACCAAGAGATGAACCTTGGCAAGCCTGACACAAGAACCTGGTGTAAGAAACTCTCATAGGTGAATCTCCTAGCTCGTTTCCCTCTGGCTGTTTGGAACGGAGGTCACTCTCAGCATGACCCTTGGGAGACGTATGTGAAATGAAGTGAAATGAAAGACAGTTGAATATGTGAATTGGCTTCCACTGCTTAGGAACATCCTTTTTGGACTTCATGTGAATGAGTAAGCCACTATGATTTGGGGGTTTGTTTGTTTCAGCAGCTAGCATCACCATAGTTAATACAATTGACAAAGCATTTATTATAACAACTTTACACCAAAGATAGGAGTATATTGAGGAAAATATTTAGTTTGCAGATGGGGACGTGAACAAGAGAGAAGTTGCTACTTTTCAAATGAAGCATATTAGGTTTCTGTTGCATCAGGAGTTGGAACCAGGTTTCTTGACTCAGCTGTGTGATACAAGAGATTGAAAGCAATCTCTCTCAACTTTGAAATATTGTATAATTGAAGCAAATCTTTCTTATGGCACTTATCACCATTTACTGTATTATGGATATTTGGATACAGATTTTATATAATTTATCCTGCTAGATATTAAACTCATGGAGGCTGGGATTATGTTCTATTGTATATCCAGAAATATCTTGTTCTATGCTTTGTTAAACACTTTAAAATCTCAATAATTGTTTATTAAACGAATGTTTGAGGTATCAGCAAATATTTTTATATAACATAGGTTAGAGACTATCTAGATATGCAGATAAATTATTTAATTTCTTCCTTACCTGTGGTTTTCTATGCCTCAAACATTTTGGCAATATTCCTCATCCAAGAGTTAAAAAAATAGGTTTTATTTGTATTAAACACAGATTTTTTTTCTATAACTTAGGTGAAATTTGACATATTCTTATAAAAAATTACTGAGCTCCTAAGTTGTCACTTTTTTGAAAAAATATATATCAAGATTCCATTTGTTTATTTTTTGTGCTGTATACAAGTCACATGGACAACTGGAAAGGAATGAAAATTCTTTGTAGGAGCTGTGCTCATGCAAATGTAAATATATATGACTAAGCAGCTATAAAAGAACACTTCATTTAATTCTTTTTTTAAATTTTGTTTTAATTAACATATAATGTATTGATTCAGGGGTACAGGTCTGTGATTCATCAGTCTTATATAATACCCATTGCTCTTTACATCACATGCCCTCCTTAATGTCCATCACCCAGCTACCCAATCCCCCAACCCCCCTCCCCTCCAGCAACCCTCAGTTTGTTTCCTAAGATTAAGAGTCTCTTATAGTTTGTCTCCCTCTCTGGTTTCATCTTGTTTCATTTTTTCCTCTGTTCCCCTATGATCCTCAGCCTTGTTTCTTAAATTCCACATATCAGTGAGATCATTTGATAATTGTCTTTCTCTGATTGACTTATTTCATTTAGCATAATACCCTCTAGTTCCATCCACATCGGTGCAAATGGCAAGATTTCATTTTTGATGGCTGCATAATATTCCATTATATATATCTATATTGAGGAAATGTATGTAAGTTCAAATTGGTTTTATCAATATTCCTCTAAGTAATTGTACCTCCAATGTATGAATAGGAAGAAGATGTTCATGAGATAATTAATACAAAGTTAGGGATATAGGGTGTTATGAAAGAGAATCAATCAGCTAAAGAAATTTCAATTTTTAGTGTGTGCTATATTTTTTAAAAATATGTATATATACACACACACACACCTTCATTTAATTCTAGCAGTAATTTACATCATCCTAAAGTGAGACTAATAATTTTATTTCTAGGCATTCATTTACATATTTCTTTTCATCAGTGATTCTGAAATTTTGTACTCTTAGATCTTAAAAAGTTTCCTTTTCATTTACTTTGATAGGAAAAAAAACCCCCACCTTTGCCAAATGCACTGTTTAATGAAGGGCTGAGGATGTAGCCAAAACACAAATTAATTATATTTATTAAGGATTTTATTTTATAGGTATTAAAAATAATTAGAATGATCAGGATACTTAATATATAAATATAAATTAATATTTAAATGTTAGTACTAGTCAGTACAAGCTAGTCCTAATGCTTTATAATATAAGTCACTTTATGCAAGAACACATAATTTAGAAATCAATAAAGTTTAGAAATACTACCATAATCTCGAAGAACACTATATATTTTTTTCTTTTCACATGGTGTATATATACTTTTTCCTCTGTATTGTTAGACATATTACCATCACTATGACCATATTAGACATTGTGATGAGGATAACAAGCTCACATTTTGGTCTTTGTCCCTTAAGAATACATAATCAGGCTGGAAAAATAAGGCAAATTCATAGTGATGCTATAACTTTGGTGCAGGTGCTAAATGGAGTGCCAATTAGGTGGTGGATAGAATTTAAGAAAAGTCTTCAAGAATGGTTAAACGGTGAGGAGTGAGGGTCTTTTAAGCAAAAAAAACGAGTTGAGAACAGTGTGCAGATAAAATAGAATAAAGGAATAGTTCTTCACCCATTAGAATCATCTGAGGAGCTTTTAAAAGTCTTGTGCCAGGCCACACTCTAGACCTATTAAGTGAGACTCTTTGTGGACGTTATCAGGAATCAGGAATTCTAAAGCTTCCCTTTCCATAGGGAAACTGAGGTTGAAAACTGCTGGAGGAAAGCATGTTGTAGTAAAAGTCACATCTGCTTGGCTACCCTGTAGTAGAAAGGGACCAGACGGGAAGTAGTGTGAATGGAAATAAACAGGCTCACTGTGAAATCTTACAAATCTTAGTTATTGGGAATTGAGGGAAATTGGAAAGAATAATGTATTACTTTCAAGCTTTTAATTCCCAGCAACTAGAACGGTGTGGCAATTAATTGTCAGAAGGGAGAACTGGCCATAAAGTGAAGAGGATGACTTCAGGTGTAAGTATATTGACTTTAAGCTAATACTGAAACATCCAGGTGAATATAGCTATTGTATAGTTGTCAGAACATTTTTAGATGCTTTTCTCTTGCAAAATTTATTACTATAAATACTGGTGTTTCTGTTGCATATCAAAATTATTGACAACTTTCATACTGTTTTTTTTTTTTTTAATGGATTCTGGATTTAAAAATATTTTAAGACCCAGGCGCCTGGGTGGCTCAGTTGGTTAAGCGACTGCCTTCGGCTCAGGTCATGATCCTGGAGTCCCGGGATCGAGTCCCACATCAGGCTCCCTGCTCAGCAGGGAGTCTGCTTCTCCCTCTGACCCTCCTCCCTCTCATGCTCTCTGTCTCTCATTCTCTCTCTCGCAAATAAATAAAATCTTAAAAAAAAATTTTTTTTTAAATATTTTAAGACCCAAGTATCACATCTGTGAGCAAATGTAACTAAATTTTTCCCACAAATACAAAATTCAAAGTAGAATATCACCTCACTAAGCATGTTCCATTTGCTCCGACCTAGACTTAGCTCAAATACCCCAAAGCTAAAAATTAACTGTAGCCAGGCAGTTACTGATGAAATCATTGAATACAAATTGGTAGAAAAGGAGGTTCATCAAGTTGAAGTGCTAAGAAAAGCAGCTCAGTTGGATATTAAGTTGGATGTCAAAATCCTCCCCCATCAATACATGGAATAGTTTCTATTTAGAGTTAAGCCACAAAAATATTCTAATACCTTTCATAATAATAATAAAACATTTTAGTTTGTGAAACTATCTAAATTCTAATCTTCCCTTAAACAGTAAATATAAGCCTTTTTAAAAAATATAGCACACACTAAAAATTGAAATTTCTTTAGCTGATTGATTCTCTTTCATAACACCCTATATCCCTAACTTTGTATTATCTCATGAACATCTTCTTCCTATTCATACATTGGAGGTACAATTACTTAGAGGAATATTGATAAAACCAATTTGAACTTACATACATTTCCTCAAATTTGGTATTTATCACTCTATTCTCAAACTTGTAAAAAAATATTATTACAGATCTGTTACTGTTCTAATTATAAATATTACTCCCTTTAAATTGAACCATATATTTGAAAGTGCACTTGGATTAGCTATAAATGTATACTTCAAAGTCCAGGGCAACCACTGAAAGAAATAAGAAAAGAAGACAAACTAAGGAAGGAAAGAAAATGGAACGATATAAAATACTTACTTAAGTATTAAGTACAAAAGGCAGAAAAAGAGTAGAAGACAAAATAGGAATAAAAAACAGGGCAACAAATAGAAAACAGCCGCAGATATGGTATGTGTTAATTTAATCATATGAGTAATAACTTTAAACACCAGTGGTCTAAATACACCAATTAAAATACATGGATTGTCCGAGTGGATCAAAATATATACCCAGATATGTATTTTCTACAAGAAACCCCCTTAAATATAAAGATACATATAGATTAAAAATAAAGGGATGTGGAGTGGGGGGTGGGGTGGGAGGGATGGGGTGACTGGGTGATAGACACTGGGGAGGGTATGTGCTCTGGTAAGCGCTGTGAATTGTGCAAGACTGTTGAATCTCAGATCTGTACCTCTGAAACAAATAATGCAATATATGTTAAGAAAAAAAAAAAAAGAAGATAGCAGGAGGGGAAGAATGAAGGGGGGGAAATCGGAGGGGGAGACGAACCATGAGAGACGATGGACTCTGAAAAACAAACTGAGGGTTCTAGAGGGGAGGGGGGTGGGAGGATGGGTTAGCCTGGTGATGTGTATTAAAGAGGGCACATTCTGCATGGAGCACTGGGTGTTATGCACAAACAATGAATCATGGAACACTACATTTAAAACTAATGATGTAATGTATGGTGTAATGTATGGTGATTAACATAACAATAAAAAATAAAAATTAAAAAAACATAACATAATAATAAATAAATAAAACCAAAAAATTAAAAAAAAAATTAAAAAAAAGGGTTGGAGAAAGACATACCATGCTAACACTAATCAAAAGAAAGGTGGAGTTATGTCAATTCCAGACAGAGAAGACTTCAAAGCAAGGAAAATTATCAAGGATAAAGAGGGACATTAAACGATAATAATGGGATCAATTCTCTAAGAAGATATGACAACCCTTAATGTGTATGCTCCTAACAACAGAGCCTCAAAATACATGCAGCAAAAGCTGATAGCAGTACAAAGAGAAATAGATGAATCCACCATTATAGTTGGAGACTTAAACATCCCTCTATGAGAAATGGACAGATCCAGCAGGCAGAAAATCAGTTAGGACATAATTGAACACAACAACATCAATCAACTGGATATTACTGGCAAAATATACAAAAGATTCTATAAATTAACAGGCAAAATATATAAGTATTAAATACCCAAAATCTTTAATAGATACATAAGTGAAAGCTAAATGATTATTCTTTAATGTTTATTTTAATAAAAATTTTATAAGAATAAAAGCAATTTGCAATTCTCACATTTTGTTTTTAAAAACATAAACTTTATTTTTCTAGTTTTTGAATTAATTTTAATTTACATTTTAAATACAAATATATTAAGCTTTCATATGCATTAAATCCTATTACATTATGTATACTTAAATACTTTGGATCATTATAACCTATAGAACAAAAACTGAGTAAAAATCTTAATTATAACAAAACAAAGATATTGCTGAAATGAAGCAAAAATAAATGTTATTAAATAAAATATAATAATTCATAAGCTGAATATGATTTTATTTTTATAATATATTGACATCACTTGCTCATCAATAGAAATCGCAAACATATGTAATAACAATTTAGTCATCACTGATATATTTGTGACTTTCAGTCATATGAAAAACCATAGCTTTACACCTATTTTTCATTTTGTTTAAAAGTGTATCTGTCAAAGGAGGAAGATACATCATAGGTTGTTAGCATGACTTATAACTTTTAAACGTTGAGACATAGAGGACATGGGCTCCATTCCATTCATACTCCTTTTCCAAGCTCCTGGAATGTTAGGGCAGGTCTGTGGTATCTGATTGATTTGCCAGACTTGGGCAGGGGAGCATCACAATGTTATCCCTTCATGGCACATATAGGAAATGAAAATTATAAAGGAGGTACGTTAGGATATTTCTAAAAGTTTTATTGAAAAGAAATGTTTTCTTTTTATTATATAATTTAAAGAGAAATATAAAGTATTAACAGACATAACAAATATTGAACTTGTACTCTACATTCAAGTAAAATATTTTCAAATTTTAAAATGAGAAATAAGATTTCTCATCTACATAATTGTTTTATATCTGGCTTTATGTTTGAGATGATTATTTATAATTTTGAATAGAGATGTTTTATGTGATCTCCAAATTCGTAGTAGTAACTATAAAATATGTATTTTCCCAATAAGAATAGAATAAAAAATTTAAGTAATTATACATATTAAACTGTTTAACAATTTGTATCATATATAAGCAAACATTTTTATTTTATTCACAAAGTTAAAAATTTTGTGTAATATGATTTTTTCTAATCATTATTGAAGAATAACATGTATATTAATTGCATCAGTTTCAAGTATAACATTTTATGAATTTTGACAGTTGTACATATCGATGGACCTCCCCATGGTAAAGATATGGCACATTTCCATCATCCTCAAAGATTCCTAGTGCCCCTTTTCAGTTCATCTTGTCCTTTGCTCCAGGCCAGAGGCAACTACTAATTTATATTTTGTCACTATAGACTAATTTGCATTTTACATCAATGAAATCCTATTGAATGTATTATTTGGTCTGGATCTTCATTCAGTATATTGTTTTGAAATTCATTTATGTTGTTGCATTTTTCAATAGTTTATTCCTTTTTGTCACTGAGTAGTATTTTATTGTATTGTACTTTTTTTTTTTTTTTTTATGTATTCCCCTGTAAGTGGCATTTGGTTTGCCTTCACTTTAGGGCTCTTCTGAATGAAGCTGTTATGAACATCTGTGTGTAAGTTTTTGTTTCTTGTGTTTTTTTTGAGGGACAGAGAGAGAGAGAGAGTGAGTGCACGAAGATGGGAGGGAGAGGCAGAGGGAGAGGGAGAGGGAGAAAATCTTAAGCAGGCTCCACACCCAGCACAGAGCCCCATGCAGGCTCAATCTCACGACCCTGATATCATGACCTGAGCTGAAATCAGGAGTTGGATGCTTAACTGACTGAGCCACCCAGGTGTCCCTGTGTATAAGTCTTTGTGTGGATATATGTTTCCATTTCTCTTGAGTAGATAAATACATAACGCTGGGATATCTGCCTATATGATAGGTATAGATTTAACTTTTTAGGAAGCTAACAAACAGTCTTCCATAGTGGCTGTACCATTTCACATTCTCACCAGCATGAATAAGAGATCAAGTTGTTCCATATCCTTAACAACACTTGATATTGTCAGTCTTTAAAAATTTTAGCCGTTTTGGTGAATGTGTAGTAACACCTCGCTATGGTTTTAATTTGCATTTTCTTAATGAATTATAATGTTGAACATTTTAAAATTTGAATTAATTTTGAATCTAGCCCACATACTCATGCCATATGATGAAATTCTAATTTGCAGAATACCTGTGTCTTTTTAGACAAGTGATCTTGTTTGACAACCATAAAAATATTTGATAAATTTTGCATGGAGTTTCTTCTCATGATTCTTGCTCAGCCTCTCCATCACTCACCACTGCCCGGTCCAACCAGCTGTTCTTTGGACTTCAGGCTGCTCCCACTAAAGGCCAGGAATACAAACTTCTCCAGCAGCTCCGCAGGAGCACATCTTGCTTGGGCTGCTGCAAGTAGATGTCATCATGGAGGAACGTGTTGTTGGGTATGCTCTATATACTGCAGTGGGGCAGCAAGTGTGAATGTGACTCTCCATTCTGCCCTCTGGGGCAAGATAGTGCTGCACCGTCAGACTCGGTTCTACTGAGGTTCCTGTCAAGGAGACCTAAATGATGGGTCTTTTTACTGGGTGGAGGCTGCTGGCCCAGGGTCCATCTATTCCAGCTATTGCTCCTCTGCAGCTTCTTGGGCAGAACTTTTACCTATCTGTGCAACATCAATGCACTTTGGCACTCTGGCCAAGATGCTTTAGACCAGACTCTTTCCACCTGAGGCTTATTACATAGCTTTTTCAAAAGTTTTCAAGAGGAATTTTCTCACAGAGTCTCTCTGCTTAAGAACTGTTGGACCCAAAGAATATTTGGTGGAGTTGGTTAAAAGCATATTTTATATATGAAGCTTTGTTATAAGGACAGATGCAATACTTTGGACACACTGTGAATAATGAACATGCAAGAAAATTGCACATTTCAATTTTTCGAAAATGTTTCCAAGATTCAGGAATGACAAGATTATAATAGTTGGTATGCAGAAAATGAGGCACCATAACTGATAGGCTTTAAAACATTCTGGGCTTACCTTTGTGATGTGTGATTGAAAAATGGAAGAGCTCTCCGTTTGATTTTCTTTTCCATCTGTTTTTTTCATTTAACTATCCCAGAGCTATATCATTTATCCCTCAAAATGGCCTCCTTTTTATTTGCCCAAGTTTTTTTTATTTTTGCCTTTTTTTCTGAAAACTGGAGCCCATCTTGTGTTCTGTAGGACTCTACTCCATGTGTCAAATATTCCATTACCTGGTATTAGTAGAGTAAAAGCTTTCTACTTTTGATCCATGAGCTAAGATGAGATAAAAATTCACTTAACACAAAGTTTTTTAGCAAAGATATGGTTAGAATTTGTATTTGTTCAGTTAAAAGATAAAATAGAGAAGCCTATATTTTACTTAGAAAAAATGAAGTTTCATATACTGTACAAAATAAGTGAATCTGTACACATTAATCACAATTACTTTGTAAAAGGCTATGGCATATATTTTAAACAAATAAACAATAGATCCTCTGTTCCAAGGAACATTTCATCTAAGAAAAATTGATTTTGTAATTCAAACCAGAAATTTCTCTAAATATTCAGCCTATATTGGCTCATTTTGTATGCCATTTTATCTGGGCAATTTCTGTTGACATTTTTTGTGTTCGTAACTTCATAGGCTGTGGTCATTTGTTACCCAGGCATCACCCATCTGCACATACATTTGTCATTCTTCTGCTGAATTTGGCTCTAGTTGGGCAACAGGAAGTTAGAGCTAGTAGAATAATGCTGTTATATGAAGGATATCATTAGAGGACAAAATTGTACTTCAAAGACTAAGCACATATGGTTTTGACTTTTATAAAGATGGCAGGTGGACATGAAGAAAAGGTTGATTTCAAATTTATTTTCATGATAGGAACTTCTTAAAAGTCTGAGGAAGATTAATTTCCAATTTGGAATTCCTAATAACTGAAACATGATCAGGGTTTTACAACTTCCTGAGGTAAATTTTCTGGATGACCAAGCCATCTTCATGTAAACCAAAGGAACAATTTAATATAGGTATCAGAATGATAGGACACTGACAAATGTTGACAAGAGAAGCTTTAGAAAGCCAACTCATGTAAAATACAATCTATTTGAAAAGTTTTAAGTAGAGGATTTATAACATTAGAGAATCAAAAAATAAATAATTGACTAAAATTTAATTTAATTTAAAAACTGTGATCCAAATAAAATCAAGCATGATTTCAAAAATCAGTTTTTATTTTAAAAGACCAATTTATTATGTATCTAATTTAATTTTGAATGCCGTTCAGCATATGAGGGCTTTCTTTGGTCCTAAAATGCTAAGGCTTCTTTAATGATGATAATAGTTGGGTTTTTCTAAAAGCAAGTTTTTTTCTTCTGTAGTGATGATGCCTGCAATCAAAGAAGGGATAAAGATTGGACGAACATAAATGAGAATTTGACTTTTAGCAATTGTCCTACAGACATTTTCACATGCAGTATTTGCATATTCTTTAGCAATAATTACCAGAGCAAAAATATAAGAACTCACCTAAATGTCCATTTGTAGGGGACAAATTAGATCAGTCATGCTACAAATGAACACTGTAATACTGTACTCCCTTCCACATAATAACACAGATCTATATATAATGTTGTGGGATGATCTCCATGATACAGTGATAGTATAAAAAAACAAAGCTCAGAACAGTATGAAGAGTATACTAGCATTTAGGTAACAAGGATATAAAATATACCCATCCTTTACATATATAATTTTGGAAATAAAACCACTTATTCAAAATTTTAAAGTAAGGCACTGCCTTCCCTATTAATATTCTACATACAAGGAGAAGAGAGAGACTACACAGTCCCCAGGGGAACCTCTCAACCCCCTCAGCTCCTGAGTGCCTTAAAATTACAAACATCTTTGTACATCCTTGTATGGAAGTAGTTTAGTAACTTGAGTAAGCAATCAGGGGCATTTTTATGAAATTTTATTTATTTGGAGTAAAAGCTTTCCTTTCTGAGTCCTGCTTTTTCTTTTTCCTTTTCAGTAATCAGTTTTGCGGAGATAAGGGGGCTGTTGGGCAGGGCTTCCCTTTACACTGAGAAGTTTTGGATGGAGGTAAACTAATAGAGCAGGCTTGTGGGCAATTCTGGAAGGAGAGGAGGAGGGACTGGGATCTTTATTATTTCCATCTTTGTGACAGGCATAGTCATATACTTCATAGATCTTTTGTAGTTTTTAGTTTAATTCTCTAGTGTAGCTGATTCTGTAGTATACTGAGTTTAAGAAAAGGTTTTAAAACATTTTTGGGAATGCTGGATGAAGATTGATGATGAGTGGCAGAGGATAATTAGGTATCTTCTCTAAGTAAGAGATAGGTCACCTTTTGGGGTGGGAAATGGAGAGGAAGTATCTTCTCAGTAGACATTATCAACATAGTAAGAATTTAAGAAAGAATATTAATTAGCTCCATTCTTGGGCCCTAGACTGAGAAACTCCTGGAAACCACAGTCCTTGGGAGTGGCCCTGCTGTTGTGGACCTTCTCTCTAAAAGCTGCAAAAGAGATTCCAGGTTCTTACAGTGAATATCCCAGACAAATTTCCCCATTACTCTGGTGGGGAAAGGGAAGAGTAACCACTGTGAAACACACTCAGGGCTTCTCTATTACAAAGGCCTACAATTCAGGGGAAGGGATGTCACCAGAGGTCCATACTGAGACCTTATTCTAGCTGGGGAAAGAAAATTCTTTCCCATTCAGCCCCCTCCAGCTTTCCTGTCTCACTGAAGGGTGGTGATTGGAGGTAGAGTCAGAGGGGAAAGGGCTTCAAGGAAACAGACTGGGGACACTGAAACCAAAGAAAGTGTAGGTGGTGCTCTGTGCAGGAGAGTCAGAAATACTTAGGAAAGCTACAGCCTGGAGGCATGGGCTTATTAAAAGCTGAAAGTTAATTGGAAGATTAAGACTGCTCCCCATTCCCCAAGCCTACCACTATACCAACAAGGCTGTAAATATAGTAATAGTGATTATAGCTAAAAGATCTCCCAGATACAGACAATCTCAGAAGGGAGTCCATAGGAAACTTGAAGTCAACAAGAGAGATAAAATAAGGACACACTAGGAATCTGAAGCATCTGATAGCTGTAGTAGTAAGCATGAAATACAACTCAGCTCCTAACCAGATTACCATATTCTCTCACTAAAGATTTACTTGCTTAATGCCCATTGCCCAATACAATATGTTTGGTTTTCAAAAACAAACACACAAACAAGCAAACAAAGCAGAAAACTACAAAGTATGCCAAAAGTATGAAAAAAACAAAACAAAACACACTCTGAAGAGACAAACATCAGAACCAGACTCAGGGATGATACAGATGTTAAAATTATGAGACAGGGATTTAAAGTAACTGCAATTAACATATTAAGAATAGTAACTAAAAAAGTAGGCAGCATGCAAGAATGCTTTTGATGGGCTCACCAGTAGACTGGACACAGCTGGGAAAAGAATCAGTGAACTTAAATATAAGCCAATAGACACTACTCAAATTGAAATGCAAAGGAAAAAAAATAACATGGAGAGAAGAGTACATTCAAAAACTCTGGGACAATTTCAAAAGATGTAAGTTATGAGCAATTTGAGTACCAGTAGAAGACAGAATGGAGCAGAATATTGAAGTAATAAGGACTGAAGTCTTTCCAAAATCAATGAAAAAAAAAAAAAACCCACAAACTGAGAATGCTACAAACAGTGAAATTGTCTGTCAAAAGTGAAAGAGGGAGAAAAAAAAAAGTGAAAGAGAAATACTCTTTCATGCAAAGAAAAATTGATGAAATTCATTTGCCAGAAGTCTGGCCCTGCAAGAAATGTTAAAAGAAGTTTTTCAGGTAGAAGAAAAATGACACATCAGATATCCGATCTACATAAAGAGAGAAGAGCATTAAAAAAGGAATGAATAAAGTAAAATAAAGTATTTTTATTATTATTAATTGATCTAAAGTGTAGCTATTTGTTTGAAGTTTAAAATTTAAAGTGCCAATGTAATGGATGATTATAGCATATGGTTATGTGAAATGCATTACAGCAATGTGACAAGGGATGGGAAAGAGGAATTGGGAATACTTGGTTTTAAGGTACCTGCATTATATATGAAGTGTTACAGTGGTATTTGATAGTGGACTTAGATTATTTTTTTTAGATTGATTTTATTTATTTATATATTTATTTATTTATTTGAGAGAGAGAGAGCATGGGGGGGTGAGTGTTGGAGGGAGAGGTAGAAGCAGACTCCCACTGAGCAGGGAGCTGGATGCAGGGCTCCATCCCAGGACCCTGAGATCATGACCTGAGCTGAAGGCAGACACTTAACCCACTGAGCCACCCAGGCACCCTGGGACTTAGATTATTTTAAAATGAAAACCATAAACACTGGGGCAACCAGTGAAAAAAAAATTAAAAGAAGTATAAATAATATGCTAAAAAAGGAAAAAAGAATCACATAAAAATTTCAATTAAAACCAGAAAAGGCGGAAAAAGGGAGGAAAAAAGAAAAAAAGAACAACTACAACAAACAAAATATAGTTACAAAGATTATAGGGATTAATCTAACCAAATCAATAATTACTTTCAATGGTAGTAGTCCAAATACACCAAATAAATGACAAGATTGTTACAGGGAATAATAATAATAATAATAAAAAGACACAACTATAGAGATCCAACTATAGATATTCCTTATATTTAAAAAAAAACTTTAAATATAAGCACCCAAATTGGTTAAAAGTAAGGGATGGGGAAAAATATAACATGCTAATACTAAACAAAAGAAAACTGGAATAACTATATCAATTTCAGACAAAGCAGAGTTCAGAACAAGGAAGATTATTAGTGATAAAAAGGGGCATTACATAATGTTTAAAGTATCAATTTTGCAAGAAGACACAACATTCCTAAACTTCTATGACATAATAACAGAACCTAACATATGTGAGGAAAAACTGATAAAACTTCCAGAAAAAAAATAGGCAAAGCCATTACAATAGTTGGAGACCTTAATACACCTTTTGCTGAATTGATACATTAAGCAGACAAAATCAGTAAGAATATACCTGACCTTAACAGCACTATCAGCTAACTTGAACTAATTGATAGTAAAGAGTAATCTATCAAAGAATGGTAGAATATACATTCTTCTTGAGCTCACATGGAACATTCCTAAAAGCAGACTGGATCCTGTACCATAAAACAATGACAAATAAAAAAAAATAAAAACTATATGTATACAGAGTATGTTTCAGACCAATGGGAATAACTAGAAATCAATAATAGAAAGATAACTAGAAAATCACCAATTATTTGAAAATCAAACAACACAATTCTAAATAGTACATGGGTCAAAGATGTCAATCCTTCCCAGTTGGAGCTATAGATTCAACACAATCCTAATCAAAACTTCAGCTAGCTATTTTAAGTTACAGTACTCAAGACCAGTTGGTAGTGGAGAAAAAATAGGCACATAGATAAATGGAACAAAATAGTGATTTCAGGAATAGACAAATATAGTCAACTGATTTTTGACAAAGGCATTTGAATGGAGAAAGAAGTCTTTCCAACAAATGGTGCTAGAGTAGTCCATATGCAAAAAAGTGACCTAGACACAGAACTTAACACTCCACACAAACATTAGTTCAAAATAGAACATAGAACTCTATGTAAAATACAAAACTATAAAACTCCTAGAAGAAGATATAGGAAAAAATATACATGTTCTTCAGTTTGGTGAAGTTTTTAGATATAACAATAAAAACACAACTCATGAAAGAAAAAAAATGGACTATTTTAATTAAAAACTTTTTCTCTACAAAAGTAAATGTTAAGAGAATGAAATATAAGTTATGGACTTGGAAAAAATGTGTGCAAATCACATGTCAGATAAAGAATTTGTGCCCACAATGTAAAAAGAACACTTAAAACATAATAATAATAATAATAAACTCTTAAAAATGTGCAAAAGAAAAAAACAGTGTGCTAAAGATCTGAACAGACGCTTCACTAAAGAAGATATAAAGATGGCAAATAAGCATATGAGAGTATTCTCAGTATCATTTGTCTGACAAATTGAGAATTGAGAATACTAGACAAATCAGACAAAACTGTGAGAAGATACCACTGCATTCCTATTAGAATGGCTAAAATGATTTTTTTTTGTTTTTTGTTTTTTGTTATTTTATTTAAATTCAATTAACATATAGTGTATTAGTTTCAGATGTAGAGTTCAGTTATTCATCAATTGCATATAACACCCAGTGCTCATTACATCACTTGCCCTCCTTAATGCCCATCATCCAGTTACCCAATCCCCCCCACCTCCCGTCCAGCAACCCTCAGTTTGTTTCCTATAGTTAAAAGTCTCTTATGGTTTGTCTCCGTCTCTGATTTTGTCTTATTTTATTTTTCCCTCCCTTCCCCTATGATCCTCTGTTTTGTTTCTTAAATTCCACATATGAATGAAACCATATATATTGTCTTTCTCTGATTGACTTATTTTGCTTACCATTATACCCTACAGTTCCATCCACATCATTGCAAACTATAAGATTCCATCCTTTATATGGCTGAGTAATATTCCATTGTGTATATATACCACCTCTTCTTTATCCATTCATCTGTTGATGGACATCTGGGCTCTTTCCATAGTTTGGCTATTGTGGACATTGCTGCTATAAACATCAGCATGCAGGTGCCCCTTCAGATCACTACAGTTGTATCTTTGGGGTAAATACCCAGTAGTGCAACTGCTGGGTCGTAGGGTAGCTCTATTTTTTAACTTTTTGAGGAGCCTCCATACTGTTTTCCAGAGTGGCTGTGTGAGTTTAAATTCTCACCAACAGTGTAAGAGGGTTCCCCTTTTTCTGCATCCTTGCCAACATTTGTTGTTTCCTGATTTGTTATTTTTAGCCATTCTGACTGGTGTGAGGTGTATTGCATTGTGGTTTTGATTTGTATTTTCCCTGATGCTGAGGGATGTTGAGCATTTTTTCATATGTCTGTTGGCCATTTGTATGTCTTCTTTGGAGAAATTTCTGTTTGTGTCTTCTGCCCATTTCTTGACTGGGTTATTTGTTTTTTTGGGGTGTTGATTTTGATAAGTTCTTTATAGAAGATAGTGGATACTAGCCCTTTATCTGATAAGACATTTGCAAATATCTTCTCCCATTCTGTCGGTTGTCTTCTGGTTTTGTTGACTGTGCAAAAAGTTTATAACTTGATGAAGTCCCAATAGTTCATTTTTGCCCTTGCTTCCCTTGCCTTTGGTGATGTGTTTAGGAAGAAGTTGCTGCGGCTGAAGCCAAAGAGGTTGCTGCCTGTGTTCTCCTCAAGGATTTTGATGGATTCCTGTCTCACATTGAGGTCTTTCATCCATTTTGAGTCTATTTTTGTTTATGGTGTAAGAAAATGGTCCAGTTTCATTCTTCTGCATGTGGCTGTCCAATTTTCCCAACACCATTTGTTGAAGAGACTGTCTTTTCTCTACTGGATATTCTTCCCTGCTTTGTCAAAGATTAGTTGACCATAGAGTTGAGGGTCCATTCCTGAGTTCTCTATTCTGTTCCATTGATCTATGTGTCTGTTTTTTGTGCCAGTACCATACTGTCTTGATGATTACAGCTTTGTAATGGAGATTGAAGTCCGGGATTGTGATGCCTCCAGTTTTCGTTTTCTTTTTCAACATTCCTTTGGCTATTCAGGGTCTTTTCTGGTTCCATACAAATTTTAGGAGTATTTGTTCCAGTTCTGTGGGACAGAGTTGATGGTATTTTGATAGGGATTGCATTAAATGTGTAGATTGTTCTAGGTAGCATAGACATTTTCACAATATTTGTTCTTCCAATCCATGAGCATGGAACATTTTTCCATTTCTTTGTGTCTTCCTAAATTTCTTTCATAAGAGTTCTAAAGTTTTCTGAGTACAGATCTTTTACCTCTTTGCTTAGGTTTATTCCTAGGTATCGTATTGTTTTTGCTACAATTGTAAATGGGGTTGGTTGCTTAATTTTTCTTTCTTCTGTCTCATTGTTAGTGTATAGAAATGCAACTGATTTCTGTGCATTGATTTTATATCCTGCCACTGGGCTGAATTCTTGTATGAAATCTAGCAATTTTTGGGTGGAATCTTTTGGGTTTTCCACATAAAGTATCCTGTCATCTGTGAAGAGTGAGAGTTTGATTTTTTTGCCAGTTTGGATACCTTTTATTTCTTTTTGTTGTCTGTTGAGGCTAGGACTTCTAGTAGTATGTTGAACAACAGTGGTGGGAGTGGGCATCCCTGTTGTGCTCCTGACCTTAGGGGAAATGTTCTGATTTTACCCATTGAGAATGATATTTGCTGTGGGATTTTCATATATGGCTTTAATGATATTGAGGTATGTACCCTCTATCCCTACACTGTGGAGAGTTTTAATCAAGAAAGAATGCTGTATTTTGTCAAATGTTTTTTCTGCATCACTTGAGAGGATCATATGGTTCTTGTCCTATCTTTTATTAATGTGATGTATCACACTGATTGATTTGTGGATGTGGAACCACTCTTGCAGCCCAGGAATAAATCCCACTTGGTCGTGGTGAATAATCCTTTTAATGTACTGTTGGATCATATTGGCTAGTATCTTGGTGAGAATTTTGGCATCCATGTTCATCAGGGATATTTGTCTGTAATTCTCCTTTTTGGTGGGGTCTTTGTCTGGTTTTGAGATCAAGGTAATGCTGGCCTCATAAAATGAGTTTGGAAATTTTCCTTCCATTTCTATTTTTTGAAACAGCTTCAGAAAAATAGGTATTAATTCTTCTTTAAATGTTTGGTAGGGTGGTGCCTGGGTGGCTGAGTTGGTTAAACATCTGCTTTCAGTTCAGGTTACGATCCTAGGGTCCTGGGATCAAGCCCTGCATTGGGCTCCCTGCTCTGTGAGGGGCCTGCTTCCCCCCCTCCCTCTGCCTGCCACTCCCGCTGCTCATGCTCTCTCTCTCTTTCTCTCTCTCTCTGTCAAATAAATAAATAAAAATCTTAAAAAAAAAACAACTAAACCCTTCTCTTTGAAAAAAAAAAAATCAATAAATGTTTGGTAGAATTCCCCTGGGAAGCCATCCAGCCCTGGAATCTTGTTTGTTGGAAGATTTTTTATTACTGCTTCAATTTCCTTGCTGCTTATGGGTCTGTTCAGGTTTTCTATTTCTTCCTCTTTCAGTTTTGGTAGTTTATATGTTTCTAGGAATTCAACCATTTCTTCCAGATTGCCCAATTTGTTGGCATATAGTTGGTCATAATATGTTCTTTAATTGTATTTCTTCGGTGTTGGTTGTGATCTCTCCTTTTTCATTCATAATTTTATTTATTTGGGTCCTTTTCCTTTTCTTTTTGATAAGTCTGGCTAAGGGTTTATTGATCTTATTAATTCTTTCAAAGAACCGGCTCCTAGTTATGCTGATCTGTTCTACTGTTCTTTTGGTTTCTATTTCATTGATTTCTGCTCTAATCATTATTATTTCTCTTCTCCTGCTGGGTTTAGGCTTTATTTGCTGTTCTTGCTATAGCTTCTTTAGGTGTAAGGTTAGCTTGTGTATTTGAGACTTTTCTTGTTTCTTGAAACACTCCTGTATTGCTATATACTTCCCTCTTAGGACAACCTTTGCCTCATCCCAAAGGTTCTGAACTGTTGTGTTTTCATTTTCATTTATATCCATAAATTTTTCAAATTCTTTAATTTCCCAGTTGACCCATTCATTCTCTAGTAGGATGCTCTTTAACCTCTATGTATTTGTGTTCTTTCCAAATTTTCTCTTGGAATTAAGTTCAAGTTTTAAAGCATTGTGGTCTGAGAATATGCAGAGAATGATCCCAATCTTTTGATATTTGTTGTGACCTGATTTGTGAACAAGCATGTGATTTATTCTGGAGAATGTTCCGTGTGCACTCCATAAGAATGTGTATTCTGTTGCTTTAGGATGAAATGTTCTGAATGTATCTGTGAAGTCCAACTGGTCCAGTGTGTCATTCAAAGCCCTTGTTTCCTTGTTGATCTTCTGCTTAGATGATCTGTTCATTGCTGTGAGTGGGGTGTTAAAGTCCCCTACTAATACCAACTGCTGGTTAGGATTTAGAACAATAGCAATTCTCATTCATTGCTTATAAGAATGCAAAATGGTATAGCTACTTGTAAGGTATTTTTGTAATTTCTTACAAAGCTAAAAATAATCTTGCCTTATGATCTAGCAGTCATGCTCCTAGCTATTTATCCAACTGATCTGAAAATTTATGACCACACAAAAACTTCATGCTAATGTTTACAGCAGTTTTATTCATAATTGCCAAACACTGGAAGCAACCAAGATGTCTTTCAGCAGGTAAATTGATATACAAACTGTAGTACCTTCATACAATGGAATACATTCAGTGATAAAAAAGAATGAACTGTCAGTCACACAAGCACATGAATGATTCTTAAATATATATTGCTATATAAAATTGAACAGATGAAAGAAGCCAGCTACATACTGTATGATTCCATTTATATGATTTTCTGGAAAATATGAAACTATAGAAATGATATCAGGCTAGTGATTACAATGGTTTGGGTTCTTGAATAGCTAAAGCAAATGGGATTTTCAAGGGTAGTGAATTTATTTTGTATGACATTGTAATGGATACATGGTGCCATGAGTTTGTTAAAATTCATAGAACTTTACAGCATAGTGAACCCCAATGTATGCAAATTAATTAAGTATATTTAGACAATCAGATCCTAGGGTTGAATGCAGACTGTGATAATAATATCTGAGTATATCATCAGTGAATGAAATATCCTCACTGGAGATTGTGGGGAGAAAATGTGCTGGCCTAAGTAATTTTGAGAATGAATAGAGATTAAGACTAAAGACAGAAGGAATTGTACATAAATAATTAAAAGTAAATAAATAAAAAGAACACTGAGTAAAAACAAAGAAAATCTGAATAAAGTGTAAACTTTAGGTGTACCTGTGTGGTTCAGTCAGTTAAGCAGCCAACTCTTGATTTTGGCTCAGTGCATGATCTCAGCGTCCTGAGATTGAGTCCCCCGTCAGGCTCCAGGCTCAGCAGGGAATCTGCTTGAGGATTCTCTCTCTCTCTCTCCCTCTGCTCCTCCCCACCTTCTCTCTCTCTCTAAAATAAATAAATAAATCTTTAAAAATAAGTGTAAACTTTCGTTAATAATAATGTATCAAAATGGTTCATTAGTTGCGACAAATAGACCATACTAGTATAAGATGTCAACAGTGGGGAAACTGTTGGGAATTCTCTGTATTATCTTCACAATGTTTCTGTAAATCTAAAACTATACTAGAAGAAGTAGTTTATGTCAAAAACATTTTGATGTAGACTTAAATAATTATGACGTTTATAATGCAATGAAGAGAAAAAGGAAAAAAGAATGGTATGTAGGTCTGAAGAGAAAGGGATATATTGCATATTTGATCTGTTAGTTTTCTCTCTAGTCTTTTTAAACTTTTTTAAAAAAAATTTTTGAGAGAGAGTGAATGAATGGGGGAGGGGCAGAGGGAGAGAGACAGAGAGAGAGAGAGAATCTCAAGCAGGCTCCAGGCTCAAGGCAGAGCCCAATGCAGAGCTTGATTGCAGGACCCTGAGATCATGACCTGAGCTGAAATCAGGAGTCCAGTGCTTAATCGACTGAGCCACCAAGGCACCCCTCTTTCTAGTCTTTTTAAAAAAATAATGTTCCATGCAAATAAGGCACTGACTCTGAACAGTGATTCACAATAATCTTAAAGCATGCTAAAGAATTAGTAAATAGAAGTAAGTAATATATAAAAATACTAATACATCGTAACCACTTAGGATTTACTATAAGAATGTAAAGATTCTTTAACATTAAAAATCCACTGATGTAACTCACTACATTAATAGAAAAAACGGAGAAAATTATACAATCACCTCAATAGATCTAAGAAAAAGAATTTGATAAAATTAAAAACTTTTAAATGATAACTTTTAGCATCCTAGAAACAGAAGGGAACTGCTTTAAACTGATCTATCTACATCTATCTATATCTATATCTATATCATCTATATCTATATCTATATATAGTTAGTATCATAGTTAATGGTGAATTATTGAAAGAATTCTACTCAAGATCGAGCTGGATATTGTATTCAGTGAAATTTAGGTAAGATAAAGGAAGGAGAATACATACAATGAAGAAATAGTTCAATATTAAAAATGACTTTCTTTCCACAAAGTAGTGATAATTGGGAAATGAAACTAAAATAAAAGATACCGTCAACAATAGCATCAAGTGCATCAAGTACTTAGGAATAAATCTAACAAAAGTTGTACAAGACCCATGCACAGACAGTTCTACTAAATATTTCTGAGAGAATTTAAAAAAAACATTATATATGGAGAAATATATATTCCTGATTTTGAAGACTCAATTCACTATGTGAATTCTACCCTATTAGATCTATAAATTTAGTGCAACCCCAGTTAAAATTTTACCTGATTTTTTATTGTAGAAATTGACAAGATGATTCTAAAATACATTTATCAAAGACACAAACAGCCAAGACAATCTTGATGATAACCAGAGTTGGAGGATTAACACTACCACATATTAAGATTTAATATAAAGTTACAGTAATTAAGAACTAGAACACAAATATAACAGTGGAACTGAATAGAGAGTCTATAAATAGACCCCACATATACACTTAAACTTCACTTAGGATGAATGTGACAACACAGTATAGTGGGGAAATAATGACCTTTTTATTTTTTATTATTTTTATTTTTATTTTTTTAAAGATTTTATTTATTTATTTGACAGAGAGAGACACAGCGAGAGAGGGAACACAAGCAGGGGGAGTGGGAGAGGGAGAAGCAGGCTTCCTGCTGAGCAGGGAGCCCGATGCGGGGCTCGATCCCAGGACACTGGGATCATGACCTGAGCTGAAGGCAGACACCCAACGACTGAGCCACCCAGGCGCCCCAATAATGACCTTTTTAATAAATGGTGCTGGGTCAATTGAATAGTCATATGCAAAAAAAAATTCTTGAATGTCTATGTCTCATTATACACAGAAATTAAATCCAGATGGATCGTAAACCTAAGGTACAAAGTAAAACATAAAGCTTTAAGAAAGTAAACAAAAGAGAGTATTTTCATGAAATCGAAGCAAAGTTTTTCTAGGCAGGACACTGACACAAAATTAACCATAAAGATAAGATTATGGGTGCCTGGGTGGCTCAGTCAATTCAGCGTCTGCCTTCAGCTCAGGTCATGATCCCAGGGTCCTGGGATTGAGTCCCGAATTGGGCTCTCTGCTCTGCAGGGAGTCTGCTTCTCCCTCTGCCCCTCCCCCCATTCGTCCTCTCTCTCTCTCTCAAATAAGTAAATAAAACCTTTAAAAAAAAAAAGCATAAACAAGTATTCAGTCAAAAAAAGATAATATTAATAGGCTGTACTATATTAAAATTAGGAATTTCAGTTTATTATGTAGTACCATTAAGAAAGTGAAAATGTAAGCCCACGAGTGAGAAAAGATATTTATAAGATTTATGTCCAATAAAAGACCCATAAACAGAGTTCCTAAAGAAATTCTACAAATCAGTAAGAAAAAAAAATCATAACGTACAAAAGAAAAGTAGGCAAATGACTTCAACGACACATCATCAGAGTGAATATCCAGTCAGTAAAACCACTATGTGATACCACTACACATATACACTCGAATTGCTAAGATAAAAACTGCAGACAATACCAAATTTTGGTGGGGATATGGAACAAAAGGAACACCCAAATACTTCTGGTAAGAGCATAAATTTGATCAACCACATTAGAAAACTGTTTGATACCATCTATAAAGTTGACCTCTGCATACCCTATGATCCAGCAATTCTGCTCATGTTGGCCAAGACACATACAAGAATGCGCAGCACTAACCATTGAAAGGAAACAAATCAAATGTCTATTAATAGAGTTGCACATTCATACAATGGAATATTATACCTCAATAAGAAGGAACCATATCCTGCTACATGCAGCCACATGGATGAATCACACAAATATAATGTTGAAAACCATGAAAGACTCTGGACTCTGGGAAACAAACTGAGGGATACTGAAGGGAGCGGGTGGGGGATGGGGTAGCTGGGTGATGGGTATTAAGGAGGGCATGTATGGTGATGAGCACTGGGTGTTATATGCAACTAATGAATCGTTGAATACTACATCAAAAACTAATGATGTATTATATGTTGGCTAATTGAACATAATAAAAATATAAATATAATGTTGAATGAATGAAACAGACACAAAATAATACATATCATGTAATTCCATTTCTAAGAGTTCAAAAACATGTAAAAGTAACATATTGGTAGATGTTAGATTTGTGGTTACATTTTAGGGAGTATTGGCTGGGAAGGGAGGTGGGGAGACTCTTGTGATGCCACTAATCTACTTTTTAACCTTGTTGGCTATTAGTGAATTTCTTCTTTGTGAATATTCATGAATGTGTACATTTAAAATTTGTGCATTTTTCTGTATGTAAGCTACATTTCAATAAAAAAAATTTAGCCAATATATTCAAAGACATTAATTGAATATTAGGCAAGGCAGAAATTCTTAGTAACATGTGGCACCAATTTATTAAATGTATCCTTATTTACATGTTTGCAAGCTGTCCCCTAAACACACACCTTGTAATTGTCATTTTGATTTCACCACTGTTATTCATTTTGAATTTTTTACCCTTTCCCAAAATATTTTTAGCTCTTCTTGACAACTGACTCAAATCTCCAAAATTAATTGTTCTTATTTTAATTTTCAAGTCTATCACCATTATTCAGGTCCTTACCTCTCCAAAAACTAAGTAGGCTTTTTCTTATCTGCCTCTTTTCCAATTTATTCTAATTGGACACAGGATACAGATTGATTTTCCTAAATTACTCTCCTAATGATATGGGAAACAAAGGCAGAAGGAAATGTAGATAAAATTAAGTGTCCATAACCTGCAGCCCATTGACAAATACTTGAGGCAGGCAGAATATAATGTTCCTCCAGGAAGCTCTTAACTGTCTTAATGTTAATGCCTTGCTAGAGGGAAAAATAACCTTGGTTTGAAAATAGCAAAGCCTCCAGTATCCTGTGTCTTCTTTAGCATATGAAGATCCTTTTGAAACTTCCCTTATCTTTTCTTCCCCCAGCCCCAAAGTATATAACCAGTTGCCCCTCACAATCCCTGGGCAGCAGGGAGCAGCAGTCTTTCTGCCCATGGGTCCTGTCCCCCGGTGCTTTAATAAAACCACCATTTTGTACCAAAGATGTATCAAGAATTCTTTCTTGGCCATCAGCTCTGGACCCCACCAAACCTCACCTATATATTCCAAAAACTACATTATTTGGAACCCAATGTGGGGCCTTTGAGTCATTTCATCTATACCCTGAGCTTCGGTGCAAACTTGGTAAGTATTCCCTTTACTCATTCCAGGGGCTCTTCAAGGAGTATGGTCTTATTGGAACACTTTCATGCCAATTGCTCAGGCTGCAGTCCTCTAGCCCGTGGCTACTTTATGAGGAGGAGAAAGCCTACCTTTTGGCTAGAAATTAGTACCTTGCTGGAATGGTAATAAGACTCAGAAACTTGATGATCTCTCTTTATTCCTGTCCTCATACAAAGTTGTCTGTCTTTGGCACAGGACAGCCACCTAAGTCACTGGGACAGATGCCAATCTTAAGATTCTTGTGTGAGGTTTCCTCTTGATTGATCTAATGTGATCCCCTCCACATCCCTGATCTAGCTGCTTCTGGCTGTGGGACCTCCACTGGGAGCCGGCTGAAACCAGTACCCAATTGAATTAAAACCCAACCAGGGACCGTTTCCTAGAGAAGTTGGCTGTAAAGACTCCATGTGATGGAATGTTGCTTAGATCATGATGGATTTCTATCTTTACTGTTTCCTGTCAATGTCCTCTACCAACTACTTAAGTTACAACATTAGGTACTTTCCTCTTGTAAAACTTCTCTAGTGTATTCCATAGGTTTAAAATGGCACTTCTGTGTGGCTTTCAAGGCAAGCCAAGGTGGACGCGGCCTTGATAGCAGGGCCTTCAAGGCAAGGTATACTTGGTTCATAGGACGGCACCCACTGTAGTCTAGAATATGATGGGAAAGTGGGGGAGGGCAGGCCTCCTTCCTACAGGGCCTTTATGGCAGCTGCTGATCATAGGGATTTCTTTTGAGGGACTCCTCAGGTTGCTTTAACATCAGGAACCTCTGACATATCCTGAGCATGGGAGGCCACCTGGGAGTCTGAGTGGATTTTCTTGGTGATGGACCTTCTCTCTTCAAGTCCCCAAGGACTCTCCCTTGGGATGCCTCTTTAACCCACTGGAAATAATTAGGATTGCAAAATTTAAGAAAGGTACTGCATGGTCTCAGTCAGATCTATCAGTTAGAGCTCTTCTGCAAGAAACCGAGTAAATAGATGGAGGTATCCTAGGTCCGTCCCAGACTTTCAGGGCTCTAAACAGGATCCAGACCTAAGGGCCTCTTGCAGAACATGTTTGGTCATAACCAGACCAGTAAACTTCCTCCTGATGTATTGGAATGTAATTATCTAAATAGGCCTTTTCCGAATAAACCCAAGTTACTGGAGGAAACACAGGCCATCCCTAGCAAAGGGGACTCTGACTCTTTATCTCTCAACTGGTCCACCTAATAGACCCAGGTTACTCTAGCAGTACCTGAAGGCTTCTCCCTCATTCATTTCCTGGGTTAATGGCTATAATTGGAACCAACTGTCCCTGGTTAGTCTACCTCAGGATGGGGACTTGAAGGAATATTCCCAAGCAGCTGCTTGGGAAACTCCATTTGTTTGGGGGAAATTCCCTGTCCTCTCTGGCCTGACATGGACTGCCTATTCCCCTTTGTTGGCAGAAAAACATGGTGTCTGCTCCTCTGTTGGAGCTGATGAGCTCTAGATCCGGGAACCCTTTCTCTGCCTTCTGGCAGCACTTTGCCTCTTCTGCCTTCCGGTCCCCCTCCTCCTGTTTCTGCACCACCTTGGGTGCAGCCTGCAGAACTGGCTTCTGTACCAACTTCAGTGCCTTTAGTACCAGTGGTTCCTCCTCCTACCCTTGCTATCAATGAGTGAAGAAGAGCACACCCTGGATTTAACACCACCCACTTCAGATTTCCCCACCAGTGTCCCAGGTAAAAATGACAATGGGGAAAAATTGACTTTTAAAAGTGGATCCAGGTGAAACATAGTTTGGCATTTAAACTAATTCAAGTTTGTTGGTTTAATTAATATAGACCTGTCTTTAGAGTTATCAGCGTTAAATGTGAAACTTTTATTCTACCAAGATTTACTGAAGGTCGTATAAGCTCGTGTTATGTCTATTGCAATTTGTTAGCAAAAAGATGACTTAAGTGATGGTTAATTTTCTGTCTCAAAGTTTTCATGGATAATTGTTAAGATAACTTTCACAGTCTTTGGTAACCTGAAACTTGAAAGTTTTGCTTGGACGATAAATGGGATTGAATTTGTTGGACATCTAGGTCTTTTCCAAATGAGATAAAGTGGTAAAGCATTGATTACTGGATGTAGGTTTGAGCTTTTGACTTCTTATTGCAAAGAAACTAAGGATATTTGAATCTTGGTATACCTGCTTTGTGCTTAATAGATTCATAAATTTGCCATCTAAGGAATTCTGGTGTGACAGTTCACAATCGGTTACTACTTAGTTTTCACTGGAGACTAAGGTTTCTAAGAGTGCAAAATTCTGCTAAGTGTAAGTAAGACTGATGCAAATAAGGGAAGCAATTCTGTATGTAGAAAGGTAGGAGATATGTAAGAAAGTTGCAAAGAATGGGAATGCATTTTTGTTCAAGGTAAAAGGTAATTTTGTCCTAAATGAGACTGGTTGTTTGGGAAGAAATGGCTTAGGACAAAATCTGAATGCAAAGGAAAGTTGTAGGTTTGTTGTAGGGAGACCTTTGGAAGGAATTTTAGCTGTGGTCAGGACGGACTAAGATTGAAATGAATGGATTTTAAAAGTATTGGGCATAGGATTGAAAGTCTGCTTTCTCTCAGTTAAAAAGACAAGGTTTTCTTGAATTATTGGTCTGCTCTTGCTAAAATATAAACAAAGATTTTTTTCTCTTTTGTCTGCCCAGAAAATGAATTTCTATGTTTTGACTTTATCAAGTCTTTGATTACTTGGTTAAAACTTCTCAGTATTAAAGGAGCTAAGTTTTGCTAACAACTATATAACCCTACATATTTGCCTTTTGAATCTCTTAATGTAACCTTGGTTAAATAAAAAATAATTTTTTTAATGCTCTATAATCCTATTTAGGCATGTACTTAAAAACTTTCTAAGGTTTTAACAAACTTTCCAAGATTTAAATTGTAAATAAAGTCTCTGATTCATTGGGCCTTTTTATTTGGTATGTTAAGCTACTCTGGAAGAACTGTTTTAAGGAACTAAGGTTGACTTTAAGAAACATGAAGCCAATAAAGCCCCTTGGATGTGTTGGCCTGATACCTTGCTTAGAATTCCCAGCAGCCTTACCAGGTGAGTAAAGAATGTCACTTCCTGGAAGGTGCAGGAACCTGAAGCATACTTTGGGGATCTCGAGAAGAGGAATCTGCCCAAATCTTCAGGTATTTCAGGCATGTCTGATAGCAAGCACTAGGCTTGGCTTCTGGCCTGGAGAGGCTACTAAAAGTTCAACCTAGAGATTCCTTATAAAAAGTTCCAGCAAAGCAAATTCTAAAAGATCTATAATCAATCACTATTCTTGCTGAACTTATGTAAATCAAAAGGTGAAATTTGTTTAAATTGGACTTGTTTTACAAATGAATTAGTCCTGATTTGGCTATCTTTGATTAAAAATGAGGGTTATTACAGAGAGAAAATGTTTCAATAACACATCTTTGTAGATATTAGATCTCAGCATTGAGACTCAAAAAAACTGGATTACTGGATTATTCTTTTACCAGTAGGGCTTCTTTGAATGAGGATCACCCCCAAGCAACCAACAGAGTCATTGGTTATTATCCCTTTTGAGTTACTATATGGAACACCTTTTCTCACTGGAAACTATCAATTGATGGAGACTCTAATGCTCTGTTAAATTATTCACTTGATGCCGATTAATTCATAAATCTCTAAATGAACATGCAAACCATATCCTCCCTAAACCTGATCTGACAGTCACTAGCAATCCACCCCATATAAACCCTGGAGTCAGGGTTTATTCAAAGGATTGGAAGTCTAATACAGCAGGGGATTTAACTCCAAAATGGAAGGGCCCCTACTGGGTCATAGTATGTACTTCCACTACAGTAAAATTAGAGAAGCACTCTTCATGGGCTCATATATCTAGAATAAAACCTGTAACTCCCTCACAGGAAACCAATGAGCAAACTAACGTGCCTTCTTATTCCTGTGAACCAGTGGAAGACCCATTTCTCTTCAAACATCAATAAAACCCTGGAGAAAATTTTAGTTAACTACCAAAGGTCTTTTTATTCAGGCTTCTCTTTCTTATTATAATAACCTTCTCTTGTTGTCTTTTTCTGGTGTCTCCCTGCCTGGTGTCAAGACTCCTTCACTGCCATAACTTCCAGCTGACAGATGATCCTTTCTACTCAAGGAGGTTCATATATGTTGTCTACTTGGATTGGCTGCCTCTGCCTTTGGTAACTCCTATATATAAATTCCCCAAATGTCCAATGTTGGCCCATAGGTAGGGACATCTCTACACCCCTATTCAGCAGGAAGAAGTTAGAAGACAACATCAGTTCTATCTATCTCTATCCAAGTAGAGGACAACATCAGTTCAAAATTCTCACACAGCATTTTTCCCTCTAAATTATAGCTGAAATATATTTGCTTATTTATTTTTCATTTTGGGTTGGTACAGTATAATTTATTGATGGTACATGACAAGGTAGGGCTCCCCAATCCCCTCCTCTTCTTCAGGGGGTCTGGGATAGAGATCAAGAGATTCTCTGTACTGGGGGATGAGTTGGGGCAATGACTCCTCAGCAGCTAAGGGCCTCTCTCTTCTTCTTGCTCTCTCTGGGGCTCATGGTCCAAGGGGCTCTTACTCCTTGGAGGCCATCTGGACCATAACGTCCACCACCTGGTTGATGTAGCCAAATTCATTGTCATACCAGGTAATGAGCTTTGCAAGGTAGTCATTGAGAGCAATGCAAGCCCCAGCATCAAAGGTGGAAGAGTGGGTGTCCTGTTAAAGTTGTAGATAACCTGATCCTCAGTGTAGCCCGGCGTTCTCTTGAGGGAGCCTTTTGATGCCTGCATCACCACTTTCTTGATGTCATCGTATTTGACAGCTTTCTCCAGGTGAGTAAGGGACAGGCGGGGCTATGTAGGGAGAGATAGATAGGGGGCCATGGGATCAGGCTCACAAAATTCAAAAATGTGGAAGATGAAAGGGAACCAGAGATAAGGGAACAAACCAGACCATCCTGTCCTAGGTGTCAGAGGTGGGGTCTTGTTGTAACAACTACTTGTGACCAAGAAAATTACCAGGCCCTAAAAAGGAAGTAAGCCATTGAAGGTGTTATCACTAGTCCTTGCTGTATGGTGATATCAATAGAGATGTTAAAAGGATTTAAGTTCCCTGGTTAGCTTTCTAGAAAAGACCATCCCTAAAAGCCCTCAGTGGCAACACTGTCGGGATCCCTCTCATTCCTGAGAGCTTTTTCTGTATCCTCACTTAATAAACTTTTATCACTTTATTCACTCTCCTTTGCAAGATTCATTCTTTGACTCCGTGAGACAAGAACCTCACTCTTCCACATCACAGGTGGCAGGTTAGAGCCACAGCTGACACTTTGGGAGTGGAGACATGGAAAGCCATGCCAGTGAGTTTCCTTCCCATCAGCTCAGAGATGACCTTGTCTATAGCCTTGGCAGGGCCAGTAGAAGCAGGAATGATGTTCTAGGCAGCCCTTTGGCCATTATACCACAGCTTCCCAGAGGGGCCATCCAGGGTCCTCTGGTGGCAGCGATGGCATGGACTGTGACCCTGAGTCCCTCCAGGATGCCAAAGTTATCATGGATGACCTTGGCCAGAGGGGCCAAGCAGTTGGTGGTACAGGAGACATTGCTGATAATCTTCAGGGAGTTGTCATACTTCTCATGGTTTATGCCCATCACAAACACGCGGACATCAGCAGAAGAGGCAGAGATGATGACCCTCTTGGCCCCACCCTTCAAGCGAGAGCCCTAGCCCTCCCCATGATGATGAAGACCCCAGTGGACTCCACAGCATACTCAACATCAGCATCACCCCATTTGATGTTGGCAGGATCTCACTCATGGAAGATAAAGATGGGCTTTCCATTGATGACAAGTTTCCTGTTCTCAGCCTTGACTGTGCTGTTGAATTTGCCATAGGTGCAATCATACTAGAACATGTAGACCATGTAGTTGAGGTCAATGAAAGGGTGATTGATGGTGACAATATCCACTTTGCCAGAGATGAAAGCAACCCTGGTGACCAGAAGCACAATACAGCCAAATCTGTTTACTCTGACCTTCACATATGTCTTGGGATGCAGCTGGCATTGCACCAGAAGATGTAGCTGTCTGTCAAATGGGGAGGAGCAGAGAGCCAGTATATGCTTTTTAAAATCTATGGAAACCACTTGGGGCAAAGACCAGCAGTCAAATTAACATACGAAGCTCAGTGTCTCCCGTGTTCCTGTTAGGCTTAGGAATGTTTATCTCACATGAGAATGTGGTTAGAATTAAGTATAATGAATGCATATTTTACACACAATGTCAGAATCCCTTAAAAATATCCTGGGCTTTGACAATAATGCAATTTATTTTATGTAAGAACCATTTTTAGGGAGACAGCCATTATACTAATCTGAAAGAACAGTGCTATAGTAGAAAGTACAAATGAATTTGTAAGTAAATGTGGAGATGAAAACAATTATGACTAAAACAAACACATCTGACTTCACAGAGGAGATGGCATTTGATCTGAGCTTTCAAAGGTGAACAGAATTCAAGTGGAAAGAAGAGAAGCAACAATTATAAGCTGAGGGGACACCATAAGAAGAAGCAAAGAGGTCTGAAAGTGATGGAGATAAGGAAGAGACAGATAGATCTGAGAGTGTTGAGTCCAGCAGATGATTCAACACAATGAGGGGAGGAGATTATGAGCATGAGCTCCCTGAAAATTTCTACAATTAAGGGGTAAGCGGAGGGAGAGGAGGCAGGAAAGGGAACAAAGAAAGACTATTATCAGAGATGTTGGAGCAAACTAAGTTATTTGGTATCATCTACATTGAAAGAAGAAAGCCTATGAGGAGGGACTAGTCAATAGAGTCAAATGCTATGGAATGCAATAGCAGATGGAACAAAGAATTATAAGTTTGATTTGGCAGTTAGTACTAATATGAGCTGTTTGCTGGAATGTTAGTTTGATGGAGGCATGGGCCAGAATGCAGCAGAATGGGGACCGAATGAGAGAACATAAAGAAGTAAAGATCCAGCTCAAAAAATGTTGTCTCTTCTCTATCATAAACTGAGAATGATTATTCTCTCTCATTCAACTCTCTTAATCCTTAGTTTGTATCATTTATTGATACTTTTTAAAAAAGACTTTATTTATTTATTTGAGAAAGAGAGAGAGAGAGACAGCACAAGCAGGGGGAGAAGGAGAAGCAGGCTCCCCTCTGAGCAAGGAGCCCCATGCAGGGTTCGATCCCAGGACTCTGGGATCATGTCCTGAGCTGAAGGCAGATGCTTAACTGACAGAGCCACCCAAGCTCCCCTTATTGATATTTTTAATGACATCGTATGGCTTGTGGGTATTTGTTTACACAATTTAATCCCTATTGTGATTGGTACCTATTTTTATATACTTCATATCATAAAAAGAGTACTTACATAGTATGCTCAATGATGAACTTTTAAATAGTGCATCATTAGGTAAGATTCCAACCATTTCATAGTTAAGTAAGAAATTTACACTAACCACTCTAATCTTTTCTTGCTCTACTGAACTACAGTGTTGATTGTCTACAAGCACACCTCAGAGATGTTTACACAGTACTATAGTTTATTAAGTGTGCAATACCATCATGGCTAAAAAACAATGTACATCCCTTAATTAAAATACTTTATTGATAAAAAAAGCGCTAACCATCACCTGAGCTTTCAGTGAATCCTAATCTTTTTCTGGTGGAGGGTCTTGCCTAGATGTTGATGGCTGCTGATTGATCAGGGTGGGGCTTGCTGAAGGTCAGGGTGGCTGTGGCAATTTCTTAAAATAAGCTGACAATGAAGTTTGCCACATTGATGGACTCTTCCTTTCATGAGTGATTTCTCTGCAGCATGTGAAGGTATTTGATAGCATTTTACCCATAGTAGAACTTTTTTCATAATTGGAGTCAATCCTCTTAAACCCTGCAACTGCTTTATCAACTAAGTTTACATAATATTCTAAGTCCTTTGTTGTCATTGCAACAATTTTCATAGCATTTCCACCAGGAGTAGTTTCCATCTCAAGAAACCACGTTCTTTGCTCATCCATAAGAATCAACTCCTCATCCATTCAAGTTTGATCCTGAGATTGCATCAATTCAGTCACATCTTCAGGCTTCACATTTAATTCTAGTTCTCTTGCTATTTCCACCACATGTGCCGTTACTTCCTCCACTGGAATCTTAAGCTCCTCACAGTCATCCATGAGGTTTGGAATCAACTTCTTCCAAACTCCTGTTTCTGTTGATACTTTCATCATTCCCCCTCAATCACAAATGTTCTTACTGGCATCTAGAATGGTGAATTCTTTCCAGAGAGTTTTCAATTTATTTGCCCAGATCCATCAGAGGATTCACTATCTATGGCAGCTATAGCCTTATGAAATGTATTTTTTAAATCATAAGCCTCGAAAGTCTTGATCCATGGGTTGTAGAATGGATGTTGTGTTAGCAGGCATGAAAACAACATTAATCTCATTGTCCATCTCCATCGGAGCTCTTGGCTGACCAGGAGCATTGTCAATGAGCAGTAACATTTTGAAAGGAATATTTCTTTCTGAGCAGTGGTTCCCAACAATGAGCTTAAAACATTCAGTAACCCATGTTGTAAACAGATGTGCTGTCATACAGGCTTCTTTTTTCCATTTATAGAGCACAGGCAGAATAGATTTAGCATAGTTCTTAAGGGTCTTAGGATTTTTGGAATGGTAAATGAGCAATGGCTTCAACTTAAAATCACCCAGATGCATCAGCCTCTAATGAGAGAGTCAGTCTGTCCTCTGAAGCTTTGGAAGCCAGGCACTGACTTCTCCTCTCTAGCTATGAAAGTCCTAGATGGCATCTTTTTCCAAAAAGATAGAAGGCTGTTTTATCTATATTGAAAATCTGTTGTTCAGTGTAACCAACTCCATTAATGATCTTAGTCAGATCTTCTAGATAACTTGCTGCAGCTTCTACATCAGCATTTGCTGCTTCACCTTGGACTTGTATGTTATGTAGATGACTTCTTGTCTTCAAACTCATGAACCAACCTCTACTAGCTTCAAATTTTTCATCTGTAGCTTCCTCACCTTTCTCAACCTTCACAGAATTGAAGAAAGCTAGGGTACTACTCTGGATTAGGCTTTGGCATAAGAAAATGTTGTAACTGGTATGATCTTCTATCCAGACCACTGAAACTTTGTCCATATCAGTGATAAGGTTGTTTTGCTTTCTTATCATTTGTGTATTTACTAGAGTAGCATTTTTAATTTCCTTCAAGAACTTTTACTTTTCATTCACAACTTGGCTAATGATTTGGTGTGAAAGACCTAGCTTTCTGCCTAGCTCAGCTTTTGACATGCCTTCCTCACTAAACTTAATCATTTCTAGCTTTTGATTGGAAGGGAGAGATGTGTGACTTTTCCTTTCACTTGAACATTTAGAGGTAATTGTAGGGTTATTAATTGGCCTAACTTCAATATTATTGTGTCTCAGGGAATAGAGAGGCCTGAGGAGAGGGAGAGAGACAAGGGGACAGCAGGTTGGTGGGAGCAGTCACAACACATACCACATTTATCAATTAAGCTTGTCATCCTATATGGATGTGGTTTGTGGTCCCCACAAACAATTCTAATAGTAATATTAAAAATTACTGATCACAGATCACCATAACAAATGTAATAATAATGAAAAAAGTTTGAAATATTGCTGGAATTATCAAAATGTCACACCAAAATATGAAGTGAGAAAATGCTGTTGGAAAAACGGTGCCAATAGTTGCTTAACACAGGGTTACCCAAAACTTCAGTCTGTAAAAAACACAATATCTGCAAAGTACAATAAAGTACAATAAGACAAGAAAGGCCTATATATCCATCATCCTTTTTAAATACTTCATTTTTTTTTAGTTTGAAGAGTCTTAAAGAAGTGTGTGGTTATTACTTTTTTTTTTTAATTTATTACCCATTGAGTCTGGTAGATCCTCAAGACATTGACTGTTCTACTCAGGTCAAGGCCCCCTTCCCAGCATCCTCAGCTTACCTCTCCAAAACCAATGATACTAACAAAACCAAACCAAGCTAAGCCAAGTCCAACCAAATTAAGTCATATTATATGCAAATGAAATCGAACTAAACTCATACATAACAAGTCTTATAGCCCTGAATTCCTCTGCTTACATTGATGAACTGTTTATGGACATTATTCCTATTCCCATATCTCTGAATGTATGAACTTTTGTGTGTTTTTTTTGAAAAAACTATTTTTATTTCTAGTTTTGTTTTTGTTTTTTAATTTTATTATGTTTTGTTAGTCACCATACAATACATCATTAGTTTTTGATGTGGTGATCCACGATCCATTGTTTTCGTATAACACCCAGTACTCCATGCTGTACGTGCCCTCCTTAATACCCATCACCGGGCTAACCAATCCCCCCTCCCCCCTCCACTCTAAAACCCTGTTTGTTTCTCAGAGTCCATAGTCTCTCATGGTTCATCTCTCCCTCCGATTCCCCCCCTTCATTTTTCCCTTCCTTCTCTTGATGTCCTCCATGCTATTCCTTATGTTCCACAAATAAGTGAAACCATATGATAATTGACTTTCTCTGCTTGACTTATTTCACTTAGTATAATCTCCTCCAGTCCCATCCATGTTGATGTGAAAGTTGGGTATTCATCCTTTCTGATGGCTGAGTAATATTCCATTGTATATATGGACCACATCTTCTTTATCCATTCATCTTTTGAAGGGCATCTCGGCTCTTTCCACAGTTTGGCTATTGCAGACATTGCTGCTATGAACATTGGGGTGCATGTGGCCGTTCTTTTCACTACATCTGTGTCTTTGGGGTAAATACCCAGATAAAGATAAGATAAAAAGCTTCTGCACAGCAAAGGAAACAATCAACAAAACAAAGAGGCAACCCACAGAATGGGAAAAGATACTTGCAAATGACACTACAGATAAAGGGCTGGTATCCAAGATTTATAAAGAACTTCTCAAACTCAACACCCAAAAAATAAATAATCAAGTCAAAAAATGGGCAGAAGATATGAAAAGACACTTCTCTGAAGAAGACATACAAATGGCTAACAGACACATGAATGTGTGAACTTTTGAACACCAATTTGAAAATTTTCTTTGGAAATGCTTTTCTGTGTTTTTGGAAACAGCCCTGGATGTTTACCCAGAGCAACTCAAGGGAGGCTACTTAGAGTGGTTACCTAGGAACCTGGTGAATATATCAGTAGAGATTTCTAGAGACTAACTCTAAACATCTATTTTAAACAGTCTTAGCAATTTAATGGTAAAGAACATTCTGAAGAAGTTATTTCCCTAGCAAAACTTCTGAGACATTTTTAGAATACAAGACAAATACCCCCAATCCCTGGTGGGGTTGTTTGTTTGTTTTTTAGGTTTTTTTTTTTTAATTTTTAAAAAATAGAAATAAAAAAGGTGGAATAGATGGATTAGGTAAAAGTTGAAACTGAACATTTAGGGCATCTCAACTAGCACCAAATCAATTATACCTTTTTTTTTTTTTTTTTTTTATCCTTCACCTAAAAACCATCTGGGCCTGTCATAGAGACTCAGCCTCTAAGCACAGTCAAGAAGGAATTGTCCAGATTGTCAAGAACACATGCCTTATACCACTTGTACAACACTTGTAGAAAGAAGTCAACTTCTACAACAATGGGTAAAATTATATAGTGTTCAGGAAGTCCGTAAGTATGAATAGCTCTAGGATAATGTAAATGTTTATAAAGCACAGTTAGCAGTTAGAGATTTCACACCTTCTTCCACCAAACACCTAATTTATTTTTTTCCTAAAAAAAATTTTTATATTACATTTTTAATGTCAACATTTTCAGGGACTAGAATATATTTTGCTCTTTTTTTCAGATTTTAATAATCTTACCTATGTTTCTAGTTTCTTCTCTTTCATCCATCACAGATCTTTAAAAATGCAAAATCATTAGAGATCTTTTCTTTCTTTATTATGTAAGGGAGATGGAGGGGTATGGAGAAAATCCACAATGATTTTAGATTATAGAAATTGTATTTTGGTTATTAGTAATTACAGTCTTGTAGTTCAATTTAATTCATGTATTTTGAGTGCTCTCAGAATTTCATTCATTTGACTAATCACTATAAATGTGTCAACTAAGCATGAAGACTATAGCTTCAGGCTGCATAAAATTTACCAGCTAATCTGATGTGATAGATGAATGAGCATCCATTCATCCTAATTTAAAGGAAAGTTCTCAAAAATGGAAAAGATTCTAGGGGAAAAATAGGACTTTAATTTCAAGGTTTTTTTTTTTTTTTCCCCCTCTCTTATATGTTTCAAATATGGACTCAAATGTTTGCACTCATTCATAAGATCTGTAATCATCTAAGGGTGTTCATTAATCTTTATGATGTTAATTCTGTGTCATCTTTTGTTCTCTAGCATATTGTATCAAATATTTTTCAAAATTCTCACTTTTGCCCACAGTGCATTTTTAAGGCATAATTATTTTCCTGACTCATTCTAGATCCTTTGAGGAAATGAGCAGAGGTATATCCTATGTGTTAAGGCAATTCTTCAAGGAATTAATTATAAAATGGCCTGTTTTGAAGATGCCCTGAGTTATGTGTTAGGACAATTTTATTTTGTTCTCATCTTATGAGAGAGATCTTACAAAACCAAAATAGTTCATTTGAGAAGAAGGTAATTGCAAAGGTGGATCTTTGACTTAGCTACTCACACGTATTTGGTACTATTACTCGAGATAGTATAGATGGTCATTTTAATGTGCATTTACCAGTCATCAACACACTTTACAGAGGATAAAGCTTAAGAAGTTAGAGCAGATGACTTCCAAATGCCATTGCAGTTTTGCCATGTGATGACATATGATTGTTACTACGTGGGTAAGCAAGATTAAAGGCACACTGAACGGATAACTAAAGCCATCACAAGCCCAAATCTGAAAAAGAACCAGCAACGGTTTTGAGTTCCTTCACATTTAGAATTAGATGATTTATTTACCTCTTTTTATATAGTATTTTAAGTGTTATTTATTCACTCATAGAAAATGCCATAAACAGCTGGCCCATATTTTGCTTTTGGGTGATTTCCTTCAGTAACTGTGGAGAAGAGTTCGTATGAAATTAGAGGCCTTCTTTGTTCTATGGAAAATCATGTAGTCGATGATTATGATGCTCCAAACTTGGATCGACAAACATGTAATCGTGGACTTTGGAGAGATGTTGCTGTAAAAGCCAGCTCACTTCTTTTCTTCTTCTCATTGCAAAAGCTTGTTTGTAATTTGTTTGTTTGTAACCTCTTTTTGTTTTTCTGCAGTGCTTTTTCAGTTCAATTAAAATAATCAGCGACTTTCTTTCTTTTTTTCTTTCTTTCTTCTGAAGCTAATTAAGTTGTGATCATTAAACCATTAAAATGAAGGCAAATATAATTAAAAATTTCTCCATTTAAAATGTTTGGTTATACATAAGTGACAGAAGAGTATAAAACATATATTAAAGAGCAAGAATAAAATATTTAGGAATATTAACTTTCATCTTAAACTAGTGATAGATGGAACACTTGGCACCCTTCAGAAGTCCTGCAGGCTTTTTTGACCACGGGCAGTTTGGGCTTCTCAGCCTGGCTAAGAAACATAGAGCACGGCCTGCTGAAGATTGGAAAAAGAGCTTGAGGTCAGAGGTCGACACAGTGAGGGAGTTTGCTCTTTAAGAGGTTATCTGTGGATCTGCAAAGCCAAAGTATAATTGGGTTTTGTGATGTGATTTTAGTGTGTAATTGTATATGATCTTAGATAGTTTCAAAGACAAGCTTGGAAGATTTTTCTAGCCTGTTTGTGATAGCAATTTTAGGGATCGTGTGCAATCTTGGATGGACAATTCAGAATGATCAAAAATAGCCATCAGAAGTGATACAGCAAGTACTTGATTCATTTTAATTATAATCAGCCCATTGATTTTAATGTGATGTTTTCTTTCTTTTCAGGACATTGCGTTGGCTATGAAAATAAAGATATTTAGTTTTCATGATGGGTAGCAGCATAGCCAATTTTATATCATCATCATAGTTCTCAGTATTTCAGAGTTTGAACTTTACCGAGGATTACTGAATCATGACAAGGAAAGAAAAATGTTAGAGCGCTGCACTTGAATATCTAGGATTCTTTTTTGCCACTAAATTTGTCAAGTTTCTGATTCCTGAATATTCTAAACATGGGAAATAAACATTTCCTTATTGTTTTAGGTGTTTAGGGCTGCCTTGATTAAGCTGTCCCTGCTGTCAGTTATGTTCTTATAAGCCTGGTTGGATCTATTTCATGTTAGGAAAAAGCTCAGATAAAGCCGGGAAAGCTTAATGTTTATCCAATGTGAAAATAATTACTCAAAAGTGTTATTCTTAATCCAGATAATTAGAGTGAGGAAGGCAAGATCAGTGTCATTGTGAATTATGCCCCGGCAATTGACTCTTGGTCCTTGTAAGTTTCAGGTGAAGATGTGAATGGATAAAGGTTAGATTAAACATAATCCAAAGTAGCTGCAACCTTAATCTGTTATGATACAAGGATGATCACTTAAAAAGAGCTGGATTGTGGGATTGTTTCTGGTTGGATAAGATGCTGCTCGACTGGGACTAGTCTGAAAACATGCTTAGCACCATGTCACTGCGGCTGGGAGCACTTGTGCACGACTGCAGCCTGCCACAACTGACAGGCGCTCCTGGGCTCCCGCCGCACGTTGGCGGAATCACCCTTTCACAGTATCTGGGCTTCACAATAATATGCCTTCCAATGGTCTGCGTGGCACAAATATTTCCTGTGACCTTTGTGGCATCTCTTCTTGGTTGTCATAAGCATAGACTGGAAAGCTGCTAAAACTCCGCTATAAAGTATGCAGCCATTTATTAACTTACACAGTTAGAGGGCTTATTTTTGCTCCGTTTCAACATAAAAAGTCTATTGTGAGTATGACTCTTTTAAGGTAATTCACAATATTTGTAGAACTAGTTATCTATCAAGTATTTTGAAAGTAAAGCTAGGCTTTTCTAAATATTTCTGGGGAGTTAACTTTTTTTTTTTTTTTTGGAGTACTGGCAATGAGATCCAAAAGCCTTTAAAAGCATGATGCAAAATCCAGCCATTTTTTTAATTGCAAGGGAAAAAAAGTATTTGGAGTTTCATTTGTTTTTCTCAATAAATCTCAGAAATTTATTACAATCAATTTCTGAGTGGCTAAGTTGGTTTGCTTTCATACAGAAAACGGAATAAAAATATTATTATGTGAAATCTTATTGCCAAAATTGAAATGCATTCTATTTTATGACAAATGAATTTTAAATAGTGTTTGAACATTTAATGATTTATAATAGTTGTTTGTTCCTCTCCCCAATAAAATTATGTTGTGCCACATTTATTGTTGCTAAATAGTTTAGAAAATAATTAATGCAATGTAAAAGATAATAGTGTGAATTTTGGGGGCACCTGGGTGACTTGGTCGGTTAAGCATCTGCCTTTGGCTCAGGTCGTGATCTCCGGGTCCTGGGATGGAGCCCCGCGTCAGGCTCCCTGCTCAGTGGGGAGTCTGCTTCTCCCTCTCTTTCTGTCCCTCCTCCGTGCTCATGCTCGCTCTCTCTCTCAAATAAATAAATAAAATCTTTAAAAAAAATAATGTGAATTTTAAAAATACATTTAGCTTGATCTGGAATAAACTTCTAAATGATTAGTTTGAATATTTTAGTAAGGTATTAAAGTATTATATTTTAATAAATATCACTCTGATATATCAATATATTTTAACCTTCACTAAAATCCAAGTTCTCTTCATCTGATACATGTTGTCCTTTGATAAATATATAACATCGTGTGCTATGAATGTACCAGGCATGTTTTCTAGTTACATTAATGACTTTCATATGTGCGAACTTTGCTTTTCAAAATTTGTTTTTCAAAGGCAATAAATATTTGTTGGGCATTTACTACCCACATGAAGGCATTTGTTCCATAGTTTTACAAATTATTTAATAATTTCTGAAATTATTTCTCAAATTAATAAATTTATGCAACTGATGTTTTACCGAGGGCCTCTTGTGTGCCAAACAGTGGTTAAGGATGGTGACTATAGCACCAAACAAAACCAAGTCTCTGCCCTCATGAGGCTTACAGCTTTGTGAGCCAAGAGAGAAAGTAAGATAAAAAATAAATACATAATGTGGAAAAAAGTGGTAAATGCAATGAAAAAAAAGGATAGTTAGGGGTTTGAGAATGGGGCATGGCAGATCACTATTTAACATGGAAATATTAGAGATGGCTTCATGGAGAAGGACTTGTGGAAAGACCTTAAGAGTATGAGAGACTAGGTCAAGTGGTACTCTTGGCTAAGAATGCACTGGCTTCCAGACAATTACTCTTTTTTGGTAAATAGAACAATTTACCAGGCAGATTTTCATCAGGCTTTCAAACATAGTTATCATTTCAGAATTTACTGATTAAGTTTTGCCAGAGTACCAGATTCTTTTCTATATTTAAAAAAATTACTCAGATTGAACAATCGTTAATAGCTTGTGGTTCTAAAATATTTGTAAAACATTTTGTGCTTGATTTTGGAAAAACAGTGTGTCTTTATCTTCCGGATGATGATGAAAAACATATAGCTATCAGCCATCAAGAAAATGCACTTGTATTCTTGTATGAAAGAATAACAGCAAGAAAGAAGAATGTCTCTTGGTGCTTATTCAATTGTGTGTGAGTGCTACAGGCCCCAGGAATTCTGTTGTCATTGTGTGTTCTACCTTCTATAGATATAAGTCTTACACCAGGCTTTGCCTTGTGAATGAGATGACTTAAGAGGCGTATTGACCAGGGGATGTAGACATTTTGCTCACCTGACTTGTTGTCACTAGAACTCTTTTTTTCCCTAATTTTCAAAACACTATTTCATTGCCTATATCCCGAAGAGAATTTACCCTTTAATTTTTGTGTTATTTGTTTATATTTCAATATAAACATATTTTCCAGATCATCACTGCAGAAAAGAATCTGCTAAGGAAGAAAAGAGAACAGACATGAGGTTACTAAGTTCCTTGACAAAAAGAGGAAGGTAAGGGATAAACTGAAAGAAGAATACTTACAGAAAGGGGAGATTGATGTCACTAAAAACATTTATCTTTTTACAGCTTTAGAACAAGGGCTTCTAGGACAAAATCCAGCCAACGGACTTCCTCATAGAAAAGAGAGAATAAGGCATAGTTGCAAAGTTCAAGTTGGATGAGAACGCAGAGGTCCAGAAGGGAAGAGGCAGCCTTTGGCCAGGTTCATACACAGCATCTCAGCAGAACCAGAGGTACTCCCAGTCTAGTGCATCAGAGCAGGGAATGGCTTCTGACTGGCGCAGACAGTCCTGAACTTATGAACAGACAGTGTTTAAGTGGTCAGTAAGCGTCTATTTTCTCATAAGAAAAAAAAAGTTATAATGCATAGTTAGATTCATAATAGAGCTGAACCATAATAGTCCTGAGCCCCAAATTCTGAGGCCTCTGTACCATAATCATTCTTGAGCCTCAGTTGCCATAAACCCAGAGTCCTGTTGAACGCTGCATGGTTTTCCCTGCTTCTACACCTTGACTTTTTAACCCAGAGTCTTGAGGCTCTTTGAGAAAGGAGACTGCACAGAGATGATGGCTGCTGGAAAGATACCAAAGCAGGGCCAGCTGGGGAGACCAGGTGACAGCCTCTGGTGTAGTTCTTTGGTGGTGGGAGTAGGGTGGTGGGTGGGAAGTCTGGGATCTAGGATCGCCAGCAGCAGCTCTTGCAGATGTCGGCTAGTGAGAATGGGATCACGTGGGTGGAATGACAACAGTACTATTATGTACTGGATGGCAACCAATCAAATGTGCTTGGGGCAGAAACGGCCCTGACGCTTGTATTGGCACCACAGTCCCTTTCCTTGTCCCTTGGGATGGGGTGAAAGAGTTATCAGTCCATGGGAGTAAATTAAAATGCAAAATTGTGATTTTTAATGATTCATTTAGCAATAATTACTTGTCCTCATGAAAGAGTTAAATGCCCCCCTCACTTGCAGAAGGAAGAAGATTGTCATTGAACCTCTTAAGTATAGGCAATAGACATTTAGATAAAACAACCACCAGGATTGAACAAAAACACAGCAAGTTTGGCTTTAGTAGAAGTCATGTAACTTAGCAGGACCTTTCACAAAGACAAAGGGAAGATACCACATGATCACCTCAATTGAGTCAATATGTAAACAAATAAAAATTATTAATACATTAGAAATAGAAAGCAAAGCAACTTAATGAATATAAAAATATCAATTGTATTTTGTCAGTTCTAAAGTGCATTTTACAATTGTTTGTATCTCAGTTATGACTAAATAAATTCAGTTTACTTGAAGGTGGTCTACTTTGCTCAGTCCTTTAAACTAAGAAACAAAGGATGAAAGTACTCATTACTACTCTTAATCATTTAAATTCTGAAGTTTCTTGACAAAAAATAACACAAGAACAGATATAAAAGCTGTGACTATCAGGAAGAATAAAAATCCATCATTATTAACAGAGTATATGATTGTATTTCTAGAAAAATCCAAGAGGCTCAGCTGATAAACTACTGGAACTAGTAAGGACATTCATTAAGTGGCAGGATATAAGATAAATATGTAATATTAATAACCAATTACAACTTTATTGCTTGCTTTCTAAGCAAAGAAATGATGCTACTCTTGAAATATAAAAAGATAGTTTTGACCATAGTTTTAAACATTGTTTATGTTAAAACACCCAAAGCATAATAAAAGAACAAAAGGTAACTTGAAAAAAACATTCGCAATATACATGACAGACTGAGAAATAGAATTCTTAAATACAAAGAACTCTTACAAATTGAAGGTAATGGCCTGCATTGGAAAAGGCAAAAATATAAAGAGATAAATCACGAAAACACAACCAATACTAATTCATGAAAAAGAAAAATCTCCCTCTCATTGATATTAAAATTAAAATAACTATAAAGTACTACTTCTCTTCTGTGTTAGTTATCTATTCCTGTGCAATTAATTACCCCCAAATTTAGTGGCTTGAACAAGAAACATTTATTTTATTATTTTTTTAAGATTTTATTTATTTATTTGTCAGAGAGAGAGAGAGTGAGAGAGAGGCAGGTAGAGGGAGAAGCAGGCTCCCCACTGAGCAAGGAGCCCCGTGCTGGACTCCATCCCAGGACCTTGAGATCATGACCCCAGCCAAAGGCAGACGCTTAACCGACTGAGCCACCCAGGCATCCCAACAAATATTTATTACCTTACGTTTTCTGTGGGTGAAGAATCCAGGTGTGGCAGTACCTTTAGCTCAGAATCTCTTACAAGGTTGCCGTGGAGGTGTTAGTTGGAGGGACAGGAGTCATCTCATGATTCAACTAGGAGAATATCTGATCTTAATATCACACACGTGACTGTTGGCAGACCTCTGGTTCTCGCTGGCTATTGGCCAGAGATATTAGTTCCTTTGCCTTACACATCTTTTCATAGGACTACTCACACTTAGCAGCTTTCAGCAGAACAAGGAACCTGAGAGAGGCAGAGGAAGGGGGCTCAGAGTGGGGAGCAGGAGGGAGGATGTGGGAGCCCAAGACGAAACTATCTTCTCTTTATAACCTAATTTTGGAAGTGATATCCCATTGATTTTTCAATATTCTTTTGAATAGAATTAAATCAGGAATCCAGCCCAACTCAAGGGGAGGGAATCACACAAAGGTATGAATACCCAAGGGCAGGGATCACTGGGGCTATTTTAGAGTCTGAGCATTCACACCTCCCATTAAACAGCAAAGATGAAAAATAAACACTTAAAAAAATCAACTCGTAAAAATCTGGTGTTGAAAAGGGTGAGGAGAAATATAGTCTGGTAAGAATAATACATTGATATAAACTTTTGGGATAATTTTTATCTAAAAAGCAATAAAATGTTCACACTTGTGGACCCATAATTACATTTGTAGAAATTTATCATAAAGACAAAAGAAGAGACACACACAAAGACTTGTATAAAGGAATATACATCAGAACCTCATTTATAATAACAAAGTAGTAAACTAACTTTTACAAAGAAAGGGAAGATGAAATGATTTATAGTGAAATCTGGATAGTAGAATATTTTAGTCACTTTATTATGTTTCCAAAGTATATTTCACATTAGAAAAGGCATTAACATTAGAAAGCCTTAAAATGTTTAAGCAAAAAATGCAAACTACTGTGTAGTATGATTTTGATTATATTGAAATATTGATTTTAAATATATATGCATATATATATATAGAGAGAGAGAGAGAGAGAGAAAGGAACAGAGAAAGAGATACAGAGATATAAATAAAATTATTACCATTATATATCTTTGGTAAGAAGATTAGAAGACTTAGGAGTGAAACTTTTAAAGACAGTTTTGGTTTATAAAAATGTCTATGTATACAAAAAGGAACTTTCCCAACATTTTCTTTTGCTCCTTAATTTTCTCCTGCCAATGCAAAGTAGAGGGTTATGATTTAATGTAAAAACATGATTAGCTGTGTTGGCAACAGTATGTCCAGTCATTTTAATTGGTGGTATGCCACATGATGGACAGAACCAAAACTATGGTGTACCACAGAACTGGGAACAGTTTCCATACCTCAAGGCCCAGTATTAGTCTTGGCTAAAATACTATGTGATGATAACAAATGCTATACTTTAAAAGTAATTTCATGTTGGTGTACATTTAACATCATCTGATGCTTTTTAGCTAAAGTCACTGTTTTAATTATGCTTCTATTATAGAATCTAGTATAAATCTGCTTTCAAAAAGTTAAATCTCACCACCATCCACAGTTAGTATTTTTCAAACCACCATAATGTGTTTGAAATTAGAGTAGGTAAGCATTTGAAACAAAGAGATCAATCAGGAACATGCTTATTTTTTACTTTCATGGTTTTAGACGTCCACTTAGAGATTTCACCTATAATTGAATCCAGCCTATTACATAATCCTGTGAAAATAATTTCTTTAACATCAGCCTTTCCTGCTAGACTGTGAGAAACATGAGGGCAGGGATGTTATTTGTCCTACTCATCTATTTCCAATACCTCCTATTGGAAACCTGGAGCTTAGCAGAGACATAATATTTCTTTATTAATGGGATGAATGAATGAATGAATGAATGAACGAATGAATAATAAAGCTCTGGGTACTTGAGTTTGTTTGTAGTAACATGTCTAGGACATTTTACTTTGTGTCTGTCTTGTTTCTATCCTCTCCAACACGGAAATTTCAGAATCCATAATGATGGTCTTTTTGTTTTGATAACACTCCTTTTCCCAAAGTCCCCACTTTTCCACCCCCAACCCCCAACAAAATACCAAGAAAGAAAGATAATTGTCTAAATAACAAACTAAAGAATAACAAATTCTGGGGGGAGACTTGTTAGTTTTATTTAATCAAGTAACACAAAATAACTGGTATATCTTCCTTTTTCAGTAATTTTGTTAAATGGGTTGGTTTTTTGGTCATTATGTTTCTTTTTTTTATTATTATTATGTTATGTTAATCACCATACATTACATCATTAGTTTTTGAGGTAGTGTTCCATGATTCATTGTTTGCGTATGACACCCAGTGCTCCATGCAGAACGTGCCCTCCTTAATACCCATCACCAGGCTAACCCATCCCCCCACCCCCCTCCCCTCTAGAACCCTCAGTTTGTTTTTCCGAGTCCACGGTCATTATGTTTCTATGTACAGTAATCTCCCATGGAGTTCAATTTGTGTGTGTGTGTATGTGTGTGTGCACTTGAGTGTGGCAGACAGAATACTGACTCCTAAGAACGTCCATATCTTAATTTCTCGAACTTGTGAATATGTTACCTCATGTGGCAAAGAAGACTTGCAGACATGATTAAAGATACAGACTTTGAGATGGGGAGATTTTCCTGGATATCTGGTGGGCCAATCTGATCACACAAATCCTTTAAAAGTGGAGAATCTCCTGGCTGTGGTTATAGAGAGATGTGACAATGGAAGAAAGGGTCAGAGAGCTGTGTTTTGCTGTCTTTGGAGATGGAAGAAGGAAGCCTTGAGCCAATGAATGCAGGAGGCCTCTGGAAGTCAGAAAGGGTCAAAGAAACCAGTTTTTCCCTAAAGTTTCTAAAAGGAGCACAGCCTTGCCAACACCTTGATGCTAGCCCTTTGAGGTCTGCATTGAACTTCTGACCTATTGAATTGTAAGATAATAAATTCTGTTGTTTTAAGTCATTAAATTTGTAGTAATTTGTTACAATAGACAATAAATGCAGTGATATTTTGGGTGAATTCATGTGTATCTATTTGTCTAGTTCTAAAACAGTTACTTTAGTAAAGATATTTATAAAAAAAATTTTATCTTTAGATCAGCTTACTGCTTGGCCAAGTAAATTTAAGTACATATGGATTTTTCAAATTGCCCATTTGGTTAGAAGAAAACATAATCAGGTGGGCCAGTTGGAATTTTAGTAGGTAGTGTTCTTTCCTGCTACTTTTTGGGGGATCTTATGGGAATCATTATGTGTAGTTAAATTAGGAATGTGTGTGGCTGTGGACATGTTTTCTTTTCCTATGGAGATGGAGAATGGCAGAAGGGATGTGGGGGTTGGAAGGTGACTTGGTGTTTGTGGTTAGGTTGGTGAAATATTTTGTGGGCTTGTTGATTTTATATATGACTCTTTCAGCCATAATCTCTTGGCAATGTGACAACAACAGTACCCTTTATCTGGAGTTTTCCAATATTTGACTTGTTAATATCGACATGGGAATAAAGAGATGAAAACAAGAAATTCAGCTAAACAAATCATACAAGCTCATGGTTAAAATTGAGTTAGAGGTTAAACTTTAGTTACTTTCATTTTTAAATTCTATTATTTAACTATAAGGTAAAAAAGTTAAACAGTAATTTTTAATGCAAATTTTTTATTTTTATGAAGTATTTCTATTTAAGAAGTTTTATAAGATTTCGACTGTTTGAAGCAATGCAAATAGCTTTATTTCTTCTTCCATTTGGCATATGTACTAGTTTCCTATTACTGTTACAAAAGATTACCACAAACTCTGTGGCTTAATGCCACACAGATTTATTTTCTTACAGTTCTGGAGGTCAGAAGTCCAAAATGAGTCTTAGGTGCTAAAGTCAAGGTATTGGCAGGGCTGGAGGCTCCGGGTGAGGATTTGTTGTATTGCCTCTTCTGGCTTGTAGACATGGCTCAAACTCCTTCTCAGGCACAGCGGCACATCACTCCAATCTCTTGCTTGTCATCACATGTCCTCTAATTTGGACTCTTCCTGCATCCCCTTTATAAGGACCTTTGTGATTACATCCGACCCATCTAGATATCCAGCATGATGTCCCGTGTCAAAATCTTTAACTTAAACATATCTGCAAAGTCCCTTTTTGGCATTGTAAATTGATATTCAGAGGTTCCAGGAATTAGGATATGACGTGTGTGTGTGTGTGTGTGTGTGTGAGTGGTATGTAGGTGGATTATTCAGTCTGCCAATATAAACTAGAAATCACAAATGCAATGCATGGAGCACTGGGTGTTATGCACAAACAATGAATCATGGAACACTACATCAAAAACTAATGATGTGATGTATGGTGATTAACATAACATAATAAAAAAAAAAGAAATTACAAATGCTCTGATACCTCTCAATATTGTCCTTATCTTGGAAGACCATTGTCAAAGTTCTTGGTGGTCATTTCAACCAAGACACTACATGTAATTCATAGAATAATAGCACTGAAGAGTTGTCAGAGACTTGGAAATTACGTAGCCCATAACTTCTTGAATTAAAGAGGAAATAGAGTAAAGCTTGTATATTATATATCTGGAATTAAAATTCAGAGTCTTTATATCTTTAGAAAGACCAAAAGCATGGTGTTAAATGAAGCAAAAGAATGTTTTGACTTATTGGATAGATAGTAAAAATCATTAATAATTTATTGTCATTTTGTTGATGTATGTAATAGAGACCATTTTTTTAAAATTCAAAATATAGACTATGGTTCCAAAATATAAAAAAAAAAGAGTTCTAACTCAAGCCTTTTATTTAACCTATACTTATCTGAAAAATAATATAAAATAATAACCAAATAATTTTTAAGCTAAAACATTTAAAACTTGCTTCTGTATTGGTAAGTATAATTTAATTCAATTGACAGAACAACAAAATAAAGTATTAGAAGTATTTACACAGTATATAGGATTGTGGGCTAAGAGTGGAGTACCACTATGCAATGATACACACAGATACTTATAGACAGACACCTCCCCCCACACACATATATAGAAACACATATGGATATATATGGATATATATGTGTAAGTATATATATTTAACTTTATACTTCTATTTTGATTATCTTGCAACTTCACATTTAGCTTTTGTGTTTAACTGCTTAACATAATAACTATGTAATGCTTTGTTATTTCATTGACAATAATGTATTCTCACAGTGTTAAGAAAACTTACCAAGTCTATCATGTTATATGTTATTTAAATCATGGCCATAGAAAATGTTCACTTATTAATGCATCTGAAACTTCTCTGCTCAGTAATAACAAATGATAATGCCATATTTTGTAATATTTCTAGATAGGACATGACATTTTTTCAATATATTCCTGACAATAGGAACTACCATCAGCTTTTAAAATGCGTAATTTCATGAAACTTCCATTTGTTATCTATTGGAACCCACAGAATGAGTTCCAACAACTTAATAAACTTAATAGGTAATTACATCTTTACTAATAATTGGATTTATAATGAATGTATATTCCAATATAGTTCTTTAAGAAGAAATTATGTTCTTTTAGTTGTGATCTTTTAAAAGATTTTAAAAGATTTTAAGATATGTTATTTGATATTCGTTTTAAAATATGTTATTTGATAGTTGTTTCAGCTTACAAATGAAATGTTCTGATCTTCTCACTAAAAACCACCCACAATACTACAAGAGGTTACATATCTTATGTGAAACAAAAATGTAATGCGATTTCTCTTAATAGTATTTAGAAGAAAACTGCAAATCTTAACTGCATTTTTGAAAGATTTGTATTGTTTTATAATCCGTGTGTTTTTTAAAAGATTATATTAAAAACTAATCTTCAAAATTAAAAAAAAAAAAAAACCTAAACAAGATCTTTTAGTGTTCTACCCATTCCATTCATCCATTATATGTTTGGAAAACCGTATTATTTACGTTTGTGTGTGCATGTTTGTGAGTGTATGTGTATATGCACACACAACTGCCTATGTGTATGCACACACAGCCATTCAGATATATATCTGTGATGCTAAATTTTATGTGTCAACTTGACTGAGACATGGAGTGCCCAGATTAAACTTGATATCTGGGTGTGTCTTTGAGGGTGTTTCTAGATGAGATTAGTATTTGAATTGGTAGAGTGAGAAAAACAAATTGCTCTCCCTAATGTGGGTAAGCATCATCCAATCCGTTGAGGGTCTAAAGAGAATAAAAAGGCAGATGAAGGGGAAATTTGCTTTCTGTGCCTGACTGTTGAACTAAGACATCAGTCTTTTCCTGACCTTTCAGGCTGAGACTCATACCATTGATCCTCCTGTTCTCAGGACTACACCCCCACCTTTCCTGCCTGCAGACAACACATCATGGGACTTCTCAGCCTCCATAATAGCATAAGCCTATTATTTATAATAATCTCTTTATATATAGAAATAGAAATATACATAGTCTGTTCTTCTGGAGCAAACTTTGTGGAATTAAAGAATTCCTTTATGGAATATGGTGAGATATAAATAATCTGAATCAAGATTTATATTCAGTATAGATATCATCTTATTTTTTTAATGGGGTATACTACCATATTTTTGATGATCCATTGTAGTATGAAGAAAAGGAGAGCAATATGTTTATTATATGACTGAGAAAAGGGAAAGATCAGGTGAAAATAGCAAGTGGAGCAAGTAGAGAATACAAAGGAAAAGATTGCCTTTCTGTACAACAGGGAGGGAGGAAAATGATGAGTTTGGCCTGGTCCTAAATTGGCTTTAGGATTTGAAATTGTCAGAGAAAATTCTCTAAACAGAATTGTCTTAATAAGCACTTGTGAACATAACTTGACATCATGTGAACTAGGTCACGTATGCTTAGATTATTTCTTAAATGGTCATGGAAGAAAGAAACTAATGGTTTGTTTGTTATACCTCTAAATTTCAATATTCCCTGAAATACATTGGTAATCTAGTAAATTGGTATACTGGTTAGGAGTGCTTAGCTTTCCTACCGAGGAGCATTAACTTAGTACAGTAGTTGGGACTGCAAATAAATATCCAATGTCTTTTACTATTATCTTACAAAATGAAGTCAAAACTTCTTTTTGTCCTTGTGGTCTTAGAAACATCTCTTCAAATATGGTGTCACTGGAGCTTTTTTTTTTAAAGACTTTATTTTTATTTATTAGAGAGAGAGAGGGAGGGAGGGGCAGAGGGAGAGGGAGAAGCCGACTTCCTGCTGAGCAGGGAGCCTGACACAAGACTTCCCCTCCCCCCCACTCAGATCATGCCCTGTGCCAAAGTCAGACGATAAACTGACTGAGCCACCCAGGCACCCCTCACTGGAGCTTTTTAAGTATAGGTAAATGTCTATTTAAACTACCTATTTTGTTAACTAACCTCTTAATCTCTTTTCTGGATTAACCAGGGCTCTCCCTCCCTTTTATTTATTTATTTTTTTACCTTTTGATTTAGATTTATTTTTTTAAATTTTATTTTATTATGTTATGTTAGTTACCATACAATACATCATTAGTTTTTGATGTAGTGATCCACAGTTCATTGTTTTCTTATAATACCCAGTGCTCCATGCAGTACGTGCTCTCCCTAATACCCCTCACCGGGCTAACACCTCCCCCACCCCCCTCCCCTTTAAAACCCTCAGTTTGTTTCTCAGAGTCCATAGTCTCTCATGGTTCGTCTCTCCCTCCAACTTCTCCCCCTTCATTTTTCCCTTCCTTCTCCTGATGTCCTCCATGCTATTCCTTATGTTCCCTAAATAAGTGAAACCATATGATAATTGACTTTCTCTGCTTGACTTATTTCACTTAGTATAATCTCCTCCAGTCCCATCCATGTTGATGTAAAAGCTGGGTATTCATCCTTTCTGATGGTTGAGTAATATTCTATTATATATATGGACCACATCTTCTTTATCCATTCGTCTGTTGAAGGGCATCTTGGCTCTTTCCACAGTTTGGTTATTGTGGACATTGCTGCTATGAACATTGGGGTGCATGTAGCCCTTCTTTTCACTACATCTGTGTCTTTTGGGTAAATACCCAGTAGTGCAATTGCTGGGTCATAGGGTAGCTCTATTTTTAATTTTTTGAGGCACCTCCACACTGTTTTCCAAAGTGGCTGTACCAACTTGCATTCCCACCAACAGTCTAAGAGGGTTCCCCTTTCTCCACAACCTCTCCAACATTTGTTGTTTCTTGCCTTGTCAATTTTGGCCATTCTAATTGGTGTAAGGTGATATCTCAATGTGGTTTTGATTTGAATTTCCCTGATGGCTAATGATGATGAACATTTTTTCATGTGTCTGTTAGCCATTTGTATGTCTTCTTTGGAGAAGTGTCTGTTCATGTCTTCTGTCCATTTTTTGATTGCATTATTTATTTTTTGGATGTTGAGTTTGGGAAGTTCTTTATAGATCTTGGATACCAGCCCTTTATCTGTTGTGTCATTTGCAAATATCTTCTCCCATTGTGTGGGTTGCCTCTTTGTTTTGTTACCTGTTTCCTTTGCTGTGCAGAAGCTTTTTATCTTGATGAAGTCCCAAAATTTCATTTTTGCTTTTATTTCACTAGCCTTTGGAGATGTATTTTGAAAGAAGCTCCTGTGGCCAATGTCAAAGAGGTTACTGCCTATGTTCTCCTCTAGGATTTTAATGGATTCCTGTCTCACACTGAGGTCTTTCATCCATTTTTTTTTTTTTTAAAGATTTTATTTATTTGACAGAGAGAGAGACACAGCGAGAGACGGAACACAAGCAGGGGGGAATGGGAGAGGGAGAAGCAGGCTTCCCGCTGAGCAGGGAGCCCGATGTGGGGCTCGATCCCAGGACCCTGAGATCATGACCTGAGCTGAAGGTAGACGCTTAACAGCTGAGCCACCCAGGCGCCCCTTTCATCCATTTTGAATTTATCTTTGTGTATGGTGTTAGAGAATGGTCGAGTTTCATTCTTCTGTATATAGCTGTCCAATTTTCCCAGCACTATTTATTGAAGAGACTATCTTTTCTCCATTGCATATTTTTTCCTGCTTTGTCGAAGATTATTTGACCATAGAGTTGAGGGTCCATATCTGGGCTCTCTATTCTGTTCCATGGGTCTATATGTCTGTTTTTGTGCCAGTACCATGCTGTCTTGGTGATCACTGCTTTGTAATATAGCTTGAAATCAGGCAACGCGATGCTCCCAGCTTTTTTTTTTCTTTTTCAACGTTTCCTTGGCGATTCGGGGTCTTTTCTGATTTCATACAAATTTTAGGATTGTTTGTTCCAGCACTTTGAAAAATGTCATTGGCATTTTGATCGGGATGGCATTGAAGGTATAGATTGCTCTGGGCAGCATAGACATTTTAACAATGTTTATTCTTCCGATCCATGAGCATGGAATGTTTTTCTCCCTCCCTTTTTTAAAGAACAATGGCTGCATACATTCTACTCCCATGGAGTGAGCTATACATCCCCAAATGTGTTTTTGTTCACCAAATACCTCTATGTTGATTGTTATTCTAATACCGTTATTTAATTAAGCATGAAATAAACCAAGAAATTTTTTTTTAAAGATTTTATTTATTTATCTGACAGAGAGACAGAGAGAGAGAGAACACAAGCGGGGGGAGTGGGAGAGGGAGAAGCAGGCTTCCCGCTGAGCAGGGAGCCCAATGCAGGGCTCCATCCCAGGACCCTGGGATCATGACCTGAACCGAAGGCAGACGCTTAACGACTGAGCCACCCAGGCGCCAAGAAAATTTGAATAAATACATTTGCTTCCATAAGAGGTAAGTTGAATTCTACCCAATAAATAGGAATAATTGAACACATGTGCTTATCTATGCTCTTTCCTACAATCCCAAGACAGGAAAGGACTAAAAGTTACAAGCCCATAATGAAAAAGAGAACGTGAAAGGAGACAATAACAAATAAGAAATCACATAGATGGACATATGGTGACTAACTTACAAGGTCAGAGAAAGGTAACATTCAAGACATCATAAAAGGAACCAATAAGAAAGCAGTTTGTAGCACAGAATTGTACAAAAGTTCGAAATTTTAGATACCAGAGAATTCTGGGAGCAAAGGTGAGGAGGTGGAGTTAAAAACAGGACTGGTTGACTGTCTGTGCAAGGAAGAGTAAAACCGTGGATCCTTTTCTTCATCCATTGCGCATCCTTCTTCCTGAGCAGATGGAAAACTGGAGGTTTGCAATACAGAGATAGCAAACCAGACCTGTTCTTACTCAGGAATGACAGACACTGCTGTGGGAGAGCTGAAGGGAGAATTTAAGTGTACCCACATGATGCTGATAGCCCAGTCCCTTTCCCACTGCTGGGCTTACAGCATGTTTATACCCTCCAGAAAGAAGACTGAATATAGTTTCTATAGAAACTGACAGCCTTAAAAGAAATAACATACACGTGAAGACATTCAGGATGCTGCTGGGAAATGTCCGAATTTCACATGGTCCTCCTACCATGATGTGCACTATTTCACAAGCTCTATTTGTATTCACAAGGCTGTCACGTGTGTGTGTGTGTGTGTGTGTGTGTGTGTGTTTTATTCTTAAGGAACTGTTAGGCAAAAATTAGTCACATGTGATATCTTTTGGATTAACTCTAATTTTCTACACCATTTCTTATAACTTTCTAACTCACTGTTGGTCTTTCTATTGTTTTTTTTTTCCTGTAAGATTCCCTCAAATCTATTCCTCTACCATAGTTCCTTTTACTTTTGAAATTCAGTAATTTGTATGGTTCCCTGAAAGTTATTTTTTGTATAGTATTCTATTCTAGTTTTATAGATTTTATGTCTTTTCACATCTCTCTGAATTTACTGATTACAAGGAGGCTTTGAATTTTATTGTCTCTATATCAGTAAAACAAAAACAAACAAACAAAAAACAGAAATCGTGCCCATGGAAGCACACACAGACATGCCCATGCACACACATGCACCCCAAACAAGTTAAAAGTTGTGGACAGACATTAATATGAATCACATTTAAAGATTACTATGGAATTAGATATTAGCAAGCCTACTCAAAGGCGGAGAGGGGGGAGGACTAAAAGACCCAATTAGGTTTTACAGTTGGGTTGCTTTGTAAGTGCATTTAAGTTCATGAAACTTCAAAGAATAAAAACTAGAAATTGTAATATATGCATCATGGGTACGATTGATGTTGGAAAAACTGTATAAAACTCTTATCAAGGTACTTAAAAAATGAAGTATGGACTGAATATGTAACATAAAGCCTTATGTTAGAGGAACTTGTTTAACGTTTGTATATTTCTTTTTTATTTTGTAACTATTTTCCTCTGTCGCAGCATTTTTGTGATTAACTGAGCAGCACCTGGCCTCCAGGGAGCTGGATAAGAGGGTGTCTGCAGCAATCATAAAGAGCTGGGAGGCTCTTTAGAGAGAAGCAAAATAACAGCCCTTCCCTTACAAGTTTTGGAGAGCAATTTTCCTATCTTCCATCCCACTTTTCACTGTAGATTAGAAAACCCCTATTTCCAACTGTAAGCGCCTTCGTATTTCAGTCTGAAGGGCAGGAGAAAGCTGCCTTTCCTTCTCTTGGAGGAAGGGTCTTCCTTCAAACAAATCAGTCTGGCAGGGCATCTAACAGTTTTCTAGCTCAGCTGCACTTGACAAGAATGCTGAATCCTTCCCAATGCCACTCCATTCTATGTACAAAGGATGAGGACAGCTAAACACTCAGCCACTTTGTTCCCTACAGCAGCCCCACTTCTGGACAGAGAGTTCTTACACGGCACATTTGTTTCCCTGTCTAAATCCTAAATTCTTCAAAAGCAAGTACCATATGCTATACAGTATTCTTCTTCTTCTTCTTCTTCTTCTTCTTCTTCTTCTTCTTCTTCTTCTTCTTCTTCTTCTTCTTCTTCTTTTTTCTTTCTTTGCTATTTCTTTTTTTACTTCTCTCTTTTGGCAAAAGCAGTGCTACGAACTTGCTAGATCCTTAATAAATTTGGGCAGAAAAAGAGGTTACTAGTAACTTTGCCTAGAAATTGGAAATAGGATTTTGTTCTTCCAATTACTCGGAACTCGCTTTCTCTTTCTAAAGTTTTGCTCTTGTTAGACTTGCTAAAATCTTCTGTCCTCAAATTAAGGTCTTGTGTCATTCAGAGATATTTCAAGAACCGAGATGACATTTGAATAAAGAACAAAAAAGTAAAGCCCAGGACTGTGGCTATTCATCGAGGTGCAGAAAATAGTTGGTTTCTCCTTAAGTTGTGATGTCCTGTTCTTTATAGCCATATATAGTATATGGCTTTATAACAGAATGTTTCCAGTTCTTCTCTCCTGCCCTTTTATGATGTAACTGTAATTCATTTAACTTAAACACTTGCTATAATCACCAAACACATTGTTTTTGTTTTACTGCAAATTGTTATCTTTTAAATCAATTAGTAACAAAAATTAAAATATCTTATTTTACCTTCATGTATTTCTTCCCTAATGCTTTTTCTTTTTTAGGTAGACCATTTATGATCTATCTTACTGTTTTTATACCTGAGGAACTTTTTTAATGTTTCTTGCAGGGCTGGTCTAGTGGCAGTGAATTCCCTAAATTTTTGTTTGTGTGAGAAATTCTTTGTTTCTTCCTCACTTGTGAAGAGTAATTTCACTGGATATGGAATTATAGGTGGGTGAATTTTATCTTTCAATTTTTTAAACATTTTAATTCATTCTCCTCTTACTTGCATGGTTTTAATGAGAAGTCCTCTGTAAACCTTATCCTTGTTCCTTCCTATGTAAGATGATTACCCCTTCCTCATAGCTTCTTTCAAGATGCAGGTTTTGTCTTTAGTTTTCTGCACTTTTTTCTTCACTTTTGATATCATATGCCTAGGTGTAGATTTTTTGATTTTTTTGGTTTGGTATTCTTGGGCTTTCTAGATCTATGATTTGGTGTCTGCTATTCATTTTGGAAAATTTTTAGCTATTATTATTTTTAGTATTTTTTCTGTTCTAGTCTTTATTCTCTTTCTAATATTTTAATTACATATATGCTGTATCTTTGAAATTGTCCCCACTGGATGTTCTGTTTTTTCCCCCCATTTTTTCTTTTTTTTTTCTCCTTATTTTCAGTTTAGTAACTATTGGCCTATCTTGTTCACCTCAATTTTGTCTAGCCTCCTGATACGTGCGTCACAGGTATTCTTCATGTCTGTTTAGTGCTTTTGATTTCTATCATTTCCTTTTACATGCAGGTAAGACTAATAGATGACTATAAACAATTCTATACCAACAAATTGGACAACCTAGAAGAAATGAATACATTCCTAGAAATACAATCTTCCAAGACTGAATCAGGAGGAAATAGGAAGTCTGAAATTCATATGGCATACAATTTATTTTCAAGTGGACAACCCAGTGGTATTTAGAATATTTACAATGTTGTGCAACCACCAGCTCACTCTAGTTTCAAACGTTTTCATCACCCCAGAAAAACACCCCATATCAATTAAGCAATCACTCCCTATTTCTCCTTGCCCTTATCCCCCGATGGCCACTAATCTGCTTTCCTTCTGTATAGATTTGCATATTCTGGATACAGCATATCAAAGGTACAATAGAATATACGACTTTCATGCCTGGCTTCTTTCACTTCGCATATTATTTTTGAGGTTCATCCAAGTCGTCGCATGTATCAGTTCTTCACTCCTTTTTATGGCTGAATGATATTATATTTTATGTGTATGTCACAATTTGTCAATCCATTCATCTGTTGATGGGTATTTGGTGTTTTTCCACCTTTTGGTCATTATAAATAGTGCTGCTATAAACATGTACAAGTTTCTGTGAGGATATGTGTTTTTATTTCTTTTTTAAAGTATTTTATTTTTTTTATTAGAAAGGGGGATTGAGAGAGAGAGAGTGAGAGCACGCGAGCAAGCACGCGAATGAGCAGGAGGAGAGGTAGAGGGAGAAACAGACGCCCTGCTGAGCAGGGAGCCCGACACGGGGCTGGATCCCCCAGGACCTTAAGGTCATGACCGGAGCCAAAGGGAGACGCTGAACTGACTGAGCCACCCAGGCGCCCTGTGTTTTCATTTCTTTTGGGTTTATATCTAGTAGTGAAATTGCCAGGTCATATAGTAATTCTATGTTTAACATTTGAAGGAACTGCTCAACTGTTTCTACAGAGTCTGCATCATTTTATATTCTTACCAGCAATGTGTGAGGTTTCCTATTTCTCCACATTCTTGCCAACATTTGTTATTTTCCTTTTTTGTTTGTTTGTTTGTCTTTGATTAAAGCCATCTTAATGGATGTGAATCTCATTGTGTTTTTCATTGTGTATCTCATTGTGGTTTTAATTTGCATTTCCTTAATGACCGATGATGTTGAGCATCATTTCATGTGCTTGTTGGTCATTTGTATATCTTCTCTGGAAAAATGTCTGAGTCCTTTGCCCATTTTTAAATTAGGTTGTTGCTCTTTTTTGTTGTTGTGTTTATATATTCTGGATATTAAATACTTAACACACATATGATTTGAAAATATTTTTCCCATTCTGTAGGTTGTCTTTAGACAGTGTTGATAAAATCCTTTGATGAACAAAGTTTTCAATTTTAAGGAAGTTCAATTTATCTATTTTTTTCTTTTATAGCCTGAACTTTTGGTGTCAAATCTATGCAGCCATACCAAATCCTGAGTCACAGAGATTCTTTCTTATGGTTTCTATGTTCTACTTACATTACCCATCTGTCCTTGCATGTTGTCTAGTTTTTAAATTAGAGTCCTTGACATATTAGTTACAGTCATTTAAAATTCCCTGTCTGTTAAATCCATATTAATTTTATACCTGAGTCTGGCTCTGATGCTTGCTTGATCTCCTTTTTTAATTGCTTTTTGGCATGGTTTGTAGCTTTCAGTTGAAAGCCAGATTTGTCTTATTGAAGAATAAGAACTAAGGCCATAAGACATTAGTGTGAGGATTTATGTTGACTTGACTAGGAGTTTGGTTGTGTTTAATGTTTGCTATGTCTAATATTTATGTGCCAGAAGTTTCAAATCCCTCTAGTGTCCTTGTTGGTGTCTTCCCCCATTGTCTTTGAGTTTCCCTGAGAACTCCTCCTTAGTCAGAGTCTGAGCCTGGCACCTTTTTCTGTTATAATTCACTGATATTACAATGGATTCCTGTTGGTGATAGTAAAGTGTGGTGGAAGGGAAGCATTCTATAATCTTATGATTTCATCTCAGTCTTTTAGTGAGCCTATGTCTCTAAGTTATAACATTCACAAGTATTTATTTCCCAGTCCCCACCTCTAGGTGAGACAAGAAGAATAAGGGGAGCTGGAGCTAGGAGAAATGCCCTTCCCCAGATGGGATGAGACTCTGGGAAAGTCTTTAACCCTAGAGAGTAGGTTTCTCTTATAGAGAACAGATGAATTGATATGATCGTATGATTTTTCTTCTTTAGCTTGTTGATATGATAGATTATATTAATTTTCCAGTGTTGAACTAGCCTTGCATACTGGCATAAATCACTATTCATCACTGGCATAGATAATAAAATTGATCAGAGTGTAGAGTTCTTTGTATACCTCATTGGAGTAGATTTGCTAATGCTTTGTTAAGGATTTTTGCATCCATGTTCAGGAGTTATATTGGTCTGTAGTTTTCTTTGCTTGTAATATCTTTTTCTGGGTTTGGTATTTGGGTAATGCTCGCCTCATAGAATAAGTTAGGAAGCATTCCCTCTGCTTCTATCCTCTGAAAGAGATTGTAGAGAATTGGTATAAATTTTTCCTTAAGTGTTTGGTAGAATCCACCAGTGAACTCAGCTGGTCTTGTACTTTCTGTTTTGAAAGGTTCCTCAGTTGTTACTCAGTTGGGTATTTTCCTTCCCTCAGGTTAGTTAAGCTCTGATAATACTGCAGCAGGTTAGGCTTTAATTAACTAGTTTTACCTAAGGGCAGGTCTTGTTAAGAACAGAGTGCTCTGGCGTATTTCAAGATGCTTCTTTATCTTCTTCCCTCGCCAAAAGCATGAGGGGGTTTTTCTCTTATATTTACTCTGGGAACTTGATTGAGCTCCTCTAGGTAAATCTCACAATATTGTGAGAGCCCCTCCAAAACTGGGTGTCCCTCTATTTTTTAACTCTCATAGTTGTTTATACTAAGCTTTCAACAATTTCTCAATTACAGTTCAGGTTTTCCTATCCCAACACTGGTACCTATGCCAGTTTCCACTCGCCAGTCTGATGCAGTAAGCCAAGACTCCTTGTATTCACTGGTCTGTTTCTCCAGGTTGGGGGGCACATTTTTTCTCTGTGTTCTCGCCTCTCTTACAGATCTAAGAAGATGTTCATTTTTTAGTCTGTTCAGTATTTTTCCTTGTTAGAATGGAGTGGCAACTTCAAGTTCCTTATACATGGATCTGGAAATCAGAAGACTCAGCTGCCGTTTTTTTTTTTTTTTTTTATCTTACTTTTTAATATAATAAAATGTCATACGAGTTATAACATTTGGGGATTGTAATGCATTTGATCTTAGCAAGTTCACAGGTTGGGCTTTTAGATATTTAGAGCAGAATTCTTATAGTGACAGTAGTAAACAAAACTACAAGATAATATGTTAGCTATTTTGAGATAAAATAAGTCAATATAGCTAAATCGTCACTTATGAAAGAGAAAAAATATAATTATGGACATATTGAAAATGGAAAGTTTATCACCCATCCTACCATTCTAAAAAAATGTTTGAAGTATATTCTTCAGGGGGAAAAAGATTTCTGAAAGAAGTACTGAGATGCAAAAAGAAATAGCAAGGAAAGAAAGTAGTAAACATTAGGCAACTTTGAAAAACATTGACTGCATAATACAATGATAATGAGTAATATGGAGGAGGATAATGAAAGACTGCATTCAAATAATGTAAAATAATATGTAAGAATATAGAGTGTAATTGGTTTTCTAATGTTTTAAGATCCTTGTGTTATAAGTATGCATAATAAAAATTAAGGATAACCACTAGAGAATTAAAACAGTATATAATTTCTAAATGAATTGGATAATGGAATTTGAAAATTAATCCAAAGGAATTAAAAAAAAAGCATGCAGAAACAGGATATTTAGAAAGCATATGCTAAAATAGTAAAAATAATTCCACAAATACAAATAGACTAAATTAATTAATTGTCAGAGATTAAATTAAAAATCAGGTAGTAGGAGAATACTTATGAGACTATTAATATAAATGTCATAGATAGACAAAGAAGGCACTGCTCCTTAGGGATCATATAGCTCTAGTAAAAAATAAAGAAATTTCTGAGTGATAAATGTTTAGTTTAGGACAGTGATTATATTAGGGGTACACTGAGTGGTTAATATATGGTAAATATTGGTCAAATCATCATGCTTTTCATCGACCTAACATTTGCTAACATTTTTGGTGAAAACCCAGATTGATTTTAATAAAGATGTTACTGCACTCAGTAATAGTCCATGTAGTAATTTTGACTCTCAGAAAACCATCTATGCATTGTAGTGTTTCAATTATATGTGTTTTAGTTTTTTGGCCACCTGCTGCTTTGATGCTTGATGTAGTATCTTCAAATTATGGCATTGAAAGATGACAGGAGCAAAGAAACCAGTTTTTATAAGCAGCATCTTAGAAGTTGAACCACATCTTAGATCCTGAAAGATGAAGAATGGCCTCAGCTGTGGGAAAACTGGAATGTAGAAAAACAGTTAAGCCAGTATCTGGTTACAAGAATTTTCTATCTTACTACTGCTCATTTTTAAAGGGTGCCATTTTAGGGAGTGTGAAGAACAGAAGGAATTCCCTTATTCTCTCAGCTTCCAGTACTAAAATCTGCACCATCTGTATTAAATGACTCTATTTACCCAATGGAGCAATAGAGTTTGTTAGATTAGCCTTTGTGAGATAAATGACTTGTTAGAATTCTCCAGTTGAACTAACATGAAATTCCCACTATCCTGCCAATCCTTCGACTTCATTTGAGTGTTGACAGAATGTTCACTACAATCACAGCAGAGTGACACATAACACCCAATCAATGGTTCTCTTCTTCTCTCAATTTTTCTTTCTTCTGTAATACAGTCTTTCATTTTTTGGTCATTGTTGAATAAATGCCTTTTTTTCCTACTTTTTCCAGTTATATTAAAAAAGGTGAGGGAATTATTTACAGAAGACTTTTTCATTGTGATTTCAGCCATGACATTTGATTTACTTCATTACTCATGCTGCAGACACAAGGGGATATGATTGCAAATATTAAGAGAGTATTCGCTGCTGCAATATCATAAGATAAATTTTTAAAATTATGTTTTCCTATGAAAAATGAGTGTATATGGCTTACAGAAAAATTAGAATATATAGAAAATAAAATACAGACCTAATCTCACCATCCAAATGTAACCACTGTTAATTCCAATGATATTTCCTTCTGAAATTTTTTAATCTGCAAATAGATCTAAAGACAGATAAATGCCTATATATAGACATATTTACACATTTTATTTCTACCTAGCTCTGTATCTAATTCTGTACATATTCCACATTTGTTTTGTAATCGTCATTTTTTTAAAAAGATTTTATTTATTTATTTGACAGAGAGAGAGAGCATAAGCAGGCAGAGCAGCTGAGGGAGAGGGAGAAACAGGCTCCCCACTGAGCAGGGAGCCCGACATGGGACTCGATCCCAGGACCCTGGGATCATGACCTGAGCCAAAGCCAGACGCTTAACTGACTGAGCCACCCAGGCACCCCTGTAATTGTCATTTTCTACTAAATATTTTGGGCACTTTGATAAAATCTTTGACTGATTTATTACTTAAACAGTGTAAACTGGTTCTGCTCTTGGGTCTAAAAAATGTAGGCATAAGCTGCTTCAAGAGTGCACATAGAGTAGAATTTGAAATTTTTATGTAAGATTAAAAATAAAAATATTTACACCTACCTTTAATTTTACTTTTAGTCTTAGGAATTGGAATATAAAATTATAAAGCAATGCAGAATATTTACTAATTCTCCTGAAATTTGAAGATAAACTTGCTTTTCTTTAAATAATCATTATAATTGCTTCGAAATTTTAAGTTGTATATAAATTTGAAAGTAAGAAATTTATGTTTGGATTTTGGAATAAGATGCCTTTATCTTAATAATCTGATCCACAGGTGAGTATCTGCTAGTGTTGGTGGTAACATAACTTGGTTTTTGAGCTAGTCTTTGTTTGTGATTTTTTAGTGACCTCCTTGTCTATTAGATTTGGTATTTTTAGAAACACAATATTTCAGAAAAGCCAATTTTATTAGTCATGTGTACCCCGTGTTAACATTTTTGATGTTTTTATTATTCAAGACAGGATTGATGTAACTCTTTTACAACATGTGAAAGTTCACATATATAATAATGCTACAATAATTTAAGTTAGAAATACTGCACATTTTTCAGGACTCTGACTCTTTAAAATTATATGTAGAAAATAAGTGAAATTATATTATAAGCCCATTTCCCTGAATAGGTGCTGCCATAATAGATTATCAAATTGAATCTAACCTAATTTTAAGAGTTATAGTTAATACTCAAGTAAAAGCTTACTGGGATTTGAAGAATTTCATATTCATTTCCAACATTTCCTTTAACAAAATAAGGATCTTGATAAATCAACTGCAGAACAAAGAAATCCAGCAAGACAGACATATAATATGAATTCTTTTGCAGATGATTGAAAAATAATTTTGACATTTTTTACCCTTAATTTCTTGAAAATTTTGGAGTAACAAAATTTTCTCTTTTCTAACTTTATATCTTTGAAGGTTATAAATTAAAAATACATTATTTTCAAGTATATCGGGTAACATATTCTTGCATAGTATTTTCATGCATGTAAAGTTAGGAATTGATAAATTACAACTTTTGATGAAGGCAAAGAATAAAGATGTTAGTTGAGCAGGCCACTTAAAAATGAGCTGTTCAGGCAGTTGTCCGAGTCCTATGACTTTGTGAAAAATCTTTCTTTAAATTTGGAAGTGAGAAGGTACACCAAAAATGAATACTTTTTTTGTGAATCACGCTCAATAACAGAATTCTGAAACACAATAACACAATACTATACTAAATGAAAACCACTAACCTAAAGATATTTTGTAGAGTTTATATATTTAGAAGTACATCAATTTAACCATATGGGCCACTAAATGACCTGATATGATTATATTTCAAATATTCATTATGTTATATGCCATTGGAAAGATGCTAAAACAATGAATAAAGTGCAGGGTTTTCTTGCTCATATTCAGTAGTAACTTAAATTTTGCCTCATGAACCCACCAGAGGACACAGAGGAAACAGTTTCCACCCTGGAGCTATGTCCCTAAAAGAACAACATCGTGCCGCAGAACTGGTGTGAGAGTAACGGATGTCAGGGATGTGGGGGGAGGAAGCAAGGGGACATGATTACTGTTCCTCATACTGCATGGGAACGGAAAGCCCCACTCTGGGTGAGTGTCCCTTTATCTGCCAGGTGGGCTACTCTCAAAGAGAGAAAGAAGTTCCTCTGACAAGACTTGTACTTTCTCGAACCACAAATATAATTACTCTGAAGCCTAAAAAAAAAAAAATTTTTTTTTTCCTATCTTCCTTTGAATGAGACTGTCCTAGTGGAGAAAGGTGTGATTTAGAAGCAAACACTCCTGAATTCAAATCACTGTTCTCTTGATTAATATAGCCTATGATCTTGGGCAAAAAAAACTTGCCTCATCTTCAGTTTTCTCAACAATAATTATTTCATGCTTCTTTCTCTGGTAAAGATTAAATTAGATAATAACCCTAACAGATATCTACTCAATAGATAAGCTTCCATAGGTATTTATATCAAGACTGGTATTACTCACATTACTCCTCACTTTCTACTCATGTAGCTGAGGCAAAGTAAGAATTATTTGTTCTCATGTTTTTTTGGATCAGATCAAACAAATGTTTTCCCAGAGTCTGGAAGGATTTTCCTTCATTGGTCTAGAATTCAGTGTCTTATCTATGTTAAATATTTCTAAATAGATTGCATTGTTCTGAAACCAGTGTCTTACTGACTGGTAGAGCTAATGGTTTACTCCTGAGGATTCTAAACAAAACAAGCCGTGTCTTTTTATCAGCAAGCTATTCACTTGATATATGTTCCTATATAATGCAGGTTTTATGCTTAAAGTATCTCTAGTAGAAATGTTTGCTTTATAGTAAAAATAAGGGTCCATGTTTATGCTGCTGAGTTAGATAATTTGATCTGCAATCTACTCATATAAACACAATTAGGGTCCTGAGTATTATTATCCCCATTTAACAGATAATACAACTAAGTCATAGGTTAACTAAAATGTCAGCACCAACTGTAATTGGTGGAACTAGGATTCATATGTAAACTTTTCCACTTCAAATACTGTGCTTTTTCCATCATGCTTTACTTATTCATTACGCTGTCACTTCTTGAGTGATCAAACAACTATTTATTGAGAACCAGCTACGTCATTGTATGTATTGGAACACAGAGGTGAATGAAGTAGATCAATCCCCACAGTCACAGAACTTAGAGTCTTGTAACTCGAGGTAACAGAGGTGTATTAGTTGCCCGAGAGACAAAGGTTGTTAGACCAGGCCTCAAATCCATAGCAATTCTTCAGGAAAAACAGAATTGCTAGAACCTCCAACTTTGTTTACATTGATTTATGTTTAAGTAGCCAGATCTAACGTATTCTTGAGGCATGGTGTGTTTTCCTTTCTATAATGACATTGAGAAGGTCCACTTCCCCACTGTTACAGTGGTAGTATGATCCATATTTTTTTCAAGACCTTCTGTAGTAAGAGCTTTGAATCTTGTCTTTCTATCTATCACATGTGTCTGTGGGCAATACATACTTTCTAACCATCTCCAAGGGTGTATACTTTGATCAAGAGCTTATGAATGTGATTTCCCCTTCCAGTGTGGTCGTGTAAGTGCCTGATACGTCCAAGTGTCTTGCAAATAACAACCTAGACACTCTGAACAAAATACAAAAAACATGGGGTGCCTGGGTGGCTCAGTCATTAAGTGTCTGCTTTCAGTTCAGGTCATGATCCCAGGGTTCTGGGATTGAGCCCCACATCGGGCTCCCTGCTCCACGGGAAGCCTGCTTCTCCCTCTCCCACTCCCCCTGCTTGTGTTCCCTCTCTCACTGTGTCTCTCTCTGTCAAATAAATAAATAAAATCTTAAGAAAAAAAGACAAAAAACAAAAATATGACCAGAAGACCCTAGAGAGTGAATGAAAATAGGCAGCTTCTGTAGCGGATATGACACTTGGTAGAAGGGATCAGCATGGGCTGAGTTTCCCATTTTTATGGTTTTTTTCTTGAGGATAGGCTAAGATTGGCACCAGTTAGGGTAACTAACACTCCTAAAGAAACCTCACAGCTCTTATGATGTAAAGAAGAAGATAGTGTTTGGGGCAAAAACAAGTCACTGGAAAGTGAGCATGGAATGCCTCACGTTCTGTGTATAGACTCTCCCTACGTCTCTGGCTGACTCCAGAACTCCACCTGCACAGAGCAGATTTCAAGGAGCCCAACTAACGTTTGAACTGAAACGGGACTGGAGCTGCTGCCCTGAGATGGAGTTTGCAGTTGGAGTCCAACCAAATTAATTGCTTGCTGAGACAAAAACATCAGTATTTTTTGGAGGACTCTAATCAAATACGCAGATTCACAATATAACATTCACAATGTCTGGAAAACAACCCCAAATGACTCAACCTATGAAGAAACAGAAAAATATCATTGTAATCCAGTATCAAAACAAACAAACAAGCAAATAAAACCTCTGTGGTGACTGAGTTTTAATAAGAGAATCAAGGTGGTGAGCAGATGAGTGTTTCCCTTTGTTCACCTTTGCTATATATTTGTAAATTTTCAGATAAAAATATAGAAGAAACAAGTCAGTGATGATTAGACCTTCCTTTCCCCACAGTTCTTTCATCTCAAATTCTTCACAATGAAGAGCTTCAGTTTAACAGGATCTACTTCAAATCTCTTACTGGCGGTCACACTTTTTAATCTTTAGCCTTTCAAATAGTGCTTAACATATGGTAGGCATTCAGAAAATATATTTTAGTTAAAAAAGAGTAATAAATTTAAGATCCTTTGCATTTTCCTACAGAACACCAATTAGTTATTTTGGTTAGTATTTTGTGAGTAAATGTGGTTCAGTTATATATATATATTTTTTTAATCTTCATGAGTGATTTGCAAACATGACCAGTGGCATCAGCACCCCAATTTTGACCAGAACCTATCTGTAGATGACTCATTCCTCTCTGGCTAAAACACCACCTCAATGCACTTAGAAGCGAAGACCTAATTGACATACTTGAGTTCCTTTTACTCTCTCTCTATACCATTACACAAACTAAAAGAGTAAATGTGATATACTTTTAATTGTGTGTCATTAAATGCACATTTCCGGGTAAGCATAAGCTCTGTGATGGTTGATTTTATGTATCAATTTGACTGGGCCACTGAGTGAATGCCCAGGTATTTGGTTAAACCTTATTCTGGGTGTGTCTGTGAAGGTGTTTCTGGTTGAAATTAACATTTGAATTAGCAGACTGAGTAAAGCCAGGGGTCCTTCCCCATGCGGGTGGGCCTATCCAATCTGTTAAAGGCCTGAATAGAACAAAAAGGTTGAGTGAAAGAGAATTCACCTTTTATGCCAATCTTTGAGTTAGGACTTCAGTCTTCCGTCTTCAAACTTGGACTTGGGTTGGCTCTTCTGGTGCTCAAGCTTTCAGACTTGGACAGGAACTATACTATTTGCTCTCCTGAGTCTCCAGTTTGCCAACCACAGATCTTGGGATTTCTCAGCCTCTATAACGTTGTGAGCCAAGTCTTTATAATAAATGTTTATTTGTGTGTGTGTGTATTTATATATGGATATCTATCTACATCTATATCTATATAACTATATCTTAGCTTAATCTCTTTCGCTCTCTCTCTCTTCTATTGGTTCTGTTTCTCTGGTGAATCCAGACTAATGCAAGTTTGATCTTGGTCAAGAGAAGTGCAACCTGAATTGATAGAGTTGATAAGGCGTCACTTCAGAAATTTGTTTTCATAATATAATTTGTTTCATCTTATTGGAGATTTTTTAAATTTTTAACTAAATATCACAAATGCTTATAAACCTAATTTGTTTATACTCCATCAAGATTGCTTGGAGCCTCATTTTCCAATTTCATCCTAATTTTCTTTGCAAAGGAGATATGTGGTAAATAAATTTTTGGCAAATAGGGACATGTTTTATTAGTCTGAAAGACAGGTGGCAATATTCCTTATGTTTACATCCTTGTGGTAAAATAAGATAAAAAAATAAGATAAAATATTTCACCTAAGATAATAAATATTTCCTCAAATTGTTAGCTCTCATTATATTAATAATTTAGTGTGAATTCTTAAAATTTATAATATGAATTTTCTAAAGTCATCTCAGCATTTTCAGGCTCCATGATAGCTTCAGAACAAGTTACTTAGGTAGTGATTACTTAGGTGGCTATATATGCCCTTTTTTCTTGTACAGAAGCTGGCTCTTTCATATACAAAAGGAAAAAAAAAGATGGCATTCAATAACAAAAACATCTTAGCATGTGTTCAAGCATCTTCACTAAAATACCACTTTTATGACAAAAATTGAACTCACTCTTAAGATGAAAAAATCAGAAAACATTTGAAGTTGCCCAATAGCTATCATCTCTTCTTGTCTGTGAAGTAACAATGTGAAACATTTTGTATTTCAGTTTGTTAGAGAAATGAAGATAATTCTAAAACTGAAGGAATACGTCAAAAGTATATTTTCTTAGTATTCTTAAAACTTAGTGTTAGAAATTTTTGTATCTAAAAAATAAAAAATGAATTTTTATATATTCTCATGTATGTGAGAAAAAACCCACACCTAATCTCTAAAATAATAACAGTATTTATTACTCACAGTACTTAGTTTTAAAAAGACTTTCTTATGTTATCTGAATTGACCTTCCCCCCACCTAATACAACTCAATTAGGTAGATAACGCAGATATAATTATGAGGACATTGATCCTCAGAGAAATGATAAATAATAATAAATGATTATCATAAAGTCGAGTCTAGAATCAGAACCTAAACATATTATTGTTCCTAAATTTGGTTTGTCCTTACCCAAAAACATTTTTGAAGAGGGGGGGAAGAGCTTATGAAGACTAAAAAAACGTATTTGCACACTGAGACTAACAAGAAAATTTGAATCGATTTTATAATACTCTTAATTAACTAATTCAATGACTAACACTCCCAATGAAATTAGATAGGTGTCATCTTTGTCATCAAACTTTCAAAAGAGCAAATTCATTAGTAATTGAACCATGACATGAAATTAATTTGAAATACCCTAAGTCCTGCCTAGAAGAACTACCTCACCAGTAGTATTTTTTTGTTTTAAGTTTTGAAAATGTATCAGTAGGAATTTCAATAAAATCCTTCTGTGTGTCATAAATCCTTTCAGTGATAGAGTAACCTTGGCTTCTTATCCACTTTTGCAATGGACAATTTTCTTTGTTGGTAATTAAGCGGCTTGTGAGAACATCATTTCCATCCATTAGGAGATTTTTTCTTTATGTGTCCCAAATATTGTTTGGGTCTAGTTTATGAATTAATCTTTGCAGCGTCGTTTGCAGAACAGTTTAGTCAATGATCCAGTCTGAAAAGATGTCCTGAACTTTTACAAACTAGTATTTTAAGTTTCACTTTAATATTCACATTACTCATATCACTGATCTAAAGGCAAGGTAGAATGTTATTTGAGAGTTTGTACCATAGTTCCATCAGAACTATAGCTGAAAAAGACCTTCAGGGAATCATTTAACCTCTCTGCCTCTATGTTTTTTTGTAAAATGACAGTAACTACCTCATTAACTTATTATAAGGATTAAATGTTCTCTTCTAAGGAAAGCACTTAGACCAAAACTTGGCTTACAGTAGGTGCTAAGTATTACTGTATGTTGCTGCTGTTGAAACACTCATAGGCTGATATTTAGCTTCTTGATTCTTCCGCTGACCCTCCAGACCCACCATCCGCAAAACAGCAACACCTTAGTTAACTTACAGAGCAGTGAAGGGCCATACAAATAAACTAAAACTTTCAGTAAATAATGCATTAACTTCTTTCTCTCCCCCATTGGAATTACAGTGGAATGTAGCCTTTTCTATAAAGATTTAAATACCTAAAAATAACTTAGGAGGTATCCAGTAAATTTATCTAACTTAAACTTTTTTTCCCAACCCTTCATGTATGTATAAAGCAATTTATTTATAAATATTTTAGAAAGTATTCAAATATTTATCCTAATAAATATATAAGATGAAAGATACAAGATATAGAAATATTTCTGAAAAGCAGTGGAAAATTGGAAAGGGTTTGAATGGTCACTTTCAGAGAGGAATTGCTAAAACTACAAATGCAAGTTTCTTTCTGTATCTCCTAGAGGACAGAATAAACCTAGGCGGAGGTTCAGTGTTGTTTTAGATGAAATCTGTAATTTCTATGCAGATTGAAATGTAGAGTACCAACATTTTTAGAAATGAAAGATGTATTAGTTAAAGGACTTGACACTTTTTAAAAATTTTTTAATTTAAATTCAATTAATTAAAATATAATGTATTATTAGTTTCAGAGGTAGAGGTCAGTGATTCATCAGTCTTACATAATACCCATTGCTCTTTACATCACATGCCCTCCTTAATGTCCATCACCCAGCTACCAAATCCCCCAACCCCCTTCCCCTCCAGCAACCCTCAGTTTGTTTCCTATGATTAAGAGTCTCTTATGGTTTGTCTCCTTTTCTGATTTTGTCTTGTTTTATTTTTTCCTCTCTTCCCGTATGATCCTCTGTCTTGTTTCTTAAATTCCACATACGAGTGAGATCATATAATAATTGTCTTTCTCTGATTGCCTTATTTCACTTAGCATAATACCCTCTAGTTCCATCTACACCATTGCAAATGGCAAGATTTCATTTTTTGTGATGGCTGAGTAGTATTCCATTGTGTATATATGTATATATATATATACACCACATCTTCTTTATCCATTCATCGGTCGATGGACATCTGGGCTCTTTCCATAGTTTGGCTATTGTGGACATTGCTGCTATAAACATTGTGGTGTGGGGACCCTTTGGATCACTATATTTGTATCTTTGGGGTAAATACCCAGTAGTGCAATTGCCAGGTCATAGGGTAGCTCTATTTTCAACTTTTTGAGGAACCTCCATACTGTTTTCCAGAGTGGCTGCACCAGCTTGCATTCCCACCAACAGTGTAAGAAGGTTCCCCTTTCTCTGCATCCTCACCACCATCTGTAGTTTCCTGACTTGTTAATTTTAGCCATTCTAACTGGTGTGAGGTGGTATCTCATTGTGGTTTTGATTTGTATTTCCCTGATGCTGAATGATGTTGAGCATTTTTTCATGTGTCTGTTGGCCATTTGTATGTCTTCTTTGGAGAAATGTCTCCGTTTCTTCTTGACTTGACACTTTAATTCAACAAATCCTTTTAGGACTTTTCAGACAGTATTGGTTTTCCATAGTGGGGTTATAGTGCCGGCGTTCACTGTGGTGTTGAATCCTGATAGATATGAGGGCCAGCTACCCTAAGCTGTATTTTCTTTGCTCCTTGTTTTCCACATCACCCTAAGAGTTAGTGTTATTTTGCATACAGGCTAATCTAGTTTACAGGATGACATAAATTCTAGTCTAATTTAGGTAACTTTCTAGTTAGAGTAAGCCTGTCATCATTTTCAAGTCACAATTTCTTTACTGGTGAAATGGGGGCAACTGACTCATCACTCTCAGGACTATAGTAAGAATGAAATTATGTGGTATGCGTGAATGTACTTGGTAAGCAGTGCTGTTATTTTGACTGTCTTGACAACTACAGAATTATTAAGATGAAAAATTTATAGGGGCGCCTGGGTGGCTCAGTCGTTAAGCGTCTGCCTTTGGCTCAGGTCATGATCCCCGGGTCCTGGGATCGAGCCCCGCATCGGGCTCTCTGCTCCATGGGAAGCCTGCTTCTCCCTCTCCTGCTCCCCCTGCTTGTGTTCCCTCTCTCGCTGTGTCTCTCTCTCTCTGTCAAATAAATAAATAAAATCTTTAAAAAAAAAAGATGAAAAATTTATAGAGATAGTACTCATTCTTTTTCCATTTGACCATATTTGCCACTGCCTCATTATAAAAATAATATAACTATTTCTAGAGAAATAAAATTTAGCAGTTAAGTAATGGTAACTGCGCTATAGGACATTCTTCAACAGGGTGACAAAGTGAATATAAATTCAGGCCTTACTCACATCCAACCAGGTTTCCTAAAAGGGTTCAAGGGTCAGGGAGCAACTGCGCTGTCCCAGTTTCTGGTTCCATCTCCTGCTGCTCTACCACAGGCCCTCTGTGCTCTAGTTATCCCTAAATGAGCTGTGCTCCTTCTTACTTCCTACCTTTACACATATTGTTTGCTCTGCCTAAAACATTCCATTTTCCCTCTGCTCCTGGTGAACTTCTACTCATCCTTCAAAACTCAGTCCATAATTACTTCATCCATCAAGTCATTTCTGACTTTCCCAGGTAGTTAAGCACTTCTTTTCTATATCTCTCATAAGTCTGTCATACCTGGTACTTGTTGCTGTATGGAATTGTGGCTTTGCATTTTAGTCTTTTATGCTGAATTGTGAAGCTCCAGATGTCAGAGGCAGCATAGAGGTTAAGAGAGTTAGGGCTCTGGTGTCACAATGGGCTAAAATCCTAGAGCTTTACCACGTACTAGTCATATGAACATGAACAAATAAATACTCATCTGTAAACTGGGGCTAATAATAATATGTACTTTGTTAACTGAGCTATTTAATGGATTAAATAATAAAACTCTTAGAACAATGTCACAATGTCTGGCATTTATTATTCACTCAGTTAATGTTGGATATTATAATTATTCATTTTTTTTAAATCTCTGAGCAAACATTGTGTTTAAGACAAAGTAGGGTTCTAATAACAATTTGAGTGAATAAATAATTGTAATGTCTATTTATATGAAAGAATCCACAGGTAATCCTTAATATATCATTGTCATACTTGTAAAAACTAGTAAAGTATATATTAAGATGTAAAATTATTAAATGCATGAAAAACAATATTTTTGTGAAAAGCAGAGAGACCTATTAAATAAGAAGAAATCAATTCTACCTAAACTCATATATTTTTTATTTGGGCAGTAGATAAGACAACAAAGTGAAATAGAAAATAATATTTATTTAGCCTTCTAAAGGATTTGACAATTTACAACAAAACCATAAAAAAACAACAAACAAAAATAGCTAAGTTATGACTTGCTTTGTCATTAAGGTCAATATTTGGTCATGGAAACAGATATTTTCCCTCAAATGTATTTATAACCATAATGCACTCCCCTCCCTCAAATCTTGAGTGTTTTTCTAACATATTCCAAAACATTTGTGAAGTTTATATGGGAAAATAAACAGGTAACAAAAACATTTGAAAACAGATGAGTGGGTGACTTGCTCTGCTAGATCTTATCACACAGTTAAAATAGTATATAGCCAAAATATATAAAATCACTAATATTGATAAATTGGTATTTCCAAGCACCAAGGTAACATGGATTATTAAATAAATGATCCTAGATTATTTAGCTAACTACATAGTTAGAAAGCTAAAGATGCCTCATACTATATCCTAAAATAAATTGCAGGTAGATAAAGGACTAAAATGTAAAGGAAGAAATAAAAGAACTAGAAAAAAAATAGAGATGACTTTTATCTAATCATAGTGTAAGAAGGTCTTTCTTGGCATAAATGTGAAAGGAAGAAACCCCAATTCTTAAAATTAGTAGTTTGAGACCTGAAAATTAAAAACACCTTTCATGATAATATGCCCAGTGGTCAAGGCCCCTGACTTTGAGATAGGCACAACCAGATTTAAAAAACAGCTTTGACATTTATTAGGTATGATCTTGGGCAAGGTATTTAACTTCTATATGCCTCAATTTTCTGATCAGTAAAATAGTTACAATAATAATAATAATAATAACAACAACAATAACATTTACTTACACAGTGACTACCACATAACGGTTTTTATAAGGAATAAATGAAATAATATTCATGAAGCACTTAGCCTAAACAATGAAAGCAAATGGAAAAAAGGGGAGATATTTAGAATATATATGGCATACAAAGATTTAACATCATTAATATAAAAAGATTTCTTACACATTTACATGAAAAAGATGAATCAAGGAACGACCATGAACATGTAATTCACACAACAAACAATAGATAACAGAACCAGAGCTAGAGATGGAGGTTACCTCTGATTGTTAGGAATAGGAGTGATTCTTTTTTGTTTGTTTGTTTTCATTTTCCAAATCATCTACAATATAAAAAAATACTTTTTTTGTTTCAGTAAAAAAAAAAAAGAACTAGAAAATTATTTTATTTGATTTACAGAAAGAGAAACGTCTCAAAGTTGATCCCCTGTCTTGCATGCCTTCAGGAAATCAAATACTTCACAGTATTTCTGAAGATTCCTAGAATGTTCGTACATGTCCTGGTTTTTGTTTATTGTCTTTCATCCTGAGCCACTTTCTTGAAATATCTCTCATCACCTTGTAAGTGCTTGTCCTTGTCCTGCTTCAATCAACCTCGAGAAGATGAAGAGATACAAAGGGGAGAGAGGAAGAAGATTGAAATAATTAATTGCCGAGTCTTTGATGAAGATATCAGCATACCATTCTCATTAGCGTATTAAAAATGGTACCTCACATGAAGTACACATATATGATGATAAAAAAATGTCATTTCTTAAAATGTTCTATATTAAGGTATTTGTCATCAATGCGGTTTGCCTTTCTGAATCTGAGGCGGAGTTTAGGGACATATTTTAAAGGAAGACATGATGAGATTAGTCTGTAATAATCCAGACTACTATTTCAAATAGATTGCTATCCCTTATTTGTCTGTGCTTCTGCCTTTTTTTTTTTAATTCTTCTTCTTCTTTTTTTTTTATTGCTATCATCCCATGACCTTTAGCTGGGAGACATATATAAAGATTGCATGCTAATGTTTCAACTGATTCCTTTCATTGTTATTGGTAAGTTTTATACATACGGTTCTTATTGTCCTTATAGGGAGAGGTAAAATCAATTTCCTCTTTAACATATTGATAAACAACTCCAGATATAAGAGGTAGGGAGGAGAAACTAGATTTACCTCTGTGTGACCTACATAGGAATGCTGGAAAAAATTAATTCCAGAATATTATGTCAACATTCCTTGAAGTTGTGGATATGATTTACATAGTAGGTCTTCTCCATCTACCCAGCTACTTTCATCTTGATACTGTAAATTGCTTTCATTTTCCCCCTCCGATCTGTGTGCTTGAGGTATTGTTGTGATAAATTATGGAGGTACAGAACTGAAAATGGTGTGTAGATTGTCTAAGAAATTGAGTGCAGTCAGCCTTAAAAGTGGTGGATGATGTGCGAAAGCAGCTACCTCACCCTGGCCATGTCCCATATGTCGTCAATGAACAGCTGCTTTTAACTTTGCCTTTTGCCCAGAGCATGAGAGCTGCTGGATTTATTGAATTAATAACCACTCCATTATGTGTGTTTTGTTTTCCTGTGACCGTGAAATCTGGCTATAATGTTAGGAAAGTGTAAGACAGGTCTCCTTAACAAACAAGGCGGTATCTTTTTTTTTTTTTTTTTTTTTTGGTCATTATTTAATACTTAATCTTTTAGGTAGAAAATAATAGGGAAATCCTTTCAAATCTGGAATAGAATGTTCCCAGCAATATTGAGTTAAAAAGGCATTTTATGGGTTACATAGATAGATAGAAACTGGCTCTCACTATGATTTGTAGTCTGAAGCACAGCTACTGACTGCAATGTGTTTGTGATTGAATAGGTTTTTTTTTTTTTTTTTAAACTGTGTTTTTTTTTGAAGACAGAACATTATATATATATTTTTCCTAGATGAACATCTGAATAGTTTCTGCAGGAAATGAGGGCAAAATAGAACACTATCTTCCTTTTACAACCTAGGTCATTTCCTGAGGAGTTTTGAATTCAGCACGAAAGGCAGGATTTTAGCAGGGGAGGAATGCAGCACATGTGGAAAAGGTTGTCCTGGCGACCTTTGATTCTTTTGACCAAGAAGGTGCGAGATAAGTCTTCTATCAAGAAGTTTCAGTCAGGGCCATTTTGATTAATGGTGGTTTTTTCTTTCTTCCTTTCTTCTTCTTCTTCTTCTTCTTTTTGCGTGTATGTGTGCCTTTTTTTTTTTTTTTTTTAGATCAGGCCAACCCACTGTTGTTCATGTTCTCTTCCTTCCACCACAGTTTCATAAAAAAAAATACAGAAGGTAAATGGACACTCTTTTTATCAGCTGTGTTTCAGCTCCTGGTTACTTCTGTGTTCTCACTAGCAAGTGTCAGAAATAGTTGTCTTTTGAAGACCTACAAAATAATAGCTTTGAAATTTCTTTCTTAAAAGGAAAAGTAATAAAGATAGTCAAGTTTATTGCTAGAAACAGCCTAAAAGATGACCTATTTTAAGCCTTCATTTTAATATGGGGAAACTGAGGCTCAGAAAAGAATTTTTAATTTGCTTAAACCTATACAAATGAGTATAACACATTTGCACTGATTCCCAATTCAGCATTTTCTCTACCACAAGACAAAGGGGAAGGGCCTGTATTTTTATGAGAAATTGAATCTTCTCTTTATTTGTTTATAGTACAATTATCTCAAACTATTAAACAATAAAGTCAGACTTCTCTTGCGTACTGTTTTAAAATCACATATTTTTTTAAAGCTGGGACACAAAACTCTGGTGTATTAAAAGTGAGTGGTTATAGCAATGCTTTGCAAAAAACCATGACCCTGAAATGCCTTCTGAATCAGTTGAGTAAAGTTAAATTTTGTTTAGCAAACTATATTTTACTTTATTATCTTTCTAACCTGGGTAACGTGAAATAATTACTTACGCCTCCTGTGAGCCAGGCACTGTGCTGAGTGCTGCCAGCCTTCTAAACAACCCTCATTAACAGGTATTACAGTACCCATTTTACAAACTAGAAAAAGGAGAATTATATTTTAGCAATGCAAGTCCTAAAAGTAAGTGATTGCACTGGGATTCATATTCTGGTCTATGCTGATTGAAAGTTCAAGCTGTTTCCATTATATCAGATTGCTTGCATTTATGTAAAATGTGTATTAAATAAATTAATATTCATATTCAAAATAAACAGTAGAACAGTGAATCTGTTGCATTTGCCTTTAAAATATTACTCAAAGAAAAACTGAGTCTCCTTCCATGGGACCTACCCTCCCCAAACACAGACTCATAGACACTCAGATACACAGACTTCCTCAGTCACTCAAGTTAGTATGTAAAATCGACTGCTAAGTGACTGAAAATTGCCTGTATTATTGGTTAAAATTCAGGAATGGGTATTGCTTTTATTTCGTAATTTTATTGTAATTTCTGGGGCTACTTAAGTGGATGAAAATAATTCTGAAATAGATTTTTAAATCTACTAATGTATATGATAAATTATAAGAAGTAGATTTAACTTTGTAAGTATTTCCTGGCTTCCAGAATCAAAATATTTATTGGTGATTACCCATAAAAAGTATGAGAAAACAGATTTGGGAATTTGTTCTGTTAATATGATGATTGTTCATTAAATTAGAGTGGCATTTTGGGTCATTGTTTCTAAGTTTAACATGAAATGAAATAACTTATTTACAGTGGGGAAGGGGTTTATTTGGGGGAGTCTAGAAGTTATTTGTAGGTGGGCTGATTATATGTTTGCCTATGGCAGTGTTAGTTAAACCTGTCCAGGAACTCACAGTTCTCCTCTCACTCTCAGTGGTCCTGGTCTGTCTGCTATTATGTGGTCACCCGAGGAAGAAAGCACCATGGCCCCACATGCCTTGAGGACCGGAGAACAGAATAAGTTATAAGATGTTTTCACATCTTTCCGAGGAAATTTTGAAAAGCATATTTTGTTTCCCATGTATATTAATATTTGTAATTATTAATATGAAGTCCTTCATATAATAATTTCCTTATATTCCAAAGAACGCTGCTGTTTATTCAAATAATTTTACTCTTATTGTTTACAAGTCGCCTGGTGAAAACAGCCATAATGGGAACATTGCCATCAATGAAACTAAACGTGGTCTTGTCTTCAGCTCTTACCTAAGAGAACAAAAAGAAAGGATCTAACTCACTGGTCCATGTATCAGAGGCTTATTTTCTCATCAACCTCTTGCATAACATAAGACAAATCCTTCTCCTGACACTTTGCAGCAAAAACCAACACCTCCCCAAACAAAACTACCCCGAAACCATTATGCACATTTTACATTAAAGATATCTTGGACTATGCTGCATTTTTAAAATTAAGTTGATTCATTTTAGAAAAAAAAAAATATTTTTTACTCTGTGGTTAAGATGAAACCTCAACTTTCAGATTCATCTTCATCTTAACTTATCCCCGTATAAATGAGAAATGCTGAGAGCGAGTGACCTTGTTGTCGGGGTGACACTAGAATTTCATGTGCATTTTGATAACCGACATCTAAGGACAGTTTCTGAGGAGCCATTCCTTGTAGATGCAACCCTGGGATTTTTTTATTAAGACTGTGGTGGTGGTTAGTAAGGAAATCTTGGATTGATAATGATAACAAATTAAAAGAGACCAGCTCCCTGCTTCCTAGGACAGAGCCTAATCCTTGCTATTCCTGGGTACAGGAGGTGATGTGTTTGTTAGAATGGAGAGCAAAGATCAGTGTACCAAAAACTTACAGACCAGACGATCTGTCTATTAGAGAAATGTAAGAAAAAGTTTACTTTCTATGCAAACCCTCTGACCTTTGACCCTTGCTAAGCTACACATAAAACATCTATGTGGGTGTTACTACCTTTAGAAACCTTTAGTAAGCTTTAAGTATTTTATTTATTTAATTAAATCTGTAAATGAATCAACTAAATGTGCTCACTTAGGCAACGGGGCTCATCCGTAACTCTGGGATTTTATTTTGATTTCGGTATGGCATCAAATTAAATGGGATCCTTGTTGAAGCTCTTGAGCTGTTTTTGTAGATGTCCACAAAACTGGACCAAGACCTGCTTTACAAGCAGCATATTGACAAGAGAAGGAGGAAGCGTTCCTCCAAAGGAGCTCCATTCTAGAGAAGCAAATATTCATATTTCATCTGGTAGATTTTTAATTGTGCTCTAAATAAACAGGTTGCTGTTATAGTGTAGACACAATTGAAAGGTTCTCTATTCCTAAGTCAACAGCCCTGCTCCTGCCTTCTGCAGTGGCTGAATTTCCTGGGTGGTCTCTAAGAATTGCCCCGGGAGGAAGGCACTGTCGTAGTCTAATCCGGATGTTACAGAGGTATGTAAAATGGCATGTCTTGCAGGTTTAGTTTATGTGTTGTCTAGTCCTTCACGTGGAAAGAGACATTCCTTTAAGCGTTTTTGGAACCTCTGTGGAATGAATGGGCTAGAAAAGCTTCACTAACGTTGAATTAATAAAAGCTTTGAAATGAGACCTGGCACTTTTGTTGAAATATGAAAATACGGACAAGACAATTGACAAACTTTTAGAATTAGAGCGCAGGTTTGAAATTTGGATGTTGAATCTGTGCCTGACTCTTATTCTACCATAAAGTTTTGTTTGTTTTTGCATTCCACAATCATGTTTGTTGGTTTAAAATTAATTTTAATGTTTAATTTTTTTTTTTAAATGGGGAAGACGATAACGGCATTTGGTGCACAATGTGATATCACCAATCACCACTTGCCATCAGTTCATCGACGTACTAGATATGTAAAATAATGGGATTAATATTAATCTTTCCACATAGTTGCGAAGAAATGCTGTGAGGAGATACCTCTGAGACCGGACATTTTGGAGCCAAAGGAGATCCCCTCCCAGTCAGATTCCCAATAAGGGAAATGACAGCACCTAGAAATACGTACACTGATGTGCCACTCCAGCACCTGTCTTGCTAACAGCCCCAAAGGAACCTGCTTCGGTTAGCCCAGTAAATCAAAATGGCATCTCCCTTAAGAGGTAACTGGAAGGGAAGCTGTCCAAACCATGCATTCCATTCCTTACTGGGCCACCTGGAATTTAAAGTGAAAACGCTGGCTTTTACTTCAAATGCATAAGGAGCCTACCTTCTCAGCATGACCTTTCACTCATTTTAGAGAATTAAATAGAGCTTACCAAAGGGTAACCTTCTCTCTTTTTCATGCACCTGCACACATCCCAAATCAAGAGTGCCGAAACTAAATGATCCTTGAAAGCTGGGAAACATTGATGACCTTTTGTGAGTTAAGTCTTCCTGGAAAACATCTGGGAGGAAAGGTCTTGATAATATTAGAATCAATGTCAAAAGAGCTGATAATTTGACAAAACATTTAAAGACTCAGAATTTATTTCAAACGGAATCTCAAACTCCCGGGAAAGGCTGAACTGGCTGAAATTAAATGAAAAACAAAATGTATTCTTGCCTTGAGCTCTATGGCTGGAGTGAAAAACGCATGCAAAGTAATTATGTGAGGGTTACAAAGATGAATATCCTAATCATTTCTTTTCAAGCAGTTATTTTCGGTCAAAGTGTGCCGCTTCCAATTATTCAAATAAGAAATCCAGTGTAAATGGTTTTAATCCTCTCTAGTCGAATGAATGTGGTGTGGATGTCCTGTGGACACAGACACTCAGTTATCTTTCTTGTTGACGTGCATAAGAAAATTCCGGCTGGGCACACATGATTTATTCTTTATATCTGGAGCAGTGCTGTAATCATTCACCCCTTTTCAAGTCTAGTTTGGCAACTTTATCTCGCTTGCAGTTTGCATTTTTTGAAAGTGAAAATATATTCTGCTGCTTTTGATGTGTTGATTGGTAGGAAGGTAAAGACAGCCGCGCGCAGTCTCTGGAGATGGGCTCAGTGGCTAAATGAAGACCTCTAGTGCTTTCTTGTTAGCCAAGATAGATCTACATCCCGATGAACCACAACTGGTCAATAGCAGAGGCTCTCAACGCATGTTCTCAGAAGCCCACAAATCAGTTTTCCCTGGGACTTAGTTATCGGCATATTGTGCCGTAGGCCATGCCCTGCTGCTGCTTGCCCGACTGTAATTTTCCCCCCAGTGAAGTTTTTAAAGTCACAGGCTGAGACTGTAACCATGCTCTCTTGGCAACAAGCCTGTCACGAGCCTGCCAGATATCAATTGCCCATCAAATAAATTGCTGCTTGAATGTACTCAGCCTCTCGCTATTAAGGAGGTTCAATGCCAGCAGGATTTCCCGCTGTTATGTATTCCTCCTCCAGAATTTATTTCCAAATGTCTCCTTACCTATGACCGGCGTTTATATGATACTGATGTATGTGCAGGAGTTGGCCCACTACGTTTTTAAGTCTCCATTATTTTTGCCTGAAGTATTGCAATAGCCCCCTTATTGGTCTCAACAGAACCAGTCTCTTGCCTACCTAGTCCACCCACACCTTGCTTCCAGAGGCATCTTCCTAAAATACAAATCTAGTCATATTTCTCCTCTTTTTAGAAATTCCCATTGGCTCTCCACAATCTCAGTGGGGCCCCTTGTGTCAGAGCCTAAGAGACCCTGAGAAAATAGCATGTTATTAGGGAGAATTCCTTTCTTTGGATACCAGACTGTCCCCTGAAAGCAGTCCAGCGCCTCTCCTTTGTAAAATTATAGTTTGAATTTAGGCCCCAAAGCTATGTTTGAAATACCTGTGTTATTGACTTATGGTGCTGCTTTTAAAAGGATTAGTGGGTTACTTTTGTGAGTGGGAGCCCCATCTCTGACCATCCCTGATGTGCTCTGGACAGATCGACTCCTAAACACAAATTGTCCCTCCCAGCGAATAAGCTGCTCTCCCCCTGATAGCTGGACCTCCTCTTCTCAAAGATTTCCATCACATACAGTGCCCTCTAAGAAGAGGCTGCTGTTATTCCATATCCTGGACTCGGCCAGGGTCAATTCTCATCCTCCTCTGCTCTGATGTTCTCGGGTTCTCAGGGTCTCAGGGCAACACCTTCCTCCTCCTCTGCCAGTCGGAGCCATTATCCACCACCCTAAACTATAGTGTGAGAGCAGGACACCAAATTTTGAGAGCAATATCAATGCACCTGGGGATCTCGTCTCAAACTGCCCACTCGCCTCCCCCTCCCCAGGACACTCCGGCAGTAGCGAGCTACTCCTAGTTCCCCGAGTGCCCGCCTCTTCAAGCCCGTGACTTTGCCTACTATATGCGGCGGTCGCCTTCGCCCGGATTCTTCCTCTTCTTCATCCGCCTGCTGAACTCTTGCTCATTCCTTAAGTCTCAACTCAAACATCACCTCTTCTCTGACATTTACAAAGGTTAAAGGAAAAAAAAAATATATTCTTTTTTTTTTTTTTTTTTTTTTTTTAATGAGAGAGGCTTGAGCCTGTTTGGGAAAGAAGGCTGCAGAGTTGGAGAGATTGATCGGCTGGGATAATTGATGGAGCCCAGTCCAGAAGGAGATGATAAAGGTAAGATCAAAAGCACAGAAGGAAAGCATTGTGTGCCTGCTCTTACACACCCCCGTGGACTGTAACCATTTGTTTGCTTACAGCTCTCCTGCTCCAACGGAGTGGTGGCCCAAGCCACCATCCTCTCTTGCTCAGATCAGTGTAATAACCCCTGAAGTGGCCTCCTTATTTGTACTCTGGGTCCACTCTAGAATAAGCTCCGCACAGCGGCCAGTGAATCTTAAAATGCAGTCAGATCTGGCTACTCCTCTGCTCAAAATCTCTCCACCCCATTCCATGTAGACACCAGTGGGCCACAAGCCCCCACATGATGCACTCCGTTCCATCCCCTTTAAGGAGCATATCACCGTCTCATACAATGTTTGCATTACTTATTTGTGTTGTTTATTCAAACCCCCCACTCTAACATGTGATTTCCGTAAAGGAAGTTTCTGTTTACTTTTCCGCTGTATCACCAATAACAGGAACACCTAGTAGGTCTTCACTAAATACGTATTGAATGAATGAATGAATTTTCCCATGGATACCCATACATAAAAATAGTATGTATGCGTAGAAGTTGAAAAACTCATAGGATTTGTGTCCTCCGTGATTTTGGCAAAAATCCTGGCTACCCCTAACAAAAGTCCCTTTCAATACAATTTCTTGACTACTAACTAAACTTAGTATATTTGAAGTGCTCCATAATGACACGACAGCTTGTAAGAGAACATGACATTAAGGTTCTTATCCTCACATATCTCATCCTGAATATTCTTATACAACTTCACAAAAAATGAAAAAAAAATTATTCACTAAGAGAAAATAAGAAAAGTTAATGAAATTTGTAATTTATGTTTGGATAACTAAAATAAATGGAGACAACTTCATACCTCTTTGCATGTTTATGTTCCGATTGTTACTATAGCTACAAACTTCCATTATAATTTTTGTTCAGAAAGTTGTCTCCAGTTGATATTCAAATTGTTTTTTCTTTATAATCTATGTTTTACAGAAACATGTCATCTTAGCTGAAGGAACCTTTTTTATTTTAAACTCTAGAAAAGCGTGTTTCTTAACCAAGCCCATAACCAGTATTAGAGTTTTATCTCTCATGACAGGAATATGCCAACAGAACATTTTCATGCCAAAAGACAGTTATACCTTCTGTGCTGTGAGGAGTGAGTGGTGGCTGTTTGGGCTTTGAACAACATATCAGTGAAGTCAAGTCACACATTTCTCAATGCCATTACGCAAACAGAGGAAGAATGAAAGCCAGAACCTGTAAAAGTAATTCTTGGATGGCTTGAGGAGTGTATAAAATGTGCTCTATAATTTTCAGCCTCCTGCAGTGCAAGTGATTAGCTAAAGAAACACTTTGAACCTGTTAGTTGTACATCTTTTAAACCATTTTAAATTATGGAAAAGATAGTCCTCAAGAAATTAATTAAAGTTTTGGACAATAATGCAATCAGGGATATCTGTGTTTGCAGTCTTTTCTCTCTGCTTGCATACATCTTTCTCTGTCAAGTACATCAAACAGCTAATTAGCCCCATTTTAAGAGCTTCACTGCTCACATCACTTAAAAGGATCTCCAGGCTGCCTTCTTAGAGACTTTACACTTTCTTTGTATTGGTTTCCTGAATGCCTCCTAGACTTTGAAAGAATCTATTCTCTACATATCAGAGGAACTTTAAAAGTAGATGGGCTTTTCTTTCTCACAAATGAGTTTTCTTTGTTTTCTCACTCATGATCAGCATTTTATAAATAATCTTTTAAAGGTTGGTAAACCTATTTCACCTGGTATTTGCTTATTTTAAATACCCTTGGGTTTGCTGAAGACATCTGAAAAACATTAGAATGACTGCTTTTTATTAAGACATGTGGTACCAGAAAAAAAAAAAAAATTATGAGACTAAAGTGTTGCTTTCATTTAGCATAAAGCGTTACCATGACAAAAGTTCGGTGTTTCAAATACCCATTTTAGAAATAACTACAGGTCACATGATCTACAGATATCACATGTTAGCACATGTTAAAAGTTATAACCATAACTAGAGACAGAATTTCTGACTCACAGCTTCCATTAATCTGAACTATCACATGTCATCTCAAGTTGACTATAAAAATAACTCAAGACGCCAGAGTGCTTCAATTAACAGCTGAAATATTGTGATATTTTAACACAGGTGATATAAAGACTCAGAGCCACAAATAGATACATGGCTGTGAGTTATAGCTATTTCCTTGCAGGTTTATTGTTGAGGGCAGATGTAGAGAATGCCTTCTGTCTGCAAAAGCCAACCAAGCAGGGAGGGCAGGGTATGGGTAGGTGAGGGGGTGGGTAGAAGTGGATTCCACTTATACGGTTTCTTGATCATTTAAATATATGTATGAATATGACCTGGGGCGGGAGAGGTGACAGGCAGGCCAAGAACACCCGGGAGTATTTGAGATAGGGACCGTGCAGTATCTTGAGTAGAACAAGGTGCCCAGAGGAGCCAAATAGACATTTGTGAAATAACTACAGCAGTAATATTAGACACCCACCATGACATTGGTATGGTCGAAGCATGATTTTAAATGTAAATACATTAAGTCATTGAATCTTCGCAACAACCTTTTGAGGTCGGTTCTATTCTTAAATATTATCACCGACTTATCAATGGAGTACCTGAGCTGTAGCGAGTTTAAGTAACTTGCTCAAGGTCACACATCCACTAAATGGTGGGTTTTGGATTTGACCCCAGGCACATGGGTTCCAGAGTGCTGCAGTCCTACAATCTTGAAAACAGAATGAAAGGCAGAAATGATGGTGAGAGGGTGGCAGAGATGGAAATGGGAGGTGAAGGAGGAAGGGAGAAAAGAAAGGAAGACCAAATTGAGGCTAGAAAAGAAGCTATTTGTTTAGTGACACCTAATATTACAACTTGAATGGAAGGTCAGAATGTTTAAGGAGTAAAGGAAGGAATGGTGGGAAAAAGATTTCCCTGAGGAGTATGATATTTGACCTATGCTTTTGAAGTGAATCATGCTGGATTTAAGACTTTTTTGCCTTAAAATTTCATTAAAACTGAACCCCTAACTAGTATTAATGCTTACTAAAGTATATTTTCATACCAAGCAGAAAATGATTTCAACAAAAATAAATATTATGGTTTCAAAGGAGAGGGAATGAAAGCCAGGTTGATACATGAACTATCCAAATAAAGTGAAGAAAAATAAAAACACATGAACACTTAAAGTTTTGCTCATATTTTCCTAGGAGCATGCTCATAAGTCCCTATATTTCAAAAGTATGCTATCAAGACTTTAAGGCTGGCCTCATGCAGGTATGTCTAAAAAGAACAATAAGCAAGAAGTAGTCTTCAATGCTTGCAATAACACGATACTGAAAATATTTGTAGGTTGGCAGCTGCTGAACCTCGGCCTATTTTTCATTGTGTTCTCTTTGGCAAACACATTTGTGAGAAATGAGTTTCCACTTTATCTGGCTTCAGTGCCCTGAATTGGTGGTGTCTGGGCCTTAGGTGTTCTGAGCAACCCATAGCCATGGAAACGATTTAGGAGCAATGCTGGCTAGAAGTTACATAAATTGTCATCCAGTATGTACATCTCACTACAAAGTTGAGGAAATTTGTCCCCTAGAAGCTAGGATTATTCATACATTCAACCAACCCACACTTATTGAGTGCCTACCATGCGCTAGGCACTGTTCTAGACATTGAGTTGGAGTATTTGTTTAAGGTCATGTAGCTAATGCGTGATGGACAGGAAAAGTAAGATTTTTTGTCACTCTGTCTAGTGCACTGTTGAATCATTCAGTTTCCCACTTTCGAGTTTGTTTTCTCAACTTGGTTTTGAAAAGGTATCTGATTATCTGGCTTGTCATGATTGTCCAATTTCTAGATGGTTGCTTCTTGCTATTTATTTTCCACAGAGGGCCAGCCTAGGAGGCGTTTTGTTATTGGAAGAGCAGGTCACTGCTGGGAATTTGGATTTTGCCCTCCATGTCTTATCATCCAGTTTAGTACTAAATATAGCTTAAAATTCGTATCAATACAACTTCTGGGGATATAGGTCCTAACTGCAGCAACTAGAAACAGTCACTGGTAGTAGATGGTTTTTGCTGCCTCTGTATGCATTTAATATTATATGTTTAGTTTTTCAAGGAGTTTTCTATATGTGAAAGAAGTTATCCAAGCATGATATGACGTGATCTTTGTTACAACATTCCAATTATAAGATAACTTGATTCAAAGCTTCCCCTAAACTTGATATACTTCTATATTTGACTCGTTATTGGAGGGATCAGTATTGAATCCAGGCATGTCTGACTTCAGTGCTTTCCTCCCCCCCCCTTGATTGCTGAGATATAATATTATTTTTTTTGCATTATTATTGGACCTCCTACCTCTTCGCCTTGTCTATTTCACCAGTAATAAAAATTTCTATCCTGTTCACCAAGGTTAACCTGTGTATATTTGGGACCCCAGATCTTTCATTTCTTCCTAGCGTGGGGCTATATCTTCTATTATCAATGCGAACAACTACTGCTAATGCATCTTAAGTATTAATGGCTGTGTTACTATATGGTTGGCTAATATTTGTTAGGTAACAGAGTAAATCAACTAAATATTTCATAACTGTTCCTAAAACATATGTGACACGCATCAATGTGTCTATATCTATATCTGTCTATATTTTTGGCTCACCTTTTTGGTGTCCAATATCTTCTTGCTAGTCTTAAGTGCATTGATCATATTGATGAGGATCTTTTTGAAACATATTCATGTATTTTATTGTTATTGTCTATTAGTAAAACTGTTGAATGGCACTTTGTCAGTAGCACACTGATACAAATCATATTTAATTTCTGGACATAGAGATATCAATTCACTTGCCAGTAGGTTTTTAGTAGTTATTCAGCCAGTTATTTTTCCTCTGAGCCAGCCATATTTTTTCCTCCTTTACAAAGGAACTTTACGAGATTTGGGTGAGGCAAATTTTGCAGGGCTCCATTTCAGCGTGGAGACTAAACAGCACAGAGTTGACCATATTGAGATCCATGCTGATCCTTTTGTTTAGTAACTGGTTACTGACTGATTCCGGTGACCAAGCCCCCACCTTAAATCTTTGTTTCACTTAGTTCCTATTTTGTTCTTCCATGTTTGAGTCTGTGCCTTGAACCTGCTTTAACCTTGAACTTGGCTGATTATATAGTTCCTCTGGGATAGTCCTTTGTCCTTTCAGCTCCTCTCTGAGGCTGGGATTATGTTTCTGAATCCCCAACTGGGAAAAGTGACCATGTATTCCCATAGCTCTTGAATTTTAACCACCTGCTTGCCTTCTTTGGCTTTATTAGTGGACATTTCACAAAATATCATCATTATGGTTTTACTTATGCAGTTTTATAGTTATGATTTCAACCTTCCAAGATCAGGGGCAGTCTATGTACTATATATATATATATATATATACATATATTTGGGATAATAGTGGTTGCTTAGGTAATGTTTATTGAATGGTTCAAATAAAAAATAATTTCTGCAAATTTTCTATTTTTAGAGTATATGCTGCCTTGTTTGAACTCCATGCTATTATACCAATTGTTACCACTCCTGGACCTCCCTGGTCACTAACACATATCACTTACTGCCATCCTCAATTTCTGACTTTCACTTCCTAAAAGTTGCTGCATTGTTCTCAAGCATGTAATTCACAATAGTGGGTGCACTTACTTTCCAGCCTCTTAGTTCCAGACTCTTGTGAATAATCTCTACATTGCAGTGCCTAACAAACTCAGAGTTCCTATTCTGATATATTAATTTTACTATTAGTTAACATGTTTGACTATTTACTCTGAACCATGCTCTATTCTATTTTTTTAAAAGATTTTATTTATTTATTTTTACACACATGTGAGAGAGAGAGAGAGAGAGAGAGTAGGAGGGACAGAGGGAGAATCAGACTCCCCGCTGAGCAGGTATCCTGATGCAGGACTCAATCCCAGGGTCCTGGGATCATGACCAAGCCAAAGGCAGACACTTAACTGACTGAGCCACCCAGGTCCCCCTAACCAGGAACTATTCTAAATGCCTGTGTTATAGTTATAAAAACTGCTCATCTAATTCTAAAAAATTAGGGTCATACAAATTCTATTGAGCCCAATTAAGGTAATTTTCATGTAAATTTCATTAGATTTGAACAATTATAAAGTCATGTTCACCAGGCAACATATACATAGTAGGAAATCCAAGAACTTTCATGTTTATTATAGCTTTTATTATAGCAATTAAATTTTCTGTTCTAAGATTCTGACCCAAGGATTTGCTCTAAATGGTGCAAAAGAAGAAAAATGAATGTATCAATCTGCTTGTGTGTTCACAGGCTTCTTTTGTCCCCATGCCTATTGTTAAGTCTAAACTTGTGAGTTTTCACATCATCTCTACACACAAAAGAACCTTATGAGCATATCTAAAAATTATTCTGGAGTTAATAACATTCATCATAATTGCTTCATGATTGCCTTTTGTAAATTTCTAACTGGAAGTGGACATTCTTTATAATCAGGATATACATGTAACGTTTTAACCTAAAATTTTAAAATACCAGGTAGAAGAGTGTATACTCAATGAAGGACATGGAGAAAATGTCATGACTACTGAGCTCAGTCTGTGGTATTTTCTTCTGCCAACAATGACAGCAACACTGAAGTGACATGAAATGAACAAGACTATAATTATTATCAAAATAAATCCTAAAAAGATGGACATATTCGTTTTAGTTTTCAAGACAAAATACAGTAAAAAGAATGATTAAAAGGTAGAGATTTTATAATTCCAAGGACAAATTCATCATATACTGCAAATATTACAGCAGAGGGGATTGACATCATGATAGGTTTGCCTCAAATCTATTATCTTTCAGTTAATGATACCTATCATGATGGAAATTTGAAACCCTAAAGTAACACATTAAGTTGTTCGCTTGGTTTGTAACTGGAATTCTTTATTCTAAATTGGAATGAGAGTTATTATTTTATTTCCAGCATTGATGAGACTCCCGGAATAGCTGAAATAATTCTGAAAGAAGCACATACCCAGAATAATAATAGTAATGTGATCATATGTCAAATAGTCTTTCTTTGGTACTACTAAATCCTTAAAGTAAAAATTTACGTAATCATTTCATTTCCAGTGTAGCTGAAACACATTTATATTCAAGTTATTATGAGTTGTAGACTGCTCTGGAGATTTGTGTGAGGAGGGTCTTGGTGACAAGAATATGTAAGAAGACATTCTCATCTGCCAGTCCAATTCATGCCACATTCAGAAATGTGAAAGAATTTACAACCTACAAGTGTAACTATTGAGTTTATTAGCCAAATACTTAAAACAAATGTACCTCTAATTGGATATCAATAATTATCATAAGCTTGGAATATTTGTATACTGATAGCTGCCAAAATAAAAGATAAGGTCAATTCTAATTGTATGATCAATATATCATACATCGATGTTTTCATGTCTGGATAAAACATATTTGGTGAAAAATAATAAGCTGCTTTTGGTAGAAGCGTTTGACTTCCATTTGAAAGCAGTAATTTTTTCCTTAGTATTTCTTCCACTTTGAAGTATATTTTTAAAAATAATATGTCCTAGTTATCTTTCTATCTCAGTTTTTATAGAATGGCTCTTTTTTTCTTTTTTTTTAAATAGGGACAAAATCTTCCATTGTACAGATGCACAATGATTCATTTAAGTGGGTTCCTACATTAACTGTACTTAAGGTGTTTCCAATCATTAGTCATTAGAAGTAATGCTTTAATGAATAACTTACACATATATTGTTTTCTCATGTGCAAGTGAATCTGCCCATACATTTACATAAGTGAGATAGCTGAATCAAGAACTAAATGCAATTGTTAGTTTGGTGAATATTTCCCAGTTGAGCTCCATGAGATTGGTTTTGTTTGTTTTTCCCATTTCACATTCCTTCTAGAAATGTATAAGCCATGTATGAGATTTTCACCAAAAATGTAGTAGTTTTAATCTGAATTTATTTTATTATTAATGAGGTTGAACTCCCTTTCCTATGTCTCAGAGCATTTGTATTTCTTTTTTTCTTTTTCTTTTTTTTTAAGGTTTTATTTTTAAGTAACCTCTACACCCAAAGCGGGGCTTGAACTTACAACCCTGAGAACAAGAGTTAAATGCTCCACTGACTGAGCCAAATCCCCTTTTATGTCTTGTCACACTTAATGTCACATTTTGAATTTACCCTTTTGAAATTTCGAATTAGTGATTCTATGGCTAATTCTCTAGTTCTCCATTTGGACTTTCACTTCTAAAAAACTAGACTTCATGTTGACATTTTTAAATAGATTTTATTTATTTATTTATTTATTTATTTATTTATTTATTTGAGAGAGAAAGCGTGCGCACAAATGTGGGGAGGGAGAGGGACAAGTAGATTCTGCACTGAGCGTGGAGCCCTACATAGGGCTCCATTTCACCACCCTGAGATCATGACCTGAGCCAAAATCAAGAGTATGGCTCTTAACCAGCTGAACCACCCAGGTGCCCCCTCGTGTTGATTTTGACCCTTCTCCATGCTGGCAATATGTCTTAGGGACCTTGTGTAATGCTTCCCTTCACAATGCTCTCTCTGCACCAACTCTTGACCATCCCATCTACTCTGCTCTTGTGGTACGAAGGGCATAGGTGAGAGAATAGAGATAAGTTTCCAGGTAGGAGTGGTGGGACTGGGTGTTGTTCAGGAACATTTCTGACCTAATCTGATTAAAAAGAGGCTTCTACATAACATAATAAAATAAAATTAAATAAATAAATAAATAAAAAAGAGGCTTCCTTCTTATATCAATAGATTAATACGAAGGTCTCTTTGGGGTCTCAAGATAAATTATTCAATGGAAAGTGATCTGTCTTAATAATAGGATTAGGCACAAAAGCTAGAAAAGTCTCCATCTCTTCATAAGGGTTTTGTGTCTTAGTTTTACTTAATTATAATGAAATCTTTGAAATGATGATGGCATTTGATTCCTATTCAGAGATTTTAGTATTCACATTAGTGTCTCCCGGCAAATACCTAGGTTTGAATTTTAGCTTCAATCCTTCCTAGGAGTGATCTTGGGCATGTTACTTAAATGATCTCGGCTTTAGTTTCCTCAAGAAGTAAAATGGGGCTATTAATAGTTTTAATCATTTTGGATTATTGAGTATTAAGTTAAATAATGAATATCAATTGCTTAGGATAGTACCTGCCATACCCTAAACAAATACTAAATGAGAGATGATAAATAAATAGGTAATAGCTAAATAATAGATAATAAATAAATAATATTTGTTATGAATAATAATAATATTAGATTTACTGGTAAAGGCAATAAACAAAGTAAGTCACCTTGAACAAAGTTAAAAATTTGTAAAAAAGTGAGATTCTGATGCTTATTACATTTTTAACATTCAACATTCAGGTTGTTAAATCAAAGTTAATAGTTAAATTAGTTTGTAGAATGACACTTACTCAAAATTACCATCTAACTATCTAACTTACTTTTATTATTTAAAGAATGGTGCTGTGTATTCAAGAATTTAATTATTAATCATGTCGCTTGTTACAATTTTTCAGTTGTTAATCTATAAAAAGGAATGTTATTTCCTTGAAAAAATATATTTGTGTTATCACTTGATGACTTTTTAAGTTTCATTTATTTAAAAATTGGAAATATAACTGATTTTTTATCTTGATTCATAAAAAGTGAAGAAAAAAATTTTCATGAAACAAAATGTTGCTTTTGTATGTATTATGCTCTGATCTATTATATTCTCTTCCTTTTCAACCCATTTTATTTTATGCTTTTTAAAAAAGATTTTATTTATTTATTTAAGAGAGAGAGGGAGAGAGAGGGGCTGATTGGGGGGAGGGGCAGAGGGAAAGTGTGAAGCAGACTCCCCGCTGAGCAGGGAGCCTGACGTGGGGCTTGATCCCCCTGAGCCAAAAGCAGATGCTCAACCGACTGAGTCACTCAGGCACCCTTATTTTATGCTTTTCAAGTGAAGGGCATGTCTACTAAATTGGCTTCATAAACTACTAACGATTGATAATCTGCAGTTTGAAAAATACTGCCTAAAGCACATCCTAAAGAATGTTAGTAGTTATAACAATTTTTTTTGAAAAGTTCAATTCTAAACTAAATTTGAAAACTTTGTGGCTTTAATCAAGTTAAACAGGTTTCTCTAGTAAAAGACTTCTCAGGGTTTGGGATCCTAGTTAAGAATTTACAAGAAGAGGGTTGATAGAAAATATAGCATTTTCTAATTGTCTATGGGACTGTGCAACAGCCAGAACACCTTTGGCTCTTCCTTCCGTTCTTCCTGCCTCCCTTCTTTCCTGTCTTCCTATTTTGTTTCTTCTTCCCTACCTTTCTTTATTTCCAGGGAGCAGTTTGCAGGAAATAGACTGCATGTATTTTCACATCCCTCCACCCCCCCAAAAAAAATCCCAGGTTACTCTTGGCTATAACATCTTACTGTTTGCATTTTTTATTTGCCCAAATCACACATTTCCATGTGTGCACTTTGAATTTGTCAAACAAAATTGCTCTAACTCTTTGGAAGCATCAACTCTTTAATTATTTTTTCTCATCAAACACACTTTTATTTCCTATTCCTTATGGTAAGATCGTCATAAATTGCACATTCTGCAACATGTTCACATAAAGTCACGTCTACATCATAAATAAAGATTTACTGTTATAACCCTTTAGTCTATTTAGATGCCAGCTATATTTACTGAGTCCATTTGATAGTATTCTACAGACCAGAGAAACAGTTACATTGTTTTAAATCAATAAGTAATTACCATTTGGTTGTACAGAAACAGAAAATAAAGAAATAAAAGATCAGAACTAACATTTATTGAGTACCTACTATATACCAAAGTTCTTTTCCTTACAAATGTTACATCAATTAATTCTGCTACACTAAAAAATAAAACAAAACAAAGCCTGGTGATTTAAAATAGCAGTGGTTTGTTACATCCACAGTTCCCTACAGGTTGGTTGGGCTTAGCCGGACAATTCTTCTGTTGGTTTGGCCTACAGTCAGTCATGTGACGGCAGCCTTTTGGCAGCTCATCTGTAGAGCATCAAAAATGGCCCCCCAGCATATCTGAGGCATTGATGCTGCCTCTTGTCTGGGTCCCTTTCCGCATGTGGTCTCATGATTGAAGACCTCTGAGGCCAAGGCTTGAGAATTCTCAATTCTGCCACATTCTGTTGTTCAAAGCAAGTCACAGACTGGCCCAGGTAGAAGGCCCCTACCTCTTGATGAGAGTAGCTGGGAAATATCATGTCTGTGTTTACCCATACACCACAGTGATTTCAAATAAAATCTTTATAAGAATGCTATAAGATGGGGGCGCCTGGGTGGCTCAGTCGTTAAGCATCTGCCTTCGGCTCAGGTCATGATCCCAGGGTCCTGGGATCGAGCCCCGCGTCGGGCTCCCTGCTCTGAGGGAAGCCTGCTTCTCCCTCCCCCACTCCCCCTGCTTGTGTTCCCTCTCTCCCTGTCTCTCTCTCTGTCAAAAAAATAAATAAAATCTTAAAAAAAAAAAAAAGAATGCTATAAGATGGTTAGAAAGATAAAGAACTATTTTAAAGCAGAAACCTCAAAGGGAGTTGGAGTAAAAAGCATCTATTCCTGATGAAAAAGAAGTGGTAGCTTATAAAACACATAATATAGAGTAAACAATTGACCATATTCTAGGCAAGGTTTTATTCTTCAACTTAAAAAAAATTGTTAAAGGAAAACAAGTTACAATTCATTTCTTTTGTGGGAGTAAGGGCAATTTAGCAGAAAAAGCAGAAGCTATAGAATCTGGGTTTGTACACTGCTCCTCCAAAGGCCTGTTATGTGGTCTAAGTCTAGCAGAACACAAAGTTTCTTCAGAAGGATGTAGGTAAAAATTAAATGAAATAATTTTGGAATAGCATCAGCATTCAGTAAGTAATAACCATTGCCCCTGTCTTTTGCTCTATCACTTTGGACTTTGTTAATATCTATTTTAAAAAAAACCCAGACTTCATATTGCTTCCTCCCTAACCTTTTCTACTGACTTAAAGTATAGATTAAGTAAAGAGGGACATAAGATACATTTTATATTTTTTTCCTTTGATTTAAATGTGATGGTAAGGGCGCCTGGGTGGCTCAGTCGGTTAAGTGTCTGCCTTCGGCTCAGGTCATGATCCCAGGGTCCTGGGATCGAGGCCCGCATCGGTCTCCCTGCTCAGTGGAGAGCCTGTTTCTCCCTCCCTCTGCTGCTCCCCCTGCTTGTTGCTCTCTCTCACTCTCTCTCTCTGTCAATAAATAAATAATATCTTTAAAAAGTAAAATAAAATAAAATGTGATGGTAGAGAGAATGGAAAGAGAAAAATATTTTTTAACTTTTATTTTCAAAATGAGCAGCGAAGCACCATTTAAAAATCAACAGCTCAAAGTCATTTTTAAGTGTGTGTATATATGTGTTAGGAGATGGTGATTATACTATTAAATTATAAATGTTTTTGATAGAGATATTAAATTTTTAAAAATCAAAACATAATTTGATTTGACACATAACAACTAGCACTTCAGTACTTCTAGAAGAAGTCTAGGCCATATACCAAACTTTGGAAACTTTGGTCGTATTATCACACCACCAGCCCTCCAATTGGGAGATACAGGGAGAAGGATATGGGGACTTAAAGTGAATTTGATATTTTTTAACCAAAAAACAAAATGAAATATAAGACACCCAACTGTGGTAAGGGAAGCAGAAAGGCTTCAGGTAGATCTCAAGGCGCCTCTAAGGTAGAAAACAGTTAGGGTACTTGCCTGGACTACCTTCCAAGGTGCTGATTCAGGATTTGTGTAAAGGAATCCTGTTAAGTATGATGGTCTTGTCTTCCTAAATGTTTCCATCTATCCTCTTTTGTTTGTTTGCTTATGTCTATCTTCTGCTGGACCTTTGCTCTGTAGGGAAAAAGGATTGTTTGTTGTTGCAGGGGGAAGGTGTCTACTATGTATACTGTATAGTATGAAATAAGACCGTGGGTTTATGTTGGGGGATTCTAATAAATATTTCAGTCAATGTCAGGGAGAGAATCATCTTCCTGAATGATGCGAGAGGGGATCAGTGACAGTGGGGAGGGCAAAGGCAGTGACCGGTCATTCTTGCGGGGTCCTGGTGGTAGCATCACTTCCGTGACTGCCGGATGCTGGGCCTGAACTGGTGCCAGGCCACTAGGAGGCAGAGGGGGAATGACAATGAAAGACACTAGCCCAAGAGACTGCCAGGAGCTACTGGAAGGTTCCTGAGACCGCCAGGAAGTCTTATGGAGGCCAGGCCTACAAGAAAAAACTGCTCTGGTCACCTTAATTTGTGACCGCTCCTACCCCATCTCCTCAAAATCAAGATGAATGAGACAAGCCAGGATTTACACTTAACGTTATTATGTCTCAGAACATCTCTCGTAAAATATTTGTAACTGTCCAAAACTCAGAAGAATGCTAGCCTATTAATCAATTACCAGGGGTTCAAAAGTGACCCTCATTCCACTGAAGGCAATGAAGGTAATCTGAGTTTTAAAGACATGGCTGAGGGCTATAGGATCTGTTCCGTAGCCGCTTCCTGGCAACAGCCACAAACACAAAATGTTATAGCTTCGCCTTCAGTTTTTACTCTTGGCCGTTACAGACCTATGGCTTGCATTATATTTAGATAAATAATATTGATACCCTTTTATTAAATTTGTTTTTTTTAATTTTTGCTTTTTTAGATCTCTTTTGGAATAGATCTATATGCAGCGTGTCCAGTAATATTGAGAGTCCTACCTTCCATGAGTCCGTGCCATCGCATGATGAAACGCTCTATTTATATTAAAATGAAGGTGTTCCTAGGGGAGACATAGAGCAGAATGGAACAACAAACAGCTTTAGAGACTGAATATGTGAAGTGACAGTGATGCCAAAATGGTAGATTTTGGTACAGAGAGACCCAGAGGACGACAGGAAGACACAGGGCGAGCCACCGTGGCTTGAAGTTGGCAGCTCTCGAAGCTTTAAGTACTCTCCGCAGTATGGCAGCTAATCAAATGTGGTTTTTTTTGTCTCGCGCATCTTGACTTGGTATGTCGTTGTAATACATTGTCAGCTGAAGGTCAGGGAATATTTTTTTCCTTCTGTTAACCAAATCGAGTATTTTATCAGATAAGCATATTTCTTCATGTAATTGAACTCATAGCTATATTGTGATTGCAATGTTCTGTTTACTCCAGGTAATGAGTAAGCCATGAAAATCAACTTAAATTAAGATGGAATGACACCCAGAGTAGGAAAGAAGGAAAAGAGGAAAAATATGAATTAAAGGACTAGCGTTCTCTCCTGGAAGACCAGTTTTCATGGTGATGGACTAGACGGGACTAAAGGAAGTGCGCAAAGGGTTTCCTTGGAATTGTTGAGGCTATGCGACCCTGTGTCCGCAGACTGAGAGCAGTCAATGAATGGTGTGAAGAAAGACCTGGATTTTCCCTCTTGCACTGTCATTCTTCGGGTACATACAATCTTGTGAAAGTGATTTTACCTCTTTTGAATACAAGTTTATTATCTGTTAAATTCCATATTCGATTAAGTGATCTCTAAGTCTCTTTCCAGAACTAAAACTTGTTATTCTTGATAGAATTCAAATTGAGCAAAAATTCAAAATATCATTTATTAGGAGAGCTCAAAGTTAATCATTGTCCAGGTGCTTTATTAAGATTACCTGGAAGTTAAAGCACTTGTATAAGCTAAAACAAGTGTCCAGGCTCATATTTTATGGCCTCGGTTGTCTAATGTATTAAATAGACTTTCTGAGAATTTTAGAACAGGCTATGTGTTCTCCATCAGTTAATCTTTGAGTACAGAAGAATTGGTCTTTAATTCAGTTATAGGTCCTTCCCTGGTCTCCCCTCCTCCCCTTCCTTTTTTTTTTTTTTTTTTTTAAGATTTTATTTCTTCATTTGAGAGAAAGAGAGAGACAGAGAGAGCACAAGCAGGGGGAGAGGCAGGAGAAGTAGACACCCTACTGATCTGGGAGCCTGATGAGGGGCTCGATTCCAGGATCTGGAGATCATTACCTGAGCCTAAAGCAGACACTTGACCATCTGAGCCATCCAGGTGCCCCCTACCTCCAATTTTTTTTTTTTTTTTAAGAGATGGAAAGTACTCTGTATCAGATAAACTGTTGGTTAAAATGACTAGGTCCATATTTAACCACGGGTACAAATTATCTGAATTCTGAGTGCTTGCCAAAAAGTTAATTTCAAACTCACTGCTTCCCAGTATCTATCAAAAGATCTGTAGACAGAAACAATATATAGAAAGGATTGCTTAAAAGATGAAATCTGCCCATTATCCCAGACACTTTAAAATCTACTCCTGGATTTGATCAGATCAGAGGATGGCTGCCTACCTGGAAGGTATTGTATTGACCTTATAGAATTGCCTTTGCTGAAAGAGTGATGCCAACAGCACTATGAAACCTGTCTTTGTGTCTACTCTAAAAGCACAGTTGAACATGTAAGGCAGTATATTACATGCTACTGGTTTTACGAGGACCGTGGGGAAACATTTCTGTCGGATATTAGTAACAGCAATAATTTTGCTTCTCCTAAAAACTGTTCTGATTTTATCTTATGTACCTTGTAAACTGTGTAAGTGATGAGGATTCTGTTTTCCCACTGACCGAGAGAGCTTAGGGCCAGATTTGCAGCCTACCAGTAGCAAGTCTTTATGATAGGAGTTTTTTTAAGGGTCTCCTTCCTGGCTTCATTTTATAACTGATATTTTTCTTCCATTTATGTCTTCTACTTTTAGATACTGTTTTTTTACTTTCTTTTTTGTTTCAAAAAGGACTTAAAAGAATTATATGCAATCATATTTAAAATATGAACAAGTAAATCAGAAAACAGGATGAAAATTGTGGGACACTTACTTGATGGCAAAGTTTAGATCGGAATGAAACTTTAATTGATTCTCTATAGAGTCAGCGTGAGTAACTTTCCCATGCAGGACTACTGTCAATTACACAGGGATGAACTGATTGTCTACTTTTTCATTATATTCCTTGAGCAGTTACTGGCTACCATCAGAACTGGGGAAGTCACCTCCTACTATTTTCTTCTGGTCTTACTAGTATATCCATATCTCTACCCCCTTCATAAGCAACATATGATAATAGGAATCTCCCAGCCCTCTTATGAAACATTTCCAACTCTTTTAGTAAGATGTCATTTATTAAGCATTTCTACTTCTGGAAATGTTTATCCTACTTTCAGAGTGATTTCTTCTTCTTTTTAAAGTGGAGGTAATATTATCAAAGTGACATTTTTGGAGGCCACATAGAATAGTGAATCATAGGAAAGGGTCTGTCTCTACCACTTTCTTGCTATGGAAAATTGCTTACCTTCTCTGTGCTTAAGTTCCTCATCTGTAAATTAAAGCTATAGCTCCTATTTATAAGTTTCATGTGAGGAGTAAATGAGTTAATAGATACAAAGTACTTTGATATAATCATCATCAGTAAAAGTTCCTCAAAAGTTAGGTACAACCTTGGAGATGTTTTATCAATCAATTTTGCAATAAAGCAACATTATAGGAAGGAATTCACTTCTGTGATTAATTCTAGGGATGCCTAACATTATAAGAATAAAAGCATGGTCAGACCCCATATATGAAAACTTCATTTATGAATGTATTTATTCCATAACAATCCTTTTCCAGAAAAGGACAGGTCATACCAAATGAAAGGAAAAAGAAAAGTAAAAGGAGACACCTGTTTGATCCAGAAAGACCTGTGTTTGAATCTCAGCTTCACCATTTGCCATTCACATAAATCATCAATTATTTAACACCTCAGTTTCCTCAGATGTAAAATAAAGGTGGTGCCCACTTTTCAAGGTACAGCTGTGAAAGACATTTGTTGTTTAGGACAGTCTCAAGACAGTGGCCCGAGAGAGAGAGAGAAGGTGGGGCTGCAAGTTCTCTTCATGTCTGGGCTCTGGGACACCCTCAAACTGAGAGCAAGGAAGAGTCCTTGACAGGCTCTGCTTCTATTTCTGGGAGTGGAACTTGGCTCTTTTCTCTGAGAGGTCTTAGGTTTTAGACAAGAAGCATATGTGTTAGCCGCTGAGTGGCTCTCTGCTTCCTTCTCATAGAAAGTTGGGGACCTAGAGGTGTCTTGTTATTTTTTCCTTAATCTCATTTAATCAAAACTCAGAGTATTTTTTGATACCATTATATTAAAATTTTGTGGATTTTCTATGGATCTGATGGGGTTCCACCAAAAGTTCTAAAAGCCACATCCATAATTCTTTTTGAGAGAGGCCTGACTCTACTTTGAGCTCTGTGTGAGGCTGCTCTGTGACAATGTCCTTAAGATTCTTATCACTGAGAAGGTCTATCAGGTACCATCTGAGATTTTACAAAAGTTATAAAAAGAGCAAAGAGCCACACCCATGGAGTCTGGCTATAGGCCCCAGACCTATGTGCGATCTTGTAAGCCTGACTGCAGGCAATTACAAAGACTGTACCTGGCAGGCCCCACAGGATAAAGCTGCCCCCCAACACTAGACTTGGGGCACAGCAATCACACTGCAGTCCCTAAAGGGAGTTGCCATCATGGAAGGACCTGGGACCCCTGGCTGCTCACACTCTTACACATATCTGCATCTTAGCCTAGATGCCTCTGTTTGGAGGAGGCCTCTTTATCAGGGACTTCAGCTCATTCCTTCCACAGGTATCTCTGCTGAGACCTTCTTTTTAGGGAGAGAGAAGTATCTCGAAAGCAGTTTTCTCCATTGTAATTCAGTATTCAGTACTTTTCCACTTCCACACTCAGTTTCATTAATAGCAAGAAGCTTTACTCTGGGTTCCCTGGGCAGCGAGATGATCCCTTACACCTCCCTGATCCACCTGACCCTCAGCCAGCAACACACCATGGGAAAAATTGGGAATATTGGAAAACTGGAACACTGAGGTTAATGGTACTTTATTCTGTTTGTTTAGCTTCTTATTTATATGATCCATAGTAAATGATAGAAGTCTTGACTGTTCCTTTAGTATTGGCTTATTGTCTTTTTTTTAAATTTTTTTATTAACATAAAATGTATTGTTTGCTTCAGGGGTACAGGTCTGTGATTCATCAGTCTTATACAATTCACAACACTCACCATAGTACATACCCTCCCTAATGTCCATCATCCAGCCCCCATCCATCCCATCCCCCTCCACTCCAGCAACCCTCAGTTTGTTTCTTGAGATAAAGAGTCTCTTATGGTTTGTCTCCCTCTCTAGTTTCACCTTGTTTCATTTTTCCCTCACTTCCCCTATGATCCGCTGTCTTGTTTCTCAAATTCCTCAGATCGGTGAGATTATATGATACTTGTCTTTCTCTGATTGACTTATTATTTCGCTTAACATAATACCCTCTAGTTCACCTACATCGTTGCAAATGGCAAGATTTCATTTTTTTGATGGCTGCATAATATTCCATTGTGTATATATATACCACATCTTCTTTATCCACTTATCTGTTCATGGACATCTAGGCTCTTTCCATAGTTTGGCTATAGTGGACATTGCTGCTATAAACATTGCGGTGCATGTGCCCCTTCAGATCACTACATTTGTATCTTTGCGGTAAATACCCAGTAGTGCAATTGCTGGGTCTGAGGGTAGCTCTATTTTCAACTTTTTGAGGAACCTCCATACTGTTTTCCAGAGTGGCTGCACAAGCTTGCATTCCCACCAACAGTGTAGGAGGGTTCCCCTTTCTCTGCATCCTGGCCAACATCTGTCTTTTCCTGACTTGTTAATTTTAGCCATTCTGACTGGTGTGATGTTGTATCTCATTGAGGTTTTGATTTGGATTTCCCTGATGCAGAGTGATGTTGAGCAGTTTTTCATGTGTCTCTTGGCCATTTGGATGTCTTCTTTGGAGAAATGTCTGTTCATGTCTTCTGCCTATTTCTTGATTGGATCATTTGTTCTTTGGGTGTTGAGTTTGATAAGTTCTTTATAGATTTTGGACACTAGTCCTTTATCTGATATGTCATTTGCAAATATCTTCTCCCATTCTGTCAGTTGTCTTTTGGGTTTGTTGACTGTTTCCTTTGCTGTGCAAAAGCTTTTTATCTTGATGAAGTCCCAATAGTTCCTTTTTGCCCTTGCTTCTCTTGCCTTTGGCGATGTTTCTAGGAAGAAGTTGCTGCGGCTGAGGTCGAAGAGGTTGCTGCCTGTGTTCTCCTCAAGGATTTTGACGGATTCCTGTCCCACATTGAGGTCTTTCATCCATTTTGAGTATATTTTTGTTTATGGTGTAAGAAAATGGTCCAGTTTCATTCTTTTGCTTGTGGCTGTCCAATTTTCCCAACACCATTTGTTCAAGAGACTGTCTTTTTTCCATTGGACATTCTTTCCTGCTTTGTCAAAGATGAGTTGACCCTAGAGTTGAGGGTCCATTTCTGGGCTCTCTATTCTGTTCCATTGATCGATGTGTCTGTTTTTGTGCCAGTACCATACTGTCTTGATGATGACAGCTTTGTAGTAGAGCTGGAAGTCCGGAATTGTGATGCCACCAGCTTTGCTTTGCTTTTTCAGCATTCCTCTGGCTATTCGGGGTCTTTTCTGGTTCCATACAAATTTTAGGATTATTTGTTCCATTTCTTTGAAAAAGGTTGATGGTATTTTGATAGGGATTGCATTAAATGTGTAGACTGCTCTAGGTAGCATTGACATCTTCACAATAGTTGTTCTTCCAATCCATGAGCATGGAACATTTTTCCATTTCTTTGTGTCTTCCTCAATTTCTTTCATGAGTATTCTATAGTTTTCTGAGTACAGATCCTTTGCCTCTTTGGTTAGTTTTATTCCTAGGTATCTTATGGTTTTGGGCGCAATTGTAGATGGGATCGACTCCTTAATTTCTCTGTCTTCTGTCTTGTTGTTGGTGTATAGGAATGCCACTGATTTCTGTGCATTGATTTTATATCCTGCCGTTTTACTGAATTCCTGTATGAGTTCTAGCAGTTTTGGGTAGAGTCTTTTGGGTTTTCCACATAAAGTATCACATCATCTGCAAAAAGTGAGAGTTTGACTTTTTCTTTGCTGATTCAGATGCCTTTTATTTCTTTTTATTGTCTGATTGCTGAGGCTAGGATTTCAAGTACTATGTTGAGCAGCAGTGGTGATAGTGGACATCCCTGCCGTGTTCCTGACCTTAGGGGAAAAGCTCTCAGTTTTTCCCCATTGAGTATGATATTCGCTGTGGGTTTTTCATAGATGGCTTTTATGATATTGAGGTATGTAACCTTTATCCCTCCACTGTGAAGAGTTTTAAACAAGAAAGGATGCTGTGCTTTTTCTGCATCTATTGAGAGGATCCTATGGTTCTTGTTCTTTCTTTTATTAATGTATTGTATCACACTGATTGATTTGCGGATGTTGAACCAAGTTTTGGCTTGTTGTCTTAATTGATATTCTGGCAGCTCAGCTCTCAACACACCCTTGATTTGATTTTTGATCCCAAGCATTATTTTACTTTAAGTATTTTTACCAGCTGTAGAGGCGGGGTCTGAAAGACTTATTTTCAAGCTCCATAGGTCCCGGGGCTTTCTATATTTTCCCTAATTTTTTTTTGCACATTGAACAAGTTTTCCTTTAGCTCATCTGTTTCTTCCTGCATCTTACCCTATTCAGCTAAGACGAGCCAATTGCCACTTTCAAGATTCAGTGTAAGGACGTCCCGGCTCGTGAAATGAAGAATGAACCAGAAATTTATTAGGTATATTGCTTGTCTTCCAAATTACCACAGGTGACAATTTTTCAATTGTTCCGTACTATATAACACAAGTCACTCTTTCTCCAGTCTCCAATAGTTCTTTTTCTATTTTTCCACCTCCACAGATTTTTTTCCATCTTTCCAACTGCTACTGCTGCTCACGAGCCAGTGCCACATGTTTAAGGATCTTCTTTCTCTCTCTCTCTTTTTTTTTTTTTTTTTTTGTTTTTTTTTTAAAAGTTTTTCCTTAAATTCCAGTTAGTTAACATATAGTACACCCCTCTTTCAGTAAACATTTCTGTATCAGTTAACAATTGCTGTATAATAAATTGTACCAAAATTTACTAACTTAAATAATAAAGATGTATTATTTCTCATGAATCTGTGGGTTACTGCATGGTTTCTCTGTTAGTTTCTCTTGCAGTTATCCATGTGATTATATTTAGTTGCAGGCTGCTTGTGCAGAAAGGTTCAAGATGGCTTCACTCATGTTTGGCAGTTGGTTCTATCACATAAGATGCCTCCGTTCTTCTTGATATGGCTGTTCATCGTCTAGTAAGCTGGAATAACTTCCTTTCATGGCGGTTTCAGGGCAATTTCCAAGAAAAAGAAGGTAAATGTTTGAAGGCCTCTTGAGGTTTAAGCTCTGGAACTCAGACAATGTTATTTCCGCTGCAGCCTATCGAGAAGCCGTTGATAAGCCCAACCCAGATTCAAGCGTCAGGAAAACGAACTCTATCTCTTGTCAGGAGAAGCTGCCAAGGACTTGTGGTCATATTTATTGTGCCATAATAGTACTGCTCACTGAAATGAGAGGATTGTGCCCTGGTGTGTGTCTTTAAAAACTTGCTTCCCCTCTGGGAATACTTATTCCACAAAACATTTCTGCAAGCTGTTTCTCTTCGCTCAGCTCTCAAAATCTTGCTTCTACAACTACATGTTGAACCACGGCTCTCATGTTTCCCCGGGACTCCTTTTATGTTGCTCTTCTCTAGGTAGTCTCTTCTAGTGATGGCTTGCCTGCTCTGTTTCATTGAGTGTTATAGGTTAAACTGTGTCCTTCTAAAATGATATATGCAAGTCCTAATACTCAGTACCTTGGAACATGACCTTATTTGGAAAGAGGGTCTTTATAGAGGTAATTAAGTTGAAGTGAGGACATTAAGGTGAGCCCTAATATAAATATGGCGGTGTCCCTAAAAGGGGAAATTTGGATATAGATGCACATAGAGGGAATATGATGTCAAAATAGACAGGAAGAGCACCATGTGAAGTCCAAGGATTGAAGTGATGCATCTACAGGCTATAGAAAGCCAAAGATGGCCAGAAAACCACCAGAGTCTAGAAAGAGGCAAGGAAGAATGTTCCTACAGATTTCAGAGAGAGCATGACCCTGACAACACCTTGTTATCTGACTTCTAGCCTCCAGAACAGTAAGACACTACATTTCTGTTGTTTTAAGCCACCCAGTTTGTAGCACTTTGTTATGGCAGCCCTAGCAAACTAACACAGACAATTTCTTCATGGAATTCTGAATCTTCATCTGCATGTGCAGCTGTCCACATACCAATTAGTTCCCAAGCCAGTTCGGTTTCCTGAAAGGCCACTCTAAATATTACCATCTATGTCTCTCTGGTTTATCATAGTTGAATAACTGCCTGGGGCTATAAGGCTAGGCCCTGGTAACTCACATTTTTAAATATTTTTAGTTCTTAGTGCCTAAACCTCAAAGGAAGGCAAAGTTTTAATTATAACTGTATAACTTTCATATTATTAGAAATGGTAGTCATTTTCAGCAAGTCCTGAAGATAGGTATTAGGAAATATCTATATTTTAATATATAATGATAAGAGCAATTCCACATAAAGGGGTGATAATAGAATTTTATTTTAAAATGTGGAATATAAGAAACAGCACAGAGGATCATAAGGGAAGGGAGGGAAAACTGAATGGAAAGTCATCAGAGAGGGAGAAAAACCATGAGAGATTCCTAACTATAGGAAAGAAACAGAGGGATGCTGGAGGGGAGAAGGGCGGGAGGATGGGGTAATTGGTGATGGGCATTAAGGAGGGCACATGATGTGATGAACACTGGGTGTTATACACAACTGATAAATTATTGAACATTACACCTGAAACTAATGATTTAAATTTTGAATTTAAATTTTAAAAAAAGCAATAAAAAGAACCACCAAAATCTAGAGAAGTCAGAAAACAAACTTGACATAACTAGAAACTAATATAAAAGACAAAATAACAAGGAAAATCTCATTTGGTTTCCAAAAATTTTCCTTGCATATCACTTAATTTTTGATAGGGATTTCCTCCCCCCCCCCCCCAGTTCATGCTATCAAAGAGAAACAGCCTATTGACATCAATTCATAGAATATTTTGTGCCTCTACAAAAATTAGAATGAATAAACTAAGAGGATTCACCGAGGTGAGAGTACCCGGGTAAAATTAATCATTTCTGTCATAGTATAAATAGAAAAGGACTCCATATAAGCAGTGAGACTTCCGAATGAAAAAGAAGTCATTTTATTAGAGCTGAAAACATATGATGGAAGAGTTTTAGCATGGCTTATCCTGGCCTAGATTAAGCCCAAAGCAAACCTTCCAACTGTTGTTGAATTACAAGTTAAAAAATCTTCAGAAAGTTTTCTTTAAGTACATATCTTACAAAATTTCAGTTTTTATGAAAAAGTTACAAGCTGAGAAACTACTTTCCCCTAATCTTATGAAGCACAAATATTGAATTTAACATTTAAAGAAAGATGATAGTGTTTTAATGGGGATATATTGAAAAGAGACTTGTTTTATTTATATTTTTAGTTATCTGGCACTAATGTATATGTAGTTAAGATATGTAAGTGTTAATATTAGTGTGTTATTTATGTGTGTTCCTTCCAATATGCTTTCATAGTATCGTACTGAGTCTACAATTCTATTTGTATACAAATTTAGCAAATAAATTGTAGGCATGTTGTTTATTTTTACATATCTTCATATCTAGAAATCCATTTTAAATCTTGTTTCTTAGGGAGCCTTATACTCCCGTTGCTTCACATTTGATATTAGCTCAAAAATAATTTAAATAATTTGCTTCTTTCAGATAAATGACTATCTTCTTCCTTTCTCACTTTCCATCACCTACCCCTCACACACCAAACACACACATCGTTTATCTTATTTTACATAGAAATATAATCTACCATTACATTACATGCTGGGCTTCCTAGAGCTTTGTCATCAGATTATGACATTATTACCTCACATTTAATTAACTAATTAATTAACTTGCACATTTGGAGGGTAAAATGTCAGACAGAGATTTTGAAACTTTTATTATTCCTGTGGTTATCTAAAACAGCTTCAAATAAGGACATTAGATTATTTGTCGCTCTGTGTTCATCATCTTCCATTCAATCTGCAATGCTTGATATCACCACACTCAACCGAGCATCTTTGAATTGGCACATAACTAAATGAACCACACAACTATTAGTTTAGAAAAAAAATTGCAGTAACAAGCAATAGTCTCCCTGTGCCTTGTCATAGAGTAATCCCATTCCCTGTAACTCAGGTCCCCCCAGTGACCTTGAATTGGGGTAGAAAGAGGAGTGAGAGATGCCCTTTGAAACTGCCACCCCCAGGAGGATGGGAAGAGCTGAGCTGTTTTTCCAGTCTCTCCCTCCCTTTCACAGACCTTTAGTAAAATCTCCTAGTGGCTCAGAACAAGTAGTCTTCATTACTTACGCTATCCCTCTAGATCTGAAAAGAATTTCCTACAACTTGTTCTTAGGAATGCTGAGATGATATTTAATGAGTATTCTGTAATTTAAAAGTGACTGAAAAAAATAAAAGTGATTGAAATATTAGAGGGAGAGAGAGAGGAAGGGGATAGATAGATAACTGATGGATAGATAGGCAGACAGATCAGTAGGTATTTTAGTTGTAAAACTACAGGTAGTAGAACATCATAAAAATAGGACTTGTCTGGGTACCTGGGTGGTTCAGTCAGTTGAGCATTTGCCTTTGGCTCAGGTCATGATCCCAAAGTGCTGGGATCAAGTCCTGCATTGGGCTCCCTGCTCAGCGGGGAGTCTGCTTCTCCCTCTCCCTCTGCCTCCTCCTCCCTGCTCATGCTCTGTCTCTCTCTCTAAAATAAATAAATAAATAAAATCTTTGAAAAAAATAAGACTTTTCTTAGAAATTTAATACTGCAAATGCCATTATAACAAAAAGTGTTCAGGAAAAGCTTCGTGTTCTGTCAAGTTTTACCCTCAGCCATTCTGCTCCCCTCCCCCGCCACCTAGCAGTGAACAACATTCTCCTGATAGCCCTGGATCCTGTATGCATAAAACCCTGGATCCAAGAAAATGTCAATTGCTAGCTCCTTTCCCACTAACTCACTTGTGACCTCTGGGAACTCTCTTAACCTCATCTGTAAAATGGGGCTAATAACATTGACCTGTTTTATTGACTGCTGGGAGGTTTGGCAGTGAATGTTTGAAAAGCACTTTAAAAATACCAATGAAAAATGAAAAAAAAAATAGGAAAGGTCATTTAGGTGACGGCAGAAATGCACACAGTATTTGAGGCGAAGCAGGTTAAACAAATATGCAGCCAGGACCAGACTCTGGAGTGAGGGGTGGTTCCCTGGGGTGGGCAATTCAGGCTCTTTCTCTTCAGTGGCAACAGCTTGTTTATGAAACATCAGGTAAGACGACACCATCAGGAAGAGGGGGTTTGAGTCCCAGGGAACGGTAATTTCATTAGTGATGGCTCCAAGCAAAAAATTAGCACTGTAAACATTTTTGAAAGTGTAAATGCAAAGACAACTAAAGTGAAAAGGAAAAAAAGCTCAGAGACAAAAACAGAGTTTTTCCACCTAAGTGCAAAAATACATGAGTTGAGAACGCCTGGAAGTCAGAATGTTGAATATCAGTATGGGATCATCAAGAAGAGCCCTTCCTCAAGTAAGGGATGTCTAATTAAGGTAAATGTATTTATCCAGGGCAGAGATTAGCAGGTAAACAGAAATACTTCCATAAGCATCTCCTTGTCAAAATAACTATAGTTTTGAACACCTATTATGTGTCAGACATATACTAAATACTTTCATAATTTCAATTAACCCTCTCAATAATGCTAGAGGGTTGGTGGTATTATCTCCAGTTTACACACGAGAGAGCTAAGGTTTAAATATCTTAACTTCCTCCGTATCACAAACCTAAGAAGAGACGCAACAGGGATTTATACCAGTCTATCTGATTCTAAGCCCACCTTCTGCAATTATAAATATGGATGTACATCCCAACTGATCATCCAGAAACAAGGCAGGCATTCAGACGGAATCAGGGCCCATATCAACCTTAATTGTGTAGGACTAGGTATCTCAGTAACACATTTATAAGACTTTTGCTTGTAACGGACAGTATATGTATATCATCCACCTATAAAGTTACTTATCAAAGTGTGATATACATACACAAAAAGGCATAACTCATAAGTACACAACACCTTGAATTTTCACAAGCCGAAGGCCCATGTAGCCAGCACCCAGATCAAGAAACAAAACATTACCAGTACCCAGAAACCTCCTTATCCTCCCTTGCAGGCACTATCCCCCCAAAGGTAATCCCTATCATGCCTTTGAACACTATAGGTTAGTTTTGACTATTCTTTCTTCTTAAGATTTTATTTATTTATTCGACAGAGAGAGAGCGCCCAAACAGGGGAGCAGCAGAGGGAAAGGGAGAAGCAGGCTCTCTGCAGAGCAGGAAGCCCAACGCGGGACTCTATCCCAGGACCCTGGGATCATTACCTGAGCCGAAGGCAGACACTTAACCGACTGAGCCACCCAGGCACCCTTGACTATTCTTGAATTTAATGTAAATGGAGTCATAATGTATATATTCGTTCATGTCAGATTTCTTACCCTCAGTTTTCACAAGTTTCAGCCAATTTATTGTGTGTAGTTGTTACTCATTCTCATTGCTGATAGTATCCCTTAATGTAACGATAGGACAGCATATTTATCCATTTACTATTGATGGACATTTGGATAGTTTCCAGACTGGGTCTATTATGAATAGTGTTACTATGAATGTCTAACTCATGTATTTTGGTAAACACATATATGCATTTCCATTGGGTATATTTCTAAAGCACAATTTGTGTACCATAAGGTTAGCATATGTTTAAAACTAATTGTATAGTTTTTCAACGTGTTTGTGCCAATTTATACTCCCACCTGCAATGCATGAGAGCTCCATTTCCTCCACATTCCACCAACATTTGGTATTTTCCTTCTTTTTTTCATATTGGTTTTGATTGCACATTTTTATTGTTATTACTCCTTGTATCTGGGAAAAATATTTGTAAAAGATCTTTGTAGTAAAGATGACTTAACTATCTTATGTAGCAGAATCCCAATGTAACAAAAACTTTTGCCCATCATTTTAGTAGGTATGAACTCCATGACTAATCATAGTGGGCCTAAAAGTCCCCATTGGCATTGATGGAGAATTTTCTTTTCCGGATTTCCTTTTCTTAGAAAAAAATAAATAATATGCACGCCAATGATCTCTCTTTAAGAGCCACTTCACCTCTGACCTGAGTCTTAATGAATTTATAAACTCTCTATTCTTTTCTCATAACACGAAAAGCAAGATAACACACAGAAGCCATTATGTTTATGGCGGCATTATCAGGAGAGCGAGGAAAGCAGATAATCCATAGAGTGCCTCTGAAAGTAATACATTTCCTAATTGTCCAAAGTGTTTTTACTGTTTCACAGTTCTGTGTCTCCATGCAGCTTGGTGTGTCTGAAGAAGTAATGTGAAATGTGATCTTGTAAGGGATTCCTGATGAAATAAAAGTGGAGAATATATGACATGTGGGTAGTCTCTGTTCAGAGGATAAAAATGAGTGGGCCATAGAGAGGGGTGATGGGCAAGGAGTCTTGAACTGTGTCAGGAGACCTCAGCTCCATTCTTGGCTCCACCATGGCTTTATAACCTTACCCGGTACCTTCCCCTCTCAGGATCAGACCTTCCTTGGCTATAGTTATACAGTGTCTAAGGCATGTTTCTGAAAGTAAGGACATGTTAATCCAGATTTCTGCAGTCCACCCCACGGTAGTGAATTAGATTTTTTGGCATGGGCTCTCCAGTTAGCTTTTTAAAAGAAGTACGCTAATGATTCTGCCCATTGAAGTTTGAGAACTACCGCTCTATGATAGCTTCCAGAGCAGCACTTTCCAAACTTGCCTTAGCATAAAAATGGTCAGGACTGTTCATTAGAGATATAGATGCCCAAGCCTCTACTATGACCCTAGACATTCTGATTAGTAGGTCTGGAATGAGTCCTGTATGTCTGAACAAGCTCCCTTGAGAAGACAAATAATCAACTAGATTTGGGGGAGCACTCCTCTCTTTCTATAGGCTTGTAGTTTTTCAACAGCTTTCTCCAAAGTCCCTGGAGTTCTTTTAAGAATGTTATGGCTGGAAAAGGGTAGGATGGGGTAAACGGGTGAGGGAAAAGTGTATGGATGCTGGGTTAATGCTCAAGTCCTTTTTAAATGTTTAAAGCCCTCTGATTTTATCCAGAGTTCATCCACTTCCATGTAATTTATGTATTATATTATATTGTATTATATATTATATATATTAGGTGTCCACTCTAATTTTTATTTTAAAAAAGAGTTCCCCACCCTCCTACACTGTTGGTGGGAATTCAAGCTGGGGCAGCCACTCTGGAAAACAGTATGGAGGTTCCTCAAAAAGTTGAAAATAGAGCTACCCTACGACCCAGCCTTTGCACTACTGGGTATTTACCCCAAAGATACAAATGTAGTCATCCAAAGGGGCTCATGCACCCCAATGTTTATAGCAGCAATGTCCACAATAGCCAAACTATGGAAAAAGCCTAGATGTCCATCAACAGATGAATGGATAAAGAAGATGTGGCACATCTTCTTTACCTGTAATACCCTCTAGTTCCATCCACTCGTCATTGCAAATGGCAAGATTTCATTTTTATGCAGCCAATCAAAAAATGAAATCTTGCCATTTGCAACGACGAGTGGGTGGAACTAGAGGGTATTATGCTAAGCGAAATAAGTCAATCAGAGAAAGACAAGTATCACATGATCTCACTGCTATGTGGAATTTGAGAAATAAGACAGAGGATCATAGGGGAAGGGGAGGGAAAATGAAACAAGATGAAACCAGAGAGGGAGACAAACCATAAGAGACTCTTAATCTCAGGAAACAAACTGAGGGTTGCTAGAGTGGAGGGGTGGCTGAGTGATGGACACTGGGGAGGGTATGTACTATGGTAAGTGTTGTGAATTGTATAAGACTGATGAATCACAGACCTGTGCCCCTGAAACAAATAATACATTATATGCTAATTAAAAAAAAAAGAGTTCCAGCTAAATTGTTTGAAAACCACTGTCTATGTAATGATCTCTGTTTTAAAAAATTAAAGATTTGTGTCAACTTTCTCTTGACATATGTATCTACACAGAATATGTATATATATATATTCATACACAGAATTTATATATGTATTCATACATAGAAAATTACACATAAGTGCACAAATTAGTGAATTTTTACTACTCGGAACACATTCAGACCAAGAAACTAAACTTGACCAACATCCCAAAAGCCCCAGTCATATCCTTCCCAACCGCTATCCTTACTCAAAAAATGATCGCTGTCCTGACCTCCAATACCATAGATTAGTTTTATTTGTTTTTGAACTTGACATAGCAGAATCATTCAGCATACAGTCTCTTGTATCTGGCTTTTTTTGTTCAGCACTGCATTTGGAATTCATCTGCATTATTCTGTTATGTAAAGTACCTTTCGTTGCTTCATAATATTCTATTGTGTGACTATACCACAAGTAATGTATCTATTCTATCGATGATGGTCATTTGGATAATTTCTAGATTTTGGATAGTGCAAACAGTGCTGCTATAAACATTCTTCAACAGGCCTTGTGGTGAACTTATATTTGCATTTCTGTTGGGTATATTCTTAGGAAGGGAATTAGAGGGTCCTAGAGTGTAGTGGATATGGTCAGTTTTTAAAGTTGCTGCCTAATGGTTTTCCCTAGTGGGTATACCAGTTGTTATTTCTTCAGCAGTGTATAGAATTACAGCTGCTCCACACCCTTACCACCACTTGATAATTTCTGTCTTCTAGCTTTTGTCAGTGGGTGACTGGGTGGAGGATTATATAGTTTTATTTCATTATTGTTTAACTTTTTATCTTTGTTAACTTTTTCTTATGTTTATCGACAATTTAGACATTTCTTTTGTGATGTGCCTATTTAAATTTTTTGCCCATTTTAATTTTTTAAAGAAATGTATTCTTTCTCTAATACTCTCCCTTATGTGGATTCAAGTTTCTGACCTGTATTATTTTCTTTCTCTCTGAAGAACTTCTTTTAACATTTCTTGCAAGGCAGTTCTTCTGGTGACAAATTTCCTAAATTTCTGTTTGTTTGAGAAAGTATTTCTCCTCTACTTTTGAAAGATAATTTCACTGAATAAAATTCCAGGTCTGTGGGATTTTTTTTAATCAACATATTAAATATTTTGCTCCACTTTCTTTGTGCTTGCATGGTTTCTAAAAAGATGTCCAAAGTAATTCTTATCCTTTTTCCTTTATGGGTAATACCCCACCCCCCATCCCTACCCCAGTTTCTTCCAAGATTTTCTCTTTGTCTTTGATTTTCTGCAGTTTAAATGATTTACCTAGGCACAGATATTTTGATATTTATCCTGTTTGGTATTCTCTCAGATAACTGGATCTTTCATTAAGTTTGGAAAATTCTCAGTCAATATTACTTCAAATATTTCTTCTTCTTTCCTCTTCCCATTAGGTGTATGTTACATGTTACATCTTCATAACTGTTCCACAGTTCTTGGATATTCTATTCCATATATATTTTTTCATTCTTCTTTCTCTTTGTTTTTCAGTTTGGGAAGCTTCTAGTGACATTCCTTCAAACTCGCTGACTTTCCTTTAGCTGTGTCCAGTCTACTGATGAGCCCCATTAAAGGCATTCTTTATTTTTGTAATAGTGATTTTGATATCTAGCTTTTTCTTTTGGATCTTCCTTAGAATTTCAATCTTCTGCTTACATTTCCCATCTGTTTTTGCTGTTTACCTTTTCCATTAGTGCTCTTAGCATATCAAGTTATTTTAAATTCCCAGTCTGATAATTCCAAATTCTCTGCCATGCCTGAGTTTAGTTCTGATACTTGCTTTATTTCTTCAGACTATGTCTTTGCCTTTTAACATGACTTTATTCCAAGTCAGACATGGTGTATCAGGAGAAAGGAACTGAGGTAGATGGGCCTTCATTGTAAGGTTTATGGTTATATGGCTAGCAGTAGACTGTGTTCACTGTTTGCTGTAGTTGTGGTGTCATGGGCTAAAATTTCCTCTAGTGTCCTTTTTTTGTCTCCCCTGTTGTCTTTGAGTTTCCCTAGAGCCTCCTTGGGGACTGAGATTTGCAGTTCTTTGGCTTTAATCCTTGTGATTACACAGGAGCCCTATCAATGTGGTAGTAAGGTGTGGGACACGGGAAGCATTCTCTAAGGTCCTATAGTTAGGTCTCAATCTTCTAGTGAGCCTAAGCTGGGTATTTCTCTTCCTCCACATTAAAGGCTAAAGGGGCTTGGAGTTGAGTATCTTCCTTTTCCAGGTCAGTTAGGGTTTGGTAAAACTTCAGTTGGTTAGGCTCTGGTAAAATAGTTTACTTAACAGCAGACCTTGTTAAGAACAGAAAGTTCTGGGCATATTTCAGAATGGTTACTTTTCCTCTTCTGCTGCCAGAAGTAGGAGGGGATTTTCCATTGATCGTTAGGCTGTGAGGATTTGTAATAACATTCCTCAAGTTGTAACTTTGTAGTTTGATAAAGCAGAAAAAAAATTTGCAAGTATTTATTACATATTTTTAAAAATTCATTTTTGATGATAATTCTCTTGACTGTTAGGGAGAGAGTCCATATTTTGTTTAAATCCATGGCCTTTTTGAAGGAGAGGGAATCATAAGTCACAAATTTACACTTTGATGGGAGATACAAAGATCCTCTAAACAGCTTAAGCATTCTAGGTATCATTTAAATGGTGTTCATGATTCAGTTTTGGATAACGAAAGATATTTTTAAATTGTCTTTCTTCCATTTAAAAAATAGAACTATTTCGAGGTGGTGGAGATTGATATGTTAGAGAAATTTTAAGCATTATTCTTCCAAGCCTCTATCTGTAAAGATATAAAATAGAGAGAGATCAACTTTAATTAAGCTCTTGTCTATATAATTCCCTTACAGATAAAAAAAAAATCACAGGAGTTTTTAGTTGTTGGTTGTTGAATACATTATGTAAAGTAGAGGCCTTTGCTTTTTTTAATTAGATTATTTTATGATGTTACACAATTTGGAATTAGTGAAGACCAAGAGTTATTTAAATTATAACTTAGGGAAATCAGCTCTCTGTGTAAGCATTAAAAAAAAGGAACTAATAATAAGGTAGAAATCTGTTTAAAGATAAATGTTAAAGGAAACACATGTGCTTTAAGGCAATACTGAATCCAATTATAATCTGACAGCTATTTCATGGGGAGAACAATGCATTAAAATATTTGGACCTCCAAACACATAATGTACAATACTACAGTGAAACTACTTTTGAATAGCTAATAAAAATATGCAGCTGTTTAAATAATAGAACTTCCAGGGTCCAGCTTTATGTGTTTAACATTTTTTTTCTCTTAGTATTTGTCTTTTCGGTAGTTAGATTACTATCCCAAATAGTTCACTAACTTAATTTCTTATTTTTCCAACAAAGGTAAGTACATCTCAGGTAGCTAAATGCCTATAATATTGCCTCTTAGTAATATAACAAGATGATAAGTGCTAATTTTTTCCAAATGATGCATCAATGAGGCATGCAATATGCGTTCAGCTGTTCAGAGAATAGAAAACTACAACCAAGATATGGCAAATTAAAAGACCATGGCAGCACCACGGGCGGTGGGTAGGGAGAGGGATGCATTGCGACCGAGGCTTTCCACTCCGGCTTGATTCATTTTCACCGGGAGTGGTGTCTGCAGCAGGAGAATAGTATTTGACCTCCAGAAATTGCAAGTCGTACTTTCACAGTTGCCTACTTTGCATTTGTCACTGACGCCCCTCTTTTTACTACTAGAAATTAGATATATAGAACTATGCACAAAGGGAACTTATTCTTGCAAAGCACCACGGTTGAGAAATTTTCCATATCGTGCTCTGGTAAACACGTATTTTGCCTTTGCTTTCCCCACCATATTTAATGTGTTATGATGTCTCAGATTTTTCTCTCTTAATTTTGAAAAGTTAATTAAAAGAAGTGGAAGAATGGGATGGAGAGTTTCTAAAAACAAGTCAAATTCATTTGAACAGTAAAAATAATTGCTGTGCGAAATTAAGGTGCAAGCACATGCCTGCTCTAATTGGTGCATACTTATTAGGAGCTCTTCATTTGCAACCTCTCTCGGTGTTTGGGGCCCATGATAACGTGGATACTTAAGGGAAAAGTATGATTAGAGATGGTGTAGTTCATTCAGTAAACATTTCTCAGTGTTTGATGTGACTGAACTGAGCGTCACATATGATTTTACACTTTTATCCTTTCAGACAACTGACAGGTCTCTAATCTCCATCTTAGAACCTTCACTCAGCTTGAACTTTGGCTCATAAAGGTCATTTTTGAACCACTTGGGACAGAGAGCCGCGTCCATGAAATCCCACAGAGTCGATAGATACGATAATAGCTTTAGGCACATTTTCTTAAGACCCAAGGGGAAAGACAATTTCAATAAATGTAAAACTATGCCATCTACAATCCACACAATATCTTAGAAAATCTCATAGGAATAAATCTTCTCTTTTCCTTCAGGCAAGAACCTCCTTAACAATAACAATGCAAGACACTATTAAGGGCATAAGGTACTAACTATGGCAAAAAAAAAAAAAAAAAATCATACACACAATCTATTAGACAGAGAGCCTCAAACACAAAAAGAACATCCATTTGCTGTACCTCGCTTGCCTCACAACTGCTCGTGAAGCATGTTCTGAATATTTAGACCTTAAATTGTTAAAGAGACTATGAATTGTATGAACCAAGTTAATAATGTGAAAATGACTTAGGTGTATCATTCAATTATGGAATGCTTTAACTGTAGTCCCTCTTTTATTTTCTCTTTACCTTTTAGTCTCCAGCTCATAAAAATAAAAAATCCTCACAGGTTAGATATGTCAGGATAATTAACAGAAGGTTCCTCAGCAGCAGATGTCTGAGATAAGTAGTAAAGGGCATTCTCTTCCCTTGACATGCCATCAAAGGGAAAAACAACGAATATTTAAATGAAAGAAGTAAAAACTATGTGGGTGCATGTTTTAATATCTGAATAATTAACAGATTTTTAAATCATGACTTAAGCTGTAGGAAAATTAAGAGATCTCATGACCATGTTAATATTAATTTTTTCTTCCCTGCCACAAATTATAGCATTGTCTTTGATTTTTTTTCCTTCCCTCGATATATTTCATGATGCAAAAGAATGCTTCTTGAAAGTAAAGTATCCCCTCCAGCGAAATATTTCACTCAATTTGCCTCAGAGAATTCCGCCGGCCGGAAAAAAAAAAAAAAGATGCTTCGGAAAAACTTAAAATTCAACAGCTTAAAAGTATTTTTTTTTACTGATCTTTCAAATAATATTGTTAAATAAGTCAAAATAAGTGAATTCCAAAATTCAAATTTTTATTTTAATTTATACTTAAACTTTATCTTAATATTCTATATTTTGTGCCTTTCTTCTCTTTTGCATTTATTTTAAATAGTAATGTGAGTGAAATCAACCACAAATCCCATCCTCTGAAATAATCTCCATAGAGATTATATTAGGAAGGGTTTTCTTGTTTACTTTTAAAAGGTCTCCTGAACATAGCTGGTGCCAACAGAGAAATTCTTCTAAAGGTAGTATAGGGATTTTAATCTGCCCCTTACCAGGAAGTGATGGAGGCCAATGCAAATAGCACTCATCTGATTCTGTAAAACTCATAATAAGAAATAATGAAGCATCTGGTAGACAGCAAAAGGTCAAGGAAGAAACATTTTGAAACGGAAAGTGTATCAGTCCCTCTGGCAAAGACTTAGAGGTTGGCAAAGACTGTTGTTGCTTCAGGAAGCTTTTGTGTCTCATATTCAGACTAAGAATATATATTCCTCCGTGTGCTCAGTAATGCATTCAGAGCAGAATTAGTTCTTAGTACCAGTAACAGAGCATGAGCATGGCCTACCTTTTTTCCCTCAGTAGTTGAGGGTGGTGATTTTCAAACTTTGCTGCTTCTTAGAATCCCCAGGAGAGCTATGAAAACTTGCCATGCTAATGAAACCAGAGACCCTGGGCACCAGTTGTGGCTGAGGTTCTGCGGGTGCTCACAATGTGCAGCCAAATTTGAGAAGCAATGATTCAGAGCTTTTAGAAGGCACAAGTAGATGCAAATGTGTGTGGACGTGCAAATGTAAGGCACCCATATTCTTGTATCGGCTTTAAAATGGGCCTAGGGAATGATGTAGAACCAGTTGCAAATCCTTGAGTAAAAGAGTGGGGTGACAGGGAATTCATTCAGATAAACACTGGGATTAGATGTGCAAAAGGGTTTCTCATTCAGAGTATATGGCTTAATTTCTTATGATAGGGATTTGGATATAAATGAGATTCATGTAATTGAAGTTTCCTGAATATTCACTTTTTAGGAGATTATCTCCATTTTGGCAAGTGAGAATGTTTCTGGATCCTGGGAAGAAAAATCTCAATATGCTGCCACTGATTTGGGAGTTGTAGCTTCAGGAAGAATAACACCTGATAACTGACAAGAATATCACTGATAAGTCCAGCGTTTTAAAACCGGCTTAGCCATTTGTGGGTTCATATATATCAACTTTTTTTTCCTTATTTTTCTGGAAGTTTTCAACTACTAGTACTTTGATCGTGTAAACACTCTCACACCCTTATCAGACACGAACTTCACATGAATGCCTCATTGGTTGGCTTTTACACCTAGTCTTAAAATCTAAAGGGAACAAATTTTAGAGTTCATTAGTCATATCTAATTTATACAAAAGAATGGTAGGATGATGGTTTTGATAATAGTGGGTATGCTGTCTTTCATGGCTGATATTACAATACATTAAATCCAAACTACTCACTTTACTGACTTTCTTAAAAAACAGAAAATTTGTCATGAGCTTAGTCTGGATCTATATTCTGATGCTGTTTTATATATTTGAAATAAATTAATGTTATGGGGGATTTTTTTCTCCTTAAAAATTGTATTCTATCTTAAATCACTTTAGAATAGTCTAAGACAAATCCAAAATGTTCTGAAGCTACATAGTCGTAATAATTACACTCTGTAAGTACACCAAAAATCATTGAGCTGTACACTGGAAACAAGTAAATGTCATTAAATGTCAATTACACCTCATTAAAACTGTTAATGAAAACAAAAAAGAAACAAAAACAATTTCTGTAGTATAGTGAGAAGTCATTTAAATAATAAAATTCTTGTTGTACCCTGCATTCTAGCCATATCATTTTTTTTTAAAGATTTTATTTATTTATTTGACAGAGAGAGACACAGCGAGAGAGGGAACACAAGCAGGGCGAGTGGGAGAGGGAGAAGCAGGCTTCCCGCTGAGCAGGGAGCCTGATGCGGGGCTTGATGCGGGGCTCGATCCCAGGACCCAGGGATCATGACCTGAGTGGAAGGCAGACACTTAACGACTGAGCCACCCAGGCGCCCCTAGCCATATCATTTGATAAACACGACAGCACTTTTCCCCTGGGCCATGATCCCATTGGGAAAAATGTTTATCTGCCACCATTCCACCCTTTGAAATCCTGTCCATTCTTCAAGGACCACCTAATGTCTCACTGTTTAACAAAATGGAGTCTGGTAAGTTCCATATAAGAAAAGAAGCTTGTTTTTTGATGATCGGTGATCATCAAGGAACAGAGGTTGAAGGAGTAGGAGACAGTGAATATATGATATGTTTATATTTGGAATATATTTTCCAATATTTAACAAGTAAAATAACAAATTTGATACAGAATTTGTATGTTGTCTAAAAAAGTAATGAATTAAAGTATTTATGAAACACTGCTCAATAATATGTGAGTAAACATACATAATATGAATAAGCATACATCATAATAATATCTCATTTGATATCATTGGGAATGAATTTTCTAAATGCCTGAAATTTGCTTCTAACTGTAGTGTCATTATAAAAATGAGTATCATTATTGGAAAACACACAGAATTTGTTTAGTTTCCCTTAGAAACATTCGGTTTTGTTCTTTAGTGACTATGAAGTGAAAAGCAGTTGCTGCCGTATTAAAACAACTGGATAGAAGCAAATATAGGAACAGAAGAAATAGGAGAAATGACTGAGGGAAAACAAACAAACAAACAAGAAATAAGGGATGGACACAAGTTTGGATTTTCTGAATGTATCACTCCAAACATTGATTCCATTCCCAATATTATTCAAGACTGGTGGGTTATATGTATAATTTGTATAACAGTCTCAAGGTCCATAATAACCCAGGTCTATAACCTGTCAAGGGTAAATATTCTTCACATATCAATGCCATCTTAGAGGATTATGAATCCCAGGATAGTGCAATGAAAATACTAAAGAGAACACTGAAAATTGCAAAGTGCCATGCCAATTATATGGGACCAGTATGATTTTCATAATGAGAATATTTACCAAAATTCATTCTATTTTGAAAAATATAGTTTATTAAAACTATGAAATAATTACTATATTTTAGAAATATTTCCATCAAAGAGAAATACCATTTTAACTAAAAGTATCTGTGCTTGGATATGAATCTGTGATTTTGAACCACTTTTTTCTTGGACATCTTTTCTTTAAGAAGTCATATAAATGAAGTTTGGTATAGACAAAGAATCAGCAATCTCTCGGAAGCCATACACTAAGCTAGCATTTTCTATTTTTATCTTCTACTTAAAAAGTAGGAAAGGACCCACAGGACTACCAGAATAGGAAGGGATAGGACCAGACATTAAGATTCAACACAACTTCTCATGAAGCCACAAGAGTATCTCATCAAATCTTTTGGGGGACTGTATGCCTGAACTAAATCTAGTAGGAAAATGGCAGCCTTCATGTTTCCTATAAGTGAAAAAAAGGGTAAATAGACCTACATAATATTTTAGAAGAATTACCTGCAATTCTTATGGTCTGTTCTCTCTTTTAGTGGCTAATTCATAGCTGCCCATTTGGAGGAAACAAAACAGAATTAGATGTCAGATAAGTAGGATTTTATTTTATTTTATTTTTTATTTTATTTTTTTTTAAGATTTTATTTATTTATTTGAGAGAGAGAATGAGACAGAGAGAGCATGAGAGGGTCAGAGGGAGAAGCAGACTCCCTGCCGAGCAGGGAGCCTGATGTGGGACTCGATCCCGGGACTCCAGGATCATGACCTGAGCCGAAGGCAGTCGCTTAACCAACTGAGCCACCCAGGCGCCCCTAGATAAGTAGGATTTTAGATCTGTATCTACCACAATTTAGTTGTATCGTGGTTAAGTCACTTAATAAGAGATACCATTTATGCACCAAAAATATTGTTTAATGTAGGACAATACAGAGGGTAGAAGCTTCTGAAAATATAAATTGCTAAAATCAAGATTAAAAATGATAAGGAATGTAAAGAGTATATAACCAAATAAAGTCATTTTTTTTTCCTCAAGATTTTGCTCCTTAAGTTACTTAAGGTTCATTACAGCTTAAATTATCTGAAATGGAAGAAGATATTGAAAATTAGGCACAAGTGGAAGCTCAATAAAGCATTCATTTATTCAGACTAAGCAGGAGACTGAAGATAGTCATTCATTTATTCATTCAGCCTTGATTATTGATAATTGAATAGAAACTCTGCTCTAGGCACTGTATTGGGCCTTGGGATTAAATAGTGAGTCAAAATAGTTCTAATCCCTGTTCTTAGGTAGTGTACATTCTATAGGGAGACATAAACATTAATCAAACACACACAAATGTAAAATTGAACAGGGAAAGTACTTTTAAAAATAGAGTGATATTATAATATATGGGGATTTAATATTTTCAGAGAAGCCAAGGAAGCTTTTTCTTAAGAAAGGACATGTGATTTGACATCTGAAGGTTAAATAGGACTTAGCTAGGTAAGAGGGGAGGAAATAGTGTATCAGTCTGAGAGAACAGTACAGATAAAAACACTTGACAGAACCAACCATGGTGCATATACACAGTAACGAGCCAAAGTCTCATATGACAGGGGCAGGAAGAAGGATAGTAATGGTTCCAGATAAGACTGGAGTAGGATAGCAATCCAAACCACATAAGTCCTTGTAGATCATTCTCAATTGTGCCTACCTATGAGCAAAGGGAAATTACTGGAGAGTTTTAAGTAGGAAGATGATACAAATTGATTTACTTCTAGAATAGATTGCTCTGGTTATTTTGTGGAGAATGGGTGGGTAGGATACCAAAACAGATGGAGATAGACAAGTTAGTATAAACAAATTAGTAGGATATAACAGAACAGGCAAAAGGTGATGACAACTTGGCCTAAGAAGGTGGTGGGGGGAAACAAAGACATGGAAAGATTCAAGAAATATTTAGTAGGTAAAATTGACAGAGTGTATTATTAATACTTAATTAATAATTAATACTTAATTAAAATAATTAATGTTTAGGATGTTGAAGGAGAGAGAGATCTCAGAAATGAGTCTTAGTTTTTTAGCTGGTATAACTAGATGGAACATGAGGTCATTCATTGATTAGAGGAAGGAAGCAATGGAAAGGTCATGAATGTAGTCTTGGTTATGTTGAATTTGTGATGCTTTTGAGATAGTCAAGAAATGTTAAACCGTTAGAAAACCTTATGAGTCAGAAGCTCAGAGGAGATGCCTTACCTGGAGTTAAATTTTATGGGTCATCTCTACCTAGTTGAATGAGACCATCTGGGGAAAAAGTGTAGAATGAGAGGTAGAGATGGATTAGATTTTAGGGTCAAGGAATTTAACTTGCAATAGACAAGCAGAGGAGGATGAGTCCAGCAAGGAGAAGAATAGCCAGATAGGTAAAAAACATGAATTATACAGGTCCGCTTTTCAAAAGCTCATGTTAGGCCACTTTGCTTTTATGAAAGACTTACATCAATACCTTTTTGGTAACTGAAAGAATCCAAAGAGGATTTTTGCTTTTATGAAAAAAGGCGGAAAGCAAAAATAGCATTCAGCATTCAGCAATATCAGTGAGATATTACTGAAGCAGCACACACCCTAAGCAGCGAGAGTGGCGCCGCCAAACTCCTTCCCTGGGAACGACACTCAGCATCCAGCCACCACAGCTTTGAACTGTGTCTGTGAGCATCTGTGCTTTATCTCAATTTATTTTGTGCATTCCTTCACAAGATGTGTCCTCAGATTTCAGAAAAATCTAGGAGAGGTTGTTTTCTGGGTCTGGGATTGCTAAAAAATTTTCCATATATACAGAATTGTTGAATCGCTATGTTAGACGCCTGAAACTAATATAACACCGTATGTTACCTATACTGGAATTAAAATTAAAAAACTTAATTAAAAAAATTTCCATATAAATTAATGGTAATTGCTTCTTTGCTTTATGCCATTTCCACTTACAAAAGGTTTCAGGGGAATGCTCTACTTTCAGAAAGCAGGGGAAATCTGTATCTCAAAAGCCAAAGGAATAGCAGATTTTAAGGAGGACATGGTCAACCATGGGGAATACTGCTGTTGAAGTGTGATGAAAACTGAAAAGAATATGCACGACACTTTATGTCTTTTGTAAAATGGTTGGAAGCCAGAGTGAAGTAGGCTTAGAATGGAAATGTAGATTAAAACTAGAATAGTGAGTAGAGCTAACTCTTTCTAGGAAGAGTAAAAGGGTTAAGATTATAAGAAAGAACATGTATGTGGACAAAAAAAAAAGAATTTTTTTTTTTTAATTTCTAAAAGCATTGATGTAAAAGCTCAGGTTCCTCCTGAGAGTTTTCTGGGAAATGTTTACAATCAGTGGGGAAGGAAAGTGGAGTGAAGGTTTCAAAGGTACATAATACCATTGGGGACTGCTCACAATTATTAAGATTATTTTAGTTTCAAAAATAAACCTACTTTATATTTAGCACGACCAAGTTTACTGGATAACTGATGATTAACACCTTTAAGTTGAATCCTTTAAAAAGACAGAATTCATTTTAATAGAAATGTACTTAAAAGGTATACTCCCCTGAATTGTTAAATGTAACGTACTGGTCGTAATTTTCACTCTATTACATGACTTGAAATTACTACCACCACTAATCATTCAATGTGTTTATAGAAGAGTATTTTCCTTAGGGTTTATTGCCATTTGTTGGCCTCTATGTTATGTCTCTCCATTTACTTTTTTCTTTTAACTATGTAGATCTTCCTTTAAAGTTTGCCTTTCTCCTACTGCGATAAGGAATCACTTTTCACTAAAATAAGCAAGTGATTCTTTTAATTTCTTTTTATATTAGACATTACGGCTTTCTGGAGGTTAAAATGATATGTAACATAGAGGTAAATAAGGTCAGAGAGAGAGACTGAGTCTTTTGTTAATGAGTAATATTCATGCGTGTTGGTTCTTGAGATAAGTTTTTACTTACTTTTACTTACTTTAGAGTAAGTAAGTATTGCTTTCTGGTACCTTATGTGTTCTGCTTGAAAACCTGGGCATGCATTTCACTTTATTTGTGTTTTCAGTGATGATTATAGTATCTGACACATTAAAGGTATTGTTATTGTTATCTCTTATCATTTTGGTTTTGGTTGGTTAAGGTATTCATTGTGTTCCCATATCTATTTAACTAAAGCACAAACCTTATTTGTTTTCCCTGTAAAACTGTGCCAATAACATTTAAGTAGATAACATGAGGCGATTTCTTGGCTCATACATCAGAGTCCACAGTTGCTCAAGCTTCAGGAGAATGAGAGAATGTAAACTTCATGAAGGCAGGGAGTTTTGTCTTTGTGGGTTTTATTTATTTTTATTGTTGTTGCTGCTGCTGTTTTATGGTGTATTTTTACCAATTGTCCTTTTTTTGCTACAGAATTGATGAGGAATGGAATGAATATTGGAGAAGTGATCAGAATACTCATTTACTTTCTTCTTATGGTTATTGTCAGGATTAAAGGTAATAATGCATATGGAATTTCTAGGGCTTAACTTAGTGAACACTGTACAGATGTTGAGTATGGTTTCTATTATCATCGTCAGATCTATACTTGTACCATTTTCTAAATGTATTTGACAGAAACAAACATTGTGGATGAAAAGGACAAGTCTGGACCGGTTACATGATTTCAACTTTGCTATTTTATTTTTATTTTATATGTACCAAGAAGTTTAGTTAAGGGAATAGAGGAAAGGGAGTCAACTTGAAGATCTTGGTATCACACATGAAGAGAATAAAGATAAAGCACAAATTATGGGTGTGTTAGTGGTACAGGAAGGAGAGTTTTAGATTTATGGAACTCTGATTTTTCTAAACAGATGTCCTCATCATGGAAGTTATTGTAGTCTCCACTTAACCAGATGGGATACCAAACTCCCTGTTGTGTTCGGAACTGGCAGGGCTCATTAAGTTGGCTTTAAATTGGGTATTAAGGGAGGATCTTTTGCTTAGCCCAAATAATCTCAACATGCACAATGAAGAGAATAGGGAGTTCTACAAGCTAAGATGAAATATAAGATAAGTGATAAGTAATATTAACATACTGGACTTAATTGTCTATAAGTAACTACAAAGTAAATGGGAAATTAAAAAGATTAACTGGAAATGTTTCTAAATGATGGAGAATATGACCTGTTGAGCATAATAAAAATGGAAAGATAACATTTTCTTAATTGGAATATCAAAACTGGTAGGTAAAATATACTCTATAAAGAAGACTAAGAGGAAATTGAACTTGAGGAATAAGCGTTGTATATGAGATCCAAAAAATAGAAGAAAAAGAAAAAAGTGGCTTGTTATATTAAAAAATGGTAATATTGGGGAAAGTCTTTTGATTTAAAGATACAAAAGAAGAAAATAAAAGACTGTAGTAGGTATATACTAAAACATAGGTGGTGGCAATTTCAACTTGTTAGTCCTTTAAAATTTTGGACCAGGGACTATTTTGGACTCTTTAAAATAAAAAATCACTACATATTGAGATATCAAATGAATAATATTTATGTATATTCATTCATGTAATATTCAACAAACATATGAGTTGATAGGCCTAGAGCAATGAAATATTAATGGAGGTGGTATTGGTAATAATAAAAATTATTTTATGTTTTAGAAATAAAGAACCTATAAAGATACTGAACTTATTGTACTAAATAAAACTTATTTTACTTTACTGGGCTAATTTTACTAAACAAGTTTTACAGGGGTATATGCAGACAGTTAATAAATTTAGTGAAAACAGACAATGGGTGATTGCATATTACCTACATGATATCTGATTAAAAGGAATAATCTAAATTGATTAGCCAAGCTTTAACCTTTAGAGACTGTGAGAGGCAGCAGATCCATTAATATTTATGATTGATACAGAATATCAGATATTAATAATAGCTACTTTAATATGTTAGTTTTGAGCAGAGGTCTTAAATCTCTTTATTTACAGTTGTGTAACCTTGAACAGATTATTAATTCCTCTATACCTCATTTTTTCTATTCTATACGATGAGAATATTACTTATCTGGATTTTTTTGGTAGATAATTGTTTTATAGATTTAACTTAGTGTTCAGCACATAATGGAAACTAAATAAATGATAGCTAAAAAAATAAAGTTTAATTTTATAATTACCAAAATTAGCCAAGCCAAATTTTATTCTAGAAATGTGAATTCAGGAATAAAAATATAAAATAATAATAATTTGCATCTTCACATACTATTAATCTTTGCCAATATTAACTAATTAATAAAGCTAGTCTTTGGGAAACAGAGTATCACTTCTACCAAAGAAAAGAGGGAAGTGAAACTCAGGAAGGTTAAATCACTTGCCCCAAATCACAGAATGAGTGAGAATTGTTCTGAAACAATGTGTGGAAGTTTCCAAAGTATTAGTTTTGTTAATTTCTATGCCATTTGTGGATCTTGAGAAGTACTTTAAAAAATATAAGTCAGTCAGAGAAAGACATGTATCATATGACCTCACTGATATGAGGAATTCTTAATCTCAGGAAACAAACTGAGGGTTGCTGGAGTGGTGGGGGGTGGGAGGGATGGGGTGGCTGGGTGATAGACATTGGGGAGGGTATGTGTTCTGGTAAGCGCTGTGAATTGTGTAAGACTGTTGAATCACAGACCTGTACCTCTGAAACAAATAATACATTATATGTTAAAAAAAAAAAGAAGAAGATCGCAGGAGGGGAAGAATGAAGGGGGGGAATCGGAGGGGGAGACGAACCATGAGAGACTATGGACTCTGAGAATCAAACTGAGGGTTCTAGAGGGAAGGGGGGTGGGGGGAGGGGTTAGCCTGGTGATGGGTATTGAAGAGGGCACGTACTGCATGGAGCACTGGGTGTTATACACAAACAATGAATCATGGAACACTACATCAAAAACTAATGATGTAATGTATGGTGATTAACATAACATAATAATAATAAAAAAAGACAGGAAGCTAATAAAAAAAAGACAGGAACTTAATTTAAAAAAAGTACAGTTTTATACTGGCTAAGTGGTTAAGAAATTCACAAGAATTACAATAAATATGGCACCTCAAACTGAAAAAAATATATCTAATAGCTGAATACAAAGGAATTATACCCTTAAAGAAGTGGGGAATATATTTTTACCCCAAAGATACAAATGTAGTGATCTGAAGGGGCACATGCACCCCAATGCTTATAGCAGCAATGTCCACAATAGCCAAACTATGGAAAGAACCCAGATGTCCATTGACAGATGAATGGATAAGGAAGATGTGGTATATATATATACAATGGAATATTATGCAGCCATCAAAAAATGAAATCTTGCCATTTGCAACAACATGGATGGAACTAGAGGATATTATGCTAAATGAAATAAGTCAGTCAGAGAAAGACAATTATCATATCATCTCACTGATATGTGGAATTTAAGAAATAAGGCAGAGGCTCATAAGGGAAGAGAGGAAAAAGTAAAACAAGATGAAACCAGAGAGGGAGATAAGCCACAGGAGACTCTTAATCTTAGGAAACAAACTGAGGGTTGCTGGAGGGGAAGTGGGTAGGGAGACGGGGAGGCTGGGTGATGGACGTTAGGGAGGGTATGTGTTATGGTGAGCTCTGGCTGTTGTGTAAGACTGATGAATCACAGATCTGTACCCCTGAAACAAATAATACATCATATGTTAGTTAAAAAAAATAATAATTAGAAGCAGGAAATATATTTTAAACATTTAAAAAATATGTTTCTTAAACACATAACTTTGAAATGAAGGATTTTAATTTACTTTTAGCTTTGAGACAAGGGTCTTTATTTGTAATAGTTATGGTTATAAAAGTTATAATAGTTATGTATACACATAATATCTTCTTACTTTAATTGTGGGGGAAGGATGCCCTAGGAATACAATCAAGACATTCGGTTCACAGCAAAAGTAGTAAGATCATAGCTTCTAGATTTGATCAAAGATAAGCCCCAATTTATTTCTAAACTCTTTTCTATATTCATGCTGTAATTTACTGAGTGCCTATTAATAACCAGGTACCATGCTAGCTTTTGGATTCTGGACTGTTCTAAAATTACTCTACCAAGCATGTTTTTTTCACAATTCCTTCCTCCTTTCCTTCCTATGAGTCTAACTATCCCCTACTCATGTCCCCTATATAGACACAAATAGAAGTTTCTTTGTAAAATCCTAGCCATGTAATAGTCCAATTTTATCATTTCTTCAAATTTTCTTAAATTATTCTAACTCCTTAGCCTGACACACTTTTTTTTTTCATAAACTTGTCCATTCCCTCTCTAAACTAATATTCTTCTCTTCCCCGCATGCTTTCTGTGTTCTCATTACACTGAATTTTCACAACTCTATTGACATGTGATGTAAATGACCCAAGCCTTTAAGCTTTTACCCACATTTCCTCTATCTGGATAGATCCTCCTTTTCTTTTTAAAATGACATTCCCATTCTCATGATTAAATCATCTTTAACTCTTCACAATATGACAAGTATTTTCCTACTGTCCATGACACATTTCTAAAATATCTATAAAGGGGCGCCTGGGTGGCTCAGATGGTTAAGCGTCTGCCTTCGGCTCAGGTCATGATCCCAGGGTTCTGGGATCGAGTCCCGCATCAGGTTCCCTGCTAGGCGGGGAGCCTGCTTCTCCCTCTGCCCTTGCCTCTCTCTCTCTGACTTTCATGAATAAATAAATAAAGTATTTAAAAAAATAAAATAAAATAAAATATCTATAAAACATCAAATTTGCAGAGTAGGCTTCAATTTGAGATTGAAGGTCAGCTTCTCTGTCAATCCTAATAATTCCCAAACTTGCCTAAATTACAATAATTTTATGAGAATTAGCAGCTTATCACTAATGCCTTCCTGTCACTTTCATTTTTTCTTCTTAAACATTTTTTTTCTTTTTTTAAACATTTTTGTAAGAAAGTAAAGGTAGTTTACAATTAAAGAGGCAACTAATTAATCAAACTGTTGAACAGAGAAAAATGATAACACTAAACAAATGGGATGGTTGATTGGCCTGCTATGCCCTGATAGTTTTGGCATCAATGGTTCATTTGGATATTTAAAAAGTAATTTGGGGTTGTCAGAGTAAAATAAGCAAAGAGTCAAATTGTTGCAAAAATGAATGAAAATTGAGGACTGTCAATTGCTAAAAATAGCTTTCATGTAATAATTTTGCTAAGGACTTTGTACTGTCTACAGAGTCCCTCCAACAGTCCCATGAGGTAGTAGTCAGTAAAGATCTGCTTTACAGAGGAGTAAGCTGGTAGTGCCCTCAATCACACAGCTATTTCATGGCACAGCTAAAATGCAAGTCCTGATCTTTTTGGTTCCAAGACCATTTATAATTATTCCCTTCCTAGGTGATGTTGATTATTCCGTCTTCTGTGCCTAGTCTGCCCATTATCTTCATTACCATATTGTTTTCTTTTCTTTTCTTTTTTCTTTTCTTTTCTTATTTTTTTCTTTTCTTTCTTTTCTTTTCTTATTTTTTTCTTTTCTTTCTTTCCTTTCTTTCCTTTTTTCTTTTCTTTCTTTCTTTCTTTCTTTCTTTCTTTCTTTCTTTCTTTCTTTCTTTCTTTCTTTCTTTCTTTCTTTCTTTCTTTCTTTCTTTTTCAGCATTCAAAATCTTGTAGTAACAAGGCAGGATCTGGGGTTGGTTTTTGTAGTCCCGGTTGGACCTGCGGCCTCCAGCGCCGTCGAACTTCCATTCCTTGGCTCGCACGTAGGGTTTGATGTGGCTGTGAGGGGTTCCTGGGGCCTTGCCACAATGCCTGTATACCTCTCTGCCCTTGCGTGGACCAGAGAGCAAGATGGCGCCACAGCCCTGGGGGAATCCAGGGCCAACTGGTTAAAAGTAAGGATCTTGCTTCCAGCTTTGAGGATGCAGCCCCAGGCCCAGCTGCTCATGCACAGGACTCACACCTTCAGTCTGGGCACCTCCTGGACATGCACACCATTGGTTATACTTCTTACAACCACAGCTGTTTTGTTTTCCTGGCCAGGCAACAGATCATCCGGGAAAGGGACAGAGGCGGCAGGTTGGTGCGACTCAGGAACAACCTCTTCAACACAACTTGGTTAAAGGTAGAGTTGGTTCATCTGGCCAGAAACCTGTATGTACAGCTTGACCAACAGTCTCAGGTAGATGTCCTGGCTCTTGGGCTCCTTGTGCAGAACCTCTTGGTCCTTGTTGTGGTAGGTGTCAACTCCCATGATGGCTCTCCTGCTCAGCCAGGTCTGGAAAGAGAGAACCTACATTGTTTCATTTTTGATGGTCACAAGACACATTAGACTGTAGACTTCTTCCAGAGTAGTCCTGAATCTAAAGGTATTTGATAGCCCCAAAGCCTTGCCAAATTTATATGCCTAGAACTCCACAGTAATTGCTGAATAGATAACTGAATAGACAAATAAATTAAAGAAATAGAAACATGTATGATAAGAATTATTGTATGTATAACCACAGGGTCGTTCTTTTTTCACCAACTTACAGACATTTTGGGGAGAGCTGACTTGTAATACTGTTCTATTATCCCTCTGTAGGGAATATAAGCCCAGTTCTTCAGTTTAAAGTGGAATTTAAATAAAGCAGCATATGCTATCTTGTTCCATCAAAAGCAGTAACTTACAGAAATGAACGGGACAATGAGGGGATGTGCTTAGGTTGTCACACTGACGATGCCTCCTATCTCAGTGTTTGCTCTCTTGCTGAAGGTACCAGAGACTATTTTGAGGAAAGCAAAGGTTTAATCCTCCCAATTGTTGGTTTCAAAGGGCTTAAAATACCATTTCTATACTCCACTGCTAAATTACTCTGTACATCTCACTATTGAATTTTTAAGGCCCTGTTAGAACCTGTCTATTTAGCATCTGTAATCTCATCATGAAATAACGAATTCTGTGTATTTACCTCTCAATATGTAATGTACTTGTATTAGTATCACAATAAATCCTTTCAAGGCTAAAGGATTTCCTCCTTTTCCTGCCATTCAGGAATACATTACTCAACTTAGTATTTTATCCTTTTTATACTCTCCATGGGTTTAAAACCATAAGTGAAATTTATAATGAAATGTATGGAAGTATCTTTAATTTTAATCATTTTAATTACTCTTTTCCTATTCCCTTTTGCCTTTCTTGGGAATCAGTAGCAAAAGATTCATGCATTATTCTAGACCACTGGTTTTTAAAATGTTAACTATGTTCATTTTGAGGGATGAAGATATCTACCCATACTATGAACTTTTCAGTTTTGCTCTATGAATCACAATAAGATCTGTGGTAGGAAAAATACAAACTAAGGGAATGTTTTTTGTTTTATTTTGTTTTTATAACAAAGTTTCAACCATGTAGTACTTTTGGTGTTTTTTTTTTTTTTTTTTAAAGATTTTATTTATTTGACAGAGAGAGCACAAGCAGAAGGAGAGAGGGAGAAGCAGGCTCCCTGCTGAGCAAGGAGCCTGATGTGGGACTCGATCTCAGGACCCTGGGATCATGACCCGGGCTGAAGGCAGCTGCTTAACTGACTGAGCCACCCAGGCATCCCAACTTTTGGTGTTTCTTATTGTAACAACTTTGTATGGTGACAGATAGTAGCTAGGTTTATTGTGATGATCACTTAGTAATGTATATAAATGTTGAACCTCTATGTTGTACACCTGAAACTAATGTAATATTGTATGTCAATTGTACTTCAATTGAAAATTTTAAAAGGACTGTAGAAGACCCACAGGAAACCTTTCTTACTTGCCGACTATTGTTAATATGGTAACTACTGTCTCTCCTGGTCACATTGCTGCCATAAAGTTGTGCTCGAAGAAGCAGGACTTTTGATTCTCTTTCTTTCTTGTGTGAGTCAGTCATCTGAGTCTTCTAATCATTTCTGGAAGCTTTGGTCAGGCACGACGCAAGGATTGCCATTATTATCAATTTTATTAACATACTGTTTAAGTTCCAGCCAGTGCTAGATACAATTCTATCTATCCCCTTCAAATAGTAGATAGTTTTACATAATGCTCTTGTCAGAGGTAAAAACACACAGATCAAAAGAATAAAAAGGAAGTCCTGAAACAGATGTAAAAATACACACAATTTTAGAAGGTAATGAAGATAGCATCTCAAAACATTGAAAAAATATATTAACCATTCAATAAGTGAGATAACAGGCTAACTATTACTTAAAAATAAAGTTATAGCCATAATTTAAATAAAATACCAAAGGTAATACTAACTGGATTAAGATTTAAATGCATAGAATGAATCCATAAAATACAAGAAGAAAATATACTTTCTCCATTACATTGGAGGAAGGATCTCTATGTATGACATTAGCCATAAAGGAAAAAATTAATAAATTTGCTTAAATAAAATTTATCTGTTAATTTTAGAGACATAGAAATACCATGAACTATGAATTAATCACACATATAATAAAAAAGGGTTAATATTCTTAGTTCTTAGAGTGCTTTTACAAAATTAATGAGTATCTTAGAAAAATAAGCAAAAAAATCCCAAAGAGGAATATTATAAAGAAAAAAATATATAAGCAGAAAATTTAAGAAGTTAAACTATATTAGTATTCAAAGAAATGCAAATAGAAGTATCATCAAGACATCATTTTATGTATTAAGTTAGAAATAGGATATTCATAAGAAAAAACCCTTAATCTCCAATTAAATTTTTGCACCTGTTAGGTAGGGATCAAGGTTTTCTTTTTTTCTTATGAATATCCTATTGCTTCACTGTGACTTATTGAAAAAAAAATCCTTTCTCTTTGAATGGTGTTGATGCCTTTGCCATAAGTCAAGTGAATACATACATGCTAGTCTACAGTTTGGTTCCTTGTTCTGTTATCTTGGTCTGTTTATCTACCTTTACACCAATATCACACTCCCATAGTTACTATGGTTCTATCATAATTATTTAAATTTTATACTTTGTTTTAAAGATTGTCTTGTCTATTGTAAGTCCTTAGTACTTCCAAATAGATTTTAAAATCAACTTATCTATTTAAAATTCCTGCTGTGATTTTGATTTCCATTTTATTGACCCTAAATCAATAAATCTAGATCAATTATGGAAAATCAGTACACTAACAATATTGGATCTTCTAATCTGTTAAAATATTCTAATTAGCCATTTATTTAAATCATCTTTAATTTCACCAATTTTTTTTTAGTTTTTAGTGTGAAGTCTTCCATATTCTTCTTTAGATTTATTCTAGTTACTTGATATTTTTTTGACTTCTGTAATTGGTATTGTCTTTTAGATTTCAATTTGAAATTGAAATTTTTTATTTTGGGTACAGAAATTCTATTGATTTTTGCTATATTGACCTGAAAACTAGAGATCTTGCTAAGAGCCATATTACTTTAATACGTTTATAAATTTTTCAAATATTCTTGCTATATAAACATATCATTTTCATATCACCTAAAAAATGAACAGTCAGGCCACAACTGGAAAAAGATACATAATATATAGAGAGAAAGAGTCAGATATGCATATATCTGACAAAAGCCTTGTATTTACATTGTATAAATAACTTTTACAAGTCAATAAGAAAAAACAATCTAAAGTGGGCCAAGATTGAATAAGTAATTTATAAAAGGATTACAAAATGCCTAAAAAACATATTTTTAAAGTGTTTATACCATTACTCATCAGAGAAATGTAAATTAAAACCACGGTGAGATATGTACCCATCAAAACAGCTAAAGTTAAAAAGACTGATGATATCAATTGTCCATGAAGATGTGGAACGGCTAAAATTCTCGAATCTTGCTGAAGAGAGTACAAATTGTTTTATGCATTTTGGAAAACTGTTACTATCTACCAAAGCCAAATTTAGGTCCACCCTCATGAAAAAGCAATTCCACTCATAGATGAATTTTTTTTTAAATGAGGGCATAGGTCCACCAAAAGAGATATACACGGCTGCTGACAACAGCTTTATTCTTAATATCGCAATCTGGGAACAATCTGAATGTCCAAACTTATGAAACTATATGAACACATTGAGGTATGTTTATAGAGTAGAATAATGTATTACAGTAAAAAAGAAGACACTACTGTTACGCAGCAGGATGGATCCCAAAAACATGTGTTGAGCAAAAGAGGGCATACACAAAATACATATTGTGTGATTCCATTTATTTTAAGTTCAAGAAGATGCAAACAAAACAAAATGACTTTTATAGTTCTAGAAGTCAAAATAGAATTTAACTCTGTGTTGGAAACATATTAACTGGAAAGAGGTAAGAGGAATCCTGGTGTGTTGGAGGTTTTCTGTGTATTAATTGGGGTTGTGGTTACACAGATGTATTCATATGTAAAAATCCACAAACTGTACAGTTAGGATCTTGCAATTTACATTGTATAGGTTGCACCTCAATTTAGAAAATTGAAAATATGGAAATGGGAATCTTATATAATGCTGGTAGAAATGGAGTAGTTATAATCTCTCTGAGAGCAATCTCAAAGATGATACAAAGTTTTATTTTTTTAATGCCTATACTCTCTGACCCAGGAAGTCCTGTTTCTAATAACTGCTTCTAAGGAAAGAATCTGACCAATGGTAAAAATGCATATATAAGGTGACTCAAAATCCCTAAACTGCAAGCTCCCTGCCAACTTAACACAAGAGGCTCATGTCCCTACCTGTAAAATGAAGGGCCACCTACAGCATTTTCTATGATAGGGATGAAAGCAAGATAGGAAAACTCTAAACATCTAAGGTTTGAGGACTAGACTGGATAATTAAAATGTTCTAGCCACAAAATGGACTACTAGACAGGCATGTAAGATTACCATAGAGATAAAATTCAAAAAACTAATATTTTTTGGAAGAGCTTATTAAGTGTCATGCAATTCTACTATGTGTTTAGTATGGATTATTCCAACTGATGGGTAGGGATGATTAATTTTTTTTTTTTTACAAATGCAAAAATAGAGGCTTAGTAACTTCCTCAGAGATACACAGCTAGTGTCAGAGTTAACAGTTGAACCCACGTGTGTGTGTCAAATAAATGTGATAAAGCCCCTGTGATTGGCAGTTGATCACCAGATCCTTTGCTCTCCTATTCAGATATCTACCTGTGCAGGTTCACCCTAGTCTTCTCATTAATCTTGCAAGAAAATTTATCCATATTTTATATATTGCAAGTTTTACACCCCATTTATATGACAGAGTTTTACTGTATATACATCACATACAAATAAATCTATTTGGTAAAGCAGACGCCAAGCTGCTGACTCTGCTTCTTTCTTAGTGTCGAGATTATGGATGATTTCAAAATATATATATGTTTTGTTGATCTGAATTTTCTATCTTATCTAAATGGATGTACGAAATTGATGCAATTAGCAACAATGACGACAAAAAGCCTCACAGGAGAGGTGATTATTGTGTTCTAATAAAAGAGGGGCCTGTTTTTCAACGGATGCCCTAACCTCACCTAACTGAATGACATCTGGCTTTACACTTAACAGTAAACACTAAAGTTTATTAAGAGCGGAATTTGTGCCAAGTGCCTAATAAATGTCTCTTATGAATGTATTAGTCCAGTTATCTGCACAACATCCACACGAAGTAAGTTCTATTATCCCTAGTTTGTGTATGAGAAAAGTGAAGCGCAGAGAGGTTAAATAAATTGCCCCAAACTACACAGTATGATTCCAGCTCAAACTATCTAACTCCAGGGACTCGCCCTAAACCCCTAAATTGTATGTGTCCTCCCGACTTAATACGAGGGACTCATCTCCTCAACTGTAAAATGCCGGCCCACCTATACATTTTATTACACTGTGATCTTTAATACAAGGTTTGCCAAAAATCTACGTTTTGTATAATCAGTCAATCGATACATTTATTCAGTGCCTACTACGTGCCAAACTCAGTAGTATCTTTTTTTTCTTTCTTTCTCTCGATTCCAATTTCATAAACCATTTAAACTGAATGACACATTTGCCTTGGACACAGGATTGAGGGCCTATGAATCTGCATACGCAGGGCTTGAACCCAAACAAAGCATTTTGATCATTTAACAAATTCTAACTTGAAAAGAGGGGCTGACAGTTATTTTTGAACGTCTGCTAACACATATTCTAATTTTTAAGTCAGTGGTTTACTATAATTTCTTGAGCTGCTGGCTTGATTCAGAATAGGAGTCAAGCATAAAATCACACAAAGCTTTTGTTTTGCAAAGCTCTTTCACAAATCACCCTGGTTTCATGCCCTAATTAACCAGTGTTCGTGGGGGAATGAGAGGTTATTTGCTTTTCAGCTTCTGCAGATATACTAATAGCATAGCAGGAGAATTCTGAAATAACATGGGTTAGTTTCCATATTTGAAGCAGTTTCCCATGGATTCTTACATAATTATCTAGAAAATGTGAACCCTTGTTTCTATTGGAATTTTATCTTGTGCTGACAGGAACTCCCAAGATTAGAAAAATCTACCCATTACTAGGTCTTTTGAGCATACTATTATTCCAATATGTTAAATTGAACATATCATTATATTTAGAAACCCTGCCATAGTCTCTGACCCTTATAACCACAGAAAAATGTAAGCATTTGTTTTTCTCAATTAAATCATTTTTCAGAACATGTAATAAAGCATTTCTCATTGACTGAAATAAAAATAGTGTATGATTTTCCAATTTAGTAGAATAGGTTAACAAGATATTTGGATCCAGTAAGGTTTAGCTGACGATCAAGTCTAAAGAGAAACATTACTTGATTTTTTTCTATGTTATCATTAGCCCCGTAAAATTGGCTTATTGAGCAGAATCTTAAATCAAAATTTTACAACGTCCCTCCCAGCACATTGCACACTGGGGCCTTATGCTCAAAGGATATTTTCATACTTTCATTCATTATCCAGAACTTGAAGAAGAAGAAGAAGAAGAAGAAGAAGAAGAAGAAGAAGAAGAAGAAGGAGAAGAAGAAGGAGGAGGAGGAGGAGGAGGGATTGTAGGCTGTGGGGATTGTAACCATATTAGGATTGAGGCTGTTGTTTTCTCTACTAGAAGGCAATTTGGGTTGCAACAAGTTCCATGGGTCAAAATAATGCTATGGCTATGAAATTGCCTTAGAACAGAAAATCTAAGCCAGACGTGATAAAGTAAATATGATCCATAGATTTTCATATTTTAGGATTCTGGTTTTTGCTTCTAGTTTTTGAGAACAATTCTGGTTATAAATGTAAAATTATTTACGTAATTACAGATCAAACCAGTTCCTACCTTGTCAGGCTAAAGGTCACGTCTAGCATAAGCAAGTAGCCCGGATGCCGCTCTGCTGTTAATACCTGTTCACGCTAGGGCTGCCGCCCTATTCCCAGGGCTGATTGCCCTCTGTCCTGTGGCTTCAAGTAATGTAAATTGTATCTTGTCCCTGGGTAATCGAGATCAGTGTTGTCTTGTCTGTCCACTCCCTGCCGATGCCCTCTCTGTGCTGGGATAATGGTTTTGGTGGGCAATCAAGGAGGCTGCCTTCTTGACTCATCTCTCATAATAGATTGTCCTCCTCAGGCAAAATTGAATAACCCCCGACATGGCCTGGAGGCAAGCAATGAGAATTCAATAAGTCTGCAGGGTCAATGTCCTGTCATTTTTGGCAAGCAAGTAATTATTCTGCACTAACATTCGGTAATAGGAGGAGGAAACTGCCGTGGACACCTTTATCCTGATGCCCAGAAAAGTCACCTTAATAGGATTTTGCTTCTAATCAGCAATAATTCCTTCTCCTCTTCTGATGTGATTTGGTCCACTTTTTCACGTGAGTTGCATGTGTGGATTTTCTAGACGGTCTTTCCGTCCCCCCCCCCCCAAACCTGCAGTGTCTGTGGGAAAGTTTAACAACTTCACTGCCTGTTGTTTAATATTTTCCACTTTTATGGGTTGCAGTTGTGCTGTCTATTTGCTTTTACTGATTTGTGAAAGATTTATTATAAACCAAATACAGCTGTTCTCCTCTTTCATAAAGTCAAACTATTTTGGCAAACCTGTTTTCCACTATGAAAATACATTGAAAATTATTTCCCTTACCATCTTTCCTACCATAAGCATTCAGTTATGCTTAGTAGCTCAGGGTAGGTGCCAAAGCGGTTGTGGACTCACTTAAGGGAAAAAGAATGCATCTGCTTCAAAAATAAACAGGCAGAAGAGAAGAAATGACTTTTTTTTTTTCCTTGGGCCTTCTGGTGGGATTCAATGTTATTATGTACAGATCCCAAGAGGACAGAATTTTGATATCCCCAAAAAAGGGCATCTGTAAATTCAAGCCACTTGAGTGTTCCGCCTTTGCATTTACATTTACGAATCGTACACATTTTATTTAACTATGTAACCTTTACCTAAAACTAATATTATGATTAACCTTTTAATATTCTTAAGATATTGCTGCCATGTACCATCACTCCACTCCCCACATATACACGTAAAGAAATATTCTTATGTATATATTTAAAGAGAACATATTCACTCCAATTAATCAGCTCCCACTGTGCAGATTTAGATCTCTGACTTATGACATTTATTTAAGGAAATGATGAATTACTGGTTTTGAAGAAGGCAAATTTTAGCACCGTTTTAGTTAGTTCTATTGCCACTTTTTTAGAAAGCTATCTTTTTAAATGGAAAAAAAACCCCAAACAATTAGAAAGCAAAAGTGATTTCTAAACCCAATCTAGGTTGCTTTTCTCTCCATTTCTCTCTGAGCAGAAACTATTGCTTTATTCATTGAAAGGAACCTTTATCTTCTCTCTCCTGAGATCAGTGCACAGCCAGTAATGAAGAGGCTCGTACAAGAGCAGAATAAGCACTTTCCATGACTGATTGACGATTGATTATTGCCAGGATGTTTCCCCACGGTCACTCATCACTATGCTTTTTTGACAACCAAGCTCTATTCCCAACATGAAAAAAGGTGTTTTGATCTGCATCAATTTGGCTTGTTAACTGTGACAAAACTCAAACTGATACTGATCATGTTCAGTTGTCGATGTTGATTTGGATCCTGGATGTAGAAAATGTTCATAATAATCTGTACTCTATTCTTTACTTAGGATACTATAATACTGCGATATTTAATGACTGCTCCTCTTGAAATCCTTTTTGTTATCCTCGTGTATTTAGTATTTTGCTCACTGTAATAAGCTTTTGATGCTATTTTATCTTGTCATTGCTCCTTTCAATGTATTTTTAACTCTGCTTCTGAATTTCTGGCCATCTTTTCTATAACCACAGTCAAACTTTTCACCATTAACATTAGAAACTATGGATACTTTTCATGCACACTACCGAAAAATAAGATTTATTTAGAATTATTATTTGGCATTGAGCGAGTATGTATCTTATAGAAGTAATGCACAGCACACAGACTAAATTGTAGAAATTATATCAAGGAAAATAATGAGGCAATCCCCGTTCTCGTCCCCACACCCCTGCCGAAGTACTTTGGGTTAAAAGAATGAAATACATTCTTGGCAATTAATTGCTTCCGAGAAATTTTAAAACCAAGATTTATTTGGAATTAACATATTATAAACAATTGTCAAAATACTTACTATGAGATAATGTTTGCCGTTAGGAAGCTCTAAATGACTTGTATTTTAATATATTTAACTTTGTTGTTTTTGTTTTGTTTTGTACTGAGAAGTTACATCTAAGACTTAATGAAAATTTTATTTTCAAATCAAATTCTGTTTCAAACTGAAAATTGAAGTAATAATCCTTCTTTTTGTATCCCCTTCGTCCCTTTCCTCCTAGAATTTTTAAGACCTGTATTTACCCACACATCACAGAGAAAGCACAAAAATTCCAGTGAGCAGTTTTAATTGTGTTTCTTGTTGCAGTCCTTGAAAATGGCCATGAGATTTTAATGACTCTTTTATTTATTTTTTATTTATTTATTTATTTTTAAAGATTTTATTTATTTATTTGACAGATGGAGACATAGCAAGAGAGGGAACACAAGCAGGGGGAGTGGGAGAGGGAGAAGCAGGCTTCCGGCTGAGCCGGGAGCCTGATGCGGGGCTCGATCCCAGGACCCTGGGACCATGACCTGAGCTGAAGGCAGATGCTTAACGACTGAGCCACCCAGGCGCCCCTTTAGTGACTTTTTTATTAAAGTCAGAATAAAGTTGTCCAGTGAGAACTGTGGCATATCATTGTGGGGCATGCATCATTAATTCTCCTCGCTCCTTCCATATAACTGTTACATTTAGTTTCTTAATTCAAATGATCAACGATTGTGTTGCGTTTGCTAAACTATATTTATTTTTCTTTAGTTTGTTGGATTGGAGCTACTGCACGAATCACTATTTTAATCCAAATGATTATACAAAACTCCTTTCTGATGCCTTGACTGCTCTAACCTTGAGTTTATGAGGTACTAAAATTTATAAATTAAAACTAATATCTAGGGGCGCCTGGGTGGCTCAGTTGGTTAAGCGACTGCCTTCGGCTCAGGTCATGATCCTGGAGTCCCGGGATCAAGCCCCGCATCGGGCTCCCTGCTCAGCAGGGAGTCTGCTTCTCCCTCTGACCCTCATGATCTCTCTATCTCATTCTCTCTCTCAAATAAATAAAATCTTTAAAAAAATAAAAAAAATAAATAAAACTAATATCTAAATATCTCTCTACCATTCAAGAAAAAAAAAAAACTGGATGAAAGTAGAATTTTCTCTAGTGGCTGAGAAGTTGCCTAATTAAGAAGTCTCCTCACTCTTATCTTTTTACAAGGGCTGTGCTCCAGGTCAGTGAAACCTGGGAGCTGAATGTTGTTCTGAATTCATCACTGGGGTGGCTTTCAGGAAGTGACTACACACTACTATTTCCAGGTTTTGAGATGATTTGTCCCTCTCATGAGTTTCTGCCTGACATGTCTTTTCTTGGTATGCTTCTCTCAGTGCCTACGGTGAAGTGGGATGTGCGTCCAGCCTTGCAGGGATCCTGGCTGCCTGCTGGCCAAGGCCCTGATAGCGGCTGCCTGCCAAGCTCCAGCCCCACCACTCACCTTTGGCTCGAATGTCTCTGTGAACTGCAAGAAAAAAGAAAAATCCAGGAAGACTTGATATGGGGAAAGAGGACAGAGAGAACATGGAGGTGTAAAAAAATAACTTACACTTTTGGTTTCCTCAATCTGCCTTGTCCTTCCTCAAAAATACTTTTTAGTAAGAGCAGGCTAACCAGACAGTGAGGTACGTTACAGTCATGCCATGGTGTTTCTGAGTCATTCTTTCTCTTGAACTTCTGCTTGTTTGTTTTGGGGTTTTTTGTTTGATTGTTTTTTACATCATTTCATCTCACTCCTCAAGCTTACTTTATAGAAAGGCTCATAAAGTATGGCAGCGCTATTCCTGAGAAACAACACTACAGAGGCAAGGAAGGTCCAGAAGTCTCAAAGTCCCGTTAGTACATTCTGGCAGAGATAGATGCCATCACTGTACAGTGGAATAAAAGAAAGAGAGGTTGAGAACTCAGAATCTGGAGCCAGATCCCTTGGGATCAAATCCTGGCTTTGTCACTTATTTTCTGTGTTTTCATAGGTGCTTCATATAATATTTCTGTGCCTCAATGTACTCATCTGTAGAACGGGGATATATAGATGGGGACATGTCACCTTGTAAAGCTGTTGTATTAACTAAGTTAAAATAGTTGACACCGTTAGAATGGTGTCAGCTGCCTAAATTATAATGTCTTATATATATTACTATTTATGTAGAAGTTGACACCTTACAAAGTGTTTTCTCAAATATTATCATTTGAATCTTATAACAAGTCAATAATCGCATTTAAGATGAAGAAACTAAGAAAGTAAGTGATGACCAAAGGCACACAATGAGCAAATCCTGAAAGACTTGATCCAGGTCTTTTGTTTCTAAGTCCAAGTTTTGCTTTTTTTTTTTCCCCTTGAACAATCTTTGTCTATCTTTGAAGACTGATTATCATTTGCTCTGATGGCATGACATGTGAAAGAAATGAAAAGCTATATTTAGAGTGGAGAATACTAAAGAAGGAGAAAGAACATGTAAATGTAACACTCAGTAGGTGTTGATAAAAGAAAATTGTTAGCTCTACAGTTTCAGAATATACTCATTTATTCTTTCACTCTTCGAGGAAACATTTACTAAACCTCATTATTGTTGGGCATTGTAGATACAACAACAGATAATACACTATAAATTGAATTCAAAGATTTCAGTGCAGGAGAGACACAAGTAAAATAATTATTGCAGCATAGCATAGTAGAAGTATACAAGAATATTATAAAAGCACAAAGTAGAGACACTTGACTCAGACTGGAGGATGCGAGAAAATCAGAGAAAATCATCTGGAGGATTTGGAGCAAAGGAGCTAATAATCTAATGCATAGTTTAAAAAGATCATTACGATTATTGTATTAAAACTGTATCACAGGGAGCAAGACTGGAAGCAGAGAGACCAAGTTGGAAGCTATTGTAATAGTTCAGGCGAGATATATAATGATGGCTGGTGGAAAATGGAATTTTCTTTCCCAAGATGTGGAAGCTTGACTTTGTTTATAGCTGGGAGGGAAGATCTAGTAGAGAAAGGATTGATTTAAAATGCAATTGAGAGAATGAGATGAAGGAAAAGCCAATAATAAGGGAGCAAGCATCTTCTTAAGTGTACAAATTACAAATTTAGTCATGGAAACAAGTTCTCTGAAATGAGAGGGAAGGAAAAGGCGAATGAAACCGCTGAGAAAACTGAGAAGAATGATCTCATCAATCCCATATTCTGCTAACTCATAAAACCTAAACATGGGGGTCAAGTCTTGAACTCAGGACGGCCAATCAGGATATTGCATTTGCAAACATTAAGGTTCATACATGAGAACAACAGCTCTTTTATCATGTTTGGGTAGTGGTAACAGGCAACTTTGGCAAGCAGTTACTCACGGCAGCTAAAACCATTTGGATGACTAACACTGACATGGGGCAACCTAAAATGGAAATGTCATAGAGTAACAGGTTGCCAGATACTCAAAAGGACAAAAACAAACAAACAGAAACAGCATTTGAAATCTGAATTAGACAACTACATAGGCTATTTCTTCATATTATAAAGTATAATGATACCCATTACATATATGTATAATATATGTGAAAGACATTCAAGCAGCTAGTCAAAATATGGTCCTAACTGGGGAGAAAGCCAGAAAATATATGAGTTTACTATGGTTACTCTATCATTAAGGCAGTATACTTGGGAGAAAGAAATAATTATATAATAATATAATTTTCTGATTCATTGAGATGTTTCTCTTATTTTCAAGGAAAAAAATTTAAATGGTTTTGCTCAAGGTTCTATTTTTTTTAATGATCAACCTTGACTTAAAATCTGGATTTTTATTGGTCTGGTTTTTATTAATGCCCTATGTATCTATCTATCTATCTATCTATCTATCTATCTATCATCTCTTTCCTTAAATAGAAAAAAAATCTATATGTTCTGAGGAATATAAAATTGGAGACATTTAATTTGGAAAAAAAAAAGTTTAGGAGCTACAAAGTAAGTCATTTATGGGCATAATTTGAGAGAGTTTTGGATAAAATTATCAACACTGAGAGATAAAAATCTGATTGTTTATAGATTACCAATGTATGACTGACTAGAATTCTTCACCATAAAATTCACTCAGGGAATGGTGGTTTTTCTCCCGTTTTCTTCTCACTGAGCTTTGGAAGCTAGGCGCATCACTGCTTCCATTTTTTGGTCAACGGGCATCGATTGACTTTTGTTAGTGTTGCTTTTAATGTAAAGCACTTAGCATTTCCTCGTTTGGTGCTGAGTTAGCTTTATACAGAAGGTGGTGGCATTGGGTCCTCTCTATATATATCTTCATCCTTCCTCTGTGTAGTAAGCCTGTTTGCTGGGTAGCGTAAGAGTAAGGGCCAGAAAGAGCCAGAGACTAAGCTAGGCTATATTTTCTATCACATCATTTCTGGCTCTCTGTGTGCAATAATAGAGCTTCTTATACTCTATAAAGGGACATGTATGACTAATTTTTTGAATTCCAGAGAACAGTATGAGGTGGCCGTATCATTTTCTTGCTTATTTGGTACAAGTTTCAGTAACAGATTCCTGGATAGATAACTAACAGAAAGGACATTTTCCCATTCCATGCTCAAAAAGGACAGTATAACTCTGAGAACATCTGTGAAGATGCAGTACAGTTTACTATGGAAGCATACAATCAAGATTGTTGAAAAAATAGACATTTACTTTTGCGTGTCTGGCAAAGGTGGTAAGTTCAATGTACATATGGCTAATTAAGATTCTTTATTCCATGGTAGAATGAATACCTCTGAACATACTAGATTTAAAACAACAGAAACAAAGCTATTTTAACGATATGATCTTTCTTTAAGAAGACAACATATTGTTATATTTCAAGCAATGTGCCAGATCTATAATGCCTCACCTCTAAGACTGTATTTTCTACAAAGAGAGGTAGGAAGCCAGCTTCCTCAAATGAACTGTGTAAGAAAGGAAGGAAGAAAGAATTATAGAGGCAAGAATACATTCCAGTGTCTAGAGCTGTATTCCCCCTTGTACATACATTGTAATTATATACTGACCTTTGAGATCAGTGGCTGGTTACTTATGGGATAATATGATTAAAGTATACGTAACAAGTATGTTAAATTATTTTTAATGCAATTCTAGTGGAGGAGATCTGTGTAATTGTTAATTCCATTTCATTCTAGAGGCATCTGAGATAACGTCCCTTGGGTCCAAGCTTATAAACTAGACTAAGGCTCTATCCACACAGAGACCACTTTGAATTTTGTTGGTTTTGCTTTCCCGATGACTGGTTTGCATGAAGAAAGAAACTTGTGGCTAGTTAGAAAATGCAAAGGAAACACATGCCCGTTACAAGGGATAATTTGTGGCTTACACATAATTCTTAAATAAAATGTTATTTATTGTCATGTTTGGAGTAAACCTTGCTCTTCCTCTTGCCTCCCTGAAACACAAATATTAGAGCATATGAACCTCTTTTTATTTAGTGTGACCTACCTTGTTATTTTTATTTTGGAAATTGATGGGGGCAATTATAAATGCCTTAGAAGTATTTCTAGGAGGCCAAAATTTTGTGGCTGATGATCCTTTGAAGCAGCATATAATTTTATCTGCTGATAGAGATAGAGAACACTGACTTGAGGAGAGGCTGTTGATGATGGTAACTTGAATTTCAGGGACATACCTCAGAAGGGATTGGAAGACTGATGGGGTCCAGAGAAAAAATGTTTGCCTTAGAGGTGGTGATATAAATGCAAGAAAAATAATGCTGGAGATACAGACAATGGGGATTGAAGCAGTAGCTGCTCTGTTGGGGGTTCGGTACCATGGCAAGGAGAGATAATAAGCAGAAGAGATGCTTATGATATTACACAAAACCTAACGATTCACTCAAACTAAGTTACATTCTTATTTCCCAATGTTATAAGAATGTGTAAACTTCAATACAGTATGATGAAATTGACTTTTGTATACTGAAGCATACTATTAATAATAACTGATGATGATGAGTATATTTACTATTGATGACTTATGTTTCATCCATCATTCCGTTATTTTCACAGATTGCCAATATAAGTTGAAAATACAATGTATTTTCATTTCCCTCTGTGTCTAGCGCTGACTTAAAATTGCTGTCAAGTAGCTATACAATTTTTTGGTCTTTAGCTTTCTCCAATCATCACCATGATGTTCTGGAAGCATGTTCCCTTTGTTTTCAGTTCTAACTTCCTTCTGTAATTGTTTGGGCAAGTGTCAGTAATCTACTAAAGGCCTCCTTGGTAAGGAAATCGGCCTTTTATCCAAAACTTCAGCTATTTTCTTAAAAAAAAAAAAGCCATAGAGCTCTAAGTGGAGAGTCTGATGCTCTTAGATCAGACAAAATAAAGGATTTGCTTTTGCACTCATTCTCAAATATGTTAGGAGTAATGTAGAATGCTGTTTTAAGTGACTACTCTGTTGGCTGACTGGTTTGGTTCCTGATTCTGATATATATGAGGTATGAAACCTTTGCAATTGCTTTCCTTATCAAAGCTCAATTTCCTCATCTGTAACATGGGAATAATATCAGTGCCTACCCCAAGGAGTTGAAGAATTCCATCAAATAATTGACATAAAACACTTTGTCTAGCATCTAAGCTCTTGTTGTCAAAGATCACATTTACTGAGTTCTATGAAAGCAGACTTTTTGTGTAGTTCATCACTGGATCCTCAGCACCTAGAACAGTGACTGACACAAAGTAGGCAGCCGGTATTCACTCGCCAAGTGAATAGATAAATTTGAAAAGGCAATGGTCCACATTTGCTGATTTTAGAGTATTGGAGCTGGAAAAGAGTGTACATATTATTAAGCTCCAGTCTCCCGCAGGAGTTGAAGATTAATCCCTTGATCCCCACTGATGAGAAAGATTGCTGATGTAGGACAAATTCAAGGAAATGACTCAGCCAAGAACTAGGAATGGGGATATTTAGTGGGACAATAAAATGGGCAAAAGTTTTTCTTTCTCTGTTGAGTGTTCTTCTAGTATCATTTTCTCTTCTGATTATCTTCCTTTTGAGAATTTCTTTTTCTAGAGCATTTCTGGAAGGCTTGCTTAGTATTGCTTTTCTCTTTTTAAAATTATCTTCCATGTAGCAAGGGCAGGAAAAGGGATCATGGATTTGTACTAAAGGAAGTATCTAGTTATCATCCCTCTTGCTCGCTTCACAGTATCTGTTAGAATATGTATCCCCCCCCACCTCATCATGAAAGAATATTTGCTTCAAGAAATAATTACAGGTATTCAAGCACCCAAGGGCTGTCAATGCAATAATAGACTCTGATATATAATTCAGCTTTTTCCATGTACTGTAAGCTGTCTTCATGCTGACTAACATTTATCTTACTGAGTCTCCTATGTATAAACCAAGGAGCTAACACTATAGTGGAAACTTCAAGAAACTTGAAATCTCTGGCTTCAAGAAGCTTACCATTTGTAGCAATTAATCTTTAAGATCTGATGGGAAATTGAATTGCTTTACCTAGAAACTCCCAAAGCTAAGGTCACCAACCACCTCAGGTTTGTCCTTGACAGAAGTCTCAGTTGTAGGTGATGTACATGATGGTCATACAGGTGGCTGATAGGGTATTTCATAAGCTGAGAGGACTCCCTAAGTCTTCTTAACTGAAGGTGCATAATGGTCACGGCCCTTCAAATAAACCGCCACAAAAGTTATGCTATTTTTGAATAAGCTGTTGTGCTCATATAAACTCTTACAGCATTTTAATGCGAACCGATTATGTTGTTTGGTGGTGTCTCTATCCTCAGTAGAGTAAACATATTCGAAACATGATATGCACTCAATAGTCATTCATTTCTTCAACCAATACATAATTGAGTACCTACCTATTAGTTGCCAGGCACTATATCAAAGCAGGGTATATTGCTAAGAAAGACATTAGAGACTCCGCCCTCATGCAATTATAAGGCAGAAAAAGTAGACATTAACTTAAAATCACATAATTAATATACTAAAATGCTGATAAGCACTATTAAAGAGCTATAGGATTCTATAAGATTAATTTGATTAAATCGTACTTTAAACTTTGTCTTTCAATCCAATTTGTGGATGTACACTTGAGTTACGATTCACATGAAAATAAAATAATTCCTATACTGGCCAAGTAAAATAATTTTAATATTCTGCTAAATACAGTGACTTCCTTGCTTTTACTATGTACGCTATTGCTAACATAATTGGCGATGAATCTCAGCTGAGTGGGTAGTGATCCCAAACTGCTAGTTGAAACAGACCTTTAAAAAATAAGGTTTGGGAAAAGAGCCCAGCGGATTTGGCTATGTAAACACATATAAGGGTTGAAAGAGCCACATCAAATAGACTCTGAGGCCGCCAAGCCGCTGAAGACTTCACCAAGTCAGTGGTGGGTCAAATGGAAGGATTTGCATTTTCATTACTCCTGTGTTGGGTCTGTTGTCACCTTTATATCTGCAGTCCCTCTCTCTCTGTCTCTATCTCCGTCTCTCTCTGTTTTTCCTACCTTACTCTCTCCCTCTCTCCTGCTGTAAAAATTTTTAAAAAGGAAGAAAAAGGAATAGTTATTCACAGCTCTAAAAAACAGACTTCTAATGGCTAACATAAAACACATGCTCACTTTTCATCTGAACTCTCCATTGTGGAAGTACTGTTACCCTAAAGGAAAGGAGGGGCAAGGGTCTTCTCTGCATTGCTTTCAGCCCATGAGTCTAAACTGTTCACAGATGCAATCACTGACTCAGGGCCTGGCCAGACCCTGTAGAGGCTAGCAGAGAGAAACCTGCTTCCACCTACAGACCCAAAAGAAACAAACTCTCCTTTGTGCTTTTTCCTGAGTCATGTTTCTTTTGGATAAGACACTTTGGGAGAGATATGATAGGGAAATGATAGATAGATACACAGATGTATAGACAGATAGATACATAGATAGATAGGAGAGGATCAAAGGGAAATCCTTCTCCCTTCTCTTAAAGATGTGTAGGTTATGCTGAGTCACATCTTGGTCTGTGTTCTGACCTATGGCACAGCTGAAGGAGATAGAAGTTGCAAATTTGTAATGAGAATTCTGACTCTGTCATTCATTTACTCTTCCAAATAAAGAGGGTAAATTTTAGAGTCAAGTGGGGATGCATTTAAACTTGTAAAAGTTTCAGCTTTTTCTTCTGTAAAATAGTGATCATACTATTGCTCTGATATCAGCTCTTCGTTCTACGTATATTTATTGAATAACTGCCATGTGTCAAGCAAAATTCAAAGTGATTAATGGCTTAGTTACTACTTAGCAGTGAACAGACTAAGTTCTAACTTTATGAAGTTTACCTTCTATCTATTATTATTGGAACAAAAGAAATGTGTCCTTTTTTATAAAAGATTTGCAATAGATACTTTTCCTTTACCCTAAGCTACAGTTTTATATCATGATAATAAAACTATATGTACAACATATAACTAGGAACTTTTATCATTAGATAGCCTATAAAGAATGATTTTTTTAAGGAAGCCTTTAAAAATATTGATTTAAGGTTTTATTCTTATCAGATGGCCTTGATACTCTTTCTCTTAATTAAAAAGTGTTTATTCCACTGTCTATATCCTACTGTTTAAGTACTTTGGACTAGATGTTTCAAGATTCATCTATATGCTTAGCATTATCTCTTATTACTCCAGAATGTGAATATTTGACCCTAGCCCACTGTCCATTCTCAGTTCATTCCAAACTGTGCATACATCCACACTGTTTCTTCAGTGGGAATATCTTTCTCATACTCATAGCCAATTTGAATGCTACCCATGCATCAAGATCTTATGCAAGTCCTGCATCCGTCATGACATTTTCCCCAACTGGTCTGGTGTGCTTTGAATTTCTTCTTCATTCATTGCTTATAGCTACAATGACCATATTTCCTGAACCATACCCATACTATATATGACTCTGTTCTCTAATTATAGACTGCTGTGAATTGTTATATATTTTTTCCAGAGTGCTTCTTCTGTCTACTTGGTTAGATTATTTAAGTCCCAGACAGGCACTTAATACTGAATGGGTAGATGATTTGATCAAGCAATCAAATTGCATTTTGACTATTCCCCTGTGCAGATGGTTCATACGTCATTAACTTATTTTGGCAGTTAATGTGATGGAAGAGCTATGGGTGTGGGAAGGTAATTTCTGGCTCTCTTCAAATCTCAGCACATACCAATGTATATATGACTTGATCCAGGAATTGGGTCTTATGGGGATGTATACTAGAAAAGCAACCATCTGGATGAATCAGGGGGAATAAAAAAAATGTTTCTGTCTTCCACATTCTCCTTTTGGTGAGTAATGAAGAGATGAAAATTCATGGTATACAGAAATAAATAAAACAACTAAACATAGTCCTCAAATGGGATTCTGGCAACCATTCAGAATTTTTATGTTTTCTTAAAAGCCCAAATCGCTTATTATATCACATTCTAAAAGAATAAATGGCTTTTAATGAGTAATGTAATCATTAAAAGCAATAGTATAAATGAAATCCTCCCAATCTATTTTGATTAATAAAAATACTAAAAGGGGAGTGGCAATTACTCGGTGAAAGATGGAAGAGCAAACTTTTTGCCCCCTTTCCTGCTGTCTCTTTTCAGCTACGTCCTTATGTCTCTTCCAGATCCAACACTAACCTGTTTTCTGAATGAAATCAATGTAACTAGTAAAGTGTAAAATGCTGGGCCATTATAGTGATGATCTTTGTTCTGCCATTGCTGACATCCGAATTTACTGATATTGATATAATAAGCCATTTTGTGTTTTCATTTGTATAAACCAAATGTGTGGCTTAGCTTATTGATTTTGTAATCAAGATATAGTTTACTGAAGTGTTTATAAAATGAACTTGTAAACACACGTTCTTTACTCATTCATTAATCCAACAGGCATCCCTTATGTAGCCTGCCCTTTGCTGAGGTCTACAGAAAATTTAATCTGGAGGGAGTGGTATGTGAACATGGCATAGGAGTGAAGATTGGCTACTGAGGCAGTTTACTCAAGAAGTTAGAAGGAGACTATGTGAATTAAGAGAAAAAGGAAAATAAACTAAAAATATGATGATGGTCTTTTTTTTTAATAACGAGGGAATATATAGTGGAAAACTGAGATTAAAAAAGATACTGGAGAAAAAATATACAAACTTAAGGATTAGGAAACAGAATAAAAACAGACTCTTCACACGATTTCACGTACAATACCTAATTTAACCCTCAAATAATTTTGTTATAAATTAGTATTATCCTCATTTTACAAATTAGAGTATTCAAATTCAGTTAGGGTTAAAGTATTTCCCCGTCTTATGCTTAAATATTCACTAGAAGCAGGACTACATCTCAGTTTTCTTTGTCTGTTATTTATTCCAAGTCCTCAGGGATGATGTCGAGGGCACAGGTGAACAGAGTAGTTGTTATTTTTGGTGTTGTTGTTTTTGTTTGTTTGTTTTAGATTTATTTATTTATTTGAGAGTTTGAGAGAAAGAGAGAGAGCGCTCAGGCACGAGAGCGCATGAGTGGGAAGGGCAGAGAGAGTCTCCAGCAGACTCCCCCCTCACCCTGAATGAGGAACCCAACAAAGTGCTTGGTTTCACAGACCCTGAGATCATGACCTAAGCAGAAATGAAGAGTCACTTGTTGTGATGAGCACTGGGTGTTATATGCAACTAATTAATCGTTGAACACTAGTATATATATAAAACTCATTAATACCACCTGGGAAAAAAAAAGAAATCAAGAGTCAGACGCTTAACCGACTGTGCCACCCAGGCGCCCCAAGAAGAGTTTTTAATAGAAGAAGCCATCTCTTTTTCTAAGGGAGGATGGGAAGACATTTTCTGCATGACAAAATGCAGGGAGTTAAGGATGTGTAGATACAAGAGTGGTGTGGGAATGCGCTAGAGTATTATGGGGAACTAGAAGATCTAGAATGTCTCCTCTCCAAAAAGGAGAGTAGAAAACTTTTTGAGCAATTGGAGACAGGTTGTGCCTGAAAACTATAACTGCGGAGTGGATAGGTCAAGTTTGCTGATGCCGCACCTCTATTTAGGAATGCTCTGTAGAATTCTACCATGCACACATTCATGCCTACCCACTGCGGCTAAACCCACCTCTCAACTGCATAGTCCACTTTAAATTCTTTAGCTTCTCTGATTTTATTTTCCCTCATAAAATCAAAGTGAAATTTGTAGATCAGTTCTTGTCATCCCCCTTTTATAGCAGAAAAAACTGAAGTTTTAAGATACTAATTATAATCACATCTCCCTCAGTCTTGTTGTCCTGGAAGATGCATTTTTATCTCTTACACAAGAATAGTTCCTCCGACCACATAACAGACCCTATGATGTCTGGTCTTCTCTATGATTTTTTTTTTCCTTCAGTTTCCCCCCCACCCCCCAGCTTTTCCTTTGACCCTGGTCCTTTCCATCAGTATAGAAATATGATCGGTCTTACCTCTTATATATTAAAGAAAAATGCCTTTCCTCCATCTGTTGCTTCTATTTCAAGTTCTAAGTCTCTCTGTCTGTTAATGGGTATCCAAAGAGTGGTTGAGAATATCTGACTTATTAACTGTGGGATCTCAGGCACCTTACTTAATCTTTAAAGGTCTCAGTTTTATCACTTTAAAGTGAGGATAACAATACTTTTTAAATAGATTTTAATGATTAATGGCTTAGTTACTACAGAGCACTTGGTACAGAGCCTGACACATGGCAAGCACTCAAAAGACTAAATAATTATAATAATAATAATTATTACACTAATTCACAGATAAGCTTCTTAGAAGTACAATCTATACATGCCCTCTCCAATTCTTTATCTCCTATTTACTCTTTAATTTAATGAACTTTACCTAAAGGCTACACTAAATTTCTTCTTGCTAATGTTGCCAATGTCTTTTAAATTAAAGTAATTCACTGGACCTTTTCATATTCTTTATCTTGATCTTTCTACAGCATGGAGGCCCGTGAATGCTTCTTCTTTTGAAACAAGTTTTCTACCGTGGTTTCTGTAACACTGTTTTGTTTTTAAATCTTCCTATTTCTCTAGTCACTCAAGGGCCCTGTTTTTGAGTCCTCTTTCCTCCTCTCTCTGCCTAAGAGTTCAAATGCCCTGCAAGTCTCTTCCTGAACCTTTGCTTTCGTAGCCTTGTATGTTCTCTTTATCTAAACGTGGAACTTCAACTCTTCCTGTGCACTGATGACGTCTGAATTTTTGCTCTATAAATTCTGTACCCCGTCATCTCTGAAACATTTCCACTTGGATGTCCTATCGTCGCCTGAAATGTAACATGTCCATAATTAATAAAAGTACTTCCTTTCCTCACTTTGAAACATTCTCTTATAATTGTATCTCCTTACATTTTCAGAATCCTGGATATAACTGCAGACTCCGCTCTCATACCCCATTAGCCGCCAAGTTCTGCAGACGATCCCTTCCACGTATCCCCCTCTTCATCCACTCCTTCCTTTCCATCCTACCCAAGTACAGGGCTCTGGCTTCTTCCCTTTAACCTTCTAGTTTCTCTCCACTTCCAGGCTCACTCTCTGTCAGTTTACCCTCCACACTGCTTGCAGAGTGATCTTTTCACTAAAACTTTAAATTATTTTCGTAGCATAGAGGGAAGGAAAAAAAAAAAAAAAACAAACTCTAAGTACTAAGCCTCACCCAGAGGCCTCTGATTGCCGAAGCCCACCGGCCACTCAGAAGTCGACGGCCCTATTCACTTCTCCAGTTCTGTCTCTTCGCTGCTGCAGCGTCCTCTGCCGGGCGCTGCCAGCCTCTTTCCTTTCTATCTAGCTCTCTCCTGCTATTTTTCACGCTTAACTCAAGACTTTCCTTCTCTCTAACTCTAAAGAAATGGAACTGAAGAGGTTGTAAGTGAAAAGAACATGTTGTAAACACACACACACACATATACAGTATGTATATTATATAAATACTGTCATCTTATTTTTGTAAAAAGCAGAAGAAAAGCCTAAGTGTCAGAAAGGAAAGACACTAAAATTAATGCTCTTTTCCTCTGGGGTCTAGAAATGAACTGATGTGGGGTTGGAGTGGTCTTAAAATAGTTACCTTGAATAATTTGTATAATTTCACCTTTTGGTGTTCTTTGGGGTATTTTTTCTGTAATAAAAACATAAAAAAAAAAAAAAGGGTTTCCCAATCTCAGGGTTTCAAAGGAGAGAGCGGTGGGGGGATGGGTTAGCCTGGTGATGGGTATTAAGGAGGGCACGTGTGGCAATGAGCACTGGGTGTTATACGCAAACAATGAATCATGGAACACTACATCAAAAACTAATGATGTAATGTATGGTGACTATCATAACATAATAAAAATAAAATAAAATTAAAATAAAATAAAAAAGGGTTTCCTTCTCTAGAAAGCCTCTCGTATCCTACCAATATTGCAATACAATTTAGATGTCTCTCCTTCTTACTCAAATCACACCTTGTGCATACAGCCATTGCAAAATTCAATTATTTTCCAATTGAAATACCTATTTTCGTTCTCACATTAGACTATATAATTCTGAGAAAAAATAATATCTTAAGCACCCCGGCAACTAGTTGACAACCTGGCACACCATAGCCATGCAATATGTGTTTGGAAGGTTAAGGATTCACAAACAAGGCTGTTGCTTTTTCTATTGCATCATATTGTTTTTTCCCCCATCTCTCTCTCTCCCTCTGTCTCTCTCTCTCTCCCTTTCTTTCTCTCTCTCTACTATACATACATATGTATTATGTGTATATATATACATATATATAGATATATAGATATAGATAGAGATATATGGAATGTTTTAGTGTTATATGCATACTAAATACTTCTGAAGGGTGTTCACACATTGACTGGAGAATCCGGCCCTATATTACTATTAAACTACTATGTTACCTTATTTAAATTAATTGGGCCTCATTTTCCATATCTATCAAATAAGAAGATTAGATCAGCTACTTTTTAGTTACTTGGGAAACTCGAAACTTTTAAATTTCTTACAGCACTTTATTGTTTGATTAACAACCTTTCAGGTAATCCTAAATAATATAAAGATATATGAAATGATAGGAGGATGTGTGTTCTTTGGGGTAGATTCACCATATTTTCACATTTATTTTACCTTTTCTTTTCCATTTACTGACACATTAGTGTCATTTTCCAATAAGAGTATAACACCTTATTTATATATAATGGCAACATCATAAATTGCTTGATCTATTGAAAACAATAAACTAAACATGCTACACAAGAAACTAGTGCCTTTCATTGGTATTAGCTCCTTCAAGATGACAGGCGATCTCGGGAGGCCAGAGAATTCTTAGTTGTATGAGTTTGTGACTAATAGGTGGTTTGATGTGACAAGAGCTGGCTGTCTTGGGAAATTGAACTATCTTTATGCTCAATACCCTTTGTGTCTCATTCTTTGTAGGTTATTGTTGGAGGCCTGTGGGGACCTCTTTTACAGTTTGCATTCACAGACAATACGAGATCAGCAAGAACTCTGTAGTTTTACTGTCATTATTGATCTGCTGCCATTCCATTCAGTAGCTAATTTGCTTGTTAGCAGTTATTTTAAAAGCTATTTCTATTTTTTTAGCCTGATATATGCTATGTACCAAATTTTATTTTATTTTATTTTATTTTTGCTGAATTAAAGAAAAATGGTATAACTTAGCACCAAAAGACTGTACTTTATGCTAAATGTTTGTGATTTGTAGTTTGTGGATAATTATTTCAAAATTACAAGTATATTATTGTGGATTTGATATCTTGGATATAAGCAACATATAAGTTCAAAGAAAATAAAGGGGAATAGTATATTCATAAGAAAATATCATTTGTAAAACATCCGTTAGCCTATAAAATTTAGATACAAATAGTAAGAAGGGTGATGTATTAGGAATTCATGAACACTGCTCCTAAAGTTGGGATTTATTTGAAGTCGAACACTCAATAAACGTGTGGGTTGATTGATTCCCTGTTCTGAAGGTGACCATAATACACCCTTCTTTTTCATACCAATTGTTGAAGGAAAGAAAAAAAGCCTCTTTCTGCTTCTCTGGAAAAAGATCTGCTTCCACTCTCTGAAGCCAATTTCCGACACGTATTTATCTGAAATGACTTCCTCATAAGCTGAGTGTGCCTATGTGTGTGTCCCCCCACCAACACAATACCTCAATAGGGAGAATCCATAGCTCTGGGAAAAACTAATAGAACGCAAGGAAAAAACAAACAAGTCAGCAGTTTAGCATAATATGGTATTTCCCCCAACTTAAATATGCCAAATTATTAAAATATATTTGGGATTGTTTTAATTGAGTAGCTGATGTGTAGGTATATATGATGTACATGTATGTACATATATACATATATGTTGTTGCTAAAAATGAAGAAACTGAAAAGCCAGATAGAAAACAACACGGGAGCTGAAGTTAATGCTGCCCTCTGCTGGTGGGGCAGGGATAGGAAGGTTATCTTCTTTAGAAATATAAAGGCTTGGATTTTTATCCCAAGGCAATGAAAGGAGCCCCGCGTGTAGGGTCATCACAGCATTACAGAATGTAACTGAAACTCCTGCATAAAATGTGGAGCATCAAGTAATCACAAAGACACCGAAAGGGAAGGCTAGTGAAAAAAAAATCTGACTACCATAGAGTAAATTATAACAGATTTACAGTGGCAAGAAAAACTTCTGCCATGAGAAGTTACTGGGCGCATACTCACATATTCTAAACTAAGAAATGAATAGTAACAGTAACAACAAAAATGGTCTTCAGGTAGAGACTCCTAGCAGAAGCTAATGTAATACTGTTATGGAGATGACTTGCACAGTTTAGGATATAAGGGATTATCTGAAGAAAATGGAGACAGTATGACAACAAAATTTGGTTGGGGAGGAGAAGGAAACAGAGCTTCTAGAAATATAAAAATTATTCAATGAACTAGAAATACCACTGGGAGTGTTTAAAAAGAGATCAGTATATGGGGCACCTGGGTAGCTCAGTCGTTAAGCTTCTGCCTTCCTCTCAGGTCATGACCTCAGGGTCCTCGGATGGAGCCCTGTGTTGGGCTCCCTGCTCCACCAGAAGCCTGCTTCTCCCTCTCCCACTCCCCCTACTTGTGTCCCCCCTCTCGCTGTGTCTCTCTCTGTCAAATAAATAAAATCTTAAAAAAAAAAAAGAGAGAGAGAGATCAGTATCATCTGGAGAAGGAATTATGAAAGTGAACAGAGGAAATTGCTGACATTGTAGCATGAAGAAAGAGATCGAAAATATCAAAGAGGGTAAGAGCAGAAAGGCTTTATAAAAGGGGATAAAAAAAGGATACTACTTGAACAGTTACTATCAGAAAAGAAAGTAACAGTGAAAGGGAAGAGACAATACTTGAAAATTTTCCTAAATTTATGACAGATATCAGATTCATCAGAATCGTCAGATTTAAGGAAGATGGTGAGACTATAATTGCATAAATATAAACAAATTCATGTCAACATATATCATTCATTTGAAGAACATAAAAAGCAATGAGGAGTAGAGGAAAGAGAGATAACCTACAAAGAAAATGGGGCATAAAAAGCATTTGTGAATAAAGATACTAGGGATTAATATAAATGGATATTGATTATCCAAGATAATGAGACTAATGACTATAAAATATTAATAAAATACTATAAATCAATAATATGTAAAATGAGTGAGTTACTGGAGATATAGCACACTGAGATCCTTGTGCTAATCCAAAGATTTATAGCACTGATCAAAGTTAAGCTTTGCTAAGCCAAGCATTCATATTTAAAGTATAGGGGAAACTTCTAAAAATAAAAATACAAGTAGAGTAAATAAAAGGATATCAGGATAATTGATTGTTTAGAAGATAATCATGAGACATAAAAAAGATTTGTGAGTGAAAATGCTTATTAGGTAGAAAGCCCACAATCATATGGTGGGATTTATTCCAAATTTATCGATAATCATAATAATTGTGAAAAGAATAAATATCTTAAAAGTGATTCTCAGATAGGAAGACAAAAGTTACATGCAGTCATATGATATAAAGTGCTGATGATAAGGGGAAGGAAAAATATAGCAGGCAAATATTAACCAACAAAAAACCTGATACAGTGAGATTAATATCATTCTACTGTGAGGAATTTATTTGTTTATGAGCAAGAAAACCTCTAAAGTTCCAGAAATAAATCTTACATACATATGTACATACATAAATATACATATATATGTGTGGTAAAATATTTACTTGGAAAATTACGAAGCTTTATCTTCTTATTCCATAAACAAAATTCAACTTTCAACTCCAAAAAATTGGAGATTTAAATATAAAAAGCAAAATTTGCAAACTATTAGCAAAAACTATAGACAATGTCTTTATCAATTTATTATAAAATTAAGATAATATGATATTGGCTTAGATAGAGACAAAAACTTAATGGAACAGAGCCTTGACACTAACTTGTGTATATGTCAACATGGTAGAAGGAACATTAAAAATAAATGGAGAAGGGGGCACCTGGGTGGCTCAGATGGTTAGGCTTCTGCCTTTGGCTCACGTCATGATCCCAGGGTCCTGGGATCGAGTCCCGCATCGGGCTCCCTGCTCAGCGGGGAGCCTGCTTCTCCCTCTGCCTCTCTTTCTGTCTCTGATGAATAAATAAAATCTTTAAAAAATAAAAAAAATATTAAAAAAAAATAAATGGAGAAGGAACATTAAAAATAAATGGAGAATGGACTAAAAAAATTACACTTCAATTATTTAATCGCATGGTAAAAGATAAAATTAGATACCTACATCGTGTCACTCAAAACATTATTTTCAGATGCATAAAATACCTAAAGCAAAAGCAAAATTTAGAAGTGTTTAGAAGAATGAAACAAACATAATAAAGACTTCAGAGTAGGGAAGAACTTCTTTCAAAAAGACAGGAATGTACAAACTATGAAAGAGAAGATTAATGTAATTTGCCACCTTAAGAATCCAGGTGTCCATTGACAGATGAATGGAGACAGAGAGGTGCTATATACATACAATGGAATATTTCTCAGCCATCAGAAAGAATGAAATCTTACCATTTGCAACGATGTGGATGGAACTAGAGTGTATTAGCGAAATAAGTCAGAGAAAGACAAATACCATATGATCTCACTCATATGCGGAATTTAAGAAACAAAACAGATGAACATGGGGGAAGGGAAGGAAAAATAAAATAAGAAGAAAATAGAGAGGGAGGCAAACCATAAAAGTTGCTGAACTATAGAGAAAAAACTGAGGGGTGCTGGAGGGGAAGATGGTGGGGGATGGGATAATTGGGTGATGGGCATTAAGGAGGGCACTTGATGTAAAGAGCACTGGGTGTTATATGCGACTGATGAATCGCTACACTCTACCCTGAAATTAATAATACAGTATATGTTAATTAAATTGAATTTAAATGAAGAATTTTTAAAAAGACACAAAGTATGAACTGTGAAAGAGAAGATTAAGGTAATTTGCCACCTTAAAAGTAAAACCTTTCATAAAAGAACAGGTGACACAAAGTGAAAATCTGTAGATTGGAAAGTGATATCTGCAACCCGTAAAAGTTATAAAGAATTTGTGTTCTGAATAGTCACAGAACTTCTACAATTAAGGAAGAGTTGAACAACTCATAGAGAATATGAGGATATGAACAGGAAACTCAGGCAGGAGGAAATCAAGTGGACAACAGGATAAAAAATATATTCAATCTTAATTATAACCAAATCAATTAATATGAAAACAATAACATAAAGTTTCATACCTCTCAGATCAGAAAAACTAAGTCTGCTAATGCTAAGTGTTGCTAAGGTGAGGAAATGTGGACTCAGAACTCAAATTATTGCATTGACTTTAGACAACAATTAAGAAACATCTTCACAGTCAAGAAAATAAATCTTGCTCCAACTGTGTGTGTGTGTGTGTGTAGCAAAAAGTCTTTTCAAGTACACATTTTGTGATATGTTAAATAATGTATACAAACTTAACGGCATGCTCAGTAAAGAGCCGCAACTGATCATTTTAGAAGGTGGCATGTTCCTCTTAAAGAAATGTTTTAGATAAATAACCACAATTGCTGGAAAGAAACATTTGCATAATGGGGTTCTCATTTTAGAACAGAGTCTATCTGTTACAGCTACATTAAATCAGCCCTAATTACAAAGCTTAGTAAATTTCCATGACTGTAAGAATAGTTTCTAAAAAGTTCTTTTAGGAAATCTTTTTTTTTTTTTTTTTTCCCTCCCTCTGGGCTTTCAAATATGTCCAGCTCACTGTTTGGAAGAATAAAAAGGAACATAAATTTCACTTATCTCTATTAATTCTTGAAACCATTCTATTTCTTTAATTTATTTCTCTTTCAAACTAGGGAGGATCTATTTAAAAAAACAACTAGGAAGGGTACCTGGCTGACCTCCATCAATAGAGCATGTGATTCTTGATCTCAGGGTCATGAGTTCAAGCCCCACATTGGGCAGGAAGCCTACTTAAAAAATAAAAAATAAAAATAAACAAACAACTAGGGGTTTTAGTAAAACATAAGATAAAATTGAGCAAACAATGTAAAAAATGCTAAGTTATATTAAATATTTAGAGTCCAGATTAATTTTTAAATTTTCCTAGGTGAGACTTAAAATACCTCAAAATGTTGACTGTGGGTCCGTTTCTGGGTCAGATTAAAAGACCAGAGACCTTATTGGAAATTGTGTGTGAGAGTCTGCCAGGACTCAGATACTCTGCAGCATTTAAACTAGGTTATTCATATTCCTAGAGGTTCAGAAAGACTTTTAGGTGTTAGAAGGGCACAGATAGTATTGAAGGAGTCAACTTTTAAAAAGCTTCCCCTTCCAAATTCATTTTTTTTCTAAAACTATTCTGTTGTAGAACAAGCCTGAAATTGAAGCATTTTAAAAGTTCTCCTTTCTTACATTTTCTTTAGTTACCCCTTTCATAGTCTACAAAGAAAGACATACCTCCCATCCATCCTGAATCATAAGAAGATACATTGGCAAGATACGTGGAAGAAACCAATAAGGATTTAGGTATCTGGCAGAGCCTTCTTTATTCAAGGCATGAAAAAAAAAAAAAAAAAAACACAGTAAAACTTAAATTGTCTTTCTGTATCTTATATCTGTTAAGTCTAAGTTGTGGCATTCGACACAGGGTGTCTGGGTTCACCTTAGGAAATGCTGAACTAGATACTTTGTGCAGGTATTTTTTTTTTTTTTAAAGATTTATTTATTTATTTGAGAGAGCGAGAATGAGAGAGAGAAAGATTACATGAGAGGGGGGAGGGTTAGAGGGAGAAGCAGACTCCTCGCCAAGCAGGGAGCCCGATGCGGGACTCGATCCAGGGACTCCAGGATCATGACCTGAGCCGAAGGCAGTTGCTTAACCAACTGAGCCACCCAGGCGCCCCACTTTGTGCACATATTTTATACAGCAGTAATGGTCTCACCGCTTCCATCCCTCAATGTGGTAAAAGAATGCAGATTTCCTGAGAGAATATTCTGAGGACAAGAGAGAACTTCAGTAAGAAATATTACCCGTCATATCTGTTGACCTATATCTATCTGTTTATATCTGTCTACCTATCCTCTATCTGCCTATCTACCCTCTCTCTCTCTCTATCACTCTATCTCTCTATCAACCTGTCATCATCTATCTAGTTTCACTTTTATAGATGCAAGCACTGAGAAATCTAATGCACATAAATAAGTAAATAGAGTAATTGCAATTAAAAGGGTCTTTAATAAAATGATGAATAGCTGTGATGTTAGCTTGCATCTTAGTCTTATTTCAATCTCGGGGAAATTTTGATATTTTACCAAACTGATAAAGAATAAAAAAGAAAAGAACCAAGGTTAAGAACAATAAAGACACAATTCCTACAAAATAATATACTTTAAAAAACTTCATACATACATTTGATAATTTGAATGAAATGGCCAAATTCTTCAAAAAATACAAATTACTAAAAAACTTTAGAAAAGCAGGAATTATAAATATTTATGACTACTAGTAAAAGTAATTAAAAGACTTCTATTCCTAGTTCAGTAAAAAATTTCAAATCATGAATTAATGTTGAATTTTATTAATGCTTTCTCTGCTTTTTTCCAATCATATGGTTATGTTTATTTTCTCTCCCTCTTAATGTGGTTGTCAGAACTGGGATGAGTCTGAGATTTTACCCTACTTGCAAACTAACAAGTTAGGCTGCCTTGGCTTTATGGATGCGGTGGAAAACATGTATGTATGTGTATATACACAAATATGTATATGTGTATCTCTCTCTCTCTCTACATATATATATATGTATATATATACATATATACATATATATATCTTTAGTTTAATTTTTTTTTTAATTTTATTTATTTGTCAGAGGGAGAGAGCACAAGCAGGGGGAGTATCAGGCAGAGGGAGAAGCAGGCTCCCCGCTGAGCAAGGAGCCTGATATGGGACTTGATCCCAGGATTCTGGGACCATGAACTGAGCTGAAGGCAGATGCTTAACTGACTGAGCCACCAAGGCGTCCCTCTTTAGTTTAATTTTTAACACAAAGTAAAAGTCTAAAATTTAATACTATTGCTACTTTCTTCTGGAAAAGTATAAGAAATTCAGAATGCTTAAATTCTAATTATCTTCTGTGTTTTATGTTACTGTTGACCAGTATTTGGCTTTCATCTGGTTTTTAATGCTACCCAAATTTAGAATTTTTGTTATATATTTATGTTATATTTAACCACTTGGTTATTAATTTCATGTTTTTGCCTTGTTTCTTAACATCATAGTTCTTACTTTTGGATCCAATCATGCCTTCCTAAAATATTTCTTTTTGTTAAGGGTAACTCAATTTTCTCTCTCAGAGAATGTCTTTATTTCTCTTTTTCAAAAGTGGTGATTTCACTAAGTATAAAAAGTCTAAGTTGACAAGTATTTTCCCTCAGCATTTTGAAGGTAGAAATTTTCTGCCAGGCTCATGGTAGTTTTTTGTATTCTTTTTCTCTCAGGAAGCTTGTAAGATCTTCTCTTTGCAAAGGCATGGAGAGGTGTTCTGCCATTTTACTCTAACGTGCCATTTATTAAAATCTAACTTTTTCAGCATGAGCATTCATCTGAATATTGATCAACTCACCTATTATAATTTTCAATGCTTTCTTTCTCACATTTTCTGTTTTTCTTTCTGGTATTCCTACTAGACGAATTTTAGACTTAACCATTCTTTCTTTTTCGCATTCGATTACTCCTTAAGATTTCCAACTATTCATCTCTTTGTGCTACATTCTGGGTATATTCTTCAGACCTATCTTCTGTTTTACCAATCATAACTTCAACTTTCAATATGCGGCTTAGCAAAGGCATTTAGGTGTTAATTTTAAAAATAAACTCAACTTAATTTTTTTGAAACTTTATTGGTTTCTTTTCCAATTTGCCTATACTTTTCAAAAATTATGCCATATAATTTTGATCATTATTTTTTCTTTTTAAAAAATTTTTTAATTTAAATTCATTTAGCCAACATATAGTATTAGTTTCAGATGTAGAGATAATTTTTTTTAAGATTTTATTTATTTTTTTTGTCAGAGAGAGAGAACACAAGCATGGGAATTGGCAGGTGGAGGGAGAAGCAGGATCCCCAATGAGGAAGGAGCCCAATTTGAGACTCAATCCCAGGACCCCAGGATCCCCATGACCTGAGCTAAAGGCAGATGCTTAACTGACTGAGTCACCCAGATGTCCCTCAGATGTAGAGATCATTTTAAATATACTTATTGTAAAGTATCTATGAAATTATTATATAATCAGAATTTCTTGGTCTTCTAAATGCCGACTTGTATTTTTTAGCCCTTGGTCATAGTGGAAGCAAAAGAGAAAAACTTGCTTTGTGCGCCAAAAAGAGTAAGTTCTTATTTATTTATTTATTAGAAGCTTTAGTCCTACTTAAATCTATACCTTTGTTGTGAGATAACAGTGTAAATTTTTAAATGTTCATCTGTATAATAATCCCTTATTGTTGTGTATTTAAATTATAATCATAAACAGATTGACTTTCTAATCCTATTATTCTCGACTTCAGGAAGGGCTTTTGAGTGTAAATTCATTTTCAGTACTTCTATGGAAACAGAGAGGGAAGGAGAGAGAGCTCTACATTATTGAATTAAATTTTTTTCCATGTACAATGTATCTTGGGGAGTTATTCATACCTACATTTAGAACTTTATTCCATACCTTTAAACTATTGTGTATGTCTTTATTCATTTGACTATGCTATTAGTGTGTATTTAATTGTTCTCTAGTCACAGTATACATGATTTAGTACAAAATTTTTTGTATAAATGATTTGTACCTAATTTTTTTTGTGTGTTTCTATTAGGTGTATTTCTGAAAGAGAAATTACTGAGCTTACGACTTTGTGCATTTTACATTTGATAATATGAAATTGTTCCAAATTTTGAATACAGAAAAGAATAAGGGACTCTGGATGACTGTCTTGAAGAATTAGAGCTAATACAACAATTGAAAATAGCTGCCTCGGTGACCAGGGCTCTTGCACTTAGCCACAGCATGCTTGATCCTGCTCTTACGCAGATACTAGTGGGAGCTTTGCCTGTGTACAAAGCAGAGGAGCATATTTTCAAATTACTGTGAAGAGTTTGGGTGTTGTACGACAAGATAAAGTGGTATCAAATTGTTTATTGCAGAATGTCCTCTCCAGGATTTTAGCCAAAGTCTTCACACTTCAGGTAACTTCTTGAGCTTGCCATGAGAAGAGGAGTTTCTTTCCAGCTGGGTGCTGATTTTTATGGTTGCTACGGACAGTTGAAAATCATGTTTTGTTTTAGGACTTCTCTACTAAATAGCACATCCTCGAGTTTTTCTGTTTTTCTTTTTCCTCTCCTATCTTGGGATTAAATAGAGTTAGATATCTTTTAAATACATTTCTTCTTTTATAAAATACATCTTTGGTTACATAGCATTATGATATTCTTGTAAAAAATGCATACATTTTAGGGATGCCTGGGTGGCTCAGTTGTTAAGCGTCTGCCTTTGGCTCAGGTCATGATCCCAGGGTCCTGGGATCTAGCCCCGCATCAAGCCCCGCATGGGGCTCCTTGCTCAGTGGGGAGCCTGTTTCTCCCTCTGCCTGCCGTTCCCCCTGCTTGTGCTCTCTCTCTCTCTCTGACAAATAAGTAAATAAAATCTTTTAAAAAATGCATACATTTTAATATTTAACTCAATTTTTTTGCTTTCATATCTCTTAATTCTATATATTTTTTCTTGCCTTTTTTCTTTTCTTAAATGCCCATCTAACTGATCAAGGGCATCTTCAGTCAATGGTAGAGGAGAAAAGGACAGAGTAGAGTTTTTAATCTGCTACTTGGTGACTTACAGACTCAGTTTCATGGAGCTGACATTTCCTCTCTCTCAAGTCTTAGAGATTCATGCCAGTCTGATTAAACTGAGTGTGGAGATACTTTTTGTTCAGACCAACGCAGAAAAGCAACAGTTAAATATAATGGTGTTCTTAATGTCAAACTTACTGAAGGTATTGCTTGCCTCCCACATTATCTATCTGGGAAAAGGCTACCAGTGCCCATGAGAGACAAATAGGTCTAGACTAGACTCACTGGATGAGGGATGCTATTATACCCATATTAACTGATATCCTTGGGGAGATGACTGTTGGGACACTTACAACATTCCACATCGAACCATGCAAGGCAAGAAGCTGTCAGAGGGAAAACATTTATTTTATCTGACTCCTTTGTCTATCATGATGGTTCACTATCTCTCTGTTATAAAATTGTCAACATTCCCATGCTCACTTCTAAGAATGCCTTTTGGTATTTATTCTTTAATTAAGTTAAACAATAATTTAATTTTCAGAGTTGACAGTTTTGTATCTCTGAATAATAGGAGATACACTGGGATGGTTCAGAATCAGGATTAGCAAATACTTGATTCTAACTTTTAATATATTGATTGTACTATTGATTGATTTACCAAAAACATTCATATTTCAAGCCTAGCACTGGACTAGGCATTTTCAGTTTTAATTGTATTTCTCTAATGACTAATGATACTGAATATCTTATCATGTAGTTACTTGTCATTTATACATTATCTTTGGTGATGAGCCTGTTCAAATCTTTTGCCTACTTTTTTTCTTGAGTTGTTTGTTTTCTTAGTATTGAGTTTTAAGAATCTATATCCTGGAGACAAGTCTTTATTAGATTTTGTAAATATTTTGTCCCAGTCTGTAGCTTGTCTTTTCATTTGTTGAAGGGATATCTTTCAAAAAGCAGACATTCTTAATTTTGAAGTCAAATTTGTCACTTTGTTCTTTTATGGATCATGTTCTTAGTGTAGTATTTAAGAAATTTGCTAACCCAATGTAATAAAGACCTAATTCTCTCTTTTCTTCTAGAAATTTTATAGATTTAAGCTTAAGTTTTACATTTAGATCTATGATACATTTTGATATAATAAGAACAAAATTCTTGATATTTACCTAAATTGCTATCATTTCTCGTGATTTGATCTTTTATGTGTAAATACAGTGTCCAGCTGGCATCACTGTCTTTTTGCCTGAATGACTCCTTTAAATTTTCTTATAAAGCATTATGTCTGCCGGTGATAAATGTACCATCATTTGTATGTTTGAATAAATCTTTATTTTGCTTTCGTTTTTGAAAGACATTTTCACTATGTACAGAATTCTGGGTTGATAGTTTTGTTTTGTTTTTTTTCTTTGATTATTTTAAAGATATTGCTCCATGACTTTTATTTATTTTTTTTAAATATGGAACACTTCATGAATTTGCATATAATCCTTGTGCAGGAGCCATGTTAATCTTCTCTATGTTATTCCAATTTTAGTATATGTGCTGCTGAAGCGAGCACACTCCATGACTTTTAATGTGCACTGTTACTAACGAGAAACGTGCAGTCATCCTTATCTTTGCTCCCCTGTACATAACGCATCTTTTTTTCTTTGGTTGTACAAGGTGCTTTTATCTTGTTTTATGTTTTTATATATATTTAAATAAAATAATATAACACATATTTATTTTTGTTCTTTCAAAAAGGTTTTTGTATTGTCCAAGGCTAGGCAGCCTTGAAAAAATATATATGTATATATATTTTCCTCATGGAATGGGAATCAGGTCAAATTCATAGAATGTTACTTGGTTTACTTTATTTTATTTCAAATATTTTACATATTTATTTGAGAGAGAGAGACAGATAGTGAGAGAGCACAAGTGGGGAGGAAAGGGCTTGATCCCAGGACCCTGAGATCATGAACTGAGCCAAAGGCAGCCACTTAACCAACTAAGCCACCCAGGTTCCTGGTCCATTGCATTTTAGAAGGGTATACAAATAAAATAAGGTGCATTAATTCAGTGAGATGGGAAAAAAATGCATAGTATACAAATCACCTTTAAAATATTTTTCTTTAAAATAATAAAAAAATAAAATGTTTTTCTTTGATTAAGAATCATGTTTGCTTGCTTTTTATACTTCCATGAAAAATAATAGAATGAGCTTTGTTAATTTACCAAAGAGTCTCTAGGTGAAAAATATTGTGATTAAATGTCTTTGGATTTCTGCTTTGAGTGGAAGAGTGAAAAGAGTCTGAACAAATTTCCCTTTGTCAAGCTCCCCAAGTTGTGCTCGAAGAGATTCAGCTGCAAATGCAGACAATCCCTCTCCTTGCTTTGTAGGCAGGTCAAGCCCCAGAATTTATCAGTGAGTTGAAGAATCCCACCTTCAGGTAGATCTATCAATTAGGACTAGGTCCAACTGCATGTCATAGGGACAATGGCTTAAACAAGATGAAAAGCTGTCTCTCTCACATAAAATTCCAGACTTAACAGTACAAGGGTGTTATTGTGACTGTTCCACAAAGTTTTTTAAAACCCAGGTTCCTTTCAATTCATTGTTCTGTCATAGTAGAATATGACTGTTGCCATCTGGTCCAAGACAATGGCTAGAGTTTTAGCCATCCTTATCAGGAAGCCAAGTATAGAAGGTGATAAAGAAAAAGAGTAAAGGGCATACACTGAATGACATCTGGAAAGGGATTTCAGAAGCTGACACCAATATTTAACTACCATTTCACTGACCAAAATTCAATCACAAAGCTGCACTTAACTGGAAGGGAGATTGGAAATTATAGACTTTTTATGGATAGTCATATATCCAGCTATGGTAAAAGAGAGGAATGGGGACTAGGAAATTAATAATCTCTGCTTAGGTGAGTATAAATAAGCATTGTTATATCATCCTCTCTAATATGAGATCTGCCTTATTTTTTTCTCCACACTTACTTCCTCTGACATAATTCCTATTTTACTAATAATTTGTTTCATTGTTATTTTTGCTGACCAGAATGTGCACATTATGCGGGCAGGGATTTTTGTTTGTCTTTATGAAGGGAATAAATACAGAACCTGGCATGTGATTGATGCTTAATATTTGAATGAAGAATAAAATAAACATGGAGCCTATAACCAGTCTCTGTCATTGTAATTAGAGTAAAAAGCATTAATCTTCTCAGAAAAGGTAAACACCTTTAATTTGACAAGACATAAGACATAAGTAGATATGTAATAAAAGAGATCAATGAAGACAGAAAAAATTAGTAGAGATCTGAATGCAGTGGGAGTTAAAATGAATATTGAAGGAATTTAAATTGTAAGGAAAAGACTTTCCTGACAGAATAGTAGCAAAGAAAGCATACAGAGGCTAGATTTCTTTTCTTCAGGCAGATGCTATCATAAGCAAAGTTGGTTGGATGAGTTTACCTTAGGAGTCTGGAAGGAGACAAACTTGAGTCAATATTACCTCACATTTGAAAGCTTTTCCCTTGGTAAAGCACTTTAGTATTGTTTGATCATTTTATTTTCATAATAAGTTGATTTAGAAGGTGTTGTTATCACCAATTAATAGAGTAAGGTTAAAAAACTAAATCTGATAGGGCGCCTGGGTGGCTCAGTTGGTTAAGCGACTGCCTTCGGCTCAGGTCATGATCCTGGAGTCCCGGGATCGAGTCCCACATCGGGCTCCCTGCTCAGCAGGGAGTCTGCTTCTCCCTCTGACCCTCCTCCCTTTCATGCTCTCTGTCTCTCATTCTCTCTCTCGCAAATAAATAAAATCTTTAAAAAAAAAAACTAAATCTGATAAATTATTTATTTATGGTCCCATAGTTTATTCATTAATTACTTCATATTAATTCACTGGGGTCCTGAAAAGACCCAAACACTAACCTATTGTCTTTAACTTGTGCTCTTTTGTTCAGATACCAGTGCTAAGGTAAAAGTCAAAATATACACAAAGAACCATAAGTTGAATTGGGATATATCATAATCATTTAAAAAACTATTTATTTTATATCAATTTCTGTACCTGGATGGCGAGAGCAGCATGTTTTATACCTAACACTGAGGTGTAGATAAGAACAAATAAGATTCAACCTCACATTTTATATTTTCTGAATTTTATGGCGAGGAAAATAAGTCAATTACTTACATTTAACTTATGGACCTGAAGTTGCATATGCAAATTACAATAACATTTGCAATTGTACACTTTATAGGGTTTCAAATGTCTTCTTATAAAGAAAACTACATTAAATAAAGATAATGTTGCTCTTCATCTGTCCTCAGTTATTACTTTTCCTTTGGGATAGTGTTTCTGCTAACTTTTTTCCTTTTACTGAATGGCCAGTAAAGGGAAAGAAAAAAGAAATTAAGGCTCTTAGTCATTAAGTGTCAAGAAATCAATATGAAGATTTCTTTGGGCAGATTAATGTGAAATGAATTAAAACCAAAGCCTTCATGATGTGAATGTGTACATGTACATATTCTGCACAATTCAGAGTAGACATAATTCAAATATGCATAGCATTTCTTGTTATTTCTATTTGAGTCATTGGCTGATTGAAGTGGTGAAGAATATTAAAATCACCAGCAAAACTTAGCTGAACAAATGTTTCACACGTTTAGTAAAAGATATATTATTAATCTCATCACACAGGAGTTATCGCTGTTACAACTAACCCTGGAGCTGTAAAATGAGCTGTAAAATAGATTTGATTTTAGAATATTACAAGTTCTGTCATTATGGCTAAGATTAACTATATAGCCTGATAAAGGTCTATTGCTTTTAGTGATACAGCAATGTCGCGGACGGGAACTGCTTGGTAATTATAGCTGACTTACTAGAAATAAAAGGGCAGAAAAAGGGCACCTTTGAGTAATTATCAGTAATAGAAAGACAAGTGATTTCAGCAAGGTAATAGAGAATAACGGTTTCACAGTGATAGATGATAGAAAGGGTTAAGTCCTAAGTAAGTTAGAGGCTTTGATGGTGGAATAGTTATAATTTATTTTGGTACAATTGAGTGCTCATCTAGAGCCTTATCTGAGCTGAGGGATTTTTCTCTGGTGCTCTCTACAGATAAAATATTCTGCCTTGATGATATAATGTGCAAACTTGAAGTTTGCATTGCATTGTAGCTCTTTGAGATCTAGGTCTTCCTTGTTGGTTTTTATTTCATTTACTGAAGGGTGAATATATGTATTCAGCTCTGACAGTAATCAAACCTGTATTTCTTTTCTGGTAGTATTTTCCTCTGTTCAAGCTCTGTTTATAATATTTAAGTGTTGGATGATGTATTAGCCCCTTGAAGCTATTGTATACCATACAAAGCATCATAGGTTGACTTTATTAAATTGCACTTTTCAGAAATGAACCAGGAATACCATCTCTACTCTTGGCCTTCAGCATGCTTCTTAGATTCTCTGTCTGTAAAATAAGTCCATTAAGTCCAATTGGTTTTCTTGGCAAAACTCCAGGTGTGGCATACTTTATTTGGTCCCTTTGGCATGCACAATCTGGGAAATGATTTTTTGTTTTAGATTTTATTTAAATTCAAGTTAGTTAACATATAGTGTATTATTCGTTTCAGGGTTAGAATTTAGTGATTCACCACTTGCATATAACACCCAGTGCTTATTACAGCAAGTGCCCTTTTTAATGCCCATCACTCAGTTACCCCATTCTCCCACCCACCTCCCCTCCAGCAACCCTCAGTTTTTTCCCTATAGTTCAGAGTATCTGATGGTTTGCCTCACTCTCAGTTTTTATCTTATTTTTCCTTCCCTTACCCTATGTTCATCTGTTTTGTTTCTTAAATTCCACGTATGAGTGAAGTCATATGATATCTTTCTGTGACTGACTTATTTCGCTTAGCATAATACCCTCTAGTTCCATCCACATCATTGCAAATGGCAAGATTTCATTCTTTTTGATGACTGAGTAATATTCCATTGTATATATAAACCACATCTTCTTGATCCATTCATCAGTTGATGGACATCTAGCCTCTTTCCATATTTTGGTTATTGCAGACATTGCTGCTATAAACATTGGGGCACCTGTGCCCTTTTGAATCACTACTTTTGTATTTATCCACTACTAGGATAAATACCTAGTACTGCAGTTGCTGGGTCATAGGGTAGTTCTATTTTTAGCTTTTTGAGGAATCTCCATACTGTTTCCTAGAGTGGCTGTACCATTTTGCTTTGGGAGATGGTTTATGCTTCAACATAACAATTCTCATAGTAACTCAAGTCACAGTCTTGGCAACCCATGTTCATCCCTCAAATAAAGAAAATGAGGGGGATGGGCAAAATGGATGATGGGTGTCAAGGAGGGCACTTTTTGTGATAAGCACTGGGTGTGATGAATCATTAAATTCTACTGCTGAAACCAACTTTACCATATATGCTAAGCAACTTGCATTTTAATAAAAATTTGAAATTAAAAAACAAACAAAAAACAAAACAAAAATGAAACAAAATAAAACAAAAACAAACAAAAAAAGAAAATGCTTTCCTTGGGGACAAAAAGAATTAGAGAGACTGTGTTATAATCTAAAACTTGCTGAAGATCCACTAATCCAAATAATAAAAATACATCACATGTATTCTCATCAAGGTGCCCATATGCTATTTATATTCTTAGCACATGGAAATGAGAAATTATGTTGTATTAAATGTTACTGAAATGTATAATTTCAAAACATGAGATGCATCTAAAATGGTGCTTGGGGGAAAATTACAGCTTTCAAAAATATATAGGACAAGAAGAAAGGTTGAAAGTCATCAATCTAAGCTATAATCTGAAGAAGAAAGAAAAAAATTTAAATTCAATTCAAATAAAGTAGTAAGAGAAGATAAAGATATGAGCAGAATCAATGTAATAGAAAGCAAATGTATAATAGAGAGATGTTTTAAAAGCCAATAATTAATTCTTTTAAAATATTAGTAAATTTGATGAATTATCAGCAAGAATAATCAAGAAAAACAAAGAAAATAAAAACTACCTGTATCAGAACTGAAATTCTATGAATAAGACAAAATAAGAGATCAAAATTTAAAACTTTATGCTAATATATTTGACAATTTAAATGAAAATTGTCAGAGTCCTTGAAAAACATAATTGGTCAAAACCAACACCCATAGAAATAGGAAATTTCTATAGTCTCATATCTGTTAAAAAATAAAAAATAAAATAAATAAATCCTTATTTAAGAATCTTCCCCAAAGAGAATCCAGAACATTCTCTGGTATTTTCTTCCAAATTTTTAAAGACATAATGCCAATTTTGTTTAATCTCTTTAAGAGACTATAGAAAAAAAGGCATTTCTCAACTGATGAAACTGGCATGGCCTTGATACCAAATCTGACAAAAGCATTACAAAAAATGATGAATCACAGACCTGTACTCTGAAACAAAGAATACACTATATGTTAAAAAAAAAAAAAAAAAACAGTAGGAAGGGAAAAATGAAGGGGGGGATATCAGAGGGAGAGACGAACCATGAGAGACTATGGACTCTGAGAAACAAACAGGGTTCTAGAGGGGAGGGGGGTGGGGGGATGGGTTAGCCTGGTGATGGGTATTAAAGAGGGCATGTACTGAATGGAGCACTGGGTGTTATATGCAAACAATGAATCATGGAACACTACATCAAAAACTAATGATGTAATGTATGGTGCTTAACATAAAATAAAATGTGAAAAAAGGAAATTATAAGCTAATATCTCATTATAGATGCAAAAATTCTATCTCAGTAGTAGCATTTAGAATATAGCTATGTAGAAAAGATAACTGGGGAGCATTCCAGATATGTAAATTCATCTAACATTAAAAAATATAAATCACACCTATTTATTTTTATAAAATGTATAAACCAAAATATAAATCACAAACAAAATACTGGAAAATAAATCTATATTCTCAATAGATATGGAAAAGACATAAATTCAACAATTATTTATGGCAAAAACTCTCTGTAATCTAAGAATAGAAGGGGTCTTTTTGAACTGATGAAAGATATTAACAAACTATCATCATACTTGAAAGTGAATGACAGTATTCATTTAATAATGAAATGTTGAGTATTTTCCCCCTGAGTTGATGATGCACGTGAGAATGTCCCCTATTACCATTCTATTCAACACTGTACTAGATGTCCTAGTCATTTTTCAAGAGTTCTTTTTTGTTGTTGTTAATGTGCTTGTTAGAGGTCTTTGTATAAATATTTATATCTATACATCTAAGCATATATCTACACATTTATGTGTTACTACATTGTAAATATTTCCCCTACTTAAAGAAACTTATACTTTTGCTAAAATTTTTGTTTCATTTTTTAAATTTATTTGTTCTTTTTTTTATTATGTTATGTTAATCATCATACATTACATCATTAGTTTTCGATGTAGTGTTCCATGATTCATTGTTTGCCCAGTGCTCCATTCAGTACGTGCCCTCTTTAATACCCATCACCAGGCTAACCCATCCCCCCACCCCCTCCCCTCTAGAACCCTCAGTTTGTTTCTAGTGTCCATAGTCTCTCATGGTTCATCTCCCCCTACGATTTCCCTCCCTTCATTTTTCCCTTCCTATTATCTTCTTTTTTTTTTTTTTAACATACAATGTTTTATTGGTTTCAGAGGTACAGGTCTGCGATTCAACAGTCTCACAAATTCACAGGGCTCACCATAGCACACACCCTCCCCGATGTCCATCACCCACCCACCCCATCCCTCCCACCCCCATGACTACAACAATCTTCAGTTTATTTCCTGAGATTAAGAATTCCTCATATCAGTGAGATCATATGATACATGTCTTTCTCTGATTGACTTATTTCACTCAGCATAATACCCTCCAGTTCTATCCACGTCATTGCAAATGGGAAGATTTCCTTTCTTTTGATGGCTACATAATATTCCATTGTATATATATATACCACTTCTTCTTTATCCATTCATCTGTCAATGGACATCTTGGATCTTTCCATAGTTTGGCTATTATGGATATTGCTGGTATAAACATCGGGGTGCATGTACCCCTTCGGATCACTACATTTGTATCTTTGGGGTAAATACCCAGTAGTGCAATTGCTGGGTCGTATGGTAGCTCTATTTTCAACTTTTTGAGGAACCTCCATACTGTTTTCCAGAGTGGCTGCACAAGCTTGCATTCCCACCAACAGTGTAGGAGGGTTCCCCTTTCTCCACATCCACGCCAGCATCTGTCGTTTCCTGACTTGTTAATTTTAGCCATTCTGACTGGTGTGAGGTGGTATCTCATTGAGGTTTTGATTTGGATTTCCCTGATGCCGATGATGTTGAGCACTTTTTCATGTGTCTGTTGGCCATTTGGATGTCTTCTTTGGAAAAATGTCTGTTCATGTCTTCTGCCCATTTCTCAATTGGATCATTTGTTCTTTGGGTGTTGAGTTTGACAAGTTCTTCATAGATTTTGGATACTAGCCCTTTATCTGATATGTCATTTGCAAATATCTTCTCCCTTTCTGTCAGTTGTCTTTTGGTTTTGTTGACTGTTTCTTTTGCTGTGCAAAAACTTTTTATCCTGATCAAGTCCCAATAGTTCATTTTTGCCCTTGCTTCTCTTGCCTTTGGCAATGTTTCTAGGAAGAAGTTGCTGCGGCTGAGGTCGAAGAGGTTGCTGCCTGTGTTCTCCTCAAGGATTTTGATGGACTCTTGTCTCACATTTAGGTCTTTCAACCATTTGGAGTCTATTTTTGTGTGTGGTGTAAGGAAATTTTCCAGTTTCATTCTTCTGCATGTGGCTGTCCAATTTTCCCGTTTCTTGAAAAGACTGTCTTTTTTCCATTGGACATTCTTTCCTGCTTTGTCAAAGATTAGTTGACCCTAGAGTTGAGGGTCCATTTCTGGGCTCTCTATTCTGTTCCATTGATCGATGTGTCTGTTTTTGTGCCAGTACCATACTGTCTTGATGATGACAGCTTTGTAATAGAGCTTGAAGTCCGGAATTGTGATGCCACCAGCTTTGCTTTGCTTTTTCAACATTCCTCTGGCTATTTGGGGTCTTTTCTGGTTCCATACAAATTTTAGGATTATTTGTTCCATTTCTTTGAAAAAGGTTGATGGTATTTTGATAGGGATTGCATTAAATGTGTAGACTGCTCTAGGTAACATTGACATCTTCACAATATTTGTTCTTCCAATCCATGAGCATGGAACGTTTTTCCATTTCTTTGTGTCTTCCTCAATTTCTTTCATGGGCATTCTATAGTTTTCTGAGTACAGATTCTTTGCCTCTTTGGTTAGATTTATTCCTAGGTATCTTACGGTTTTGGGTGCAATTGTAAATGGGATTGACCCCTTAATTTCTCTTTCTTCTGTCTTGTTGTTGGTGTATAGGAATGCCACTGATTTCTGTGCATTGATTTTATATCCTGCCATTTTACTGAATTCCTGTATGAGTTCTAGCAATTTTAGGGTGGAGTCTTTTGGGTTTTCCACATAAAGTATCATATCATCTGCAAAGAGTGAGAGGTTGACCTCTTTTTTGCCGATTCAGATGCCTTTTATTTCTTTTTGTTGTCTGATTGCTGTGGCTAGGACTTCTAATACTACGTTGAATAGCAGTGGTGATAGTGGACATCCCTGCTGCGTTCCTGACCTTAGGGGGAAAGCTCTCAGTTTCTCCCTGTGGGTGATATTCGCTGTGGGTTTTTCATAAATGGCTTTTATGATATTGAGGTATGTACCCTCTATCCCTATACTCTGAAGAGTTTTGATTAAGAAAGGATGCTGTACTTTGTCAAATGTTTTTTCTGCATCTATTGAGAGGATCATATAGTTCTTGTTCTTTCTTTTATTAATGTATTGTATCACATTGATTGATTTGCGGATGTTGAACCAAACTTGCAGCCCAGGGATAAATCCCACTTGGTCGTGGTGAATAATCCTTTTAATGTACTGTTGGATCCTACTGGCTAGCATTTTGGTGAGAATTTTTGCATCCATGTTCATCAAGGATATTGGTCTGTAATTCTCCTTTTTGATGGGGTCTTTGTCTGGTTTGGGGATAAAGGTAATGGTGGCCTCATAAAACGAGTTTGGAAGTTTTCCTTCCATTTCTATTTTTTGGAACAGTTTCAGAAGAATAGGTATTAATTCTTCTTTAAATGTTTGGTAGAATTCCCCTGGGAAGCCATCTGGCCCTGGGCTCTTGTTTGTTGGGAGATTTTTGATGACTGCTTCAATTTCCTTAGTGGTTATAGGTCTGTTCAGGTTTTCTATTTCTTCCTGGTTCAGTTTTAGTAATTTATACATCTCTAGGAATGCATCCATTTCTTCCAGATTATCTAATTGGCTGGCATATAGTTGTTCATAATATGTTCTCATAATTGTTTGTATTTCTTTGGTGTTGGTTGTGATCTCTCCTCTTTTGTTCATGATTTTATTTATTTGGGTCATTATTCTTGGTTTTTGATAAGTCTGGCCAGGGGTTATCAATCTTGTTAATTCTTTCAAAGAACCAGCTCCTAGTTTTGTTGATCTGTTCTACTGTTCTTTTGGTTTCTATTTCATTGATTTCTGCTCTGATCTTTATTATTTCTCTTCTCCTGCTGGGCTTAGGCTCTATTTGCTGTTCTTTCTCCAGCTCCTTTAGGTGTAGGGTTAGGTTGTGTATTTGAGACCTTTCTTGTTTCTTGAGAAAGGCTTGTATCGCTATATACTTTCCTCTTAGGACTGCCTTTGCTACATCCCAAAGATTTTGAATAGTTGTGTTTTCATTTTCATTGGTTTCCATGAATTTTTTTAATTCTCCATTAATTTTCTGGTTGACCCATTCATTCTTTAGTAGGATGCTCTTTAGCCTCCATGTATTTGAGTTCTTTCCAACTTTCCTCTTGTGATTGAATTCTAGTTTCAAAGCACTGTGGTCTGAAAATAGGCAGGGAATGATCCCAATCTTTTGGTACTGGTTGAGACCTGATTTATGACCTAGGATGTGATCTATTCTGGAGAATGTTCCATGGGCACTAGAGAAGAATGTGTATTCCATTGCTTTGGGATGGAATGTTCTGAATATGTCTGTGAAGTCCATTTGGTCCAGTGTGTCATTTAAAGTCTTTATTTCCTTGTTGATCTTTTGCTTAGACAATCTGTCCATTTCAGTGAGGGGGTGTTAAAGTCCCCCACTATTATTGTGTTGTTGTCAATGTGTTTCTTTGCTTTTGTTATTAATTGCCTTATATAATTGGCTACTCCCATGTTAGGGGCATACATATTGACACTTATTAGATCTTCTTGTTGGATAGACCCTTTAAGTAGGATATAGTGTCCTTCCTCATGTATTATTATAGTCCTTGGCTTAAAATCTAATTTGTCTGATATAAGGATTGCCACCCCAGCTTTCTTTCGGCGTCCATTAGCATGGTAAATGGTTTTCCACCCCCTCACTTTCAATCTGGGGGTGTCTTTGGGTCTAAGATGAGTCTCTTGCAGACAGCATATTGATGGGTCTTGTTATTTTATCCAATCTGATACCCTGTGTCTTTTGATTGGTGCATTTAGCCCATTTACATTCAGGGTAACTATTAAAAGATATGAATTTAGTGCCATTGTATTGCCTGTAAGGTGACTGTTACTGTATATTGTCTGTGTTCCTTTCTGGTCTATGTTACTTTTAGGCTCTCTCTTTGCTTAGAGGACCCCTTTCAATATTTCTTATAGGGTTGGTTTCGTGTTTGCAAATTCCTTTAGTTTTTGTTTGTCCTGGAAGCTTTTTATCTCTCCTTCTATTTTCAGTGACAGCCTAGCTGGATATAGTATTCTTGGCTGCATATTTTTCTCATTTAGTGCTCTGAATATATCCTGCCAGTCCTTTCTGGCCTGCCAGGTCTCTGTGGATAGGTCTGTTGCCAATCTAATGTTTCTACCATTGTAGGTTACATATCTCTTCTCCTGAGCTGCTTTCAGGATTTTCTCTTTGTCTCTGAGACTCGTAAGTTTTACTATTAGATGTTGGGGTGTTGACCTATTTTTATTGATTCTGAGGGGGGTTCTCTGTGCCTCCTGGATTTTGATGCCTGTTTCCTTCCCCAAATTAGGGAAGTTCTCTACTATAATTTGCTCCAATATACCTTCTACCCCCTCTCTCTTTCTTCTTCTTCTGGGATCCCAATTATTCTAATATTGTTTCATCTTATGGTATCACTTATCTCTCGAATTCTGCCCTCATGGTCCAGTAGTTGCTTATCTCTCTTTTTCTCAGCTTCTTTATTTTCCATCATTTGATCTTCTATATCACTAATTCTCTCTTCTGCCTCATTTATCCTAGCAGGTATTGCCTCCATTTTTTATTGCACCTCATTAATAGCCTTTTTGATTTTGACTTGGTTAGATTTTAGTTCTTTTATTTCTCCAGAAAGGGTTTCTCTAATAATCCATGCTTTTTTCAAGCCCAGCTAGTACCTTTAAAATCGTCATTCTGAACTCTAGCTCTGACATCTTACTAATGTCCATATTGATTAGGTCCCTGGCAGTCAGTACTGCCTCTTGTTCTTTTTTTTGAGGTGATTTTTCCTGTCTTGTCATTTTGTTCAGAGGAGAATAGAAGACTGAGAGAACAAAATGCTAACAGGATAACAATGACCCCAGAAAAATATACACTAAACAAATCAGAAGAGACCTGAAACTGGGGCAAAGGAAAGGGAAAGAAAGAAAAAAGAAAAAGAAAAAGATTAAAAAAAAAAGAATATAATCAAATATGATCATGCTGTTGCATAAATCAGTGCCACACACTAGATTTTGAGTGTATTTTGGTCTGTTAGAAGAAAGTGCCTCCCAAAATTTTAAAGAAAAAAAACCCTATATATGTACAAAAATAAGGGTAAATACGATGAAGGGTTGGAATATGACTGTAAAGATGAAAATTATAAAAGATTTTATAAAAGGAATTGATAAGATAAGAAGTTGGTTGAAAAAAGAAAGAAGAGGAATAAAAAAAAAAAAAAAAGGGAGGGTGCCTGGGTGGCTCAGTTGGTTAAGCGACTGCCTTTGGCTCAGGTCATGATCCCGGAATCCCAGGATCGAGTCCCACTTCGGGCTCCCTGCTCAGCAGGGAGTCTGCTTCTCCCTCTGCCCCTCTCTCCTCTCATGCTCTCTCTCTCCCTCTTAAATAAATAAAGATCTTAAAAAAAAAAAAAAGGAGAGAATGTGATCAGGCAGGAGACTAGAACAAATCATACACTAGAGATTTAGGGTATATTTTGGTCTGTTAGAAGAAACTGTATCCCAAAATTTAAAGAGAGAACAACTTATATATATATACCAAAAATAAAGTTAACTACTATGAAGAGATAGAATATGACTCTAAAAATGAAAAATAAAAAAGATTTTTTAAAAAAGGGATTGATAAGATCTTGGTTGAAAAAGGGAAAAGGAAAAATTCAAAAAAAAGAAAAAGAAAAAGAAAAAGAAAATTAAAAAAATTAACTTTGAAATTCTAAAGAATCTAAATTCTAAAGAAAAAAGCCACGAATTCTATGTGCAATATTCCCCTAGCGCTGGAGTTCTGCCGTTCTCATTGATCAGTAAACTTGGTCTTGGCTGGCTGTTCTCGCTAATCTTCTGGGGGAGGGGCCTGTTGCCGTGGTTCCCAAATGTCTTTGCCAGAGGCGGAATTGCCCCGCCCTTGCCGGGTGGGGCTAAGTAATCTGTTCGGGTTTGCTCTCGGGAGCTTTTGTTCCCTGCAAGCTTTCCGTACAGCTTAGGAGGACGAGAGTGAAAATGGTGGCCTCCCAATCTCCACCCCAGAGGAGCCGAGAACTCAGGGCCCCACTCCTCAGTGAGCCCCCAGAGAAAAGAAGTCAATCACTCCCGTCTCCCTGGTCTCCGGCTGCACTCCGTGCTCACCCGGCCTGTGACCGAGCGTTTCTATCTCTGGCACCCGACTCAGTGTGGAGTCTCCAAACCCAGCAGATCCCTGCGATGCGCTCCCACACCGCTCCTCCCGGGGGAGGAAGGGGAGTCACCCTGGATCTGCTGCTTGTTGGGTCCCTGCTGGAGGAGCAGTGGCCCGACTGTGCCCTGGATCACGGTTTATAGCAACCCCGAGCTGAGAGCCTGCGCCTCGGCTCCATCTCTGCAGCCGGCTTCCCTGCTCCGATACCTGGGAGCTCTGCCACACTCAGGCACCCCCGGTCTTTCTGTGACCCCGAGGGTCCTGAGACCACACTGTCCCCGCGAGGGTCCCACCCCCCGCTTAGCCACTGGAGCAACGTCCCTCAGCAGAGCTGACTTCTAAAAGTTCCGATTTTGTGCTCCGCAGCTCTATCACTTGCCGGTAGCGGCTGACGGAGACCCCCTCCCCGCCGTCTATGTTCCCGAATATCACCTCAGATTCACTTCTCCGCACGTCCTACCTTCCAAAAAGTGGTTGCTTTTCTGTTCAGAGAGTTGCTGCTATTCTTGTCTTCGATCTCCTGTTGAGTTCGTAGGTGTTCAGAATGGTTTGATCCCTATCTAGCTGAATTCCTGGGACCAGATGAAATTTAGGTCACCTACTCCTCTGCCATCTTGCTCCTCCTCCTCTTGTTTCATTTTTTTAAAAGATTTTATTTTAGAGAGAGAGAGTCAGAGAGAGTGCAAGCAAGCAGGGGGAGAGGCAGTAATTTTTTCTTTTTCTTTTTTTTTCATTTTTTACATGAATCTATAAGTATTATTTACCACCCTTTGTCCTACTGGGATTTTGCTTGGGATTATATTAAATCTAAGAATAAATTATGAGAAGAATGGATATATTTTCCCATATTCTCATTCATACATTTATAAAGACCTTGCCTAATAAAATGTACAAATTAATAAAATGATTAAGTGAATTATTAATGATCCATTAAATGTAATTTTTGGTCACTAAAAATATTCTCTAAACATTTATTGATATAGAAGATTGCTCATAATATTATATGAAAGAAGCAAAATATAGTTATATTTCATAACAAGCACATTAACAACAAAAAAGAACTCTTGAAAAATGACAGGGTATGAAAAGTCACTCTTACAAGAACAGATCAAGATGGTTATAAAGACATTAAAAAAATCATCAAGGAACAAATTCAAATGGCCAGAAACATTTCAAAAACATACAAAATTTCTAGAAATGAGGGAAAGATAATTTATTTATTTTTTTAAAGATTTATTTATTTATTTTAGGGAGAGAGAGAGCGAGAGAGAGAGCAGAAGGGAGGACAGAGGAGGAGGGAGAGAGAATCTCAAGACGAGGGGCTGGATCTCACAAGCCTGAGATCAGGGCCCTGAGATCATGACCCTGAGCTCATGACCTGAGCTGAAACCAAGAGTCAGTCACTTAGTCAACTATGCCAACCAGGTGCCCCAATGAGGGAAAGATAATTTAAGGACAAGATTGTACTTTACACTCATCAGTTTGAAAAAAAATATATATATAGAACTGCTGGTGGAAATGCAGGGATAAGGTTATTCTTGCACAAGCCTGATGGTTAAGTACATTTTTACACTAGCATTTTTTTTTAGAAGCAAAACATTAAGAGTGAATGCCTGGGAATAAAGGAGTGGTAGAATAGGGCGCCTGGGTGGCTCAGTTGGTTAAGTGACTGCCTTCGGCTCAGGTCATGATCCTGGAGTCCCTGGATCGAGTCCCGCATCGGGCTCCCTGCTCGGCAGGGAGTCTGCTTCTCCCTCTGACCCTCCCCCCTCTCATGTGCTTGCTCTCTCTCATTCTCTCTCTCTCAAATAAATAAATAAAAAATCTTAAAAAAAAAAAAAAAAAAAGGAGTGATAGAATAAACAGCAGTGCATTCATACTCTAGGCTACTGTGGAAATGTTCAGGGATCTTTAAAATCCACACCGGTTTATCAGTTCACCTGGACAGTGGAACAGATTAACTACAAAAATACTCATTTAATAATGATTTAAAAAATTTATTTATTTTTATTTATTTATTTTTTTAACTTAAGTTCAATTAGCCAACATAGAGTACATCATTAGTTTTTGGTATAGTGTTCAATGATTCATTAGTTGCATATTTAAACACAGCAACCATAATGCTCACTTGTCCTGTCTTGAAATGGTAAATATGTTTAAATTTTTCAAAGTGCTCCAAGCCCTTGGAGAATTCTTCACTTCTTTGCTGTACATGGGGAATTTCCTTCTTATCTATAAGCAATGGAGAATAACACTTATCAACAAGACAAATATCCTTTAAATTTTCTAAAGAAAATACACTTGAAATGTGTTTCAATGTGATTTTATGGAGTCAATGAACTTAACTTTCTTGGTATCTCTTGTCTGATATCTATCTATCTCTCATCTATCTATCTATCATCTATCATCTATCTATCTGCGAAAGATGAAGCAAGGAACTCAGAGATTATCTTCACTTTATTAGGCCACATATATGACATCATCAGCTTCTATTCATTCTGTGGCCTAATAAAGTGTAGATAATCTTTGAGTTCTCATCCTTGCTTCATTTTTGCTGCTCCTAGAACTTTTAGCAAAAGCCTCCACTTTAGCAGAGTAAAGGCTTGAGGACATTGGACATGTTGGATTAAGAGGGCAGGGTGAGGGCAGGGAGTGGAGAAACAGGGAAAATTCATGCCAAAGTTTATTAATAGTTTTCTTTGAGTGATGACATCACAAATGATTTTAACTTCATCTTTATTGGGCCAGGATCATTCATCAATGCCCCTTATCACACAACAAACCTAAGGGATATTTTCAATAATAATACCAACAACAAGAAAGCTATATCCTAAAGACCTAAGCATTTTGGGAATGGGGAATCAATTAAAATTAAGAAAAAAAAATAGATTTTTTTTTTCTTAATCTAAGTGTTCTAGCTGTTAATATGGAAAAAGCAATCTGGTCAACAGGACTAACTCTACCCTTTCCTCCTTCTCTTTTATCACTGAGACGTGCTGACAAGAGAAATCACATTGTCCGCTTAAATAATTTTTGCTTACGTACATTTGTTCCTTGGTGCTCTGGATAGAACAGAGTGGTTTAGCAATACACAACTTGAAGCCTAATAAAGCATGGGAGATCCCAAAAGAAAATGATTCTCTGAGTCATTTAATTCCTGACATAGTTATCTGTTTAATCATACATTCCTCTTTATTTTCAATAGAGAAGTGATATTAATGATTTAAATGTGTGTTTGGTTATGCTCATGGTTCGGAACCTGTCACATTGCTAACAATACAATTTCGGACATAAATTCTGAGTCTCATTTTTGAGTTGGAGTTCCAGAGATCATTTTCATTTTTGTTAATATGGCCAATTTTGCAATGAGTATGCATGAGATTTTTCATCATGGCACTCTTTTTTTCACAGTTTTGTATCATTTTAATGTCTTTGTCTTAGTATTGTATGAAGAGCCTCGCTGTAGAGATGAAGAGAAAACTCTGAGGCACATGGCTTTGGTAGTAATTAAATGGCAGCACATTTCAAAGCTATGGATATTTAATGTCACCAAAGTATCGGTTTCACATTTGGTTCAATATTGTGTGTGGGAATTAAATGCAGAACAGTGTGTGTGTTATCACTGCTTAATCATGTAAATGGTATTCACATGTTAGGCCTCTGTTCTTAATTGAATTTTTGCTTCTTTATTTAGAAACAAAGATTTCTTGATAAGGTTAAATTGGTTTTAAGCAGAAGCATATTCTTAAGAAATTAATTTTCATATTTTCTCACTGGTACTCAGTTGTAAGTGAAGGTCACAGTGTGTGGTATGACAATACTGCACATTTTATCTTTATTCTGGAGGTACAGCACAAAGCTGATGAGCAATGCTCAAGCTGGAAAAATACCTATGGCAACAATGTGCTTTCATTTTGATTTTTTGATCAGAAAATGGTCTGTAAACACCTAAAATTAATACAAGTGAATATTTAAAAAATTCCTTAGGCATTAACTTCAGATGTACCTCGTATATCCAAGTTACAGAAGACATGTAGATTCTTAGGTCTTTTAGGCAGCGATAGATTTAGTTCATTTGCATCTAAGGAAAATTTCTTCTAACTTGCTAAAATTTTCTATTGCAGAACTTACTTTAAGGCACGTGGTGAAAAACTTTCTGTTCTTAAAATTACTGGTGTTGTTTCTTAACCAATCACATCAATGAATTGTGAAGATTTCTCAATTGGACTTCTGAAACTCTTTTAGGGCATATGAAATTGTTAGGAAGGAGCTAGTCCATTGCTAAATTATTATTATTATTATTATTATTATTATTATTATTATTTTAATTTAAATTCAGTTAGCCAACATATAGTGCAACATTAGTTTTTTGGTGTAGCTAGTCCATTGCTAAATTAAACATGGCTGTTTACATATTAATGACATGTATATAAAACAGTTGTTTTGAATTTCAGTTGAGTTTATTTGTAACAAAAAATAAAACATTTAAAACATTGGCATAGTTTTACTTCCCAAGTTAAGGCATTCTTTTTCTTAAGATTATTACTGTTCATTGATCTATCATAGCAGTAAACCCTTGCTGATAATAAAGTATTCATTTAAACTTAGGAAAGTTACAATTAAATTTAGGAAGTTATTTGTCACTCTTTCATCTCATTGAGTGAGTAAACAGAATGAATTTATCATCCACCAAATCCAATTTGCATTGTAATAATATAGTCATTATCTTACACCAAGAGATGCTGGAGAAAAATATTGAGAATGACTGGCTGAATATTTAACAGGAGTCCAGGATTTTAAGGATTTCTGAATTCAAATCCCAGGTCTTATAACTGATCATGCAGTTATTAGCTAAACATTACTTATTCTCTGCGAAAGTTAAAGCTAAAAAATACTAAGTATAGAATTAAATGGATAGTATCAAACCCATTTTGAGATAAATCTACTTGATAGGTGTCTGAGAAATTATAACCCATTTAGGACCCACTTCGTTTAATATATTCATTTGGATGAATACATGTATCATCCAAGATTTCTGATCCAGAAGCCATTCTCATCCACTGCACCTTTGACCTACATTAATTTCTTGCTTATAGATCTGCTTTGTATGCTGGGCTGAGAACTCTTTGTAAGTAGTGACTTTCTCAAACATTTTTGCACTATAATCCTTATTTTATAGTACTTCATAATAATAAGTGCTCAATAACTGCTTCTTGGCTCTAATACAAAATGGCTTGACCATTCTTCAATGACTTTAAACCCCTAGGCACAGGAATTTTAAAGTCCCTTTATAGCTTCAGGACCTTTCCAAGAAACAACCACAGGAGCAATAATAACCAAACCAAACCAAATGAAACCAGACCATCTGCATTCTATTACTCTTTATTCTCAGAAAAGTGGCTGGCTGCCTCATATGTCCATAATAAAAGAGGAGGGGTCTTGGCTGGTTCTTTAGAGAATTATAAAGTTCTACTTCTAGGTAACCTGAAGGAGATGTTGGTAGAAAGATTAGATGTGGGTTTGTTTTTGTTTTTTTTTTTTTAAGCCACATTAAATTTAAAGGAATTTGAAGATATTTAGGAGGAGGCATCAAGTTCAACAAGTCTAGCATGCAGGAGAGAGGACTGGGAGGGACATTTAGATCTGGTTATTCTGTGAGCTTTAAACATGCTTTATTTATACTCAAAAACGTGATGTGTTTTAGTAGATGAATCTTGCTTAGAGCATATGCAATTACTCTAACTATTGTATTTATATGCTTCATTCCAGGATAGAAATGTTGATAACACAGCTATTTCCTCAGGGATGAACATATTATTTAAGGAATACATACCTAAATCTAGTTATTCGAGCTAGTCATTTCTCATGAATTCCTATTACTTATTATACTGAATATAATAAGTTTTTCTTAGATGAAACCTCATACAAAGTTTAAGTCCCCAAAAACACAACGCATAATTCTTCACCAAAGAAAAAAAAATTATTATACCAAATCCATGTGTCCTTTAGTTTTAGAGATACAGACGTTATTGTTTATGTGCAGAATAGGCAACAAAGTAGGAAAAGCACCTCCTGAAGAGCCTAGTAGAATCCCTGCCAACACAGATGAAAAAGCGAATCTTTACCACACCTTGGTGCTCCTATTACTTGAATTTAAAAGCCTGCCACCCACATGTTCCTCTTTTTTTACTAAGATTTTTTTTATTCTAATTCCAGTATAGTTAACATACAGTGTTATATTAGTTTCAGGTGTACAATATAGTGATTCAACAATTCAATACATCACCCAGTGCTCATCATGATAAGTGTACTTTTTTTTTTTTTAAAGATTTTATTTATTTATTTGAGACAGAGAGAATGAGAGAGAGAGAGCACATGAGAGGGGGGAGGGTCAGAGGGAGAAGCAGGCTCCCTGCTGAGCAGGGAGCCCGATGCGGGACTCGATCCAGGGACTCCAGGATCATAACCTGAGCAGAAGGCAGTCGCTTAACCAACTGAGCCACCCAGGCACCCGATAAGTGTACTTTTAAGCCCCTTCACCTATTCACCCATCCCCCCCACCTCCCGTCTGGTAGCCATCAGTTTGTTCTCTATAATTAAGGGTCTATTTCTTAGTTTCTCTCTCTCTCTCTCACCTCTCTCTCTTTCTGTTTTTCCTTTGCTCATTTGTTTTGTTTCTTAAATTCTGCATATGACTGAAATCATATGATATTTGTCTTTCTCTGGTTAACTTAGTTCACTTAGCATTATACTCTCTAGCTTCATCCATGTTGTTGCAAATGGCAAGATTTCATTCCTTTTTATGGCCGAATAATATTCCATTGTATGTATCTACCACATATTCTTTATACATTCATCTATTGATGGACACTTGGGCTGCTTCCATAATTTGGCTATTGTACGTAATGCTGCTATAAATATACGAGTGTATGCATCCCTTTGAATTAGTGTTTTTTGTATTGTTGGCATAAATACTCAGAAGTGCAAATACCCTGGATCATAGTTCTATTTTTAACTTTTTGAGAAACCTCCATACTGTTTTCCAGAGTGGCTGCACCAGTTTGCATGCCCACCAACAGTACACGAGGGTTCCTTTTTCTCCACATCCTCACCAACACTTGTTATTTCTTGTGTTTTTGATTTTAGCCATTCTGACAGGTATGAGATGATACTGTAGTTTTGATTTGCATTTCCCTGATGATGAGTGTTGTTGATCATTTTTTCATGTGTTTGTTGGCCATCTGGATGTCTTCCTTAGAGAAATGTCTGTTCATGCCTTCTGCCCATTTTTAATTGGATTATTTATTTTTTGGGGGTATTGAGTTTTATAAGTACTTTATATATTTTGGATACTAACCCTTTATCATAAATGTCATTCGCAAATATCTTCTCCCATTCAGTAGGTTCAATTTTCATTTTGTTGGTGGTTTCCTTTGCTGCCACACATTCTTCTTAGGTCCTAGACTTATTTTAGGCACCTCCACATCCAAACGTGTGAGAGTGTGGTCAGAATCCTAAGGCCTTCCCTTCCAGTGTCAGTGTGGTAGAGTTATTACCTTAAAAGATATCGATGCAGTAGAGCAGATGTGCATTTACATATACAATGTATGTTTATCCAGAAAATTGTTTCACACAGCAAGAGGACAGGGTTAGTAGTTCAATAGTTCAGGAAAAGAGAAACTATCAGATCCTTTGTATTCATTTCAAGGATTTAAAGTGTAAAAAGTCATCTGATTCTCAAAGAATTTTTCTGTGGAGGAAATGATGAGCTTTAAAATTGGAAAAACCATTACCTTTGTTGTAGGCATTAGGTCAAAAGAAATGGAGTTATAAGAGTCCCCTCTGAAGTATGTAATGATTCATTTGTTAAGTTATTAACAATGCTGTTAAACATGAGTTAACAGTATAACCTGGCTTGTCACTTAATAATTGCAAACATTTTTAATGATTTATTATTTATTTATTTATTTATCTCTTTATTTATTTAAGTTTCCTTCATTCTAGAAATAAGCTGAGACACTGGACTTGCCATATATAAACTCCACATGAGAACATGTTGATCTATCTCTTTAAAATATTAGAGTATTTTTATTTTAAGGGATAATAATACCTTGCAAGTTTATTATGAAAATTAAATAAGAGAATAACTGTAAAATATCCAGCATAGAATCTGGGATATAATCTGCTAAAACTGGTAGTTCTTATGCACTGATGATAAAGACAATGATTACATTCAGTAACAATGTATATACTATATACTGTATCACAAAAATCAATTTTTTGCTCAGTGCTTACATATATAACTGTTAAGATAATCCTTACACAAATCCTTACACAAACTAAGAAATCAGTATCTCATTTAAATGTAATTGTGTAATTATGCAATTGTATTCGATGAGTCAAGAATTTTTATAAGAAACTATGATGCTGGAAAGGATTTTGTAATCCTTGGGTTAGAAATTAATGATTAATAAAATCAATGTGAACATTTTATCGTAGGAGAAATTTCTTACTTTAGTCTACTATAAAGGGAAGAAAAAAACAAATAAGACTTTAGGTACACAGATTCATATGACATTTACAGAAGAAAGGGGGACAGGCCCTGGCCAGAAAGCCAGAAATAGACAGTATGTTAGGTCTGCTGGAACTGAACAAATATTCCTTTTCCATTACTCTCAAAACAAGGAAAAGGTTCCTGTCAGGAAACTAGCACTCTATTACTAACCAGGTGGACCTTGTCCTTATAAACAAAACTTATTATAGAATCTTGCAGTCAGTGAGAGCTTATATCTAAATAGACCTCTGACCTGCCGAGGAGACTAAACGGCATAAAAAACAGCATTGAGTTGAAAGAATTTCAAAATGTTCATATCACAAAGAATACTAAACCCTCTAAATGGCTCCATTTAATTATTTATGTCAAAAGTATATGATGGCTATTTTAGAATCAAGGACTTACTTCAACCTTTACCAAAAGCCTTCTCTGTTCAGTCAGAATAGACAGAGCCCCTGTCATCTGGAATCTCATAGATTTATACCAGGGAGCTGATGGAGAATTAGGCAGAAAACTGATGGAGAATTCTGACCTCTCATCCCAAACAAGAAACATGAATACCAGGAAGGGCATCCCACAGTTAATTACTGGGAGATCCAGGTCTAATTCTCCAATATATGAATTCCATGAACACTAAGAATGTCCCCCAAATATTTTCAGTGCTAAATATGAATGTTACTACATTTGAGTCAAAACTACTCTTGGGCCCCTGCTGGCTCTGTTTTAGGTTTAAAAAGATGTCAATTATAATTTTTTTTAGAAGTTAAGTTAAAAATAAAAACAAACAAATCCCCAGGAAATTAAGGAATGAAGTCTTGAGTAGCAATTTTTTTTTCCCAGCTCCCACAGAATTTGATGATGTTCACAGACAAATAATTCCACTCCAGAGTGGAGATTCCTGAGCTTGTTCTCACATGCTGGGAATCTGGAACTCTCTCTTTCCCCCAATAGATCTGGGGAAATGCACATATTGTGCTATTATAATTATCACTGTTTTGTAATTTGCAAGTATTTAGTATGTGCTAATTATGACAATGGACCCTATTCCTCAATTGTTGAAGAAAATAAAGAATATTGTTGAATTGGTATAACACACGGGTAAAAAACTCAAATTCTGACAGACATTCCATCCCCTTTCTTCTGCTGTTTTAATGGCAAACCAAGACTTTATGCAAATCATTTTTAGAAATGATTCACCTATTTCTCTAGGGACCCACTTCTCTAGAGCTGGTGACTTTGGCAAATAATGAGCATACTAATTTCATATCTTTTATCATTTCATTTATTATGAGCATGTATCTGAAGAGAGGAGAAAGCTGTTAAAATATTGATAAAAGCTGATAAAGTGTTATGTTATTTTAACTTTCCTCATAAATGCTGTTCTTAACCATTTAGCAGCAATTTCATAATAATGTATCCTTATGCATCCACAATGACTGAACTTGTTTATCAGGTCAATAAATACGGCCTTCTAAAAATGTTTACTTTTGTCTTTTGCCATCTACATGTTTCAATTTTTATATATTAGCCTAGTGTGGATGAATGAATAATATGAAGTTTTTCTAAGTATGTAAAGGAATTTATGCCAATGCTAGCAATGATCTCTGCAGAACAAAACAGTGATATGGGTTTAACAGTGAGGGCAAGTATGGAAAAATTGTGACCAGATTTCTGTTGCTCTAAAATACAACAAGGAGCATACACCTGTTCTAGCACCCATATTTTAATGGTTTTGGGCCTTTGAAATCTGTTACATTTCCCATATGTGAAAATCAGGTTAGTGTTAATCATGGATATGTGTTTGCAAAAAGAGAGAGAGAGAGAGAGAGAGAGAGATGGTTAGAAAAATAGTAAATTCAGGTTATCTGTGGAAATATTTTACATCTTTCTCCCCAAAATGAGAAAGGTAAGGCAATTTGTGACATTAAACTGAATATGGGCAATAACCCAAGCATCCGTCAATGGATGACTAGAAAAGAACATATTTTTATATATGTGTGTTTACATAAAGAATGTGTGTGTGCATGCGTGTGTGTGTGTGTGTGTATGGATAGATAGATGATAGATAGATAGATAGATAGATAGATAGATAGATAGATAGATAATAGATAGATAGATATTATTCAGCCCTGGGAAAAAAAGGAAATCATGCATCTGCAACATGGATATACCTTGAGAGCATGATGCTAAGTGAAATAAGTTAGAAAAAGATAAATATTTTATATTACTTATATGTGGAATCTAAAAAAGCAAAACTCACAGAAACAGAGACTAGAATGGTGGTTACCAATGGTTAGGAGGTGGGGAAATAGGTAGATGTTGGTCAAAGAGTATAAACTTCCAGGGGCACCTGGGTGGCTCAGTCGTTAAGTGTCTGCCTTTGGCTCAGGTCATGATCCCAGAGTCCTGGGATCGAGCCCTGTGTCAGTCTCCACACTCAGCATGGAATCTGCTTAAGGACTGTCTCTCCCTCTGCCCCTCCCCCCTCTTTGTCTCTCAAATAAATAAATAAATCTTAAAAAAATAAAAATAAAAATGGGGCACCTGGGTGGCTCAGCCGTTAAACATCTGCCTTCAGATCAGGTCATGATCTCAGGGTCCTGGGATCGAGCCCCGCATTGGGCTCCCTGCTCAGCGGGAAGCCTGCTTCTCCCTCTCCCACTTCCCCTGCTTGTGTTCCCTCTCTTGCTGTGTTTCTCTCTCTGTCAAATAAATAAATAAAATCTTTAAAATAAAATAAAATAAAAGTAAGCTCTGGTACCACTCGCATTAACTACAACACTGATAACTGAAGCCAACCCCTTATGATTATTATTGCAAATAGTGATAAATTTCATTCCCTATCTTTCTGAGTGCTCTTGATGTGTTATTTTAAGCATTTTATATATATTATTTTACCTTCAAGCAACCCTATGAAAAAGTTGTGATTATTATTCTCATTTCACAGGTAAGACTAAGAGAGACACAAAGATGTGAGGTAACATCTTGGAGTTCAAACAACTATAATTAGTCATAGAGCCAGGGTTTGAACCCAGCTACTTTCACTCTTATTCTAATACTATATAGTCATTGGGTAAAATTACCCCTCATTTGGCTATAATTGCATTTTATGGTTTTATAGCTAGAATTTGGCAAATCAAACTAATTGCCTTGGGAATAACTCTCCATTTCTTCCTCACTAAAATCATCAAAAAGAGCAAATGATTGGTTCTGCTTCTCTCATCCTCATTTATGCAGGATCTATAAATTATTTCCACTTCCATGTTTCCAAATAAAATATCTGGGCAAATAGAGTAATGTGTCCCTGTGTAGACCTATTTGAACTGATCGCAAGCCTTAATAAATTACAAGATGCATATAAAAATGTGTCTAGAGAAAAGAGTTAAGATTTAACATGGTGTCACCCAAGTAGCCAAGAACAGAACTCAGGTAGACAAGTTCATGGCTTTTTCAAGAGTATAAAATACCTTACTTTATATATGATCATACATTCAGTAGGGACTCAGCAATCTGAATGAATGTGGCCCACCAAATATTTCAAATAACTGGCTAATCCTATATTTGTAAACATCATCTTCTCTCCTACAACTTTTCTTTCTTCAGTATTCCTTAACTAAGAGAATGGCCTTATGCCAAAAATATAGCGGCATTTTTGACATCCTTCTACTTTACTACATACCACAGAAAATTAAGAATAAATTATTGGCACTGGCCTCATCTTAACAGAAGGCTCACACTTGGTCAGCCTGTTTAAATTGTGGTAAAGAAAAAATATTTATCATACATGGATATCTTCTTGGGTTCTCCCCAACAAGAAGAAAGTGATTATGATTACCCATGGTGATATAAGTCAAATTGAGAATGAAACGTTTTAATTTATAAAATAGTTGATCACTTGCCTTGAAGATTTCTATAGTTATACATCACTATTTTGCATGTATGTGTATGTGTTTATGTATGTAAATACCTCCCTAATCAAAATTGGAAAAAAAAAATGGCTGCAAATCAGTTACTGGAGAAGCACTGAGGGAAATAATGGAATTACAATCAACATGTGTGATCTAAATGAGCAGGTGTCTTTTATGAGAAGAATCTTGCAAAATCCAAACACATTACAATGGCACAAAATATAGCTCTACAAAATTTTTTCACATAACCTTTTTTGTATAAAAAGCGTCAGTGATTCTAGTATAAATTTATTTGAATTTTCTGATGCTATTAGTCAGCCTTGGAAGAAAAATATATTACCAATGTAATAGATATCTCCATTTCTTCATAGACTATTAGAAACATTTGAGTTTTTTTAAATCTTTTTTTAAATATTTCATTTATTTATTTGAGAGAGGGAGAGAGGCAGAGGGAGAGGGAAAAGCAGACTTCTCACTGAGCAGGGAGCCTGAGGTGGGGCTCGATTCCAGGACTGTGGGATCATGACCTGAGCTGAAGGCAGACACTTAACCTACTGAGCCATCCAGGTGCCCTGAGACATTTGAGTTCATCTAAAAGTTGCCTGTAACAAAAGTTAATAATGCCAGTGTTCATAAAAAGAAGCAAATAAATAAAGCTTAAACAGAAGTTTTAAATAAATTCTTAAAAGTATATGAATACAGAGTCTGTTTCATGGCTTAGATCTAGAAATTGTATAAGATTCTATTTAAGTCATTCTATTTTTTATATACTTTCTGTAGCTTCCTTTTTCTCCTTTCATTTTTCTTTCCTTTTCTATGCTCTCCCCCCCCTTTTTTTTCTTCCCTCCTTTTCTTTTATTTTTTCCAGAAAATTGGTGCTGGAATGATTATGATACAGGAGATCTCCTGGGCCTATCACCTTTAGCATATGAAGGGACAAAAAAGGAAAAGGAAAAAATTGAATTTCAAACAGCAGTGTATACTGAACACATTTTGGTATGAAACCTCAGGCTGGGAAAACAGAAACCTTTGTTACACAATATAGGATGAGTTTATTATACTATTTCTGGTGTGCCAAATACCAGCAGGATGACAATTATATACCCCCAATTATAAAGTGTGCAGGAAGAAACTATTGCACTGGGAGGCTGGTTTCTTCTTTTTTTTTTAATTATTATTTTTTATTAACATAATGTATTATTTGTTTCAGGGGTACAGGTCTGTGATTCATCAGTCTTACACAATTCACAGTGCTCACCATAGCACATACCCTCCCCGATGTCCATCACCCAGCCACCCCATCTCTCCCACCCCCCTCTACTCCAGCAACCCTTATTTGTTTCCTGAGATTAGGAGTCTCTTATGGTTTGTCTCCCCGTCCGGTTTCATCTTGTTTCATTTTTCCTTCCCTTCCCCTGCTGGTTTCTTATGTTTTGCCAACATAAGGCAAGTGAAGATCTTCACTGTCCCTTATCCTACCTTATCTCAGCCAGTTCCATAATTTGGAGACTTCCATTTGCAACACTCCATGTCAGGCAAGACCCTTTGGATGAAAGAGAAAACTCTATCTTAGAGATATAAGGGAATTTATTGGCAGGACATTATTTGGTCTCATATAATTGTTGATGATAGAGGGGTGTAGCTGAGAGACTTAGAGGACATTGGGACTCTCTCTCTTTTTATTTCTTCTTTTTTTTCTGGATTATTTATTTATTTTTCATACCATAGACTAGATTCCTCCAAAGAGGATAGACCAGTGTCATCAACGCTGAGATTTTTGTCTACTTGAGAGGACCTGAGTCTTGCTTTTGATAGTTCCAGTTCAAACATTATATTTTGTCTAACTTGAGTTAACTTGAGTTATGTGACCATCACATGGCCAATCAATTGTAGTACACAGAAAAGAATCTCAGAGTCCTCTGTCTACTCTCATTGCAGAGAAAGACAAATTGCCAGGAGCAGGTACCACTCTATTGGGACTCTACTATGTTCCTTGTCCTTGTCCTTGTTTTCTTAATTATGATTCCATTCTTAGTTTACTGGGCTATTTATTTAAGAAAACTTCAAGATGATTATGTGAATGTTAGTGTATTTTGTGAATTTTTGAACATTTTCAAATGTCCTCCAATGACTCTGCACAAAAATTTTGCTTGCTACTCTGAAAGTTCTAGTTAGTTTACACTACAGGAATTTGTGCTTACTTCTCAGACAAGATTTAACTGGGTCTTTACTCAGTCCCACCTTTTCTAGCAGAAATTGAGGTTTCTTACATGATAATGGTATCTTTTCCACTTTGAAAATAAATCTTATATTTCTGAGTCCATTCAGTAGAAATACACATAAATATGGTGATAAATATATATTTAGGGGCACCTGGGTGGCTCAGACCATTAAGCGTCTGCTTCGGCTCAGGTCATGATCTCAGGGTCCTGGAATCGAGCCCTGCATTGGGCTCCCTGCTCAGTGGGGAGCCTTCTTCTCCCTCCCCTCCCTGCTCCTGCTCTCTCTCACTATCTCTGTCACTATCTCTGTCTCTCTCTCTCAAAGGAATAAGTAAAATCTTTATATATATATATATATGTATTTAAATCATCTTATATATTAGGTGATTTTTATATGAATATAATACTGTAATGGGATTCTGGTATTTTTGCCTAAATTAAGTTTTTATTGGACTTTTTACTGATTTACATTTATATAAAATGCTTATGTTTGGTCTTACCAATACCATTTTGATACATAATTTCTGACTTTTGTTTTCCCTCTGTATTTCCTCTTTATCTTCTATATTTTTATACATGAATTCTATTTATACTATTGAATTTGATTCTGTTTCACAGCAGTTATCTGGGAGCTATTCATTCTTTTTTCTCTGGGTGTATTTTTTTAAGTTAAAAAAGTGTGTGTGTGTGTGTGTATGTTATTCAGGTAATGACTAAAAAAAACAGAACCTAGCATAATCAGGAATTATAAGTCACTTTCAGTCAAAGTTATCAGTCAAAGTTCTTTGGGTAAAAGTGATAGAAGCATAATTCAAACAAGCCTGACTAGAATAGCCAAAGCAATCTTGAAAAAGAAAAACAAAGCTAGAGGCATCACAATTCCAGATTTCAAGCTATATTATAAGGCTGCAGTAATCAAGACAGTATGATATTGGCACAAAAACAGACACATAGATCATTGGAACAGAATAGAAAACCCAGACATGGGCTTACAACTATATGGTCAACTAATTTTTGACAAAGCAGGAAAGAATATCCAATGGAAAAAAGACAGACTCTTCAACAAATGGTTTTGGGAAAACAGGACAGCAACGTGTAGAAGAATGAAACTAGACCTCTTTCTTAGATCTTACACAAAAATAAATTCAAAATGGATGAAAGACATAAATGTTAGACAGGAATCCATCAAAATCCTAGAGAAGATCACAGGCAGCAACCTTTTTGACATTGGCTGTAGCAACTTCTTGCTAGACATGTCTCTGGAGGCAAGGGAAACAAAAGCAAAAATGAACTATTAGGACTTCATCAAGATAAAAAGCTTCTGCACAGTGAAGAAAACAATCAACAAAACTAAAATACAACCTACAGAATGGGAGAAGATATTTGCCAATAGCGTACCTGATAAAGGATTAGTATTCAAAATCTACAAAGAACTTATCAAACTCAACACCCAAAAAACCAAATAATTCAGTTAAGAAATGGGTAGAAGACATGAATAGACATTTTTCCAAAGAAGACATACAGATGGCCAACAGACACATGAAAAGATGCTCAACATCACTCATCATCAGGGAAATACAAATCAAAACTATGATGAGATGCCACCTCACACTTGTCAGAATGGCTAAAATTAACAACACAGGAAAAAACAGATGTTGGCGAGGATGTGAAGAAAGGGGGACCCTCTTACACTGTTGGTGGGAATGTAAGCTCGTACAGCCAATCTGGAAAAAGGTATGGAGGTTCCTCAAAAAGTAAAAAAATAGAACTACCCTATGACCCAGCAATTGCACTAGGTATTTACCCAAAAGATACAAAAATACTGATTCGAAAGGGTATATGCACCCTGATGTTTATAGCGGCACTATCAACAATAGCGAAATTATGGAAGCAGCCCAAATGTCCATCGACTGATGAATGGATAAAGAAGAGGTGGCTGCCTGTGTTCTCCTTTAGGATTTTGATGGACTCCTGTCTCACAT